>NC_139536.1:25962671-26560916 GCF_965153285.1 Podarcis tiliguerta
CCAGCACACCCTCCCAGCACCGCTGAAAGCCTCTCTATATCTCTCATCAAGTCCGAGTGTGGTGACCTACAAGATATTTCCGAAATCTCACCTTACTCGGGGAGTGCGATATCCTTTACGATGCAAAGCCAACATTTTGCATGATGGGGTTTCTTTCGTTTGGTGGTAAGGGGTTAACGGATGGGCGGGGACAAGGGAAATGACACGTGCATAAGGCCCTCTTGTCCTAAATTTCTCACAAAGTGGAGAAAAGGTAAACTATGCTTGTTCCGTTGTGGATCAAATCTGCGCAGTTCCTCACTGGCACAGTTTTAGAAGATAATTTTAATTCAGGTGTGGGGAACCTCCAGATGGTACTGAACTACAACTCCCATCAGCCTCAGCATGCCCGGTCAGGGATGATGGGAATTGTAGTTCAGGAGAATCTGGAGTCTCAAGGGTTCCCCATGCCTGATTTAAATGGGTTGTCTTCTAATGTTTATCCATTAATCCTGATAGAGAATGATAGATTTCTGGATGTGAACATCTTGGTAATGTATATTGGGGGAGAAACCTCATTATAACTATAACTGAAGCCATAAAAAAAGACCCAAGTTTGGGAGAGAGACAGCAAGTAGCCCCACTTCCCATTCTTCAATTCCTGACCTGTCAAACTGTACACATGATATCTGAGGCAGATCATAGGCAGCTTTAAAAAAAGCCATTTTGAAGGCACTCCCAACCATAGCATTTCGGGCCTAAATTTGACATCTGCATAAGGGAACAAATGCAGGTGGCAGGTGGGGAGGGAGTCGCATGATTAGCCCATGAGGAAGCAGAGCATCTACTTGGCTGTGCTGTTCAAGGCAGCTTCATTGCTGTCTTCCCCCAATCTGACAAAACTCAGAAGGCAGCAAGTGGCTTTTATCACTTTCATGGGTAGAAGTTTCCCCTCGCGTGAATTCGACTGCTGTCAAAGGGAGGCAGGTTTTCCTGCTGAATAAGCCCAAACTTTTGGTACCCATGTCAGCTGCCTGTTTGAATTGTCCAGCAGTGTGGAGCTTTTATTTGCGAGTGCTTCTACAGATATCTAAGTAACCCCTGCGCTAGTTAAAAAGTCGTCACCAAAGGCAGTGATGAGCCGGTAGGGAATTTTCCATAAGACCTGCTACTGTATTGTCCTGTTACCTTACTATTATTTTATCTTAAAAATTCAATAAATAAATAATTAAACAAGAGCCACCACCTTACAATATAGTTCTGGAAGGGTTGTTTTTCCAGTTCCCTTCATTTCCTATGCCAGTATCAAAATATCCTAGCCGCACTGACAGGGATGTTCCTTCTCAAAGTGTGTCCTAAGCTCCAGTGTTCACTAGCAGACAAATAACGTTGCTTATGTGTTTATTTTATTGGCTGGAGTTCTGCAGGCATAGATAGGTCATTCCACCCTATATATATGTAGCTGGGAGCAGGCCCCATCCAACACAACAAACCTTTCTTCTGAGCAGGAATGTGTAGGATTGCGCTGAAAGGGATGGAGTTTCTTTTCCAAATAAAACTTCCACATTAAAGCTGAAATGATATTTCCCAGTTTCGGGAGGGGAAAAAACCTGGGGAAATTTTCAAATTTGGATGCCAAAGAAAGAAACAGAAAGGAATTGACTTGTGATATTCAAAACCAGAAGGCTTCTGAGAATCTGATGCGGGGTGGGGAAAAAATAATTTCAGATCAAATACAAACGTCTTATTTTCTTAAGCAATCCTAGTGAGTCTGCATGTTAACAGTGCCTTTGCTGCATCTCTCCCAAAGGACAAGTGATGCATTTGTAGATCTCCTAACTTATTTTCTCAAGTGGGTAAACAAAGCAAGCACAAAAGAAGATAAAGATACAGGTACTGCTGTATTTCAGCTAAATCAAGTTCTTCCCCGCCCCCCTTTCCTTCTGATCGGAGTCCCGTTCTCGGCTCTTGTGCAGCTGCCGGGTATGCATGGTTAACCTCTGCTCAGCCATACACAGAAATCTTTTGTCCTAACATACAAAAAGCAAATCATTTGGCAAAGCTTGAGAGTATAATTAGATATAAGACTTCAGCTGGATTAATCTTTTAGGGCATGTCTTCTTCTTTTCCTCCATCCTTAAAAGAAAAGAAAAGAATCCCCCACAATTTTGAAGCCTTAAATAATATTTAGTTGAGGGGAATGACACTGTTTTCTCTCTTTCCATTTTAATCCAGGAAAGATGATTATATTTTCATAATGGCTTTCAGTCATTGGCCTACCAATCCTATGCATGTTCACTTAGAAGGAAGATATTTCGAGTTCACTGGGATTTGCTTTCCAGGAACTATGCTAGGATTGTGACTCTAGTTCTATTTAGTTTTTTCAGAAAATTGCCCAGTCCCTACCATCAAATGTCTACCTCGGGGTATATAGGGATGTCTTCAGATAAACTGAAATGGGCCATTTTATTGAAGGCCACATAAAATCTGCCCTGTCTTCAACAGAGGACTTGAAATAAAGGCTAAACTGGTCATCTGAAATTAGATAGTCCATTGCAGAATATGGCTGACCTAAGTAGGCTTAGCTTCACCTACTTGGAAAGGAAGCTATTGTAAATGGATAACTGTCTTCACCCTTGTGCAATCATAGCAGTTACTGTCAACTGTCCAAGATGGCGGTGGGATCTGCTGAAAGTCTATACATGTTTTTCTTAAATATACACAAGGTTTTTTTAATATAATTATTATTGCAGTATCATTTGCTTCAGCCAGAATAATTCCAAACGTATTTTGCTTCCAGATTGGTTTAAGCGAACGTTTTCATGGTCATGAAGAAAATGCTTTTACAATGTTTTGTTCTAGGTAGTTGATAGGAGGGATTGAGATCCTGTCTCTACAAACTCTTTCACAAGCCCCACTCACTTAATGTTTCTTCAGCATTGTAGGATTTGGTCTGTGGAAGCTTTCGGCTTTCACTGGCTAAGACTGAACTTTGGATGGCAGTTAAGTGTCTTTGAATGTTACCCTTGGGTAGAGGGGTACGAAGATTGAGCCGGGCTTATTCTGCATTAAGCCTCAAGGCATATGAAGAGAACTGGAATGGGAGACTGAATCAGTTTCTGGTGTTAATTGTGGAGATGGAATAGGAATGTTTAGAATGACCTGGTGGTCGAGTGAACTGTGTATAGCCCATGCACTGTTCACACAACACGTTTCCCTGCATTGCTAGTAATAGGAACCCATTCAGGGGAGTCATTCTGTTCTGGGAATCAGCCATACTAAAGGGAAAGAGCCATTGTAGGGAAGGAAGAGAAAAGAACCTGAGTGGAAAAGGGGCTTAGTGGAAAAGAAACCCAGAACACAAGGAGTGATGGATTCACTTCCAACCTCTTTCGGCTGGCTGTGGTAAAATTGTAAAGTGTAATCATAAGCAAACATAGCAGGAGCCCATGAAGCAGGTGTCAGAAATAAGCAACAAAATCAAAACTGTGAAAATACAGCTAAAATGGGTGGGAGGTTCAGGCCCTTGGGCCAACTGTGGCCCTCCAGTCATCTCTGTTTGGCCTTTGAAAACAAAAACATAAACCAGGCCACACCCACAACCAGGCCACACCCATTACCAGGCTCTTCCACATCTCCTTAAGTGCTTTTGCCTGGCTGGGATGTGTTGAACTGTGATAATGTCTCTGGCTTGCCTGGATGGAGAAGTGTGTGAGGAAAACCCACCTCCTCTGATATATGTAGCCCCTTAATTGCTTTCTTCATATTTCTGGAGCTACTGTTGCATGTGAGTTTTGTTTGGTTTTAATATTTCCTCCTTTCCTTTTTATTATTATTATTATTATTATTATTATTATTATTATTATTATTCCTACGTTTGTATAGTGCTTCCAAGCATTCAGATCACTTCATGTGTATTTTCTAGTTGCAGTCCTCACAGCAGCCCTGTGAATTAAGCCAGTATTATTGTTCCCAAACCCGTAAAATGGGGGATGAGGCAGAGACTTGCCTAAACCCAACTAACAAGATCACAGGCAGATGCGAACTGAGATCTTCCTGATTCATAGCTTCTCTTATCCACTGTGCTCTGGACAATCTTGACTAGGTTCTTTGCCCTTCTCACATTTTCATAGCTTGGAACTTTTGGAGAAATTGAGATCTTCAGACCCCCTTCCCCATGTCACTGTTACAGCTCAGGGAGTTAATTTGTGAAATCAGGTTTTAACTGGGGCTTATCCTTTTCTCCATTGATTGCATATTTTTTTAAAGACATCACAGAAAAAGTCCCATTCACATGATATATCTGGGGATATATCAGATTTGAATCTCTGAACAGAGTCTGCATGCAGGCAAGCTGTCCAAGCATAAGTTCTGGCCATACATTAAATTCTGTTTCCTCCACCCCATCCCATCTATGTGCTCATATCCTCAGATATGTCCTATGGACAGCCATAGAGCTTCCTTGACTACCCTGCTGCTATTCCAGTCCTAAAGATGTTACTCAAAATGCGGGAGATTTTGTGCACTTGGCTATGAAACTGCAAAGCTATACAACAGGCCTTCATCATAATGCTCACCTGGGCCTGGATACCTTCCTCTTTTTGCTGCCTGCCTGGGTCTGCCAAAACAGGGTATTGACACCTAGTAGACCCAACATGCAGCTGATGGACCATATTCATCATGGCAGGTCACCAACAGTGTAGGCTTGCTTGGTGGTTGCTCCCTCTGTCAGCCTGACGGCCTCCATGCATTAGGGACTACAATTCCCATCAGCCCCAGCTAGCATATCCAATGGGAGGTTGGCAAAGTGTTTCTACTTTCTGTGGTCCCCAGTGGAGGATTCAGTTGGGGCTGCTTACATGGGACTCCCACTTCACCATGATCACAGGAATTGGCACCACCCAGACCATTAATTGGGCCTGGATGTAAGAGGTATGCCAATCAAACAAACAAACATGTCAGAAGCAGCCCACAGCCCTTGTTCAGTAGAGCATCTTGCACACACACACACACACCCTGTTGGTGCTGGCTGCAAGTATATTTCAAAAGCTATTGTATTTCCACTGGGGGCCACCACTATATCTAGAATTTGCTGCTCTTCTTATTTTCTCACAGCTGCCTGTTTGTCTATGTTATCTGGAATCCATCGTAGGCAAAACCAAACGGGGGAGAGAGAGAGAGAGAGAGAGAGAGAGAGGCATGTGAAGGTCTGTTTGTTCTCGACCAGGTTTTTGTTTTTGTTCCTCTTTATTTCACATGGCTGAATATTCCGATATAAAGAATCTTTCTTAAGAGCAGCCATTCTTCTTCCCTTTGGAACAGAAAGCAACATCTGTTTCCTTGGAGAATCCATCCAGGATAAGAACACAAGCCTTGCAGATAACAGCCAAGTTCAGGTTTTGGTAGCGTAAGCCCTTCCTGGTATTTTTGTTTTGTTTTTGCTTTAGTTCCCAAATACATCTCGCTGTTCCCGTAAAAGGCGCCTAACCATTATCCTCCTTGTTTGAGGGCGAAAGGAGAGAGTTAATGTTTGCATGCTGCATTAAACAAGATGAGAAGATGCACCTGCATCCAGAGTTCCGGCCTTGTTCACCAATGTATTGTATATCTTTGCAAACTAAATACGTTTAATCAAATATTTTTTTCAAGTTTTTATTCAAATTGCAAAAGAAACAGGCAGCCAATTGTTTTGCTGCCTGATCTTCCTTGTCAGGCCACCCTCTTTGCATCTCAAGAAAAATAGCCTTGTGCAGCCTCGGGCCATTTGCATAGAGAATATTGAAACACAACATTAGATTGTGGGTTTGGTTTGGTTTGGTTTCTTCTTGTAATGCATGAAGATGATCTTCCCAGGTGAAGGCTGTAATCTTTTTCTCTTCAGAAGGGTTGTCTTCTATAAAATTCACAAGGAAAGGGGGGGGGGAATGACTTTTTTTTGAAGTAAGACAGACAGTTCTTGTCTAAGCTGTGCAAGGATGCAGTATGGACAAACAATGCTTTGTGAATGACAGCATTTTGAGTTATTTTCTCTGGCCAAAATAAAAACACTTGCAGCAAATTCAAGTCTTCTCTCTCTCTCTCTCTCTCTCTCTCTCTCTCTCTCTCTCACACACACACACACACACAGCTGTTTGATTAAACTGGGGGTAGCTTGAGTTCAATATGATGTCGCATTATTAAACCCAATAAATATATGCAGCACAATTTCTCTTAATCTGGGGATATATGACTGAAGACAGGAAAGGTGTGTTGGAAGCACCAATCTGCCCATAAGATATATATTCTTTCCACTTGGCAGGTACCCAGGGCTATGGTACCGAAAAAACAAAACAAAACCACACAAGAGGCCATAAGAGGATTTCAAAGAGGAAGGGATAAAAATAAAGGCATCTTCATATAATAATTCTGACAATGATGCTTCCAGACCTGATACAATCCAGATGCCAGTCCCCTCTGCTCCCCACCCCCCCAAAAAAGTATCTCAAATCAAGAGCAACAATCCATATTCTATACCTACAAGGAAAACATGAGCTGGAAAACTGCATACAACAATGCGTCTCTTCCTTTATCCTCTCTCCACTTCCTGCTCCTTACATCTCCTCTTCTGCTGTTGTGTTAAGCAGGGCTGCGTTGTGCTTTGTAAATAGATAACACTCGGATTCTCACGTTGTTTGAACACTGTTTTAGGTTCAGCTGCAGTACACAGTTTCTCTGATCTTTTATGTTCCTGAGCAGATGTCTTTCATTAATTTATGGATTTATCATCTTTTCTTTTCTTTTTGCCCCCCTCCTTCTCTTCTCTCTTCTCTCTCTCTCTCTCTCTCTCTCTCTCTTTTACACCTGGCAGCTGGCTCAAGTTTCAGCAGTTATTGTCTATTTTGCATTACACATAGAACTGAATGTCATCTGTCTTCACAAAGCTATGGCAAAGAGTACGGAGGCAAGCCACATCAGCTGCTGGGGCAGAGCCTGTTTGCGTTTTTATTTGCCGTCTCCTCCTCCTCCTCCTCCTCCTCCTCCCCCCCTCTTCTACCTCCCCCTCCCCTTTTTACCTCCTTAATATTTATTTGTGCTCATTTTCTTTCCTGGCCTTGAATGGAGCTTAGCTCGTGTTCAGTACAGCTGTATGTTTACTGAATCTATTCCATCATGAGTCATTGTGCGTGTGTAAGTATCCTGGAAACAGCCAGTGCTTTCTTGGAAGAACAGTTGCTTTTCAACACAAGCACTTAAAAAGAAAATTAACCAATTGGTCAGCTCAGATTTAGCAAGGGGGTCATCTCACTACTGGCCCTTTTAGCGTTTCTCTGGCTCTTTTTTTAATAGTCACTATTAGGGATGCTTTTTAGCAATAATCTAATCTGTTTGAAACAAAATAGAAACGGTGTATGAGGACTGTTCTGTGAACGACAGGCAAGGTTTAGGGGAACAGAAGAAAGGGGCTTCTGAAAATTTACGTTTGAAATAATCAAGCCATATGTGTAAATGGATATTTCTGCCTTGTAAGTACTGAGAAGTGGAGGTGGTCTTGTGAACATGTGTTGTGTTGCATGTCTGAGTTCAAATACACCCTCCCAAGGCAGAATGAAGCGCACTGCCTGGCCTTGCGTAACTCATCACCTCTCTGCCTAACCTACCTTATGTGTTCGTTGTTGAGGATAAAATAGGGAGAGGACTGATGCCCCATTGTGAACTCCTTGGGAGAAGTGCAGCACACAAACCTAATAAAAAATGTTATTAACCCTAATAAAAAATAATAATGCAATAAGCATGATTATAATTGGGGTCCTTTCCTAGCAATGCTTTTCTAAAATAGAATGAGAGCTCTGCTTTTTCTTGTGTCACTTGTTTCAATGGGACCTGCCTAGGAGAAGTAGTTCCCAAGAAATTGTGTCTTGGGTTAACTGCTTTGGAATTATCCATTACTTAGGGTTTTAATACAGATTTTTTAAAAAGTGTTCATATATTTGTGTGTGTGTGTGTGTGTGTGCAGGCTTCATCAGGACAATTGCATAATGAAACAGATTTCTATCGGAGAAGTTTTGACTTGTCTGAAACTCTTATTGCTAAGCAATAGGTGACAACTTGCTACTATTATTTCACTTATGCATTTTGACAGATGGCGGTTCCTAGCGCAATGCTCTTTTAGACTTCTCTATCAGTCTAATGGAGGTAGCTGTAGGTTCTTTCAACTCTTCTCTTGGCACAAGAAGTATGTCAGTCATAAATTATCTTCTTTGTAATCATTAAGCATCTGAAGCTAAAAAAAAGAAAGAAATGTAGTTCAGCCAAGCATGTTGCAGTGCGTGTCACATAAAATTAAGAGCTTTAAACCACAACATTTTCTATATATCCTTTTAGAATTAAAACAAAGCTTTTTTTTTTTTTTTTGAGAAAATCTTGTGCTTTTAAATAATAAACCTTCCTCCATTCTCCTGCGCATCCAGGAGTAAAATTTTAAAACCTACTGTTAGATGCAAGGGCTCTATTTAAAAAGAGGCTTATTAAAAAAACACAAAAACCATAAACCCTGCAAGAGCAGTATATAATGTGTGTTGTATCACTGAACCTCATGTGTCTTGTCTCCCCATTATGCTGTTAGGAGAAGGTGCTTCAGTTTCTAGATCACGTTGAACTTGTTTGACCTTTCTCTGCCATAACGCATGTTATATTTAATAAGTGACATTTGTGTGCATGTGTGTGTGGTGATTGTCTTTAAGGGAAACAGCCCTCCAAGAAGCTACTGGGAGCATTCTTAATTGACCTTGTGGGGGCCACATTGATTTTGTCACGTGCATCTTCATTTCTGATAAATTATAAAGCCATTAATTTGCAGAGGAAATGGCAGGGCCAGCCTGCCGCACAGATGTGACCAAAACTGTCCTAGCAAACAGTACACAAAAGAGTGCCAAGAAGCCCCGAGAAGGAGGGGTGGCGGAAAAACCCGTCCCGAAAGCCTAGATTGTTATGGTTAGTTTCACATTCCCTTGGGAATGCTTTTGGTTATTTCTGTTTACAGGCCTGAAAGGTAATGATGTTTGAAGAATAAATAGGTATCCTTGCAGGGTAAGCGGCCATGGATCAATTGGCAGTTTTCCACTTCTCGATATTTGCTGGCCCCCCAAACACATTTCTGTGCACCTTTAAGGAAAGCTCTTATTTATTCCTAATTGGGAGAAGGCTTCTCTAAACCTTTTCCCACCCCCTGCCCCATTCTTGAGGAGCTAGAGCACCAAAGATGTTGGAAAACATGGTGTATGCCCAGCGAAAACATTTCTATTTTTACTCTTAGCATAATTTGATGCGAGTGATGTGGTACTGAGGGAAGAAGAATGCATCAAAAGGTAACTGCGAAAAGGTAGAGGGGAATCTTCTTCTTGGAAACATATGCATTGTGTGTTTGTTTCCTTAGCAACAGGTGAGCGCACACCTGGCGTTCAACCTTGCACCCACAAAATTCCCCCCACCATCTCCTAAGAAACAAATGAGGCCCAGTTCAAGATTTGCATGGAAGTAAGTTCTCTCGTGTTCGACAAGAATGGTTCCCAAGAAAGCATGTAGGTTTTCTCCAATTCCAGTTTTGACCCTTCTGAGGTGTGTTGCAACTTGAACGTTATTTTGTCGGTCAATTCCAGGCACAAAAACTCTTCTCCCAAAAGGTCTTATCAGTTTCCAAGCAAAGCGTTTTTCCTTAACTAATTTCATCCTACATGCAGGAAGGTCTGTCTCCCAACCACTTGAAAAAGGCCAAGCTCATGTTCTTTTATACCCGCTACCCAAGTTCCAACATGCTGAAAACGTACTTTTCAGATGTAAAGGTAGGAAAAATCCTTTTATTCATTTATTTTTATTCCCTCTTGCTTTTGGTTGCATGTTTTAACCCCCTGAATGCTTTTTTATTAATTTTAATTTGATTTCGCTAATAATATATCTTGGCAAACTGTTGTTATATATATTTTTTTTGCTATTGTTATTATTTTGCTGCTAAGTCATTCTTAAGGTCTGTGTTTATGCTCTCCCTCTTCTGTTTATCTCCTTTACCCTGTGGACATTAAAAAAAAAAAATCACAGTAAATTTGTAATTTTTTTAAGCACCATTGGACAGCACGCTTTTGCATCTGTGAAATGTCTACTGGTGGCATTAGCCTACTATACAAGAGCATTTTGAAAGTGCTCCTTTAATTGTTCCATTGCAGCCGGGTTCCTCCTATTCCGCTTAGATTAGTGCCCGCTGCAGAGACCCATTTTTCTTTCCGTCAAAAAATAAAAGCGGGGAAAAAAGAAATGCTACATTGAAATTCTCCATGCAGTAGCTGCTTAAAAACAAAAGTGATGATTGTCTCTTATTTACAACTTAATTTGTTGTTGATGCAGAGTACACTGAGCATAAGGAGGATGAATAAACTGACAGATTCAGGCCACATTATTCAAATGAGGATATGAAAGCTGTCGACGTACAGCTGCATCCTCCCCTCATTTTACAGAATATTAGGACCTCCTGGTTTTTTTTTTAAAGTAATTGTTCTTTCACATCAACTTGATTTTTTTGTGTTATAATCATCTACTTTTTTTGCGGGGGGAGAAACAAGTTTGGGTTCCAATTATTATAATGATACACATGGTATCATTTTGTAAGCCTTTAAAAATAAACATCACATTAGTTTAAATTTGCCGTGTTAAAATTCTTCTCTTCTTGCCTCCCCCCCCCCCAAATTCTACAAAAACTTTAGCCATGATCACCACCTCTCCTCCACTTTTGCAAATTTGCCTTCTGTGTTCCAGGGATGTTCTTAAACTGGCCTCCTGTGAAACTGGCCTGCTGTTCACTTTTTTTAAAAAACAAACAAACCAAAAAGAAAAAGCTGGTATTTTGTATTTTGTTAACTACCTTTCACTTTTTTCTTACTTTTTTTTTTAAAAAAAGAAACTTGGTCTATCTTGTTTAGTTAATTGGCTTCTATTTAATCAATTTAAGAATCGGGATGTTTTGAATTGCACACCTTTCCTCCCATTGGTTGCAGCATTTTACTTAGAAATATTTGTGCTTTGTGGCCTGTTTTTAATGGGTTCTTCTTTAATTTTTCTTTTTGCATGGCATACATGTGTACGTGCATTCAACATATTCTGCCCTGCTAGAGTTTCGGGCGAAACTGGTTTTCTAGGCTTTTTCTTACTTCTGCTTTTTTTTTTTTTTTTAATTTAAGAAGTGCTTTGAAAACCTTTTTGTCCAGAAAGTCAAGTAGGGTGTTGGTGAAGAAAACTGAATGTGTGTATTGCTGTTAACGACTGCTCTGTCATAGGCTTTTGCTTTAATAATAATAATAATAATAATAATAATAATAATAATAATGCATCATCCATACACTGCCTATGCTTGGTTAATAACCTGCCATGACTCATCCAATGGGCCAATGAAAATGCTTCTGTGGCAGTATTACCTGCAATGCAACAATGTAAAGAACTGCTCTGGAGATGTTGGAGCCATTGGTGCAGCTTGACCGCAGTATGGCTCGAGGGAATCCTCCTAAAGGCTCTCTCTGATGTTCTCTCTGCTCCAGGGTTTCCCAAACCTGGGTCTCTGGCTGTTTTTGGACTACAACTCCCATCATCCCTAGCTAGCAGGACCAGTGATCGGGGATGATGGGAATTGTAGTCCAAAAAGAGCTAGAGGCCCAAATTTGGGAAGCCCTGCTTTGGCGGATGCCGATGTAGGCAGCCCTACAGAAAAGAAAAAGTCTCGCTAGTATGTAGTGCCTGTTGTCTTTTTTCAGCATGTGACAGCCGAAGTCGGTCTTCTTGCGATGTTGCCGAGTGATATGAAATATTTTGATGTTATGCCACCTTATATTTATATAGCATCATTCATCCAGAAGAAGCCCAAAGTGCTTTACAAACAGCCAATATAGGGATCATTCACCCACCACTGAAAGGCAGCCACTTCCGTGGTGGAAGGCAACAGCCATTCGGGGTCAGCAACACCACACACCAGTAGATGTAAATATTAGATACATTCCTCTTTTCTTGGGGGAGTGGGGTTGGAGGGCGGGTTTCCACGTTTCATATTTTTGGAATGTTTTATTTCATGGTAACAGTTCGTGGGTAAAGTCAGCCTCTCCTTTAACCTGCTCTGTAAATTTGGTTGGGCTGAATGTGTGATCCGGGCTGGGTTAATGTTTATTTTAGGCAAGCTGCGAAGTAGACGCTTGTGGGAATTGTGCACATAATTTTCTCTCTCTCTTTTTGCATTGAGCTCCTATAAAAAAAGACAAATGTCAGGAGATGGGAAAGGGCTACTTATCTCCAGAAAGGAGATTGAGGTCTTCAGTCTTAGCCAGACAGAATACTGGTACAGTAGTCTGGTGGAATAAGACCAATACTACTGCTTACTGAAAATAGAGTGTAAGAAGGCTGTACCCAACCTGGTTCCTTCCAGATGTTTTGCAATTCTTTCATTCCTGACCGTTGACCAGGCTGACTGGGTCTTTCTGATGAGTCTAGAACATCTGGAGGGCACTGGGTTGGGGAAAACTAGTGAAAAATATTGACCGTTGGCCTTTCTCAGTCAGGCTTGTTCACGTTGACTAGCAACAACACCATAAGCTCATCACAGCCCTTCTGCCTGATGTTCTTCAAATGGCTATTCCAGGAATTGAACCTTCTGTGGGCTAGCCATTCAAAGGTGTCATGCACAGGTCAGGAAAATGTGGGTGGGAATGAGGAGAGGCTTTCTGTGGGGAGAGGGGGAGGCCTGCAGGCTCCTTTTGAGGAGATTCTTTCCATGCATATGGAGGTAGTTTTATTTATAAAAGAAGAGAGAGGCCCTGTGATAATGGCCTGCTTTGGGAAGCATGTTTACTTTCATCTGGATTTGCAAAGGGGCATGGTGTCACCCATAAACTTGTGTCTGGACAGTAGACCCAACTTACTTTAAACCAGTTCTTTATTTATTTATTTTTTGAAAAAATCAGTGTATCCTCCATCTCAAGTCACCTTTTTGTAGTGTTTAATTAGCCAAACCATGCTAGGCAACAGTAATTCAAAATCTGCTTGACTAAACTTTAGTGTCAAACTTTTGGTTGGTATTCAACCAACTCTTACTCAGAGTGGGTCCAGTTCTTTTAATGCACGTGGCTATTAGCCTCAATAGATCTACCCTAAGACATAGTTGAACACCACCCTTTAAAAAAGAAAGCTTTAAAAAGATTGCAAACAAACTTTAAACAAACAAGCAACCTCTCACAATTTTCACAAGTTCATGCAGAACAACATGTATGAATCACTACTTCAGCAAAACATTTATACATCATAATATGCCAGTCTTACCAGATATCCCTGCTGGAACAATAGGTTGGGGTTTTAGTCCCACTGAACTCCTTGGTGTAAATGATCAATAAATTGACCTCCTAAGTATTTGTTATGTACACAGGCCGATAGTTAAGACAGGTGAAAGAGAAACCCAATGCAACTCAATGCATCAATTTAAATAATGCATTATAGCCAAAAAATCTAGACACAATTAGACTAACATGAGATACCCTGGTCTAACTTAGCTGCATGAGAATGTTGCCCATACTCTCAAAGACCAAAACCAATGGGTTCAGGAGTGCCAACTTAGCCCCGTGACTGTGGGTGTCCGGGGCCGTGGGTGTCATGCCAGTGCTCATGGCCCTGGCACTGAAATTTGTGGGTGCTCGGGCACCCAGGGCCTCAGGGAGTTGGCACCTATGGTGGGTTTGATAGTGTAACTCTTCATGTTTCTAGATAAGAAAGAGGTCTTGAAGAAATTTCTGGGTCAGATGCTTTTGGTTAATGTGAAGGAAGAACCAATGGAAGGACTTCATAATGTACGGTGGCAGAATAGGAACTCTTTCTGTTGTATTAGCAGTGCCTATAAAAAACCTCAAGGAACATTCTAACACTAATGCAATCAGGGAAGAAAAGGATGGATGGAGCCCATCCTCCAGGGTCCTTCTTTCCACCACAACCCCATGTGCCCCATTAAAAATCCATTCCAAAAAATCAAGAGATCATTCAGAGTGGCCTCCAGTGCGGCATGTGAATCTATAGTTGGAACAGAATCCCTGGAAAACATACAAGGGCTCTTTGGAACCTAGCCCATGCACTGCAATCTATCCTAATACGTTGTACAATAAATATACAAAGTCCAGTTTAGTGCTCTGTGCTGGTCTTGTACTCAAGGGAGCTTACTCCCCCCCTAAAAAGCCAATTTAACCAATTTGAAAAGAATAAAATATTTTTCATACACAGATAAGCCCCCAAAATCTTTCGTTTGTAAATAAATCCAAACTGATTTCTGTGGCTCAATCTTGCTTACTTAGTTTATTTGAAATTGTCCCATTGATTTTTTATTTTTCCAATCGCTTATGCATGAATCACTGTACCCAAATTTCACCCTTGATTTTTCTGCCGGTGATGATCTTGCTTTACTTAAGGAGCTGCCATTAGTGAGGCTGAATAAGATGCAACCATCTTATAATTTTGTCCCTAAACTGGGGGAAAGGGGAAATCTCCTGAGTCGGTATTGTGGGAACAAAAAAGGATTCTCCTTGTATCATCTTCTTTCGCTCCACTTGATGCCGATTTTAATGTATAAGCTAATAATTCTAAGACTACTAAATACAACAGATTCAGTGTCATTTTAGCTTTGAAGAACAGGCGCTTCCAGGCTTTTCAACCCAGCAGTGTTAAATGATGTATCTCATTCCCTCCACCCCTTGAGTCAACTGCTGCCTAGCCAGATTAAGGTGTCAGATTGATTTGTTTTATACATCTTTTGACCATGCTCATTGAATATTTAGGAAGTTTCTTCAGCCCATATTGAGGCTGAGGTATCCCGTGGGAAGCATTAATCAAAGTCACAGAGACTCTTACACTGTGGAAACACAGACTCTTTATTGTAGCGATTAGTTTTTGCAGTAACACATTAACACACTACAGAGCTTTTCTTTTATAGAACAATTGATCCTTTTCTTGTACTCCACTAGAGAAGGGGGGGGGGAATAATTAACTCTTTAAAGTTTAGCAATTTTAAAAAGACTGATTTATCTACACCAGAATGTTGAGGCGAGAGAGGGCATTTGTCTCTGTGTTTGTGTGTGTGTTGCGCACACATTTGTGTTGTATGCACAATTAACTCACACTCCGAATGTTTCTATACTATTCGAGCTGATTAGTTTTGTTCCTTAAGCGCTTATGTCTGTAATTTTTGCATGTCTTACTTCTTTTTTGTCCACACTAAAACTTTCTCTGATGTTTCCATGCTGCAGCAATAAGCATTAAATCTCTCTTTCTGTCCTATTGCTAAACAGTGACATGCGCACCTACTTTTTGTTGTTGTTGTCCACATTAGGTCATTCATGACCATTCTAGAAAAAGAATCCCCTTTCTATTTTCCTCCCCTTCTACAGCACTCTTGCCCATATGAGACAATGTCTTGTAACAATGCCGGAGCCTAATCTCCATGTCAAAGCAATTTTCATTCCCCAGTGCACACCCTGCTATCATTTTGTAATGTTTTGTTTCTTATTCTAAAAGAATTAAAAAGGAACAGTAAGCCGTCACGGGGGCCTGTAGTCCTTATCTCAGTGTCTGGAAATTTGGACAGTGTATTTTACTGCTGAGATAAAATGGAAAGAACTCCAAGTTCAGCAAATCGTAATGGGTTTAAGTTCTATTGAAATCGGTAACCAGAAGATCAGATAACGGGGGTCCTTCAGTTGTCTTTTTAATCAGGTTCCCCGCAAGGGCTGAATAGAGACAGAGCAGACACACAGAGTGAAAATATAATTCTTGGATAGGTTAAGTACATGTTTGAACTCTTGCAAGCAGAAGCGATTTGATGATGACTTAATCATTTTCTGGTCAATTATCTGTAAGGACCCTTGCAACTGCATGGCAATTATGATGCAAGTTGGCCTTTTGGGAGAAACACCAGTCTCCCTGCTTCTGTTTCCTTGTTACTTAGATTCCCTGCCATAAATTTTCATTCGTTTATTATCTTTGCTAGCATGGAAACAACTTTCTGTGTAGTAATTACAGCCCCAATGCACACTTTAGCTGTCATCTTGTTGGAGGCCTGGATGTTCTCATGGCCAGCATTTGATAAGTGTTCTTTGTTGATTTTTGATTAATGCACATCTCTTTCTGGGGGCCGGGGGAAGTGAATGCCTGTGATGACAAAAGGCAGGGGGTAGTATATCAGCCTGCCAGATATATAGCTATGGATTTATTGGTTTTAACTTGGCAAGTTAAGTTGCATCTGTCCTTTACACGCAGGAAGGGCTGTCAATAAGAAGGGATCAGCTGCAACGCAGCTTAGGTGACATCTTCAGTTCAAAGGTCAGAGGAACAGTAAGAAAACGTGTCCTGAAAGATGTGGGCACTTTTAACCTTGACCTTCTGACTTCCAATAAAGGGATCCAGTGCATTTTCCTCCATCTTATGGATGAGCTGGAAAACTTTAAATTTGCTGGACGGAATACCCAGGGATTAATGGAGGCTTTGCGGATTTCGATACTCAGGATATGATAAGCATCTACAAGTCACATGCAAATTTTTAAATTTATTTTTTGCAAAGTAAGAGCAACCCTATAGGAAGCCCCCATTTTTGTTTAGAGTGTGTGCAATAAAGAGAGAGGGGAATTCTTTTTAGCTTGACATAGAACGAGAAAGGAATTTTGCATCAGATCTGTGTGACACACTGAAATGTAACCCACCTCAAGTTACTTCTGTCTGTTACACCACCTGCCCATAAATATTTTCTAAATTGATTTCACACTTTTATTTGTGGGGAATAACTGCTACATAATAGGAAACACATTGCAACCCCCCCCCCCATCTTATATGTGGCTCCATAAATAATTGCCTTCAATGGGCAAGACATAGTCACATTTTACTGTTTTGGCCACTCATCTCTTATATCGGACAAAATACATCAGCACAAACCTGGAAAGTCTTGGACATCTCCTCCTGTAAGAGCCTAGAAGCTTGCTAGTGGTGCCTCGAAATTTGGAAGTGCTTTCTATGCGTGATACATAACTTGATAGAACAGCAGTGCTCTTTAGCAACCTTAGGAACGAGATCCAGTCTTTTCCCATTTAAAAAATTGGCGCAGCATTTTTTCTATCATTTGACTCGACCACTCAAGCCTCTTTACCCCTTGGGTTTAAAAAAGGCTTTTGAAGCTTGGCTATGGGGCGGTTTGGAAGAGAAGGGGTGGATGCAAGAAAGGATGTTGTGAAATGGGGAGGAAAGAGAGGACGTGTCAACGCTCTAATCCTTCTTGCTCTTCTGATTTCCACAGTTCAACAGATGTATTACCTCTCAGCTCATCAAGTGGTTTAGCAATTTCCGTGAGTTCTACTACATTCAGATGGAGAAGTATGCGCGCCAAGCCATCAACGACGGGGTAACAAGCACTGAAGAGCTGTCCATAACCAGAGACTGTGAGCTGTACAGAGCCCTCAACATGCACTACAATAAGGCAAATGACTTTGAGGTACGCTGTGACCTTTCTGGGTTTCTTCCTCTTCTATGCATGCATATAATTGAAATTTCCTTCCCCCCCTCCCTTTTTTATGCATTTTCGCTTATTTTGGAAACTGTTTCTTTTACAGTGCCCACCTTGCAAATGATGTTAATGTGTTTTGTTCTATGTTTTGTTAAAAAGGGGAAAAGGTCATTTTTGCCTGCCTTATCAGAAAGCAGGAAACTTTTCTGTCTCGACAGCAGAGCGCTGCATTTGGGTTGCTTGCGTTTCAGCTACATTTTCGAGAGCTATTTTCTTGAAAAAGCCACCCTACTCGAGATCTTTTGACTGTAGCTAATCGTTTTGCAACCCGGACAGAAAACGCAGCTCGCGAGCGAAACAAAAACAAACAAAAGCGCGACTTAGTTGTGTCTCGGTTCCATTGAAATCAACGGGGACTAGGCCTATCTAAATGTCTCTGGATTATACCCCATGGATTGGCAGCTTTGATTGAAACTCTTCCTTACAGGCCAACAATGAGCGGGTATGAGCCAATCACCGAGGCCTTGGCTCAGCAAGCGATTGTTGCTAACCTGCTGACCTTCCGTAAGCCCCACGGTGGCAAATTCCTCCGTGCTGATGATAAGCGTTTTGCACTGTCAGATGCAGGGATGAGGCGAGAGGGGCTTCTGGGAGTTGTCACTCTGTGGCATTGAAGCCTTGTGGCAGTGCATTGGTATTATCTGCTCAAAGGATGGGCCACATTGTTTGGTATAAGCTGCACAGTGGCGTGGTCAGAAGGGGTGGCAAGGGCTTTTGTTTCTTTCCCTATGGAAGTAGTACTGTGCTAGGTACAAAAATGTGCTCTGAAGCATTTCTAAAGTGATTGCCATCACCATCATCATCACATCTAAGTGATTCAGTTGGAAAGGGACACAGAAGGTTAGGATGCAGATTTCACTTCTACTCTTACTCATTCACCGGAGCTTTTTATTTCAGTGTGTGTTGCCAAAACAAAACAGCCATGGCCCACCAGGCTTATTCTTTATAAGATCTGTGCCCTACCTTGCGGTCCTGGCTATTGAAGATCCCTCTAGATCAGGGTTTCCCAAACTCGGGTCTCCAGCTGTTTTCGGACTACAACTCCCATCATTCCTAGCTAGCAAGACCAGTGATCAGGGATGATTGGAATTGTAGTCCAAAAGCAGCTGGAGACCCAAGTTTGGGAAACCCTGTTCTAGATGCTGCTGGACTATAGCTCCAATTGTCCCTGGCCTTTTATGGGCCATGCTGGCTGGGGCTGATGGGAGTTGGAGTCCAGCAACCTCTGGAGAGCCAATGACTACACTACTCTTGGATGGAGCTTCTTCTGAAGAAACCAAGAACAAAAACAAAGGGAAAGTGCATTTGACACCCTCCTAACAACAATTTAGCAGAAGATGAATAAGGGTTATATGCACAATTTCACAATATGAGCCTGTTCTCATAAATCACATCTCTGTCTGAAAATGTAAAAGCATTGATATGCATCTATATATTGTGTTGCCCTCTTTTTGTCTTTGAGCTACCCATGTGAGTCTTTCTATGATGCACAGGTTAAAGCATGGAGGAAATTTTCATGGCTTTTAATTGGAGCAGCCTGAGGCTGCAACATAACACCTATGGTATATTGTTCCCAATAGTTTGCAATTATCTGATCTGGAGATTGCAGCATAAGTTTTGCCCCCCAATAAGTTAATTTCTTATAACACAGAACCCCTTTCACTTATGTTCAAATGCATGGCTATGAAATTCCTAATTCATACAAACAGCTGGATGTCAGCTTTAAGACTGCTACCCACTAGGCTGAAAACCTGGACCTGAACAGGCCATTACTGCATATCGTTTAATCTGAAGGTATGCATTCTTGCCTGATCAGCGGCCAGCCCAGGTGACTAGCACTGAAGCAAAAATGACATGTACTGTGGTGTTGAAATTGGATCTGAAGTCCTTGAGCAAATGGAGCGTTTTCCATATTTAGCATCATCAGAGTTCCTCCCCTTCATACTTTTATTGCTGATCCTTTAATATAATTGAAGCCTGATATGCCTTTCATCTTAAATAATTTAAATGGATTTTCCTAAACCTTTTCTGCTCAATTCCTCTTACGGAGTTAACATTCATAACGTATTGAAGAAATGGGGATAAAATCTCATAGAAAAAGGGGGCTCTGGGCGAATTATAGAACCTGTTTTCCATAAGATCTATTACTCAAGATACACCTGCCAGAGCCACATCACACATTGTGCAAGCGGCGTCCCTGTGGACAACACACATGCTTTTTAGACTCATCAACGTCCTTCAGCAGTTCATACGAAACACATCCTCAACCCACAGTGGGGCTGCTGGGGTCTGCCTTTGCTCTAACATATGAGCTGGCTTTTCTAACTTCCTTTCACAATGCCTTGGAGCCGCCAGCAGCTGTTAACAGAACTCAAATAAGATCCTTAACAATCCTCATGCCTCCTTACTTTAGATTTGTCACAATCGCCTCAGGCTCATAGCCAGAGGTAGCTGAAACACCTTGCAGAAGGATTTGGTGACTGAACGAGTAATTTCTCTCTGTTTGCGAGAAGTGTACCAATTTGTTTCTGTGTTTCTGTGTGCTGTCATTGGAGGTCAGTTGAAATTGTGAACACATTAGGCTCAGCTGCAACACAAAACAGAACGAAATCATCTTTAGTAGTAAGCAAAACTTACATTCTGATGAATTAAAGATACGCGTGCTGGGGAAGGAGGATTTTCATATGTCCATCCTTGCGCATTACTGTTTCTCACAAATGGTAACTTATAGAGCATCCTACTCCACCCTAATTCATTTATGTTTTCAGCACACATTAAATAGAAGCTCTCCCTCCTAAGTAAACAAAACAAAAAACACCTCAGCAGCTATGTGTGCTGTTTGTGTAATCTCTAGTATGTTTTAAACTCAAGTATCTAAAGACTGCAATTCTAGACACACTTAGAACAAAGCTCCATTGAAGTTGCAAGTAGACATCTAGATATGCACTCCAAATGCAATAGAAACATACTTATCCTGGATGGTTTGCAGAGAATATTTTAAAGGGAATCAGAACATAAAAGAGACAGCAGCTTTCTATGGGTTTCTTACATAAGTCACACACACATATATATTATTTGGTTTTAATATTTAATTGTTAGGGTGGATTTATTTAGCTCTTTGTTCTCCCACCGGCTTTCCCCCAGTCATCTAGTGGTAGCACTGGACCAGTTCCAGTTTATCTTCAACTTCCTTGCCCACCTAAAGATTAGGTAGGCTAGCATATCAAACTTGTGAATGGCCACTGAACATTTTGGGATTTTGCAGAAATCTAATTGCTTGTAGGCTGCGAGTGGCAGATCAACTCAACCTAGATGAGGAGCACTTGTTCAAATTACACTTTGTTCCAATTGCACTTAGATGCAGCTTTCCCCATTGCATTTCATACTTGGGCAAATTTATCTGAGGAGAAAAGAAGTGATTGTGAAATGTACTGGTGGGATTCAACCGAGTTGTTATGTGCATGGAATGAGGTCCACTTGTGAATGAGACCTTTCCCGCTTTGTTCCCCATACTCTTTAAATCTGCTCCAGAGGTTGGGGTGTAAGAGGTGGAAGTCCCATTGCACAAGCAGACCTCGTTCTGTGCTGGCATAGCCCACTTAGCACTATGTTGAATTCTACCCTATGTACCTGTGTAAATTGCTGTGCCCCCCCCCTTTAAAATATACACAATTGGCATTTGGGAAGCAAATTAGCTGCACCCCCCCCCATCAACATGCATTCCACACCAGTTGTGGTTCCCTGTGAGCTCCTAGATATAAAATAGATACATTGCATAAATACTCATGCATGGATGCTTCTACTTTGCAACTAAAAGTAGCTTTGGGAAGTTGATTTGCATTTGGGACCTGGCACTGAAAACAAGAGTTAAACTCTCCATCCTGCCTTACAAATATCAGGGCCTTCTGCAACTGCTTTGAGGAGAGAGGAGGAAGGTGTCTGGAAATCCAATAACAGAACTCCCATGTCTTGTGGCCCTCAGTTATCACGTGCCGTGAGAAGCATGTAGTTATGCCCATGGTGGGATACAGGAGCGAGACTCATGGCCTTCCCCTTATGCATATGTTCTGTGTAAATTAGACTTGCTCATGTCAGTCACTCAGCCCTTTTCCATGGTGTGGACCACATCTCCGGAGCCAACCTGCATAGGCACTCTTGCCTGTATACCTGATTAAAGGCTATAACATGCAGTATGGAAGATGAGCCAAAGGCTGACTCATACACCATACAGAGTGTGGAACCTACATATCTGGTCCACATGTCTCTGCCTTGTTGTATTTAATTGTTTTGTGGATTAAACGGTATTGGGGACCAACCTGCTAAATACTGTAGCAAGCACTATGCTTACAGTGAAGGAAAACAAGGTGAGTGAGGAGAGGCCTTCACCCGGACATCGATGCATACAGTGCTGTGCAAACATTTGAAGGAAGGGAACCGTTGCAATCTGGAACCCTGGTTGCTCAGGGTTCCAGATCATGTTCTATATCCCTATAGGTGTCTGTGCAGATTTGGCATGGCCCCAGTTCCCCACTTGTGTATGTATTAACTGTATGTAAAACCCTGAACAAGGCTTGCAGTGTTAATTTTATGGGGAGAGACAGCTGAAAGGTCTTGTGAGACATGCTGGGAGGATCCTTGGAGCCAAAAGGTAGGCGGCTAAGGATGCTAGTTGTGCAAGCATCACCTTGTTGCAGTGACTGCCAGTGTGTGCAGGTATTCCTTGCAAAGTCTACCCTCCCCTATTCAATGGAAGTGTCTGCTACATGAGCCCCTAGAAGCTGACAGTTGCATTGAAGCGAGTGGTGGAAGGCTTTCAATGGAGGGGCTTCCTGGTACACTGCCGCACACATGGTGTTTGAAATTAGAAATAAATATATACAATAAGAATGCACGAAATAAAAAGTGGACAGTATAGCCAGTAATATATGCACCTGTTTTACGAGCACTGTTTATAATATGGACATTCGTAATAGATTTGAATACAATAAATTGTGATATACTTTCATAAATAGTGTTTCAGTCACTGTAATCTCTGACAAGTGGGTAGTCTCTGTTTGCCTTTCATAAGCAATTACTTAGAAATGTAAGCTGAAAAGTCCTAAATTCCACAGTGATGGATGTATGAACCTGCCTTTTACTAAGTTAGATCATTGGTTCATCCATCTCTGTGGGAGAGGTCTTTCCCAGCCTTGCCTCCTGTGATATTTTTAACTGGGAATGTCAGGGATTGAACCTGGCATCTTATGTATACCAAAAAGGTGCTCTACCTGTTGCTGTAAAAATCAAAACTCTGCCAATGCACTGTTGTGAAACCTTATGGTTGAGTTTTTATTTTGAAGGGCATAGTAATGAGATCTGGGATTTCCGGAAAAGCAGAGAGGTTGTCAGGAAGAGGGGGGAGTAGATTCATAATGGGGACATGTACATTCCCGTCCAGTAGAATTCTCCTGTTAAATTGCCTGGTTTGCCCATAACACTAAGCCATGGTTTGTTTAACAGATCATGGGTTCCTACAGACAATCAAATAAACCCATGGCTTGTTTCTCCAAAGTCTTTTTTCATCTGTTCTTGCCTTGTACTTTTGTAGTCAGGTGAGTGTCTGGGTAAAGGTGGCCAGACAAGCCATAGTTAAGAAAGAGTGCTGGGTTTGCATGTAACACCAATCCATAGTTAAAATAAACCAAGATCTGCAAGCCAACAGCAAATCATGGATTCAGTTGCTGGGTTGTTTGGTAACCCAACTATAGTTCAGCCTCTTGGCATGAGTCAGACATGCAAATAAACCATCATTTAATAAACGATGGCTTGGTGTTATGTGCAAACTATGCCTTTATCCATAACTTCATTGTCATACCTAGTTCCATTTCCTTAAGAGGTTGTAATTTAGGATTTTAGCCTAGCAAAATCAATTGACACATTCCTGGATGTACTTATTTGCTACATTTGTTTTTAAATGTTGTGGGCCAGAAACTTGCACTCACATGTGAACTTGTGTTCTCTCAAATATATGCTAGAGCGTTGCAGTAGCCTGACTAGTAAACTGTGGTTGTCATGTATAAACCTTTGCATCCTGGATACCTTTGTAAGCTTATAACCACCAAAGGGGTTCTTGTGGGCACAATACCATCCTTGAGGACTTTTCTAGGTATTCACAAAATCTCTGAGCCCTCCCCCTTCCTCATTGCTCCCTGTGTCATGTGATGGGGAAGAGGTTCACCCCCCTCCAAAAAAGGGAACTTAAGGAGGAGGTTGAAAGAGGGCCACTCTTTCCCACTTCATTTTCTAGTTGTGTGTGTTTTCCAATGTTCAGATTAGTAGCTGAAAAGGAAGTTGAACGGCCAAGAGAGGAGAAGAGAAATGGGAGCAATATTGGATGCTCAGGCAGAAAAATGGAATAACTAGGGAAGAACCAGAGAGAGAAAAAGTGAGATCTGTAGGGGATGAGGAGAAAGAAATAGAGTGTGCGTGTGTGCGTGCATGTGCACACACACACACACACACACACACACACAGATTGGCTGCAGTAAAACAGAGTCTCTTGAAATTGTGGTGTTTTTTTTTCATCCTCCCAATATCACATAACAGAAACATCTGTATCCATTGACTGAAATGGAAAAAAACCCCATGACTGGTGTTTTCCAGCACTGCCATGACTCAAAAACATGAATACAAGGCATGTATCCTCATAACTTTTACAAGGGTTATGCTGAAAACTACCACCAAATCATTGGTTACCTCTGCATTCAGAGGTGTAATTTCTTGGTGCTTTGGTTTTCATCATGTGCAAATTTTGTGAAGATCCGTGACAATCTTTGCCTGTAACTTCATCAGTGTTTTGGCAGCGCTGGCAAGCACCAGCTCTGTGACTTTTACTGTACCAACGCAGACCTTCAGAGCCGACAGGAAAGCCCAGTGTGCATGCGCTTGCTCTCTCCGTCAGGAAGGGGTGTGTCTGTGTGGAATTACCAAAGGGAGGGGGAAGAGAAGGAAGAGGGTGCGGCACCCATGGCACCCTCTCAAAACTTCAAATCTGTCATGGGCCCCCAAAGGTTGGAAACTTAGGTGTAAAGGAATAGATGTAACATTGTGGACTGGTCACTGTCTAACCAGCTACAGTGCGCTATTATTTCTCGGATCGCTCACAATTCTATAATCTTTCAAGTGTATCATTTTCTAAAGTCATGTCTATCAATGCTGATTTAAAATCTTCAAACACGCCCCCCCCAATACAATACATGTAACTTAGCATTAACTAAAATGCCAAACTGCTGATTATACCCATTATATAACATACCTACTATTTTGCTTTAAGTCTGTAAGTTAACAACAATCCACATACAGACTGTAGAGCATTTCTTGCCCCCCCCCCCCCCCCGCGCTTTTAGTTTGCTTGGTTAAAGCCTCAGACATATCCCTGTGAAATTTGTAAGCGACTTTCACCCTAATGAAACTGTGGGTCAAATTTAGCTGAAGTTTATTAATTGGTTGTGGTTCTGACTTCTAACATCCTGCATGTTTACCAGCAATACTGTTGCAAACATTCTGGAATCAGACTGCAAAAACTATGTAGCACTGTGCATTTAACCGCTGGTACCACCTAGGCTGAGTGCCTGTGCCTTAAAGGATGCCTTAAAGCTAGGCTTCACATTTTGAGTGAGAAAGTTCTAACAGGATGCAGTCTCCCACACCTGCTACCTGGGCTAAAAAGATTATTTTAAAGTACGCAACAAAAAAAGTGTGAGGCATCAGTTTTAAAGAAGTTTGATGCGGCTGCAACAATGATAGGGCATTAGTTTGCACTTTGCAATAGGAGTAATAGAACTTCATTTGCACTTTGTTATATATTGAAAATGCCTGGCCACATGTATTCTTCAGACCTTGGATAGCAGTCTTATTTCCCCATGCACATTTTATTATTATTATTATTATTATTATTATTATTATTATTATTATATAATAAGCTGTAATTCCTCTGATGTGCAACAGAAGAATTTGAAACTTAAACATTGGGGTTTGAAAATAATTAAAATATTCCTACTGGGCTGATTAATTATATCCAAAATCAATGAATGGAAAGATTGCAGAATGGGATTCGTGGTAGAACTCTGTTCCTCTATTTTCCATTAAAAATATAGAGACATTGTAGCTATCTCATTGCATCTTAAACAATGTTGATTTTTATTTCTTTAAAAAGTATGAAAACATCCTTCAGGAAGACAGTTTCCCTCAGCTCAGCCAGTATATCTCATTTTATTATATGCAGTTGCAAAAGTTATGCAAGCATAAAGTGGCGCCGTAACAATATTGTAAATGCCACTTTTAATTGTTAATGAACCTTGTGTGGACCCCTAATAATAATTATACATTCAATTGTTGTTTCTGGTTCAGCTGAGGAAGTTCTTCCTCAAACAGTATTTAATCAGCTGAACCAGGCATGGCAGTTGAGGGTATATGTAGTTTTTGAGTCAGGAAACTCTCATTTTGATATTTATCCCCCTTGGATTCAAGGTGTTTGCTACTACAATGAGATAGGCCCGAAATGATGTGCGGGCTATTTGATTTAATGTCATTAGATTTTATAGCTCCCTCTGACTATTTTCCCCCATTGGGTTACATTTAAGCACAGCAAGATCAAGTTTTTAAACCTCCTTACTCAACAGCTCTATTAGTTATAATGTACCGTGACCTCTCTCAACATTCTTAAAGAAAAAGATACAGTGTAATGTCACTTTACTTTGCTTATTGTTCTTTGTTGAGGTGAACAAAGCATTTTCTACAGTGGTTATAGCACATAATTATACAGCTTTCAATAGTGGTGTCTTGGCACATATCAAAGTTCAGAAGAGCCTTTAGGAGAGAAAAAAAAGATGTTTTGTGGCAGCCTAGTGAGGGTCTCATCTTTCCTTCAGAAAATAGTTCAAGGCTCTTCTGTCAGGCTTCCTTACTTAGAGCTTTTTCCCCTCCTGCTTCATAAAGTTTAAAGGGGATTCAGTGGAGTTCTGTGATCTGCTTCCTTTGAAAGATTGTTCCTTTGCACAGAGAGGTCCTTTGACTTCAAGAGTTCACAGATTCATGTCTTTAGGTATCATATGTCTGACCTTATCAGTTACTCTATTTAATGTCGGAGAAAAAGTCTCAAACTCTTTTGTGTTTGTCTGTTTTTCTGCCTCTGTGAAGTGATTTGGCGGAGAGAAGGGGTGGGGGAGAGAGAGAAAAGGACCATCCTTTTTAACGCACCACGGCGAGGATGTTTTTTTTCTGACTCCAACCTACCCTGTGGCTTTTTGGCGGGGAAGACGGGGCACAATTGCCCTTGCCTGCTTTGTGTGTGTGTGGATAATTCCACGGCGATAATAGAACGATACAAGGCCAAGCTTGCGCACACTATATCTAGCTAGGAATCGTCCGCTTTCCTAGCCACCCACCCCTAGATGCAATCTATTGCCTTATTTCTGGTGGCTGCTACTTTAGCTTTCCAACAGGCTGGGCCATTTAGCAAACACAGAGAGCGAAACGGCTGGAGTGCTGGGCCAGCAGTAGGCTTTCCCTTTGCTTCGACCTGCCCCAAAGGCTTTGATAATTAATTGTCCTTCAGAGATGAGGAAAGTTCAGAGACAGTGTGTGCAGCAACGTCTATTGTCTGACCTTCAGTTCTCCTCCGTTCGGCTCTTTTCCCTCTCCCCTTCACACCACAAAGGGTTATCAATGGGAGCAGAGAGCAGCCGCTCCTTCTAAGGTCCGCAGGTGGCGGTTGTGGCGCTCTGACAAGAGCCCGATCATTGTGCTTCCGCCGGCGGCGGATGAAATGGGCTCGGGAAAGTTCTGACAAGCCTTTTCAGAACCCTTTCTCTCTCTTCTTTAATGCCATATACATTGTAGCAGAGCTATTCTGCTAATTCTTTGGGAAATTTAATAGGGTTTCTCCCCGCCTCCCCTTCCCCACTCGCCTACCTGCCTGTCAAAGCGCATGAAAAAAGTTATCATTATGCACATCGGCTGCAATCTTGTATGGCGGCCTAGGCCAACCCGGAGCCCTCCAGGTGTGATTGGACTACAACTCCCATCAGGCACAGCGGGACCTGTAGTCCAACAACATCTAGAAGGCATCAGGTTGGTGTAGACTGGTGTAGCCATTTAATGCAGGAGGGATTTTTGTTGAATTCAGCATGGCTCCCTTCCGAGCAAGCTTGCATAGGTTTGCATCACGGCTTTCATTTTTTTAGCCATGCACAGTTTAAGGAAGACAGCTATGGATCCATATGCAGAAAACGTGGGTTCATTAGCTGGCTGCGGGGGGAATTGCTAGGTACTTGAACAACTCGGGGCACATGCATGGAAGTTGTGTACAGTGGTACCTATGGTTGCGAATGGGATCCGTTCTGGAGGCCCGTTCGCAACATGAAAAGAGCGCAACCCGCAGCGGTGTGTCTGCGCACACGAGGGTTGCGATTCACTGCTTCTGCCCATGACGTCATTTTGCACTTCTGCGTATGCACGAGCGGCGAAACCCAGAAGTAACCCTTTACGGTAGTTCTGGGTCGCCGCGAGACGTAACCTGAAAGAACGTTACATGAAGCGGACTTAACATGAGGTATGACTGTATGCTAATTTAGGTGCAGATTTAGGTCTCTGAGCAAATTAAGATGGCTCTGTGCTTTGCTCACAGGTCTGTTGGGCATTGTTTCTTGAAAAAATAAGTTGGGGAGAAAAGGGTAGCATAGACAGGAGACATGGGACTCAGTGCAAAAGGCCCTCTGGAACACCCTCCCATCCGATGTGAAAGAGATAAAGAACTATACAACTTTTAGAAGACATCTGAAGGCAGCCCTATATCGGGAAGTTTTTAATTTTTATTATGCTTTTATGCATGTTGAAAGCCATCCAGGGTGGCTGGGGTATAAATAAGATGATGATGATATGATGATGATTAGGGCTCGGGGGCCCTGATCCGCCCTGCCCGCCAATAATGCCCCGTCATTAGCTGGAAGTAAGGGTTGCAGTTACCTATAGGGGGAAAAAACTTTTAAGACCCTGCACTGACAAATACGAGAATATTTCCAGTTTAAATTCATTTTTATCTCCACCATAACAGCCAGCAACACATGAAGGGGAAATGTTTAAGGAAAATACTGATGGAATAGTAGTGAAAATGTCTAGTTTTAAAAAATAATAATATAATGTTTGTTTCTGTCTGTGGCAAACCGTTGTCCTATATTAAAGATATGTAAACGCGCGTGCACACACACACACACACGCGCGCACACACACACACACACACAGAACATCTTTTGCTATCCTTTCAAAATTTGGGTATCCTCAAAATTCTTTAGGTATTTCACCTGAGGAAGAACTCATCATTCAGTGGTGAAACATCTGTTTTGCATGCAGAATGTTCAGTCCATAGCATCTGCAGGTAGGGCCAGCAAAGTTACCAGTCTGAAGCGCTGGAGAATTGTTGTCGGTCAGTGTCAGCAATACTGAGCTAGATGGACTAATGGCCTGGCCTGATATAAAGCAGCATCCTATTTTCCTAGCTCCAGATTCATCACAAATTTGCTTTTGTGAACCTGTAAATGTTAGGGGCCTCCATTGAGTTGGCTAGTTGGGAATGTTAAGTGCCTTGGTCGAACCTCGTGACTACGCTAACTTGCATGGAGATGGTGAGTGGAGATGGAAAATCATTTGCTCAATCCATTGCTGTTGTAAATAAGTAAACAAATATGGCCTGTCAGTTTTTGGTGTCAAAATAACTAAAGCTATGTTAACTCTGGTATTTAATTAAGGCAGTGTGGTTCTCACTAGATGGTGTTGGACTACAACTCCCATCTGCCCCAGCCACTAGTCAGGGATGATGGGAACTGTAGTTCAACATCTAGAGGGAACTACACTGGCTGCCACTGCCTTAATGATATGGTTTACATAGCTTTATGGTAAATGGTGTGCCACTTCAGGCTCCCTGAGAAATGTGTGCCTAATTAAAATTGTAATAGCCTAATAATATCTATCAAAGAGCAAAGAAGCTGACGTTTGCCGAGCAGATTATTAATATTGTTTTACCGTCTGTGATTAATTTAGAATCCTCTGTGGCATAATTATTAGGCTCTGTAAAACAAAATGATATACATGTTCTGTTGTTTTCCCTAATGATATAGTAAGCAAAGATTTAGTTAGTTAGAAGATGTAGGGAAAGTACACAGAACAGAGCATTGCCCATTTTAATCAAAGTAACAATATAAGGGTGTTCAATACAAAGAAACCGAGGTGGTAGGGAGGGAATATGGCGCTAAATTATCTACCGTACAATCTCTCCATTAATTAAATTAACTTTGTATGTCTGTAGAGTTCTAAACACTTGGTTGAAGCTCACATAATCATAATGTAAGTGAAGCAGCTGTGAAAAATGTCACTCCCCACATATGTAATCCTCTGTTCACTTCCTCAGAAGTAAACTCCATTTAACTCAATGACAGTTTTCCTCTGAGTAGGATTGCACTGTAAGTAAACCAACTGGGTTACACAGATCCTTCTTATATAATGATTAACTTTCTTATGCAAAAACCTTTTGAAACAAGTTTGTATCATCATCGTCATCAGTATTATTATCATTATTTTAAAAACAACACCGTAGCAAACTCTCTAACATTTCTGATGAAAATAGGGACATCCTATTCTATTATTATTATTATTATTATTATTATTATTCCCCGCCCATCTGTCTGGGTTGCCCCAGCCCCTCTGAGTGGCTTCCAACATATATAAAAATATTGAACATTAAAAAAATCTCCCTATAAAGGGCTGATTTCAGATGTCTTTTAAAGGTTGTATAGTTACTCATCTCCTTTGATTCGTGGGCCACACAACTCCATACCTTCCAACATTTATCCAATGTAAATAGGGACACCCTAAGGGAAAGCGGGACATTCCAGGATCAAATCAGAAAGCGGGATGGCTTTTGTAAATCCAGGGCTGTCCCTGGAAAATAGGGACACTTGGAGGGTCTGCTGTAGGTGAAGCAGACACAGCTTACGCAATTAAGGGATCATAAAAATTTAAAGTTAATCTGATGAATTTTTCATTAGACCCAGATGAAAAGGGCCATGTTGAAGCAAAGAGCTTCGCTTGGAGTCTCTCCTAGAAGATGCCGACTTGCAGTACTTAACGAACACAAGCAGGTTCTTATTTATCGATTCCCAGTTGTGTCGATAGAGACTGCCACAGCAAAGAGTTTGGGGGGACAGGGACCATAGGCTGTCCACCGGGAGAAAAACTGTGTGCATATTCATAAAGCTGTTGGGATTTCCTTTCTTAGTGCAGAACAGTACCCTGGGAGGAGCTGCTAATAAGTTGTATATTTATAGTAAAGCATTGGAAGTGTTCTGCTCTCTGTAAATACGAAGTGCTTCAGATATATTATCCCAGTAGTCATTGAATCAATGCTGCAGATATTATCCCTACATTACAGATTGGGCTACGGTGGTGGCTTGCCTCAGGTTCTCCCGTGGTTTATAGAGCTACAATCCCACAAACTCTTAAACTGGGGCAGAAGTACCATTGAAAAACAAAGGGACTTGACTTCTCCATAAACATGGGATTGTACTGCGAATAACGAGAGATTTGGACTTTGAAACTCTCAAGTCATACTCTTAGCTACTATTACACTTTACCTTTTTTTCAAAATCCGTTTGAATATGTGCCCTGTGCAATCCTGTACTCTTGGAGTAAGAGAGAATAGTGATGGGGTGAGAGAACATTTTGCACATCCAGTCAATATTATGCACTTTAATTAATTGTACTTCTCACCAGCCATTCAATGAATAGTCCCAAACAGGTTACCAAAAATGTCCCAATTAAAACAAGTGCAATTTACATTGGAACCAGAAACTGAAACCACCAAACAACGGACGGCAATGAAACAAAACAGTAGCACCGAGGAGCAGTATAGAGCAATGAGGAGGAAGAAAGACATTCTTTGCTACAGCTCAGTCAGTAGAGCATAAAATCGTAGAATCATAACATGACACCCTTAATCTCAGAGTCATGGGTTTTGAGCCCCACATTGGACAAAAGTTTCCTGTATTGCAGAGGGTTGTTCTAGATGGCTCTTGTAGTCCCTTCCAACTCTGCAATTCTATGATTTTATGACCGTGGTTAAATCTTTCTTTACTGAAATCAGTGGCCTTGAAAATGTCTTGCTGTGGATGGCTCATGCCCATGTTAAATATATTGAAGTCACAATTTCACAACGTGTACTGAATGGTTGCCATATTTAATGTGCAATCTGGCTTGCATTCCCCTCCCCTGACAATTTCTGAAGAGGAGATGATAGATAGATAGATAGATAGATAGATAGATAGATAGATAGATAGATAGATGTATAATTCTTATTTAAATCAATCATTTGAAGATCATTTGAGCAGCTGCAGTCTATAGTGGGTCTTTGATATGTGTTGGACATAGTGGTTATTACCAACCCTTTACCCCCCCCCCCCATTCTTCTTCCCTTCTTCGCCTCTTCTTGCAAAAAGGAGCTTGCCAGACACTGTAGAGCATTGCTGACATTTCACTTTGCATGCAATGAGGGCAAGGGGAATGAAGAAATCAGCAAGAGGTGGAAGGGGGAGAAACTGCACAGCTAGTTGTGCCGGCTTTGGCCTGCTGAAGATTTCTTTTGCTTGCCTTCTACATTATGCTCCTGACTTCTCCCAAACTGCCTGGTGGCGGCGACAATAGTGAGGAATGGTTATTCCACCCCCCACTCCCCCATGTGTGTACTAGATGCCTCTAAAGACTCTTATTTATTCCCTCCCATGTCACCTTGTGCACAGTCTGGCCTGTGACACTTATGGTGATTATGTCATTATTTTGCTCTGGGGGCTTTGGCACATCTGCAGAGCTGATGCACATCTTCTTTGTTACACTGGCAAACGTCCCATATTGCAAATGCTTCATTAGCCTGCCTGCCTGCCTGCCTTGCCAGACAAGAATGCCCAAACCCAGGCTTCTTTTCGCTGTGTTCTTTTGTGTACTGTGATGAGCCTTTATTCATCTTCCCAGTTCTTCTCTGTTTTTCCTGAACTCCAGATGTCCTGAGCTCAAGTCTCCCTTAAAAGGATTGTAAGGCAAAGTGGAAGAGGCGGAGCGGATTGTTAACCTCTTCTGACTCAGCCGGAGCTCTCTGCGTCTCCCCACCTTCTATTTTCTTCTTCTTCTGTGTTTTTAGGGTGTGTGCTTTTTTGAGAAAGGAGTGTGCTTCAGTGTGCCTTTATTCACTGCATTTTGCAGCCACTGCTTCCTTGAAAAAAAAAATATCTAAATTTTCATTTTAAAAACAGGCAAGTTTCTAGTTCTCATGAATGTGGTGGGGAGGTAGGGACTCAGTATGGACTCTTTCTACTAAGTCAGGGGTCCCCAAACTTTTTCAGCAGGGGGCTGGTCCACTGTCCCTCAGACCTTGTGGGGCTGGACTATATTTTTTGGGGGGGAGAATGAATTCCTATGCCCCACAAATAACCCAGAGATGCATTTTTTAAAAAAGCACACATTCTACTCACGTAAAAACACCAGGCAGGCTCCACAAATAACCCAGAGATGCATTTTAATTAAGAGGACACATTCTACTCATGTAAAAACATGCTGATTCCCGGACCATCCGCGGGCCGGATTTAGAAGGCAATTGGGCCGGATCTGGCTCCCGGGCCTTAGTTTGCCTACCCACAGACTAAGTGCTTTGAAGCTGAATAGTGCCTGATTAGTGCTTATTACAGGGCAATGGGGGAGGGCTTTAATCATGGCAGGTTGCAATGCTGTTGTGCCCCCATGTATCTGGAGCTGTAGAAATGAGATATGAAGAGTGGCAGGTGTCAACGATGCGTGTGAACACAAAAAGCGTAGCTCAAATTGCACTTCCTGTGTTCACACACACACACACACACACACACAATTACCGAGGCTTCTAGACTGCCCAATAAACACTAATTCCTTCTCTCACTGCTCCTGCCCATCTAGTGCAGTCTGAACCCACCCTGCTACTACTTAATGCTTGAATGATAGAGTAGACCCATCCATTAATATTACATCCATGAAGAAGCATCTTCCCAGTTTTTCTTCCTCTGGCTCTGCACTTCCTGCTTCCTGCTCACCTTTACCTTTTTGCCCCTCACCTTCTTAGCTCCAAGCAGGGAAAGAAGTGGAAGGAAACACCCAATGGGGGGGGGGCATTGTATGAAAATAAATATGGAAGTAAATCTATACATGTTTTAATCACTAATTACAATTGACAATTTTTAAATTACAGAATGAATGGTTTTTTGGTCCCAAAATTATATCTGCTCTCCTCTTTATTTTGGTGCTTAGATAATCACTTCCCTAGTTTGTTTGTTTTTTAAGTACTGGCCTTTGAAAGCATATTTTTCAGTATCTGTTTATTTTTATTATATATAATGCACCACACACACACACACACACACACACACAATGTGTTCATATTTTGCTGATAATGTTTTATAAAGTGCTGCTTATTGTGAGCAGCAATTTTTTTTCCAAAAAACAAACAAACAAACACTATTCATGCAGTTGCTGATCTGTAAAACTGCAATGTGCTTCTACTTCATTTAAGATTCTAGATATTTGCAGTGTTCCACAGTGTATGAAAATTCAATTCTCATCCTATTTGTATGAACAGGCTGGGGAACATGCTCAACTATTTACTTTCTGAGTGCTAGCATTCTCTACCCTGATTTATACCCATTAGAGTGGTTGGGGCACCACCATGCTTGTAGCACACCACCACCCCTTGAGTTCTTGCACATTTGAGCCACAGAACTATTCTGGTGGATGACTGACTTGCAATGAAGCTGTGATCTTGCCACTGCTAACCACACTTGTTGATTCATATAAACCAAAACACAGTTAACATTAAAATGCAACGTTTCCCCCAAGTTGTTTGTTGTACTACAGCTGTAAACTGATTAAAAGAATTGTAGTGAGCTAATGAAACCCATTTTAATGAATTAAATTTGCATGTGATGCAGCAATAGTCTTCAAGAAAAGCAGCACCATTACTTGGGGTTTTTTTAAAATGGTATTTTAGAAGAGGCATTGTTTGAGAGTGAAAGGGGAATTTCTCTTCCCAAATGGTGCCTGGTGCCTGCAGTATGCAGAAGCTCTTCTTTTAATTAATTATTTTTAATATATGTGTCACCTGGTTAATCGGGAACACCTTTTTAGTTGATAAAAAAAAGGATTTTAAACAATTATTCTAATGAATTAATCTATTGTGATCGTGTAGCCTAAGTGTCTTCAGTTTGGCCTTTGAAGAGCCAGTATGTATTTGAACAGGGTTTTTTTTGACATTTTAAAATGTTATCTGCATTTTAAAGTTTTGAGAATTTTTCTGAATAAACTGCAACCCAGCTAAGATTATTTGCATTTGCATTTAAACGCTTTAATCCCTTACGCAGCAGGGTCCTAGTATAGCTAATTTCTGCGATCAAAACAGCAGAGTAAATGATTCAGGTTACAGTCTAATTTTGCTGCTACTGTGTGGTTTCAGTGGCAATTATTCCTCCCAAGCGTTGAGTTCACAAGGCCTGGAAGTGTTGAGCTTCTCAGTGCTCCTATAAATGGGATTAAATCATCGTAGACTGAAGTAGTTTGTTCTAAATAAATAGGTTATGGACTGAGCTGGTAGAAGAGTAAACATTCAACTTAATCCTTGCCCTCCCCCCCTCTTCTTTCGCTGGTGTCTTTACGAACTGATTCAAACAGGAAATCTATGAAAACTCAATATTAGTATAATGCTGATAAGATCTGGCATATGGTATTTTAAATTGCGAGATCTGTTGGGATTAGAAAATAAGAGTTCTATAAAAGATACTTCTTAGCGTGGGTTATCATGCCAGACAAAACTTGAAAGAGAAGTTCAGTCCAGTGGATGATTTGGGACTTTGCTCTGGAGTTAAAAAACTACTGGCTACAGATGGTCTTGTGCAAATTATTCTTCCCTTCTTATGTAATGAATAAAATAAAATAAGCCTGGGTGCTTTTTACAGCCATTGCAAACAACTCAGTGAGTAGAATATCAAGATGTAACACGTCTGGAAACGTATCAGAACATGTATTTCTGAATGATTGATTCTAATTCAAAATAGCTACCAGAACCCCAAAGCACCTTCTACATTGCAGTGTGAAGAGACATCTTTGTGCAGAAGAGCTCCTAATCTAGTCTAAAGTAGTACAACCTAGAAACATTAGTGAGAATTAGGTATTAAATTAGGCTCAGAGTTTCAGGGAAAGCCTACAAAGTGTTCAAGTCCTTTCTTCTAGTACTATTGCATCTGGTTGGTTGGTAATGGCTTGGTTCACACATAAAGTTAAACCATGATTCATTAAACTATGGTTTAGTGTTATGTGTGAAACCTCCCAACTTAACTATGGATAAGGATAGCTTGCTAACCACAGTAAAGGTCTATAGATTGGGTATAAAACTTAGTTAACATTAACCATAGATTACCATTACATGTGTACCCTGTCCTCCCCTTTAATTAAAATTAAGAATTGTTCAAAAGCCTCAGACCCCTGAGTCTTCCCTGGTTTTCCCTGACTTGTATCTCTTTGAATGAGGGAAGAGTGTGTGTAACAAACCAAGGTTTAAGTGATTGTCTTCTAGACATCCCAGCCTAATTATGATTTATTAACTATGGTTAACGTTATCACTACAGTAAACCATGGCTTAGTATTATGTGCAAACCAGGTCTGGTGTGGTTTGTGTGCAATAACCATGAAACTGGAGCAGAACAGAAGACTGAGGAAAATATCATTGAATGCCAGTCAAAGTACACTAATTGAAATGACTGAGTATGACTTAGGGCAGAACCACATCATACATTTAAACTGTGTTGACTTTGGGTCACTATGGGTGCTGAGAATTTTAGCTCTATTAGGGGAAACTAGAGTTCCCAGGATCTAGTTGGGGGAACTCATGTGCTTTCAATGTATGGTGTGGATCTTCCTGAATTTAACCCAAAATATCGACAATTCAAGCAATATCTGTTTGCACCTGGAACGCTAGTCCTGCTGCCACTACAACACAACTTCTTTCATATTTTTAAGAAGGACATTGAGCAACTGGAGCATGTCCAGAGGAAGGCAAACAGAATTCTGTAAGGTCTGGAAACCTTTGAAAGAGGGAGTGCATTTAGCATGGAGAAAATAAGCCTGGAGAGAGTGGGTGGAGATGACTGTTATCTTCAAATCTCTCAAGGGTTGCCATGCAGAAAAAGAGCAGACTTGCTCTATGTTGCTCTTGAGAGGCAGGACGAGACCTAATGACTATAAATTGCAAGGAAGCAGCTTTTGACTAAATATTAGGAGAAACTATCTAGCAATAGGAACTGCTTGATAGTGGGAGACTACAGGAGGTGATGGGCTCTTTTTAAGAAGAGACTGGACAGCTTTTCCAGGCATGGGATAGTTGTACCTTGCAATCAGTGGCTGCTAACCACTATATTCTACCTCCACGGTTGGAGTTGGCATGCTTCTGAAAACCAGTTGCTATAAACCAAAGAAAGAGAGGTCAGGTCCTGCTTGCGGACTTCCCACAGGCATCTGGTTGGCCACTGTGAGGAAAAGGACACTGGACTAGGTGGGCCACTGACCTGATCCAGCAATTATTTTGCCAATCTTCCATTGAGCAATGGGTTGGATTTCGATCATCTACAATGTTCCTTCCAACTTTGTGATTCAATAACAATGACCCAATTGCAGTTTAGCTTTTAAGTTGGGGAGTTTCAGTCTAGGAGGTATTCGGCAGAAGATTAGTGACAGAGCGAGGGTCAATTGTCAAGGGATTTTATCTGTTTCCCCAGGCCATATTGTAAAGCAGAAATGTGGAACAAAAACCAGTGGGACAAGGAAAATACACTGTGGAAATACATCTACGGTGCTTTGGATTTACTTGCTAACTGTAATGTACCGTGTTGCCATATGGGGCACGTAAAGAATCCTTCTGCAGAGAAAAAGCTTTATTAAAGTTCATAAACATAATCTACTGTAATGCACCATATCCACTTTCACTGTGGGCTTATCTTTTCTGATCGGGCACTTTCAGACCCTGCCTTTCTCTGTGGGCCAAGTTGCATTTCTGTTGCGAGAGAAGAGACAGACCCCACAAAAGCAGAATGATCAAGGAACATACCCGAGTCACAGCATAATGATAAAAGTAATGATGATTTTATTATTTATGCCCAGTCCATCTGGCTGGGTTGCTACAGCCACTCTGGGCAGCTTCCAACACAAGCAAAAAACATCATATAACATCCAATATAAAAAACTTCCCAATACAGGGCTGCCTTCAGATGTCTTCTAAAAGTGTAGTTCTTTATCTCCTTGACATCTGATGGGAGGGTGTTCCACAGGGAGGGTGCCACTGCCGAGAAGGTCCTCTGCCTGGTTCCCTGAAACTGCACTTCTCACAGTGGTTCAGTATTGTCTCCACTGACTGGCATGGATGGAAAAGCTTTGTCTAGGATCCTCTCCCTGCTGCACCTCTCTTCTGATTTGACTCTGGGCCTGCATTGGTTACCTGCAGGGCCAAGCTGCACATCCTTGTGCACCCAGAAAGCACCTCCACCCATCACACAGTGTGAAGAGGGACCCACACTCACCAGCCAGGGACACATTCTTTTCATACTTATTGTAATGCCAAGAATTGCTGGCCATTGACCAGCACCAATATTAGAACAGTCAACCAGAACTGGCTACAGCTGCTGCTGTAAATGGTGAATAGAAAAATTCCAGAGAGGCAGGTATGGGAGATAAGAACTGTTGGGTTAGCATAGGGAACAGGGTAGCTAATCCTTTTGGGGGGGGGGGACCCAACCTCAATAGTTTTTAGGAAATCACTAACAGTTACTACAGTTTTCATCCAGCTGCTGCTGTAAATTTTCAGCACCTTATTCCTCTTCCCTGTCCCCACCCATGATGAATATTGTCTCAGGAATGCTGAGCGGGTGGCCGATATTCTCATCCCCATATTGCAAATGGCTGATAAATAATGGCTTGCCTAAGGCCACCCAGTGAGTTACTAGCTCAGCTGAGTTGTTAACTAGAGACTTCCCGCTCATAAGGTATGCTCTTAATGGCAATGTTACACCATATATATATATATGTGTGTGTGTGTGTGTGCGCGCGCGCGCGCGCTTTTCTTTCCTTCTTTTTCCTTTTGCTAAACTCATGATGGTCTTCCATTGCTGTTTCTCCCTGTCATTTTATTCACCCACTTCAAGATCCTAGTCTTTACATGTCAATACCCTTCATCCTTGCTCTGTTATGCCTTGGGACACATCCTCCCCCAGGCTTGCAGTCTAATTCCCTCTCTTTTCCACATAAGATTAGCCAGCTGGATCTGGCTGGTAGCCTATCTAGTCCAGCATCTTGTTCTACAGTGACCAGCCAGATGTTTATGGGAAGCTGGCAAGTAGAACCTGAGTGCAAGAGCCCCTCTCCCCACTTGCTATCCCCAGCAAGTGGTATTTAAAGGCTTTCTGCCTCCAACAGTGAAGGCAGAACACAACTGTCAAGAGTTAGTAGCTATGGATAGCCTTCTCCTCCATGAAGTTGGTGGCCATATCTTCCCAGAAGCCATTTCTTCTGTAAAACTTTCCTGTACCACTATAGGTTCATGTTCAGTTCCAGGGATAAGGAAGCTCAGGCCTGGGAGAAGGGATGCTCTTTAGGCCACACCCCCTCTCCCTAAGCCACACCCCTCACCAGCCCAAATTGAGCAATTTTGCTAAGATGGAGTGTGTCCTTGATAAAATTGCTTGCCTGGATTGGAGGATAAAGAGGGCTGTGTGTAGAAACAAGTGTGCTGTACAAAGGCGAAATTCACATTTATTGTGCTGCCCACTTTCGCCTCTTGGCCCAACCACCACCATTGACATGTGGCTCCTAGAACGTTGCTCAGAAAGGAATGTGCCCCTTAGGTGAAAATGGCTCCTCATCCCTGTTACCCTTTTCCATTTTTATTTCTTTTAAATTAATCTTCTTGTCCTGCTTACTCACCTTGTCTTTACCATCCTATTTAGACTTTAAGGTTTCAAGATAAGAATGGATTTCTCTTCCCAGGGCAACATTTGGCACATTGTTAAAACTTTAGTAGTGGTAGTAGTAGTCTCTCTCTCCCTCCCTCCCTCCCTCTCTTTTAAAAAGGGACAAAGCTGGCCCCAGGCCAGTCTGATGTCCTCTGCATCTCATAAACACAATTGCATCGTGAGTAGGTGGCAAAAAATTTCCCTGGCCTTTGCAAAACAGTTGTGATAACCTAATGAATAATTTGTTCCAGGTGGAACCCTCTTTTGTCTGTGGAAATGCGGGGGGAACATATACAGTACTGCTGGAAGACCAGCCAAACCTATAGAACTTTTGCGACAATCAGTGAAGCAGCGCACAAGATGTGCGGAAAAAGCTCCGACTCTTAAAGGCTTCTAAATAGGATTACTTGATCTTAATCCTACCCAGATCACACTTCATAGCTTTTAAAAAGCTTTATATGTCGATACTTTTTGAAAAGCTTACAGGCAACAAAAAACCACTCACTACAGCAAATTCTTTCCCTCTTTCACCGTGGATTTGGGGTTTTTCTTTTTTTTTCTTACTTTCCTCTCCTACCTGTACTAGCTGGGATTCAATTTTTGCTTGCTACAGGTGATAAAGGGGAGTTGATGTCAGAACTAATGGAGGCGAAGGCGGGAGCTAACAAGCAAGAAACTATTGTATGTTCTGGCTACTTTCTGACATTTATTCCCTCTGCAGGGGGAAGCCGTAATGCTTCTGAATACCAGTGGTTGGAGATCACAGGAAGTGAGAGCGCTCTTGTGTTTGGGTGCTGCTTGGGGGCATCTGGTTGGGGTGCTAGACTGTAGGAACAGGGTGCTAGACTAGATGGGCCATTAGCAATTCTTATGTTCTTAGATGATTTGTAAAATGAAAGAAAAGGCACTTGCACAAACTCCCGGCCTCTTCAAAAGTAAGGCAAGCACAACGAAAACCCTTCAAAGTGTCTTCGGACAGCGCTGGCCCTTGGCCTCTTTGAGTGAGATGGGCGCACAACCCTAGAGTCTGTCAAGACTGGCCTGTACGGGCAGGGGTACCTTTACCTTTACTTTTTAATCTTTGATGCTTTTTGACTGCAGCTTCTTTTCTCATTAATTTAGAAAATGGAGAATTGTTCAGGGTGTGTGTGTGTGTGTGGAAATGCAGTACAGCCCTGCTTATTTCACACGCATCCCTCCCCTCATACGATGATGGGAAGGGGCTGGGTGTATGTTGACTATCTCAAGGCCTTCAAACTACATGAAAAAGTTTTGCTCTAATGTTTTATTTGGATTTAAAAAGAAGCCCCCAAGGCAGCAAGCTTTATCACAGGAACAGAGGGGGAGTGGAGAATACCCTGCAGTAAGGAAATGAGCTTGGGGGCAGCTTTGACTGGGAGGATCACCAGAAGGGAAAGGTGTCAACAAGCCGCTTCCATTTACAGTCTTTTGAGGCCGCTTTTCATTTCTAAATTAGAGAAAGGATACATTCCGTTATATACTATGTCTTCCTGGGCTCTCTGAATGTTCATACTGGATTGTGGAGTAGAACATTCTCATCAGAGCCTCCTCCTCCTTTATTTTTAATCTGTAATGTTTCTGATAGCCCTCCTTTACCCCCACCCCTTTTTATCCAAATTGTGGGGATCCATATTCCCTTGGAGCTGCTTTACCTTAGAACGCCACCTTCCCTTTCTGCTTGGTCTCACACTTTTTCCCCTGCTGCAGAAGTTCCAAGTCAGCTGCCCCTAATGCACCCTTATCTGCGTTAAGAGAAACCCCTATTGCAGCATCCAAGGAGAAGACTGCCAGCCTGCCCTCCCCGCTACCTGTTTACCTCCCGTTGACATGACCTTGTGCGGTTCAGCTCTGCAACGTGAGCAGCTTTCACCAACCAGAGACCTCTGATCTCCAATCCACGAGAGATCTGAGCTTTTCTGTTTGGCAGGACAGCATGTTGCCCACCAGGTGAACATGAATAAAGATGGACCCGTAAACTCTCGGCTGTTAAAAACAAAACAAAAAAGAGGTCTCCTGTTAAAGCGATAAAATCTCAAACCCCGAGCTCTTGAAATTGGTTTGTTGAGAATTGTGATTTGAGAGCAAGTGTGAGAAGCTTCCCAGGCTAACAATTCTACTTTTATATAAAACTGCTAAGCAAACGAATCATGGCCAGTCTTATCATATTTAAAGTATGTTTGTCCAGCTTTGTAGTAGGAACAAGCAGACTGTTTGAAGGCCACATAGCTTTCAAACCTTGGTTGCGACACGTTAGCCCCATTTTGAAACCATCTTTATCTGGCCGAGAAAACTAAAATCTGTTTGACCAACTAGCTCTCGGGCCAGTTTATCTTGTAATATGCCTTTAGCTCACAGAGCTTATTGATTTCCTTAAATTAATGTTTACAGAATGCTGCTGAATTTTACTCAATGGGACATTGTTCTTTTGAAGCTTTGTAAAATATGAGACAGAGTGTTATTGCTCTTAGTTCTTGTGCTAAGACTGATGAAACATTCAGGGTTTGTTTTTTCAAAGAAAGGCTAGCCTTGAACTATAGCTGTTTCCTACAAGTGTGTTTACCCTGGGTACATTTGTAATGCAACACAGCATTAGGCTACAATTGTATAGTTTGCTTAGTTTTGCTGTTTCTAGAGATTTTCTAACACAGCTCTAAAAACGCTAAAACAAATCATGGTTTGTCAACATGAGCCTTGAGCTTACACACTTTCTTTGGCAGGTGAGAGTATGAAATTTTAAGCTTCTCAGTGAAATCTGGTGTTAGTCACAATCAATGGACTTAAATTCATTTGTTTGTTACTCTGAATATGAATGGATAGCACTCTCTAATCCTGATCTGTTGTAAACCACAGTTCCCAGTTTCATCCCAACTCAGGAAAGTGTGGTTTCCACAAACCATAAGAGCTTAAGACAGTTTCTGTGTGATAAACTGAAAGGCCCATTTAGTCCAGCATTCTGTTTCTAACAGTGGGTAACCAACTAGCCTCGAGAAGCCCACAAGTTGAGAAGTCCACAAGTTGGATAACAAACCAGGAACCTTGTTCTGGTGAGGCAGGATCTTGCAGTTTACAACAAACCAGGGACAGAAACTTTAAGTCTCCCCTTATATGTGAACGGGAGACAGGCGTTAATGTTTGAGGCTTGTGCACAAAACAACAAACTATATAACGTTTCTGTTTCCTCTTGCATAATCTGTTGATCTCATGATGAAACTGTGGTCTTCAGGTGTAGGCACCAAAGGTTGTGATAGCAAGACCTATTCCATCAGTTGGACTTATAGGTGAACAGTTTATATTATCAGCACAATGGACAAATCCTTTTCTAGACTGTGATAGTGAACGGTTGAATTTCCATGAAAGAAATCTTTTTACGTGCCATGAACAGTGCTAAACTGAACCCTTCTCCCTGATATGTTTTGGATTTTAAGGGATTTGGTTTTGGTTTTTTCAAATACAGAGGAATATTTACATTCTGCCAATGTCACGTTTGTGGTTTGAAATTATTTTGCCCAGCTGCAAGAAGGAGCCTATGACTCTCCTGATGTTGTTGAACTCCACCTCCCATCAGCTCCAGTCAGGGATGATGGGAGTTGTAATCCAGCAACGTCCAGAAGGCCATGGGCTCCCCATCCCTGCTATACAAGGAAGGCACTTGAACTTGATGTTGCTAATGAAATCAACTGGTCCTTTGATGCAGGCCTTGCGAACATCCCTGGATGCTCCACCTCAAAAAAAGATAGTTTATTTCGGGTTAAAAGTATACAAAGATACAACTGAAATGATCACAGCCAGTTATTTAGGGAGCCTGATTTAAAATGTTGATTGGTTTAGGGGGTTGCTAAACAGAGCAATTGATTCATATGAGAAGAAAACGAGATGTAGGCTAAGTATTAGGAAGAGCATGTCTTTCACGGTCTCGCTGAAACCAACAGGGCTTACAAGTTCTTAACAGTTCAGCTTGGTTTAGCAGAGGAACAAATTGTCTAGAAAGGGGGTAGAATTTCCTTTCCACAAGGTTGTCACAATAAGGCTTGACATGCATCTGTGCAGGCTTCTTTTTAAGTAAAGTATGTTCTGCCTCAGGGCAGAGGGTTAGACAAGGTAATCCACTGATTCCTTTCCAACTCTGTGATAATATGGGGGAAACAGAGAAATGCTTTAAAAGATTTCTCAGACGGCCATCAGTCATGAGGGCTGCATTCATTCAGGAGCAACCTGCCTAGGACCATATGCTGGGAGCCCGAGGGAGTCAAAGTCAGGGGGTGTAGGGAGAGCTGAAACTGAATGGGCCACCCTTTGTCTCTCTCTCTCTCTCTCTCTCTCTCTCTCTCTCTCTCTCTCTGCCACCCCATTCTCCATTTTCCCATACTTGCCACCTGTACAATATTAGACTGAAAGCTGCATCCTTGGGCTGCAGGTTGCCTGCCTCCATTCTATATGCTGCTGAGGCAGAGAACTGGGTTTTATTTTAAGAGTCAATTTTACATTTGACACTTAAGTTTTGAACGTCTGCTCAGTTTGGAACAACTGAGCTAAAGGAGTTTGGGGTGAGCAACTAAACTATTTTTAGTTTGCATCCCGCTCTGTCTCCAAGGATCTCAGGAAGCTCTTGTGGGGGTGTCTCCTACTGTATCTTCACAACAGCTTCGTGAGGCAGACTTGGCTAAGAAATGGCCACTTGGTCATGCAGCCTCATGTGTAGGGATTTGAACCTAGGTCTCCTTAGACCAAATCCACTGCAGTGGTACCTCGGGTTAAGTACTTAATTCGTTCCGGCGGTCCATTCTTAACCTGAAACTGTTATTAACCTGAAGCACCACTTTAGCTAATGGGGCCTCCTGCTGTTGCCGCGCCGCCGGAGCACAATTTCTGTTCTCAACCTGAAGCAAAGTTCTCAACCTGAAGCCCTATTTCTGGGTTAGCAGAGTCTGTAACCTGAAGTGTATGTAACCTGAAGCGTATGTAACCTGAGGTACGACTGTACAGCATGCTGGATCTCTGAAATAATTGAAATACATTCTGTGGTCTACTACTGGATCATTTAGCTGGAAATGCCAGGCATGGAACCTGGGACCTTCTGCTATTGGCTATAGCCCATCAACTGAGGCTCTTCCTCTATTCCTTCCATCTTTGCCAGTGACAAATCTTGTACAGCAAGTGGGATGCTTTGAGCCGACAATGAAATTATCTTCTCTGCACTTTGGAAAAATGGAAGCATTAGGTCTGTGCAAATAAGAAGATGTGCAGCAAGGAAGAAAGCACTTCTTCACACATGTGGACTTATTCCAACAGGAAGTCTTGATGGCCCCCAACATGGATGGCTTTCAAAAAAGATTAGACAAATTCATGGAGGATAGGGCTACCAGTGGCTATGAGCCATGATAGCTATGTTCTACCTCCATAGTCAGAAGCAGAAACACTTCTGAATACCACCCAATGGAGATGGCAGGAGGAGAGAGTGCTCTTGTGCTCAGGTTTTACTTAAGGGTTTCCCCCGGGCATCCGGTTGGCCACTGTGAGAACAGGATACTGGACTAGATGGGCCATTGGCCTGATCCTGCAGGCTCCTCTTAAGAAACAATGTTAGGTCATGAGAAAGGATAGAACAATGAGTGCAACGAGTGCAACTCCTGAAAAGTAAATGAATATTTCTAAAGGGGGAACTATATGTGAATTGTCCAAATCGGGGGTGCAGCAAGAATGAAAATGGCTGCAGCTCAGGCCTATGAGATGGGTTCTAAGAGTCCACTTCTCCACCGTGCAATGGAGATTTGCACAAGGTGGCATGTTCATCTCATCTTGCTGCTTCAAAGGGACCACCATGCAGGATTCTTCCAGCAAACTTTAAAAAAAAAAAAAACTTTCTGGATGTGTGGTAGCCGCAGAATGCATCCCATAATTATGGATCCCTTAAGATTTCAGTCCTTCTGAGGGGATTCCTCTGGAACATGATTGCAAATAACTGCTTGCATTTAGTTTTTGAAGTGCTGATAAATGGGAATTCCTTTTACGTAGGGCTATGTGGTCACACTGTTTCTTTAAAGCCACGCGGTTCAGCGTGGCAATGAAGAGATTATCTGATAACTGAAGTTCAGGGATTTCAATTCAGTTATTTCTGCTGTGCAGATTTTGTAGTGCCTAAGCGCCCACGCATTCAGGAGAGACCATTCACAGCCCCCATCCCTTCAGATAGGAATCCATTACCACTTCAGCGGTAAGAGGGGGGGGCACAAGACAAGCCACTTTGAAGCTGAACCTCAGACCAATTAAACTGGCAAACTTGATTTTAAGCTCACCTAATCCCATGCATGGCCTAAATCATCTTAAATCGGAAGACTTTGATTTAGCGGGTTTGTGAATCAGGCTGTTAGGCTTCCAGTTGCATGTAAGCGAGGGCAATGCTCCCCGGGATATTTATGAGCAGAGAAAAATCTCCCCCTTTTCTTGTCAATACGCTTGGAAGGAGAAAAAGGGTCCCTCCTCCTTCCTGCCTCTTTACCTAACACTCGGGGTTGCTTAAGCTTCCAAGTTTATCTGTTTTAAGTCCACTCTGTCTGTAGTGCAAGTCCCCAGCTTGTGTCACTGCTGTCGGGAGATAGATCTCTCTCCTTGATCAATATTTGCTCAACAAACAGCAGGGATAGGAGAGTTTGTTTAGAAGAATCATGTGCACACAAGGGTGAATGAATGCTCGGTAAAAAGTACTTCAGCTGTTTGCCTCTTTTCCTGTGCCTCTCTCCCCCCCCCCCCCAACGCACAGGCTTCTCTCTTCGTTTCATACCACCCCAGTGTGACTTCACTAAGGTGGTCGGTACTAAAACAGTTTTAATAACCCTCACTGGAGAGGAGCCTGCGTATAATGGCTTGTGTTGAGAAGAGTAGCCAAGAGACTGAGCTATAAACAGGGAAGCTCCCAGTTTGAATCCTGCCTCGGTCATAAAGGGCAGATTCACAGCACATTCAACACACATTTAAAACACACAGCTTCCCCCCAATGAATCCTGGGAACTGTAGTTCCCCCCTCACAATTACCAGCACCCTCAACAAACCACACTTCCCAGAATTATTTGGGGGAAGCCATGTGCTTTTAAATGTATGGTGTGGAGCTGTGCAGAGTCACTAGGCCCTTCGGCATGCTTCTCTCTTTTTTCAGCCGCAGCCTGAGGGACTTACCTCACAGGGTTGTTGTGTCAAGATTACAACTAGATGACGCCTGTGAAGCACTTTTGATACTTGGAAGTGCTCAGCAGATATTTGGTTATTTTATTATTCATTTGTTTTGAGAACAGCAACACTTACCTCTGTCACCCCTTGATGTGCAGATTTTGGGTTTAATAATACCGACTTATCCTACATGGTTCTTGCTAAGATTTACTGGGGCATGGTAGTTTAAAAATACTTTATACATGTTAAATTATTATTCTTAAAAATTAAGTATTTATATTTGAAGGAATGCCCATTTCCCAGTATTCAAATTTCACTTTCTGGAAACCAGCAACTCATGATGCCTGGCCTGGCTAAAATAAAATAAAATAAAATAATGTCTAATTTGTTATTAATTTTGGTGAGGGCAACCATGTGCATGTATGTGGAGGCTGTGTATGAAATTGTGCTGGTCATATCCCTGCAGGGTGTCTTAAATGACCTTGCAAATATATAGAGATATAGTCTGGTTTTTGTCCTTTAGAAAAAGATTCTCCAAGGACTCCCATTGATACCTCACACAAACCTTTCTAAAAAGGTGCTCAGGACCGGGTGTGTTACTGAGGGAAACAGCTTCCCTAGTTGTGGACCTGGCTTAAACCAATCCAGGCCCAACATGGCACCTAGACACATGTGCTTCTATGCAAACAGAGGTCACTTCCCAGTAAATGTGTTTAAAATGAAGGTGCAACTCCCCTAAATACAGCTGTATCTAATTGCACTATATTTCTTCTATTTTTAAAGAAATTCATTTGCAAAAACACTCTCTCACACACATTCCAAATTAATACTGTGAAACTCAGCCACTCTATCAGGAAACCATTGACCCCCAAAGGGACTTGCTTCTGAATAAACATGTATAGGATTGGACTGTGAGACTACAATCCTATATCTCTCACCTGGGAAGGAAGCCTTTGAGAAGATTTATGTAGCCTTAGACTGTGAAATGTTGCCTATTTTAGAAAATAAACAAATAAACCGCCTAAATTAAAGAAAGCCAGCCCTCTAAGCAGCATACATAAAAACCACATTATCTAGATCTTTTTAAATCTAAAGAGCTACACTCAAAAGTTAAGGACAGAAAAGAGCAGCTCTTTATTATCTACTCCAAAACAATTGAAGTGGCCACATGCAATTAGCTTTAAGGCATCCAAGTCTAGTTTTGCGTTTGTGCGTGTGTGTGTGCTTTTTTATTTTGTGAATCAGAGTTGTAAAAGCCATCTGAAATATTCATGCAGAATTGTCTGAGAAGCAGTTTCTGTTTTATTTACTGCACACTAGAACAGCCACAGTGGATTAGTTTGACAATACCCGTAACAAAAGCACAACAGCTGATGCGTGTGATGTTAGGAGGTGACAAAACAGTTAAAGTATGCTGCTGGCTACAGGCAAGCAGTCAGCAGATGCAGACAAAAGGGTTTGTGACAAGAATAACTCTCTCTCCAAGGCGAGCAGTCAAGAGTATCCAAAATACCAATACCCTTTTCTCCTTGACATTGTCTTCTTACAGTCAGCATTTTATTGCCCTTTTATAGTCAAAAAAACAAAATGCAGTTCCCCAGGAGATCAGTTTTGACATGACGACGATCTTCATATCACCCTGACTTTTCCTTTCTTCTGGGTTTAATGACAATTAAATCTAGAGGGCAGCGCTAGTGGTGGTGGTGAGTTTGAAAGTGCAGTGGGAAGGTCTCTTGCACAAGCAGTCCTCAGAATGCACAGGCACTGCACAATGGCACACTTTCTGTTCCTTTCAGCAGAGGCTGCACACCACAACTGGTCCATAAAAGAGTGACATGTGGCTTTAAAGGAAAAATTGTGGGGGGGGGAAGCATGTTAATAATCTTAAGGAGGCAAGCTCCACCGTTTAAGCGATAAAGCGAGTTAACTTCGTGAAACAAGTTTATTCTCCTTAAAATTACAAAATTGCAAGCATCTTGGGGCACCAGTGAAAAGACAATAAAGGCATGAGTGCCTAAAAATAGGCACAGCATCAGCCCCCTTTCACAAAAAGGAAAAGCTTTGTTTGACAGTGAAAAAGTTTTAAGGGACTGAGTAACGATTCCCTGTACAAGCTGATGTTTCTTTCAGGAGAGTGTGAAAAATCAGTTTCCAGAAGGGGGAAACAAGTGGGGAGCCTGGTGGAGAGGAGAGAGGAGGAAAGAAAGAAAGAAAGAAAGAAAGAGAAAGAAAGAAAGTGAAGGCGAGGCTGTCTTCCCTCTAACCTTTGTAATTCCCCTTCTATTCTCTATGACATTCATTCAGCTGCCAAGCATGTTTGGCAAAGGCTCGAGCCAGCCAGCACACTTCCAGTGACCGCTAACCTTGGTATGTCCTGACACTTATGATGAGTATCTGCAGGACACAGAAGGCAGGCAGGCTGCTATGTCAGGCTTTTATTATGTACTGCAGAGGCTGGGGACAGTCAGTTTAATAAAACAAATCATCCTTGAAGGTAAAGCAACTGGGAAGAGGAGAAGGAGGGGGGCAGAGGGGGAGGAGGGGGAGAAAGTCTTTGCTGCACAGGCAAAAAATAAAAATAAAGAAATAACAAGAAAACAACTGTCGGCAGTGAAGGCTCAGTGCCAGCCTGTGGAACATCATAAGCACACACACACCCCAAACTCTCACCCTGCGTGCCCTAATTTTAAGTAGGAGACACTGTTTATTTTTTGGCAAACCAGGGAAATGTAACCCTTTGCTGCTTGGTTCATTGTGGGTTCCCCATGTTGAGTATGATGTCAGTGAAATTCTGTGCCAGTTTACACTCTTTGTTCCAAACCTGGTGACTTAAAACGGAAATTCTACTTCAGTTCGATAAATTTAGCAGCGCAGCCACTGGATAAGTGTCTGAGCACATCAAATTGTTGAAGTGAAACCCTTTTTTCCCCTCTGGGAAAAAAAAAGGCATTCAGCACATATTTGAAAACTTTTCCCTACAGCGGCTCCAAAGCCCTGTGAGGTTTAAGAGACAAATTGGCTCGAAAAGTTATGTTTTGTTAGGAAAAGAAGAACAAGGTAGCTTCGGGCCGATTCATGCAACTAGTTTTAGGAAAAGTGAAAATTACACATTTTCATGATTTTTGACGTTTCTTTATCATTTTTATTTGGCAGCTTATATCCCACTCCTCTTCGCGAAGCGAAGTCAAAGCAGCTCGCAAAATATATCAAAACAAATGTAATATCATATACATGACTGATACTGTTTTGTTTTTGGTAAGAACGCTTAACACAATGTGATAAGCGGGTCTTGTGAAGCCTCTGGCAAAGTGTTCAGGGAGACAACCTAGAACAGTTTCAAATAGTGCAATGAATTTTATACAGGATGTGGCAAGTCAGATTTTGGAGAGACTCTCGTATCTTAAAGACTAGTTGATAACTTTATAAGAAAGTAAAGGTAAAGGTAAAGGGACCCCTGACCATTAGGTCCAGTCGTGGCCAACTCTGGGGTTGCAGCGCTCATCTCGCTTTACTGGCCAAGGGAGCTGGCGTACAGCTTCCAGGTCATGTGGCCAGCATGACTAAGCCGCTTCTGGCGAACCAGAGCAGCACACAGAAACGCTGTTTACCTTCCCGCCAGAGCGGTACCTATTTATCTACTTGCACTTTGACGTGCTTTCGAACTGCTAGGTTGGCAGGAGCAAGGACCGAGCAACAGGAGCTCACCCCGTCACGGGGATTTGAACTGCCGACCTTCTGATCGGCAAAGTCCTAGGCTCTGTGGTTTAACCCACAGCGCCACCCGCGTCCCTTTTATAAGAAAGTAAGAAACGCTTTACTCCGGTTTGTTTGGTTCCATGTAAGGTTGGAAAGAGAAGCTCCATAGCTCATTGGTGGAACATCTGCTTTATATGCAGAAGGTCCCAGGATCAATCCTCAGCCTCTGGACTGCGAGATACTCCTCCCTGCAGTCCTAGGAGAGTGGACAATATGAAGCAATATTGAGTGGACAATATGAAGCAATATGAACCACTGGCCTGACCAGCAGAAGGCAGCTTTCTAAATTCCTACTCTCCCCCTTTTATTAGCAAGTGTTTTCACTCATTTGTGTGTTGTTTCAATTGGTTTGCTCTCTGATTGCCTCCATGCGCACCCCTTGAGGTATGCCATAAGATGACTGACAATTCGGGATTAAGAGAGCCAGTTTCTCTGCCTTGTAGCAGTGCAGTAGACTGTGTGGCACGTAGTCTGAGAGCCCTAGTATTCTGTATCAAAATGGTAGAGTCAGATGGGCTTTTTATCTAGCTACAGATGCAAGCAAGTAGTCCTAACCAATGGCCTTATAGGAAATGGCAGGTTCCCATTGTACAGCAAACGGTATATCCAGACTGTGCAATGGAATATGGCTACTCCAAGTATTATTATTAAGCATTTCTATAGAACACGTGTGTGTTCAAAGCACTTCACTTGCATTAACTTGTTGTAAGCTTGCCTGTAACCCTGTAATGTTGATTAGCATTGTTATCTCCATGTTGGCGATTAGGTGGTCTAAGGAAGTGAGAGAGTGTTTCTCCCCCACCCTTCCTTGTAGAAGCAAAGGGCAGCCTAACAATAGAAAAATAAAACAGCAATATCAGTATTTATAGTTTAAAAAACATATCAAATCCTATGGTGCTATCTTGCAGCAGCAGAGCACTATACCAGAACTGCACTCAGTCCAAAGGTCTGGGTAAATAGAAATGTCAGCTGCCTACCCACAATGCTGTACCAACTCTCATGTCAGGGTGTACCTCTACATTGATTCTTCACATGGAAGTCTAGTTATGCATACAAATCTGGCTTCCTGGATTGTGTTTCCATTGCTGGTTGACATTTCTACCCAAACCATCCATGTGGGGGTTTTTTTGGATGGCGGAGGGAAAAATAACACTCAGCATTTAAATAATGCTCATGAGCTGGGATGAGGAACTGGTGGCCCTCCAGATTTGGTTGGACTTCAACAGCCAGCATGAACCATGGTCAGGGACGATGGGACATCATCCAATGATACGCAGAAGGCCACAGATTTCCCCTTAAGAGGATTCAGAGCACTTCCTTTTATGAGATGCAGCTCCTGTAATAAACGAACAAGTAAGCAGGGCCTTTACTAGTCAACCCAACTCCTCCCTCCTCGTGAGAAAATAGTGCATCTTAAGTGGGACTTGGACGATTTGTAAGACTGGATGATAGGCAATTGCTGAACCAGCTCATGGGTTCACAGATAACCATTACCAGTGCACACTGGCCAGGATGTTCCATCTTTCGCTTATTCAACACTCCCTAAATAATCAGTAGTTTTTCACCAGTACTTTCACTCCTGGTTTCTCTGCCATGTTGTAGACATATATAGCCATTTGTCCCTGGGATCTGCTGCTTACGTGGAGCAATGTGTGGCTTCTTTTCTGAGACAACCGTGTCTAAGTCTGAAGTCCACCACCTAGCTCCCCCTCTCAGCATTGTCTTTCCTCCTGGCGAATGTCAAGTATTATTACTTGATTGACTGCAGCCACCTGATGCTAGGAAAATGTTCTGGGTTCATACTAGGGATTGTTGTTGAGTCTATAAAAAGAAATCTGGACGGGGGTCTTATTTGTCACTGAGGCATTGTTTCTGCAGATGTTTCTGCTGGAGAGATGTTCAATCAGTTAGGTGTAAAGACGTACTTAGTAGGTCATCATCACTTAGGGTCAGGCAAAAGCTACCCCCAGACACACGCAATTAGCACAGCTGACTGCTTAATTACCCACTTGGAGAAAAAAAAAATCTATTTAGCCACCCATCCATTTAAACAATTAGATGCTTTGCCTCAGAATGTGCAGTTCTCTTAAGAAAATATTGTACTCTTCGTGATTGCGAAGGGGGGGGGGGGTCAGCTACAACTGAGGTGGGAGGAGTGCTTAATTTCAAAAGATAGTCTCTCGGGGGGCCACTAGGGGGCGGATCGGAAGATGACTGACAATAACATCTCTCCGACCCACACAAGGTAATTTGGAGGCTATGATGGGAGTAATTAGCCTCCCTACCCCCCCCCCCCCAGGATGGTGGGGGGGACTGCCTTGCCTGCTGTGCCCTATACCACCCCTGAATTTGTGGGGATGGGGGCACTAGGCACAAAGCCCTCCTGTGGGATTCCGGTGCTCCTGGACGCCGTCCCTGATCCGCGCCACTAGCTGCAAGAACTTCAAAAGAAACAATTTGGATGAAGTGCTAACAGAAGAGATCTCTGGTAAAACAAGACAAGAAGAAATCATGAGAAGATATGCCAAGATTCGGTATGGCAAATGACTGATGGGGGAGGGAGAAAAAAACTTTCCTTTCTTTTCTTATGTGATTAAACAAGAATCCCCTCCCCTCACGAGTCAGAAATGTCATTTTAAGGACTTAAGCTGTGGATTTAAGGCTGTGTGGAGATAAACTTTCAAACCAAAGCATGTTTTAAGAAGAGCGTGGAATGTATAAGAGCTTTGGAATGACGCAGTTTAAAATGCCGTCGCCATATTGGGAAGATCTGTCGGAGGTCTTGAGTCTGGGAGAAGAAAGAGAGAAATAGAGCTGTTTTTATATTGTGGGTGAAACTCCTCAGAGGGACTTAAGAGTGACAGTTTTGTGAGATTAATGATGGAAAGAGCAATGTTATCTATGAAGGTGATGATATATGGAAACCATCTCGATTTGAGGATTGGAAGAACGGAAAAATTCACACAGGATCATTATTGGTGTTTATTGGCTTAAGGAGACTATCAGAAGAGATCATAAAGAAAAAAGAGAAAATATATGAACAAGATGTGATGTGGAAACAGCAAGATAAGACTGGATGGAATTATGAACTCTGTTTGGACTGATTTGGACTGATTTGGACATTAATGCAGTAGTAAGAAGATGATCAGAATCCCCCTTCAGATCTTGAAATATGGGTCCCCCCAACAAAATTTAAAATTCGGCTTTGTAATTCGGAATTTATGTGATGTGATTTAATTTGATTTGATTGGCCGGTTAATAAAAATTATTTTTTTAATAATAAAAAAAAGATAGTCTCTCAGGCTCAAAACAACCCTGGGAGCTGCATCTCCTGACCTGGAAATTTTGGCATACTGGTTGTGGTTAGTCAGTGGTGAGGGAAAGGCATTCTGCATAGGCCCAGAAGCTCTTTTTGGTTAAAAAGAAATAGCAAAATCCATCTAATTCACATGGTATGGAAAACAGGTCGCAGAGCTTAGCTCTGCTGAGCCCTGGCTCAAGCTAAACCCTTGCTATTAGGATAATATGCAACACAAAGGAATAAGCTAAGGCTCCCTGGCATGAAGAAGCAAGCTGGATGGACAATAAAAATAGACCAGGTCTGGAATGGCTGAAGACTGTTGTGAACCTTTGGAAACATAGGGTAGGCAGCCACTCGTTTTGCATATGTTTCCTCAGAACAAAGGAGGGGAGTTTGTAAGGAACTCAGCTTTCGGCAAATTTACCTATAAAAACTGTTGCTGCGTGATATTTTCTCAAGCTATTTGCAGTCCCAAGGTATCTCCCTAGCTCCCATATATGCATCGTATGTTTCAGTCAACTCTGACGTTGTCCTTTCTGGTTTTTTATCTGTTTTTATTTACATCAGGAGTGGGGAATAGTTTTCAGCCCCAGGACCATATTCCCTATGGGGCACCCTTCCACTGGCAGGCAGGGCAAAAGGCAAAAGTGGGCGCAGCAATGAATGTAAAATTTATCTTTGCACAGTAGGTTAGTTTTACACACACACACACACCACCTCTCTGTGTTCCATCCAGGCAACAAGAGGCGTTACCAAAGTTCAAGGACACTTTCCACCCAGGCAAAAGTACTCAGGGAACATCTGAAGCAAGGCCAGGGAGAGTCATTGCCTGGAGAGTTGAGTGTGTGGCTGGGGAGAATCTCGTGAGGCTTGGAGGGTCACATTTGGCCCCAGACCTGTTGTTTTTTTACGGCACTGTGTTGTTCTTTTAGAGATGAAGCAACTCAAGCTGCATAGATGAATCTAAAACTGGGAGTACTGCAGCAGTCGTGAAATTGGGCATCTGATTCTTTCGTGCCGTATGAGTTACTTTGAATTTCATCTGAAGCTTGAAGTGCTTCATCTGTTTCGAAGAGAAGCTGTAGGAGCTCTTAATCATCTGCTATAATTGAATAATCTGGGGTCATCTCCAAACCTGGCTACCTTACTGCTCACCTCTCATCAAGTTAACAGTGAGAGTCCGCAGACCCTTGAAGGGCCCTGCTGTTTACACTTCACATAGCATCCATTTATTCCTGCCCTCTGTTTCCTACTGCTCTAGCGGTTCCTGTAAGCAGCAGCGGCTGGCGTGCAGGGGAGAGGAGGTGCTTACCTGACCTCCCGACAGCTGAGTTGCTGCTGCTTACCAGGAGGGAGAGGGGCAAGGCGGCAGGGAGGCTGGCACAGTGAAAACCCTCCAGCGGAGTCAATCCAGCCCTACTGTCAGTGCGTTTGCATCATGCTGACCTCCCTACTGCCTTGGCCCTCCCCTTCTCCCTCCTGGTAAGCACTAGTGACTTGGCTTTTAGGAATTAAAGTGAGCATTACAACACCATCCACTACAGACTTTATGTGGCCCTGTACCCAATCACTATCACATTTATTTGTTTGTTTGTCACATCCTCTGAATAACCTCTAGCAAACTATTCCTGGCATCCTTTGAATGGATTAATGAATAAAATTTAAATTTTTAATTTGCTTACCAAAAATGGTGTGTGTGCATGCGTGGGCGTGTGTGCACTGAAATATCAAAGTTCTATAGGAACACTTGGGAAATTGTTATTTGGCTCTACAACCTTTGTCACTTCTCTTTCCCATTGTTTCCCTCCAACACGTTCAGCTTTTCTTCCTTTGGAGCTCTCTTTTTTTTACATACATTTGTTCTGTAGGAGTTTTCCTGTGAAACGCCCTGAGACCTCCAGGTTTGGATGCTATGTAAATTCAACAAACAAACAATTAAATAGGCGTTCCATATATTCTCTGGAATGATGTCCTGCCTCTGTGGTGATACTGGTTTGCTTGTTCATTTGCTTGTCTAGCATTGCCTTCTCCAAGCTACCACATGCTTCAGACTGCTGTTCACATCAGCCCAAGTCTTTACGGCCAGTGGGTTGATGGGAGTTGTAGTCTAGCAACATCTGGATGGGCACAGGTTGTGGAAGGCTACTGGCAAAGGGCTGGGTGCAACAAAGAGCTGTAAGACTCATCACCACACCACAATCCCTGCCAATCAAGACTAGACATTGATGGGCTGGCTTAGTATAAGGCAGTTTCATACCGCATATGGGGAAGCACCATCACAGCTCAGTGCTAGAGCATCTACTGTACCTTGCATGCAGAAGGTGTCAAGTTCAATATCTGGTTAGAAAATAACCCTGCCTGAAAACCTAGAGAACCACTACCAGTTTGTGTAGACCAGTGTTCTTCAGCCCTAGGTCCCTGCCCTGATGTTGTTAGACAACATCATCCCATCATCCATGACCATGGACTAGATTGGCTAGGGATTGTGGGAGTTGTAGTCCATCAATATCTGAGGACCCAAGGTTGAAGATCACTGGTGTAGACAACATTGAACTAGATAGACCAATGATCCAGCTGGGTATTAGGCAGCTTCCTGGAACTGGGATGGGGAATCTGTGACCTCCATATGTTCGACTCCAACTCCCACCAGCCGCAGCCAGAATGGCCAGTAGTTAGGGGTCATGGGAGTTGTAGTTCATCCACATTTGGAGACCACAGCTTCTTCATCCCTGCCATAGTAAGTTCCCTTGCCTTTTTATGCCACCCTTGACTCCATTTCTTTTTTTATGAGGGCACTTAAGTTCTCTTTTCTCTCTGAAGGGGAAAATGTCTGTTGTTTTTGAATACTTAACCAAACCTACAGAAAAATATTTGACTTTATTTATCAAATATTTGTTATCTTTCCATAACATTTGGCAAATACCTCCCACCCTCCCCAAACTCCCAGCCCTCCATAATCAGATTTGGACAATAACAAGAGCTGTCGTTTTCAAGGGAAGGATTCCTAGAACTATACAGCCTCTGATTGTAGACCCCTACAAACACCAGCATCAAATAGTTAGCATATTTAGTGTTTATATGACTAAAGAGTCAAACACAGTGGTGTGTTGTCGAACTATTTTTCCCTAGAAAAGGCGGACATTTTTTTCAATCCTGAATATTGAATGCCCCCCCTGTCTCTCTTTGCATATCACGCCTTCAGTATTATGAGTCAATATGCCATTTGCAAATGACACTCAGTGTTTGGGTCCAAATTCCACCCTCTAGCGCATGCAAGCGACTCCCACTGACTTCAGCAGCAGCTGATCACATGTCTGCCTCATGGCAAAACCTGGCTCCTAGATCACTGCTGTGTCATCTGCTACAACGGGCGAGAAAGCTTTCGGCGCTTTGTTACAGGAGGAGACGTTTAAGGTCTTCTGTATAAAGTGTGAAGAAGGTGGATGAACTCCTTTAAGAGCAGCTGGGAGCAAAGGGTTTTGTTAGCTGGATCTGAAATTACAGATAGTCAGTGGTCCACGTCTTCAGGAAAGTTGTTTGAGTGGGTTATGCCCCAAAATGCATAGAGAAATGCTTGAGCTGAACATAAACAGTTGGCTTAATCAGGTCAAAACTATCCATCTCGCTCACTGACCAGATGACACACCGGCCTGGCAATTGTTTATGCCCCCATCAACCACGCAAGATCTCACCAATTTTGACTAAAGGAAATAAATCTAGATTAGACCCTGATCTAGGGTGGACACAGAGAGGTTTAAGCACCCTAATGAGGATGCAAGTTGTCCTCTCCCAGATGTATCATCTGCTGAGCAGGGAGGGACAGTATAGTGGTACCTCGGGTTAAGTTCTTAATTCGTTCAGGAGGTCCGTTCTTAACCTGAAACTGTTCTTAACCTGAAGCACCACTTTAGCTAATGGGGCCTCCCACTGCTACTACCCAATTTCTGTTCTCATCCTGAACCAAAGTTCTTAACCCGAGGTACCACTGTAATCAAAAGATGATAGTCTTTTGCACAGACTATCATCAGAGGAGGGGCGGAGGGAGGGAAGCTGTGTGCCTTTGGCCACTCCCACTGCTGGCATGTGCAGTCCCAGGTCTTCAGAAGCTCTGCTGACAATAGTTGCATTGTAAGTGTCCACTCGCATGGGATGGACATGACAAAGTGGGCTTGAATCTGCATTAAACAATACCGTATGAGTTTCCTGTCCATGCAACTCAACAGTGCTACAGCCTCTTGGCTGCATAGATTCAACTTGCAAAACAAATGAATGAAAAGGAGATGATTTAGAGGAAGTTGCCTTCATGACAAGGGCACTTTTCTCCAACCCACAGTTGCAGAAGATGCTGGAAGCTGCCTGTCCGTGTGCAAAATGATTTCCAATATGCCAGATAGACTGGGTTGTCATTTAGAAACCGAATAGGTCAGAAAGAACCTGGGTCCGTGGTCACAACACAGACTCACACCGAAAGCATAAGGGTGTGTTTTTATCTGAACACTCATGTTGAAGGAGGGCTATAATGTCTGAGTGCAAGAAAATGTTATGGGAGCACAACAAACAAAGCAACTTCTCAAACAGGCTATTGGAAGTGGAGCTTGACTAGGTGCTCCTTTTTTTTTTTTTTAATTAAGGGTTTTCTTGTTTTACAGAAGTAAGTGTAATGCCTCGTTGTTGTTTTCCATGTAACATTTTTACAAATCCATTTCATTTGTTGAGGCATTAGGGGGAGAAGAAAAGAAAAAAGAAGAGGGGGGGGTGGAGAGAGGGAAAATGGAAGGGGGTGGGGTCGGGTGGCGATGTTTCTATTATGTTTAATGTATGTAGAGTTTGGGCCAGAAGCATCATAACTAGGTGCTCCTTTTAAAACAGCTAAACATCATTATTAGATACCCTTATTTCTTTGCTGGGCTTTCAGAATTAGCTGGGACTAGAACAACAATAACAAAATTTATTTATACAGTGGTGCCTCGCAAGACGAAATTAATTCGTTCTGCGAGTTTTTTCGTTCTGCGAGTTTTTTCGTCTTGCGAAGCACCACTGTGTATTGACGGTTTCCCATAGGAATGCATTGGCGGTTTTAAAAAAAAGGCGCAAGACGTTTCGTCTTGCGAAGCAAGCCCATAGGGAAATCCGTCTTGCGAAGCAACTCAGAAAACAAAAAACTCTTTCGTCTTGCAAGTTTTTCGTCTTCCGAGGCATTCGTCTTGCGAGGTACCACTGTATATACATACATACATACCCATCTTTGTTGCCCTGGCCATTCTGGGCAGCTTCCAACATAATATATAAAGAAACAATCACAACAGAACACAACAGAACATCACACATTAAAGGAGTCCCAATACAGGGCTGCCTTCAGACGTCTATGGAAGGTCGTATAATTATTTATCTCTCTGCCATTTGATGGGAGGGCGTTCCACAGGACAAATAATAATAAAATAATAATTGAGTCTGCTGGAATTAAGAAGCAACGTTATTTTCAGCACGTGCTAAATTCTCAGAGAAAACAGGAAGAAACACATCAATATTTGGGCAAAAAGCCCCTGCAGATCTTCAATAGCTGTGTATTATTGCTCTTTGTATTTTTGGTTTTTTTTTTACTCTTTCCATTGCCTTCCTCTGCTAATTATATCTTATAAATCCAGCACCCACTAAACCCAGATGTTCATATTTTAATACCTACATTCTGTGGTTCAACTTTGCAAAGCTAGCTAACACATGTTTTAAAAGTTATTACTATTGTACTATATATAACAGCCTTGCCTAAGAGAATAGAGGCCTGCCGCATTTAGAAAATGCAGGTGCTATGTAAGCTCCCTTTTGAAAGCAAGAACTTAGCTCAGTTTCCTTTGAAGACCCAGAGACTTGAAACTGAAAACTTTTATTAATGCCATTGTCTCCTTGTATCAGCAGGTTCCAGAGAGATTCCTGGAAGTGGCTCAGATCACATTACGAGAGTTTTTCAATGCCATTATCGCAGGCAAAGATGTTGATCCTTCCTGGAAGAAGGCCATATACAAGGTCATCTGTAAGCTGGACAGTGAAGTTCCTGAGATTTTCAAATCCCCAAACTGCCTCCAAGAGCTTCTCCATGAGTAGAGATTTCAACCACTATTTATGAATGTATAAAAAATTAGCAGACCCCATTTTTTATGCCCATGTTGTGCATGTGAGTGTGTGTGTGTGTACGTGTGTCTATATTAATTTCATATATATATATATATATATATATATGGAATCAAATAAGAATCCACCATGATTATTTTTATTTGATAAGTAACAAGTTGATAATTATTTTAACTCCAAGTTTTGTTTTACTTTTGCCCATGGTTTTTAATATTTGGAAGGGGAAACAATTGGGTTACTTTTCTTTTTCAGGGAGAAGAATGTTTTGAAGTGTGTGCAAGCCTGTTTTAGTAAGTTTAGGGCATTACATTTTGCTACAGAATGGCATTTTGTCTTCGAAAGACAAATGTCACAATACTACAATGATGTTTTCTTCATTTGTACGAAGCTCGCGATTCTAGAGAGGCATTTTACAAGGATAGAGCTTTCTAAATTTTAGCTCAACTGTTCATTGAAGGCGGTAGATTTTTTGTGTTATAGTTTAGAAGACATATAAACAACCCTTTCAGTTACTTAAACGTCAAAGGCAGTATCTATCCACACCAGTCTTCAAGCTTTTCTCTTACAAGAACAACATATGCCCCCCCCCAATCATTTTGCCCCGTTTTCCAGTGCCCCTAGATGCTGCTGCAACCATGTGCATCTTCTGCCATATACCCTACTGCAATGTTCTTCAACCTTCTGTCCCCAGATAGCGTAAGGTCATAAAACCATAGAATTGGAAGGGACAATATTCATCACTGGACAACAGTTCTCATCAGCCACAGCCATTAGCCAATGGTTAGGGAAGATGGGAGTTGTAGTCCAACAACATCTGGGGACTCAAGATTGAAGAAAACTTCTCTACTGCAGTGATTTCCCCACCTTGCCCGTCCCTTCAGTAAGGTTGGGAATGGAGAGGAAGAGTTTCTGTGAACCCACTGCAGGCCTGAAAAGGCTCTATTTTGGATTGGACCAAGATTCCAGTAAGGTTCGGGTTCAAACAGATTAGGTTGATGGAGCTAGAACCCCAAATTCCAGTGCCGAGAGTTTCGCTCACTTTTGGGCTTTGCTCCCACCACTGTTCACCTAAATCTTGCCGCCGCCACCACCCAACTGCATTTCAAACAAAGCAATACTGCACAAAACATAAAGTAAATTAAGGCAAGGGGTTTTGGTGTTATCGAAGAGGCTATACACAGCATTCTAGGAGTGATTTTAAGTGTCGTAATAATACAGTCAGCTTATAAAAGCAGTAGTATTTCACTCTCCGTAGAGTAAAAAACAAAAACGAACTCTTGCATGGCTCTCAGCCATAGCTGAGCATTTTTAAGTCCCATTATTTCACCAGTAAATATTGTGGTAACTCTCTCCTGTGGGAATCGGTGTGCCTTTAAGGTTACAATCCTATGCACACATACTCGGGGAGGTATGTGCCATGGAACCTAGAACTTACTTCTGAATAGTTGTTGTTAGGATTAATCCGATTTATTAAGGTCTCCTTTCCCTTTACCACACTGAACGGTCAGGTTTCCCCCACATCCTGGGAGCCATCTTTATCAAAATACTTTCCTCTGTCCCAACCAGACACTCGAGTGGTGTATATATTTGATATTTCACATTTTTACCTGAAAAGCAATGTTTGAAATTACCCTTTCATCTGAGAAACACTGTAACATACCTTTGCTTTATTCTAAAAATTAATTGCTGAAGAAGCAAAAAAGAAAAAAAGAAAAATGTAAAGCAAAGCAAAACAAAAAGATACGTCAGATCAAAGTACAAGAAAGCTTGTATTTTTCTGGCTGGGGTTGATGGGAGCTGACATGTGGAGGGCACCAGATCAGAGAAAGCTGGCACAGAGACATTTAAGACATTTTTTGTTTAAAGGAATAAACACAGCACAATACACAGAGAGAACACAACTCTAGCAAAAATGGGCTATTCCAAGTTTCATTGAACCCAGCGGGAACTTAAGTGGTTAACGGTGCTTTCTCACTTTCTTGGAGTTGAGCAGGCTTCAGTGCCTCTGGGTTTGTTGCCTATAAATCACGGAGAAACTTTATCCCTGTCTTTAGGGCTAGGGAAGCAGAAGCTAGCCACTTTTATTATTTCCTCAATCGTAAGTGATTCATTAACACGGAAGTAAACCTGATCAAACCACTTCTCTTCTACAACAAAAGTAAGTGGCATAAAATTAAAAAAGAGCGTAGTTCTTACCAGAATGGGGCTTACCAGTGCTTTCCTGTCACTTCTCATCAAGAGAACTTTCCCCTTTTTACCACCACCTTGCGTTGAAGAGCCACATGGATCAATGCGAGTCCCGGCTGCAGACAAATATGATTTCGGCAGGTACCCAAGGCCAAACGAGACATGGTTCTTCCTTGTAACACCCAGTGGAAATGGCCACCATATACTTATTCCTGCCCCTCTGTAATATCTACTATACATCGCTATATGCAGCCCATAATGTTCTATGCTTGTCCACCTGCATGGGGCAGGAAGATACCACAATAGCCAATTGTGATGAAGTTCTGCTTTACGTTGTTGCTGTGAGGAGATAGACACATGGCGGCCGTTTTCGGCACCGAGTGGATAAAAAAAAATGGGTCTGCATATAAGCTGTCCCCAAATCTAGCCACTCCCTATATGGATTTGTTAAATCAAGGTATAAGAGCTAGCTATAAGAGCACAATCGTAGACAGTATTCAGGTTTATACAAGCCAGATTTTGGGAGGGGCAGGAGAGCGTGGCCTATATTCAGACCACTACAGCACTTAGCAGCTCTAGTTGGCCCTGATTTTTGACATTTACTGAAACAGAATTCATATTTTAAAGCAGCCGCAGATGGAATTTCTCCACAAGGTGACCAAAATAAGTTTACCTTAGAGTGGAAAATTAGTAATAGGAGTTGAATGAATACAACTGCAGTGAACTGATAAAATAACCAGCTTTTTTCTTAAAAGCTCGCTGTTAGTTTTAAATGCTTTCTTCAGTGGTCTCCTTTTTTCTTTGGGCATTTTTGCAAAGGTGTAGTGTCTAGTAATGTTTTCTTATATTCTATGGCACTATGTATTTGTCGTTTCTCTGTTGTCTTTTGTACAGATGCAGTAAGAATTTATTGTTATCTGGGCTAGCAGTTTTCTTTATCCACCCCTTCTTGGCAATTTGATACAGATTTGATACCAGTTAGGCAAGGTATCTTTTTTATAGCTTAGCCATTTAATTTTTTTTAAAAGGACCCTACCTTTTACTCCATTTCTTGAACTTCATTGTTTTTTTCTTATTAAAGAATTGTCTTTTGAGTTTGAAGAGTGAAAGTTTACCCCATGCAACATTATATATATTTTAAAAAAGCTGACCTAGTCATTGCAAAGATGCTTCATTTACAAATACTGCTTGAAGAGACAGAAATGGATGAAAGTAGTTGTCAGTGAAAGCCTTAAAAACCTGCTGATTAAAAACAAACAAACTAGGACACCAGGAGCACAATCTAGCGACCCTCTTCCACATGCAATAACAGAATTTATACATGCTGAGTACCCGTTTTCTTGGTGCAAGACTTTTGCACAATAATACAAGCAAATACATTCAGATAACATACACTACAAGCAAAGCCCAATGGGTCTTTTCATATGTAACATCCCTGGCCCAGTAAACTATGGTTTTTTAAACTAGGAACATGGCTCTCCCCTTGCATGTCATCCTTAGCACTTCAATCCTGGTTTGTTTAAAATCGAGTTCCCAATCATATCCAAACTTAGGAGCTGTGATGCCAGTTTATTAACCAGCATCTTAAACTACAGTTTGAACCACATTCAAGAACCCGGCCAGTAACCTGACATCAAACCACAGTTCCCTGTTTCGGACATGAGCCATAGTTTATACAGACCAGGATATAAGTGCCAAGCAGGTGCACAAAGAGAGGAAGCAAGGGCAGAGCTTTCTGGCTTGGCACTTGTTCCTATCTTCATAAACTATGGTCTATTGAATGTCTGAACTGCGCCTAATTGTACATAAGCTTCTTTTTTCATTCGCCACTCTGTGGCTTGCAGCCCCTGCTGTTATTTTCAGATGTGAATTGTGTCTATGCAGTGTAGGTGATTTAGCCAATACCATGGGATAAAGGACCACCAAGTAGTTGTAGTATGTTTTGCACTCAAAGCAAGCCATGCTGCTTCCAGACTTCCTCTAAAGTACTTAGTACAGTTTTGCTTTTTGCATCCGTATGGTTGACAGCATAATTGCCACTCTTTTAATTTGTGCACAATGGGCAGACCATTAGGACATTTGTATATGTCGGATTTTGCTGATGATCTCCTGCAACCCCATGTTCAGGAGGTTTGTCCCTGTTCCAAGCACTGCTGGCCTAGATGTGCTTAGTGACATTGGAGGCAGAGCTACTGCCATGCCCAAATAATGACTGCAGCTCTAGATTTCTGCACTAGCAAGTACATCTTGCTTGAAGTACTTACTGCTGCGCTATCTGTCCTGCTGTGCCATTGCTGCTCAGAACATCTCAATATGCTTCTTCATTGAGTAATGGGACTATTCCATTTCTGACTTAGGACACATTTCTGCTGAAGCTTTCTGGAAATGTAGAGGAGGCCTTCAAGAGCTACCCCCCCCCCCTTATGCTATCACAAGAACAATTTACCATTGGGCTGTGCATATACTTAACTTTATTAATTGGGGAGGGGACCCATTTTTGTAGCGATCGCTTACATACAGAGTCTGCTGTTTCATTGGCCAGTTTCACATGTAATCCTAAGCTAAACCATGGCTAAGCATGAACGTGCAAGTGAGGAAAAATCATAGTTTCTTCACACCTCTCTGGGTCCTGCTACTGTCATGTTATGACATGGTTTAGTTTTGTGTTATGTCTGAACTCGGGCTAATGGTTTGTTTTGCTGCAGACAAACCACAAGCTGTAGCCATGGTTTGTTACGGAGGGAGACTCAGCTTTAGACATAATGTTGAACCAAACCATGTTTTAGTTCTGGGTAGTGCAGGATTGAAGCAGCCACACTTTACATCTGAGTACCGACACAATTGTTCATTTTTGCTAAGCAATGTTTTGCCATTGCATTACGTGTGAACTCAGCCACTTAGAAACATAAAAAACCCCACAACTACCATACTAAAGCCATACTTCACATATAATATATATTAGATGCACTTCTAGAAATATTTTCCTTATATGTGTTTTTGTTTTCACTGTTAATTGTTAGCATTACTGGTTTTGTGTGATTATCACTACTATAATTATTATTGACTGAAAATGTGATTATTTGAATTTGGTTGAACACTACAGCTTGGGGCATTATTTTATTTATTTATTTATACGTAGCATACATCAAATCACTAGTGAATGACACACAAGAATGCTAAGGAAGGAGAAACAGGCAAGTCTTGATCTGATATATTGACATATACAATTCAACTAGATTTATGGTGACTTCATTGCATTATATAGCCATATTGCCTTTGTGCCTTCCAAGGCACATAAAATAAAATAGAAAGCATCAATCTTTGCTGTAATTCAAGTAATCTTCATCATCATTGCTCTTTAATATTCCCCATACATATATACATATACATATATATATATAATTTGATCTGACCCTGATCCTACAAATGTCCATTGCCATGGAAGTCTTTTGTGCAGAAGGGGTTTTCCCCTACTGTGCTGCCCATTATAATCCCATTATGAAAAAAGCAAGAATGCTAAGCCTAAAAAAACACATAGGATTGCAGTTGAGGCAGCTGCCTCTGCCATGCCCCTAATAATGGTTTTGTAGGTGAGCTGCTACCCCTCCAGATATACAGGGTATAGCAGTACTGGCTGGAATATATTCCTGGGGAGCAGACCTGAGTGAAGACCATCGCTCACCCCAAAGTCGGTTAAGCAAAGCTTACCAGACGTCCCCGTTTCCTGGGGACAGGCCCCGGATTTACAAATCAGTCCCCTGACAAAATCCATCTATTTAGTAGGAAGTTGAAAAGTGTCCCCGGATTCATTGAAAAAAATCTGGTAACCTTAGGTGAAGCGGCCTTGCCCAACCAACCAAGCAACCAACATCCCACCCATAAAAACTGGGAGAATTCAGTTCCCAGTTGCAGGAGAGCCATTGCCTTTGCAACCTCTGCAAAACCGACATGAGCTTGTAGTGCAGATGTGCTTTTGCCATTACGATGTGTCTTTTGCGGCAGCTTTGCCTAGCGATAGCAGTTGCTGGTGTCGTATTGCCATAGCTGTCAACTTTCCCCTTTTTTAAGGGGAAATTCCCTTATTCCGAATAGGATTCCTCAGAAGAAAAGGGAAAAGTTGACAGCTATGCATATTGCTGACCCCGCGCTTCTGAGCCAGGGATGTCAGCAAACTACCGCAGGCATGGCATGGAGCAGGGCCCGCAATAATCACACATCCCTCTCTCACACAGACACACGCACACACACACACCAGCTGCCCTGCCGTTTCTGAGCAAAACTGTGCATCGGATTGGGTCATCAGGCTGCTTTTGTTGTGGTAAAGAAAGGTTTACATGGGGAAAGGAGTTCAAAAATAGCTGTGATCCAACACTGGCCCTTCCACCTCCCCGATCTGTGTAGACAAAGGTGAGGTTATAGTGAGTGCCTAGACCTTACATTCACCAGCAGGAGGATTAGGGAACAACAACACAACAAAAATCCTTCAAATCACCAGTTTTTCCTCCCCTTCACAAGTACAACTGTTCTTGTGCCTTCTGTGGCTTAACAATTTTCATCTTTTTGAACCTTTTCTTGCCCCTTTCCTCACAGCCGCAATAAGCTAGGTTCTTTTCTCCCACCCTCTCCCACCCCGTTTTTTCAGCTGTTTGACATGATGTTGATAGCTATGCATATTTTGTGTCTTTTTAAAGAAAAAAAATTAAAAAGCAGGAGACTAAGTTTTTGAAGAAGAGAATTTTTAGAACAGTTTGATAATGCAAATTATTTTTTTCTCAGTCCTTTGGGCGGCATTCAATTTTGGAAAAAAAACAACAAAATCTTGTAGAAAGCCAACTTTTTTGTAATAGTGGTGCAGATCTTGTGTTTTCTTAGCCTAATAAAAAGTAGTATAGAAGCAATATTTCATACGTAATATATATATGTGTATACATATACATACATATATACCCACATATACATACGATAATATATATATAGATATATATATATGTATATAAGCTTATACACACACAATATGCGTGTGAAGTGAAAAGCTTACCTTTTTCCAATGTAGATTAAGAACCTATTTTAGACATTTGTTATGTTTTGTGAGAAGAATGTTCTATTTGAAACTATGAAACATTTAATTCTTACTGTATCTCTGGTTGTGTAATGGGAGCGCTTCACATTAAATGGTTTTTAAAAAGTGAAAGATATTAGAATGTAGTAATTATTTAATGAAGTGTTCGCCCATATAATCCTGAGGTTTGCTTTTGTGCCTCTGAGTATTATTTAATTTAAAGTGTTTTAAGTTTGCAGAATCATTGTTACTGTACCAGGTATGTGGGTGAACATCTATAGCTGAGGGGAACTTTTATAAAGCAATGTATATATTCAGCTTGACGGCTTTTCTCAAATAAAAGGCACATGATTTTAATAACTACACTCTGAGAACATCTGTTAAATTTATAAGAAACGCTGCAGTAACTGTATAGATAGTTGAAAGCATTCTTTAAAACCCAGCTCAATACTTTTTAAAATAGGTCTCTCTCTCTCTCTCTCTCTCTCTCTCTCTCACACTCACACACACACACATCATGTGTCCAGGACATGAGTGATTCAGTTTCTGTAAAATTACTGAATTTCCCCCCCTCCCTTCCCATGTGCACAAAATAATTTATTGGCAAAGGGTTCCCTCCCTCCAGGTTAATAGTAACTAAGAAATAAAAGTGAAGATTTTGTGGCTTTAAATATAGGACTTTCACCAGCAGAACAGAAAGATATAAATATATATAAATATATATAAATAAATAAATATAAATATATATAAGAAGTGGTTTGCAAACCCCCTCAAATGAGCATTGTACATGAAAATGAATCAAAAATTAAAAAAAATAAATCCTCCTCTATTTGTCATGTGTATTATATAGTAATTATTGATGTTCTAGTGCAAAGACTTCTTTTGGGTATCTCTTCTGTGTTTTGACATTTTTTGATAAGCATTGTTTTCAAAAAGCTCCCCTTTCAAGAATGTAACTGATTTATATGAGTAAGCAGTTACTGTATTGCACTTAAATGTTCTGTTGAAGGAAATGCAATTTTTGTTTTTCTGTGGAACTGTTGGTTGTAAAAAAAAACACAAAAACAAAAAAAAACCATTGAAAATGCTCATATTTTCAGCTGGGATTAAAAAAAAAAGCTGGTGTTTAACTTTTGTGTCTTCTTAGGAATAGGTCTGTTTCGAAGTAGGAAAGGTGGTGATTTCAGGCATTTTTCTTGTTTTCCTTTTGCCATCTGAGACCCTCAGTTTATGTTCTCAGCTGTCATCAGAAATGTTAAAAATTGTACAAGATATATACAGTCAAATCTGGATGAGACTCAACCTTGAATTCTAGCCCCAGTATGTATGGCCTGGACTTTCACAAGGCATTAATAACAGTATAACACTGTAGGTCAGACTTTCTTCAGCCTGCTGTCCTTCAGGTACAGATGGACTTCAGTTCCCATCAGCCCCGCCAATGGCTAGGAATGATGGGATTTGTAATCCAGTTACACTTGGAGGGCACCAAATTGAGGTATGCTGCTGTAGGTTTTGACGCACACACAAACACACGTTCGTTTAGTGAGAAGATATTTGGCCATATAGATCTGGACAAAAGACTCAGAGAAATATATTTATTTATCTGGAAGAATCAAAGGTTAAGGCGTAAAATTCTCTTGTCCCAGCTACTTCTCATATGTATATAGTTAGGAAAGTGACAAAAACACTGCCTTTATATTATTTAGCAATATGTTGTAAATAGCATTATTAAACTTTTTTTTTTGTAATAAAGACCCTTTAATTTGAACTTAGTACAATAACTGAATTAATAAAGTCAATTTTTGAATTTTTTTTTAAAATTTATTTTTTAGCTAGAGGCAATTTCAACTGTGGAATTTTCTTTTTGTTTGTTTGTTGATGTTGTTGTCTATTGTTCTGAAGACTTTGCATAATTTATTGGTTTAATTTATCCTAATTTATTTGATGGTGTACAATTTTGTATTGCCAAGGATGTACTGTAATATTAATTGATGATGTGATAAAACATGAAGACTCCCCTGTCTGTATGGAGGGAAAAAAAGGTGCAGTAGACAATTGATTTGGGGGGGCGGGGAATTACAATTCTAGCTTGGCAGCTACTAAATTGAAAAGAAATCAGGAAAAAAATGTTTTTTGGGGTTGGGGGGGTTGGGGTGGGGAGGGAGGGAATCTTATTTTGTGTGTTTTAAGCTTTTGTATACTCTCCAGACCTTTACCTTTTTGCTTTGTACCACTTAAAGGATAAGTAGTTCAATTGCCTTGTGTGCCTTCCATCTTCTCTGAACTGAATGTATGTGCAGTATATATGCAAGCTTGTGCAAAATAAAATATAAATTACAAGCTCATTGCCATGGTTTATATTTCTTTCTAAAAAGCCTCTCCCCTGGTGCGCCAAAGGCTGAACCACTGATGGCAAGGTATTCTACAGAACACACACACCACACTTTTTTTTCCCTGTTGGGGAATCAAAATAGTCCCCCAACATGTCATTGAGAAGCTTCAGAAACCAGGAGGGTTAGTGGCGATAGGGAAGGGGAAAGTTTACTTTTAAAAGACATCTGAAGGCAGCCCTATTCAGGGAAGTTTTTAATGTTTAATGATGTATTGCGTTTCGGTTGGGAGCCGTCCAGAGTGGCTGGGGAAACCCAGCCAGATGGGTGGGGTATAAATAATAATGTTGTTGTTGTTTAGTCGTTTAGTCGTGTCCGACTCTTCATGACCCCATGGACCAGAGCACGCCAGGCACTCCTGTCTTCCACTGCCACCCGCAGTTTGGTTAAACTCATGCTGGTAGCTTCGAGAACACTGTCCAACCATCTCGTCCTCTGTTGTCCCCTTCTCCTTGTGCCCTCAATCTTTCCCAACATCAGGGTCTTTTCCAGAGAGTCTTCTCTTCTCATGAGGTGGCCAAAGTATTGGAGCCTCAGCTTCAGGATCTGTCCTTCCAGTGAGCACTCAGGGCTGATTTCCTTCAGAATGGATGCGTTTGATCTTCTTGCAGTCCATGGGACTCTCAAGAGTTTCCTCCAGCACCATAATTCAAAAGCATCAATTCTTTGGCGATCAGCCTTCTTTATGGTCCAGCTCTCACTTCCATACATCACTACTGGGAAAACCATGGCTGCTGCCGCTTCGCCGTGAGTTGTGGGGAGGGCTCTTTCCCCTGCAAGCCCACTCTCCATCTTGGGCCTGGGGACGGGCCCCATACCCCACCTCAGCACTTAAGGCTCCAGGGAGGCCTCGGGACACTGCTGCTGCCGCTTTGCCGGTGAGTCTTGGGGAGGACCGCTCCCCCTGCAAGCCCATTCTCCATCTTGGGCCTGGGGGCGGGCCCCAGACTCCACCTCAGCATATAAGGCTCCCAGGAGGCCTCGGGACACTGCTGCTGCCGCTTCGCCGTGAGTTGTGGGGAGGGCTCTTTCCCCTGCAAGCCCACTCTCCATCTTGGGCCTGGGGACGGGCCCCATACCCCACCTCAGCACTTAAGGCTCCAGGGAGGCCTCGGGACACTGCTGCTGCCGCTTTGCCGGTGAGTCTTGGGGAGGACCGCTCCCCCTGCAAGCCCATTCTCCATCTTGGGCCTGGGGGCGGGCCCCAGACTCCACCTCAGCACTTAAGGCTCCAAGGAGGCCTCGGGACACTGCTGCTGCCGCTTCGCCATGAGTTTGTGGGGAGGGCTCTTCCCCCAGCAAGCCCACTTTACTAGGCCAGGGGGCGGGGCCCACATTCACCATCACCACAACTGTAAGGACACTGGTGCTGCAGCAGCAAATGTTTAAAATGTTTTTATATATTTTAAAAGGGTTTTTAGTTTTTTACTTTGTTGTACCACCATAAACGGTGGTTTTTATCCATGTATTTTTATTTTGTTTTGTGTTATTTTGGGGTGGGGTGGGATGGTTTTTGAGTGGGGTGGGGATTGGTTTTGTTTTAGTGTAACTGTTTTGCCTGTTTGCTTGCTTTTATATTTTGTAAATCGAGGAGAGTATGAGGCTTGGGATTCCTACTGTGGAGGGGCGAGGGAGGTATGGCGGTGGGGGCAGATGTTATAGGCGAAGGGGATCGAGATACGGATATGCTCGTACCCCTTCCAATCTGCGCCCCATCCCGAGAGACGAGGGTAGGGTGAACAAGGATTACTCACCTCCGTCACTGGTGTTGTGCAATGCCAGGTCTATAGGCAACAAAACCGCCACCCTGCGAGATTTCTTCATCTCGCAGGGGGTCGACCTGGCTTGTGTGACGGAGACCTGGGTGCGCGAAGGGGATACCGTTACCTTACGACAGATGGCGCCCCCGGGTTTCTCCGTCCTCCACCAGTCACGGACTGTGGGCCGGGGGGGAGGGGTGGCATTATTAATCCGGGAAAATTGTTCTTTCAGGGCTCTACCATCGCCATCGATCCCCGGCATTGAATGTGTTGGCCTAGTGTGGGGCTCCGAGGTGAGCTTGGCTGTCTGGCTGGTGTACCGGCCACCTAGCGCACCAGCAGCCACCCTGTCAGGCCTGCTGGAGGCTGTGGCCGGCTGGGCCTTGGAGTTTCCTAACCTATTGGTATTGGGGGACTTCAACATCCATGCTGATGCCACTCCCTCCTCACAGGCTCTGGACCTGGTGTCTTCCATGGCGACACTAGGGCTCTCCCAGTTTGTTTCGGGCCCCACACATCAAGCAGGCCACACGCTGGATTTGATCTTTGGGGCCGGTATAGATGTGATTATGTTTCCTTCGATGAAGGTGCCATGGTCTGATCACTACGCTCTGAAAGCCAGGATTGATGTTCCACCCCCACCCCGCTTAGGTGGCGAGCCGATTTGGGCTCGCCCGCAGAGGCTGATGGACCCTGATAGATTCCGCCAAGCCTTGCGGGACCTTGCTCCCCCTGGCGACTCATTGACTGAGCTTGTTGAGGGCTGGAATACCCAGCTCCTGGCAGCCATCGATGAGATCGCACCTAAGCGCCCTCTGCGACCCCGCAGAAACCGGGCTCCCTGGTTTACCGAGGAGCTCCGGAAAATGAAGCGGGACCTCAGACGGCTAGAGCGAGTATGGCGGGGTGCCCGTGACGGAGCTTCAAGAACATCTTATAGGGTTTTTATGAAAACCTATGAGATGGCAGTGAAGGCCGCTAAGAAGTCCTACTTCTCGGCCTCCATTGCATCCGCTAGCTCTCGCCCGGCGCAATTATTTAGTATAATTCGGTCTTTAACATCCCTTGAAGGACAGCCAAATTTAAATAATAATTTGACACACAGCCGTGAGGCATTTGCGAGCTTCTTTGCGGAGAAGGTCCTGTTGCTCCGCCATGACCTCCCTGCCAATTTGGATACAATAAAGGAACTGGAGGCCCCTCGACTGTCCTCGGGTCCAGTATTGGACCACTTTGACCGGATATCCCCAGCCGATGTGGACAGACTCCTCCGAGCTGGAAAGCCCACTACTTGTCCTCTCGACCCGTGCCCGTCCTGGCTGATTAGAGCGTGTCCAGACGAGGTGCGGGCCCCCCTGGGGGATATCATCAATTTGTCCCTTGGCACCGGGACATTCCCAGGGGAACTGAAGGAGGCAGTGGTGCGCCCGCTCTTAAAGAAAACATCATTAGATCCCTTAGATCTATCCAATTACCGCCCGGTTTCGAATCTTCCATTCCTGGGTAAGGTGATTGAGAGAGCGGTTGCTGAACAGCTTGGTAGGTTTCTGGATGAAACATCAGCTCTAGATCCATTTCAGTCCGGCTTCCGCGCTGGTCATGGGACCGAGACGGCTCTGGTCGCCCTAACAGATGATCTCCGCAGGCAGCTGGATCAAGGCGGGTCGGGGCTGCTGATTCTTCTAGACCTGTCAGCAGCCTTCGACATGGTCGATCACGAACTCCTGGACCACCGCCTTGCCGACGTGGGGATCCAGGGCACAGTCCTTCAATGGCTGCGCTCGTTTCTCTCCGGTCGGGGACAGAGGGTGGCGCTTGGGGGGGAATTGTCATCCCGCCACTCCTTGGTGTGTGGAGTGCCCCAGGGTGCGATACTCTCCCCGATGCTATTTAACATCTTTATGCGCCCCCTCGCCCAGCTTGTCCGGAGTTTTGGGCTGGGCTGCCATCAGTATGCTGATGACACCCAACTCTATCTGTTGATGGATGGCCACCCTGACTCGGCCCCAGACACACTGACCAGATGCTTGGAAGCTGTGGCTGGATGGTTACGTGGGAGCCGGTTGAAGTTAAATCCTTCGAAGACAGAGGTCCTCTGGCTGGGACGGGACGATATGGGATTGAGGGGGCAACTCCCATCTCTAGCGGGGGTGCAATTAGTGCCAGCACCGTCCGTTAAGAGTTTGGGTGTAATCTTCGACACCTCCCTCTCCATGGAGGCGCAGATTGCAGCTATAACAAAGGCGGCATTTTTTCATCTCCGCCAAGCTAAGCAGTTGGCTCCTTACCTCTCTCGCCCTGACCTAGCCACTGTGATCCATGCGACGGTCACCTCCAGACTGGACTATTGTAACTCGCTCTACGTGGGGCTGCCCTTGAGACTGACCCAGAAACTCCAGAGGGTGCAGAATGCCGCAGCGAGACTCCTTACAGGGTCTTCACTGCGAGATCACATTCATCCGGTGCTATACCAGCTGCACTGGCTCCCGGTGGAGTACAGGATCAGGTTTAAGGTGCTGGTTTTAACCTTTAAAGCCCTATACGGCCTAGGACCCTCGTACCTACGGGACCGCCTCTCCTGGTATGCCCCACAGAGAAACCTACGCTCGTCAAATAAAAACATCCTGAAGGTCCCAGGCCTCAGAGAGGTTAGGCTGGCCTCAACTAGAGCCAGGGCTTTCTCGGCTGCGGCTCCAATCTGGTGGAACGCTCTGTCACAAGAGACTAGGGCCCTGCGGGACCTGACATCTTTCCGCAGAGCCTGCAAGACAGAGTTGTTCCACCAGGCCTTTGGTCAGGTCCCAGCCTGACTCCCTCCTCTGGCAACCTGCACAGAATTTTGCTCAACGGTTGCCATTAATTTGACTTTAATTAATTTTATAATGGAATGTTTTTAGAATGTTTGATTATTTGATTGTTTGATTATTTAATTGTTGTTAGCCGCCCTGAGCCCGGCTTCGGCTGGGGAGGGCGGGATATAAATAAAATTTATTATTATTATTATTATTATTTAACTATACGGACCTTATAAATTATTGTTGTTATTATTATTATTATTATTTTATTTTATTTTATTTTATTTTATTTTATTTTATTTTATTTTATTTTATTTTATTTTATTTTATTTATTTTTATTTTTTTCCTGGACTGTGCAAACCTGTTCAGTCTTGTAGGAGGCTCTGGCTTTCTTCATTCTAACTCTGTCACTACCCATCAGCACTGACTTCGTATTCACCTTTGGTTTTTGATGTGCAACCATAATAAACAGGGTAAGCTTTTTTTATCTTGGGAGACACCAGGGAGGAGGAGGTGGCATGAAGTTCCCTTGGAACAGAATTCCATAGTGTGGGGGCTGAAACAGAGGAGGCCCTGCTCATGGCAGAAACCAGCTTCCTCGTAAGCTGGAGGGGCGGTTGAAATTCACCAGAAGATCTCAAATGCTGGGAAGGCTCTTAAGCACTTTCCATAACACTTTAGACTCCTCGAAGCATTTTCCATCTCCCATCTGCCGTGCGGATTACCATTTGGACAGCGCGGCTGCTATACAGCTTGCGTGCGTTGCCATCAATGCGCAGAACGAGTGCCTGAAAGGGCTGTGGGGAGGAGACCAAGTGGGGACACTCCTAGTCAAACGGCACACTTCAGATTAGACTTTAGCCCAGATACGTATCCAGACGGTTTGCTCCGAACCGTTAAATGCGACTCGAGGATAGCTCCATTTGCGCTGCCTATTAATTTCGGGAGAGGCAAGCTTGTCCTCGGAAAACATTTACGCTGAAAGAGAGAGCCCTTAATAAAGAACGGCTGCTCAGTCCAATGCAAATGCCCTGTTTTCCTTTGTAATAGGCACACCAGACAGGCAGCTGGGGGAGGCGACAAGGGAGAGCACTTGATGGGGAAAATCTTGTGGCAACACTGGCCAGTTTCATTATGTCCACTGCCAGACTATGAAACAACTCTCGGGGCCTGAAATCCTATTGCCTATTAAAACTGGGCATGACAGCTCTTTTTTATGCTTCACCAACCAGAGATGGAGCCAGATCCTGGGGGAAATAAGGAAAAATATTTATTACAAGTGTTTAACACCTTTTAGTACAAAACAGCCCTAGTCATCGGCAATTTGTGCCAGCACGATATAAAACCAAAGGGAATCTTTCATAAATCGAATAAACGTCTGGAAGAAGAGAGGGGAGACCTGTCCCCCCAAATCCAAAAAACCTACCAGTCCTGAGATATTTGGGTTCCTTCTCTCACTCTCAGATTTATTTAGAATTGCAAACGGTGTTGCCTGCAAGGCTTGGAATAGGTTAAGGAATGCTTGGGAGAGACATTTTCCTATTTCTGAAGGTAGGCTTCAAAGGTTCTTCAGCAGATCCGGTCCATTTCTGAGCCTAATTTGAAGTGTTGGTTTTGTTTTTTAAAGCCAGGTTGCCTGAAATACCATTTTTTCCCCACAAGCATCAACTTGAACTTTAAAGTCTTAATTGGGGCCCCTGTGTATCCTGACCAAATGACGTGAGGCACGTAACCATGGAGGAGAGGGACTTTTCAGTATTGGCACCAACTAGTTATGGAACTACCTAGACAGGCTTGTGTGTGACCTTTTGGGTGCCTGGTGAAGATCTTGTCATTCACCCAGGCTAACTCCTGCAAGCCACCTCTTGAAGAAGAAGAAGAAGAAGAAGAAGAAGAAGAAGAAGAAGAAGAGTTTGGATTTGATATCCCACCTTTCACTCCCTGGTGGGTGACCTTGGGCCAGTTACACTTCTCTCAGCCCCACTCACCTCACAGAGTGCTTGTTGTGGGGGAGGAAGGGAAAGGAGAATGTTAGCCGCTTTGAGACTCCTTAAAGGGAGTGAAAGGCGGGATATCAAATCCAAACTCCTCCTCTTCTTCTTCTTCTTCTTCTTCTTCTTCTTCTTCTTCTTCTTCTGGAGTCTCAAAGCAGCTAACATTCTCCTTTCCCTTCCTCCCCCACAACAAACACTCTATGAGGTGAGTGAGGCTGAGAGACTTCAGAGAAGTGTGACTGGCCCAAGGTCACCCAGCAGCTGCATGTGGAGGAGCAGAGATTACGAGACTACTGCTCTTAACCACTACACCACGCTGGCTTTATTTCTTTGATTGGGAACCTGTACAGATGTCCGAGATGAGTTTGTTTTCCCTGGGGCAGTTCGGTCCTCAGTACTCCAGTTCACAGCCACACGATGGCTTAGCAAAACTGAGCCAGTGGGGAAACTGTGGTTGTGTTGTTCCTCCCCTGGTCATCCTCCTACCATGCTACCCAGAGCTAAGCCATGGTTTCGCATAGCATGTTGTCCGAACTCAGGATCGTGGTTTGCCTTGCTTCCAGCAAACCAAGGTTTCTTCTTGGTTCATCGCTTGTGGGAGAAACAAACCAGAAGTCTGGGTTTGCATGCAGTGCTAAGCCAAACCATGGCTTAGCCTTAGTAGTGAGGCAGCAGTAGGAATGGGCAGGGGGAGGAAAGCAGCCATAATTTCTGCTCTGGTACCCACAGGCTTGCTCACTCTCTCTAAGCCATGGTTTGACTCTGCGTTACGTGTGGCTAACAGCATCCTGCAGAGCAGCTAAGGACCTTTTTCTTCTTACTGCACATCACATGATGTATATGTATTTTTAATTATTTGGCACCCATGGCACACCAAGTGTGTGTTGTGCCCTGCAGAGCAAGGAGGAAATAGACTAGGAAGCAAGCAGCACAGAAAAAGAGTCTCCAATCACAAGAGCACGAAGGTCACAATGGCTCATCACAGAGATTAATGGTTCCTCCTACTTCTCCCCCAGCTTCTGCTAGGTGGCTTCAATGTCAAAAGAGTACCTTCAGGGAGATGAGAGGGAATCACGCGAGCAAAGCTTTTCGCTGCCATACATGGTCGTGGATGGGCATTGCTTTACCCTCACTTCTAAGGCCCAAGCTAGATGGGACTATAAATGCCCAGATTTTCCAACAAAAGCAAATAGCGTCAGCCTGGAAGGGCAAATGATTATCAGGATGATAAGGAAATTCCTTCTCATTCTGTTGAAATGAGGGGAAACGTACCTCTGAAGTTAGTATTTGTTTTTCTTTTGTGGGGAGGGAAATCCTCTAAATAGAAAACAACTACACAAAATAAACGCTTTGCTAGTTAGGGTTGCCATATTTTGAAGAGCAAAAAAGGGGGCGCATTTGGTGACTTCTACTTTTAACTATGAATCGCTATGATGACTCTACCCATGAAAAAGAGGACGTGTCCTGGAAAAAGAGGACATATGGCAACCTAATCTTGCATTGCACCCTCACTTATGTTCAGGTTGCCCATGCATTGTCAGGTTGTTCATCTAAAAGCCTGATTATATGCAAATTATATGCAAACATATAATTTTATATAGTATTAACACATGGTACATAAATTGCATAGTATTAATACATAGGTTTTTTTAATGCCACTGTATGTTCTGCTGTACCTGCCTGGTTATGTGCTGGTTACTTTAGGAAATTTGGAATGCATACATGTGTAATACTACATATATAGTAATGCAAAAATTGTTCATATTCTTAGTGAAACTGGTAAAACAACAACAACCTTCCTTCTCATCATGATCAAGGAGTCAGATGGAAATCTGAAAATATCTGTGCAGATCAGCTCAAAATCAAAATTTGCAGAAAATCCCCTCACTATTTGTTTGTTTGTAAAAATATTTACATACCGCTATATCACAAAAATATATACAAGCAGTTCAACAATAAAAACAAAACAAAACCGTACAATAAAAGCATAAAAGGCTAAAAAAAAACAGTTTTTCAAACAGTTGAAAACACCCCTAACCACCTTGTTAGTGACTGATTCTTCATGGCAAAAATGTTGTGAGAATTACTAGCTCCAATTTTCCCCCAAGGACACGCAAGAGGATGATTTATGCTTATGGTGAATGATTCAGAGAGCCCACCACCCGCAAACTTTGTTCCAAATGTGCAAAGAAAAAGAATAATTTCATCATGACACAAAATATCCCAGTAGCTGAAAATAATTTTTTAAAGCCCTAATATTTTGCTTTGGGTGCTTGTTGCAAACAAACTGGTTGTGGATACAACCAATAAAAGTGTGTCTTACATAACGTTCTTCTGTCCTTTGTGTCCCAAAGGCAGGCGTTTTGTGAAAAGGACCCGGTGTTAGTAAGCAGGACTGGCAAGACCCTTGTCTGAATCCCTGGGGAGTTGCTGGCAGTCAGGCTAGACCAAGCTTTTCGCTGAAACAAAGGACAAGATGGCACTACCACCCTTCATTTCATGTACAGAAGCTGATGGGGCTGGAAGTTTGATCTCACATTGACGATGAAAATGCGGCAGCGTTGGAAAGCTGCATCCTGGTTTAGAGCGGGTAGCAGTGGCCCTGTGGCACTCGTAACTTTGCTCTCCAATAAAAGAGACTGGCCTCAGGAAAAATGGGGGCAGGGACTGGAGCAATTGCCTCAGAGTGGACCAATTAGGTGCCCTTCAGGGACGTGGGTGGCACTATGGGTAAAACCTCAGTGCCTAGGACTTGCTGATCGTATGGTCGGCGGTTCAAATCCCTGCGGCGGGGTGAGCTCCCGTCTTCTGGTCCCAGCTCCTGCCCACCTAGCAGTTCGAAAGCACCCCTAAGTGCAAGTAGATAAATAGGTACCGCTTTATAGCGGGAAGGTAAACGGCGTTTCTGTGTGCTGCGCTGGTGCTGACTCGCCAGAGCAGCTTCGTCACGCTGGCCACGTGACCCGGAAGTGTCTTCGGACAGCGCTGGCCCCCGGCCTCTTAAGTGAGATGGGCGCACAACCCCAGAGTCGGACACGACTGGCCCATACGGGCAGGGGTACCTTTACCTTTACAGATGCTCCTGGACTTCAAATCCCAGCCATGGGCCATGCTGGCTGGGGCTGATGGCATTTGCGATCTCACACCTTCTTGAGAGTGCTGCATTGACTACCCTGGACCAGACTGTATTAAGTTTTGATAGTCCAATTGCCTGGCACAGTATAAGAGCCAGTGTGGTGTAGGTATTAAGAGCATCGGACTGGGATGTGCGAGACCAGGGTTCAAATCCCCACTCGGCCATGAAGCTCACTGGGTAACCAGCCACTGCCTCTCAGCCTAACCTACCTCATACAGTTGTTGTGAGGATTAAATAAGGAGTGTGAGGGAGAACCATGTACGCCACCTTGAACCCCTTGGAGGAAGAGGCAGCAAATAAATAATAGATAAATAGAAAGGCCACTTCATAGGGATGCGGGTGGCGCTGTGGGTTAAACCACTGAGCCTAGGACTTGCCGATCAAAAGGTTGGCGGTTCGAATCCCCGCGACGGGGTGAACTCCAATTGCTCGGTCCCTGCTCCTGCCAACCTAGCAGTTCGAAAGCACATCAAAGTGCAAGTAGATAAATAGGTACCGCTCTGGCGGAAAGGTAAACGGTGTTTCCGTGGTCTGCTCTGGTTCGCCAGGAGTGGCTTAGTCATGCTGGCCACATGACCCAGAAGCTGTACGCCAGCTCCCTCGGCCTATAGAGCGAGATGAGCGCCGCAACCCCAGAGTCGGTCACGACTGGACCTAATGGTCAGGGGTCCTTTTACCTTTATTTTAAGGCTGCTTCATGTGTTCATGTAGGAGGAGAGTTTCCTATCCAGATCACGAAGCTGGGACACCTTCCTCTGTTTCCCCCTCAATGCGCATGGCTCTATAATGGTACAAGTGTACGGTCTGCCCGTTTATTTGTCTTGCTCATAATCGAGGTGGCCCATGTCTGCCCTCACTAGGTTTCGGAAGTTTGGGAAACGCTTGCTCTGGAAAGAGCTGGGAATTCAGAGAATCGCAGAGTTGGAATGGATCCTGAGGGTCATCTAGGTCAACCCCCTGCAATGCAGGAATCTGAACTAAAGCATCCATGACAGATGGCCATCCAACCTCTGCTTAAAAACCTCTAATCAAGGAGAGTCCAGATCCTATGCACAAGATATAGAGGAATAGGACTCCTTCCAGGGCTGACGGGACACCTTTCCCCCCACCCCATGTGAAGCTACAAACCAGTAATTTCCACATGATCACAAGCATGTATAGCAAGGGGACTGATTTCACAGCACGGCATGGCAGAAGAACTACATGAACAGAGGTTGTTCAAGCAGGAGCCACTGGTGCTTCGTCTACAGCCACTCTTGCCTGCCACTTCACATCCTTGGACTTGAGACAATGCGAACGTGGTCCAGAACTTCCAGGAATTGTGTCAGGACCAGAGCAGCAGTTTCTCCAGACTCAGCGCTTCATACCAGCGTGGTTAGAGATGGGGTGAGGTGGAAGGATGAGTATAATAATTTTGTAATGGTAATGTAGCAAATCAGGACAGCAGTTACCAGAAATATGTCCCATCCACCCAATGCAAATCAGCTCCCAAGTGTTGCTATTGGTTTGCCATTCAACATTAGGAGGAACCTTCGGAGGGGAAGAGCTGTTCGACAGTGGAACGGACTCCTTTGGAGGCGGTGATCTCTCCTTGCTTGGAGGTTTTTAAGCAGAGGTGGGGGGCATCTGTCAAGGATGCTTTAGTTGAGATTCTTGCATTGCAAGACTAGGTGAACCTCAAGGTCCCTTCCAGCTCCTACGGCTTTGAACACCTCAGTGTATGTCCCACTGGCTCCAATGGAATTTGTCTCCAGGTATGTTGAAAGTAAGGCTCCCAGTTGTAATTGGAAAGAGCCATAGCTGAGCTTTGCATGCAGAATCTCTCAGGTTCAGACCTCAGCATCTCCAGGGTTCAGCTGTAACCCTGAAGAACCACTGGCAGTCAGTGTCAACAGTACTGAGCTAGGCGTACCAAGGGTATGACTCGGTATAAGGTAGTTTCCTATGTACCTCTGTGTTGCTGCAAATCATGAATGGGTGAGGGCTACTGAACGCATGTCTTGCTCATAGGCAAGGTCCTTCTGGTTGGAGGATGCTGGACTAGGTAGACCTTTGGTCTGACCCAGCAAAGTTCTGTTGTTCTAATGTATGTCAGACTGCTGTTAAAAATGCCCTTTCTCCCATCACTTGGGGGTAAACCCAGGTTTGGCTTGGTGAAGACACTTGGCTTGTGCATTTGTCACATTCACACATTACATTTTTACATGCGCTTTAAAAACATTCAAGCCGTGTGTAGCAGGGTTCTCTCCATCTTCACTCTGGTACCCCTAAAGAGAAAAAAAGAAACAGATTTCAGTTAATAATGAAAATGTGTGAGAAATAGAGCAAACTACTGATGTGTAGACTGATAAATAGTTATCTGCACATAGAAGTAAGCATCCAGATCTAGAGAGCAGGTTTCTTTCCATTGAATAATGCTTGACGCAGTGCTGACTTCCTTTAAAGACGAAGCGCTTGTGTAACCGAACGAGGAATAATAAGGGAAGGGGGAGGAGGTGGGAGAGGGCATTGCCTTTATCAGAAGAAAATTATCCCAATTTCTAATGCTGCTGGCGGAAAAAATGTTAAAGTTATTGCCACACAAAGAACCTCTTGAACTGCTCCGGCTTCCAAAATTTCTACTGCACTCTCTGCGATTACTTGTGTATGGCAGAAGCAGCATCTTTGTATTATATGAACAGTCTGCTTCATAATCAAATACCATCTGTCGGTACATCTGAACTTGTTTTCAACATCTGTGCGTTCTGGTCTTAACAAAGCTTTAAAAACTAATTCAAAAACTTTCACAGATCACTGGCTAAATATGTACATTTACCATCTTTCGTATTGCTTTAAAATATTTCTTTGCCTTCCCTGCACGCCCACTGGCTGGGAAATGGGGAAGATGCCTGCCTCTTAGAGGCTTTATTAAGCTTATTTTCTAACGGCCTTGGGTAGCCAAGTGCAAAGAGGGACTCTTGCTCAGGCACCGAAAGGACCCATCACATCCTTTCTTGGTGCCAATAGCAGTCCCTTTCTGCCAATGAGAAACCTGAAAGTTGATCAGCTACCATACCCCAATTACTCAAAATGACACTACAGATAAAACGGCAACCAAGGGGAGAATCAACTGTATGGCTTATATGCTGCTAAAGTGCGTCTGAACAAATGGCGAAGTAAAATCATGAGAGCTCTCCGGAGGATTGGGGGAACGTTGTTACTTTGCACATGCTTCAGAAATGTGAAGTACATCTTTACCGAACTTCGGGCCAACCCACCAGCAGATGTTGACCAGTTTTGCTTATGTATACATCAGTTGCAGAACACTAAAACAGAGATTAGAAATTTTAATTTAGTCAAGGCAGTTGGGCTAAAATGATGGCTTTTGTTGAAACCATTAAATAGAGCTGCCTAATGAAGTACAGTACGGAGCTGGCAGAGGCATTCCTGATGGGAACACGCCTGCCGTTTCCAAATGGCAGCCTTGGAAAAGGGAGAAGGAGGAAGTGTCAGAGTCTTTAGCTGAAGTGGAACAGCGTGGCAGCCCTTGTAAAAGCCGCGTCCGATTTCGTGTTGGAGGGCAGGGCGGCACTTGGACGCCATTACCCTGACATTTTAACCATTAGCTGGAAATGTGCCGTCGTGAGGCGTGTGTGTTTTCCCCCCTTCCCCCACTCCCCCTTCCCAATCTCCACCCTATATTTCTTATTCCTATTTGTTAGGAAAGGGAGGTGATCTAGAAGGTGATGAAACAGCCATAAATTCGTCTTTCAAAGGTCATTTGGGTTCAGAGCCTAAAGATTGAATATGGCCAATTTCTTAGGCATAAGGAAGGCGGTGGGGGGCAAGGAGGGGGTCATCCCCACTGATGGGTTCAGTGACTGATTTCCCTACACAACAGCATCGGCCATTTAGTTTGGAATAGCTATTACCAGTTCCTGGCCCATTATTCCTCCACTTCTTAGGGTCAGTACATAGAGTTGAGAAAAATATCTCCTTGGCGGCAATAAAATACACATTAAGATTACCGGGTGTTCGGCAATTGGAAGGTGTCTTCGTTATTAAGGATATCTAAGTTTAATATCTCTATCAATATATCTGGGGAAGTTCTTTTGACACATTTCAGTTCATTTTGTAGTGGTCAAAAGAAGGATACCCGCATGGTGTCGTTGCGGCTTCTAGAATCAGTCTTTTATTGGCCTTTTGGGCCATTTAATAATGTGTGTTATGACACAATCTAGCAGAGTCTATAAAATTTCACATGATGTTTCTCAGAATCCATGTGTCTAATAATCCATGTGATTTGCTTCTGTGATGTGATTTTTCTGCTGAGGGCTTGACCTGCACCAGGAACGAGCAACCTATGGCCCTCCAAATATTGGTGGACCCCAGGTCATCATTGTATGGGGTGATGGGAAGTGTGGTCCCAAAACCTCTGGAGGACCATGGTTTCACCACTCCTGTCCTAAATCAAATGGCAGCAGACATAGGCATCGTTCTTGGATTCTGTCCTGGGCCCATTGTTATTTAACGTCTTTAGAAATGACAGAGGAATTGAGGGGATGCTCATCTTTTGGGAAGGTAGATGTTTTAAATAAATGCATACAAAAGGGATAATTACAGCCCAGTCTGGGACACAGCCTTAGGGTGTTGGAGATCTCCGTCTTCATGGACGGAGATGCAGAGGTACCTCGGGTTAGGAACTTAATTCATTCTGGAGGTCCATTCTTAACCTGAAACTGTTCGTAACCTGAGGTACCACTTTAGCTGATGGGGCCTCCCGCTGCCACCGCGCTGCTGCCACATGATTTCTGTTCTCATCCTGAAGCAAAGTTCTTAACCCGAGGTACTATTTCTGGGTTAGCGGAGTCTGTAACCTGAAGCATCTGTAACCCGAGGTACCACTGTAGAAATTTGTGAGTGGAGCAGGACGTTCATTCATGGAAGCCAGCTTGTTGCAATGGTATAACTGGCTGCAGCTGCCCATTACTGCTGTCAATGGTCTGACAGCAGCGAGGGCAAAGATGAGACTTTCTGGGGGCATGCCATTGTGGATCAGGGCAATCTGAGTGGATGTCTTTTTCTCCCCCCCCCCCCACTTCTCTCTGTGTAAGTGTGTCACCCCTGGAGTTGGCATACACATTTTCTTTCCCATTGGGACCAATGGGAAGATTTTTTTTTTAATTAAAAAAAAAAACCAGAAAAGGAAGGACAGAGGGAAACAGCCCTGCTGCCACCTTCTGCTCTGCTGGCACAAGCCCAGCAGGCCTTTACAATTGAAGATTTGTCTGCCACAGCCACTCACTCCTCTGACCTGGTAGGGTTGCTGTGCCAGATATAAAGATGGTGGGAACGGGTCAGCATTTTTCAGACAGTCTTACTTCTGCACGTGTTCACCCATAAGTCCATTTCCACATTAAGCTGCACCAAAAAAAATATATGCATTAATCTATATTAAAATAGGGATTGTTTTCAACACATTTCCCCTCAAAATGCACATTTCTAAACACATTTTCCCTCAGTCAATGCATTTTTAAACACACACTGGCCTGTGGGTATCTTTGAGCCAAAAACTACATGGCACAACCGTTTGGACTATTGGCATACAGAGTATGCAGAGTGCGGCTTGTGAATTTGGCTAGACTTTACCTGTTGAGAGTCCCATGGACTGCAAGAAGGTCAAATCTATCCATTCTGAAGGAAATCAGCCCTGAGTGCTCACTGGAAGGACAGATCCTGAAGCTGAGGCTCCAATACTTTGGCCACCTCATGAGAAGAGAAGACTCCCTGGAAAAGCCCCTGATGTTGGGAAAGATGGAGGGCACAAGGAGAAGGGGACGACAGAGGACGAGATGGTTGGACAGTGTTCTCGAAGCTACCAGCATGAGTTTGACCAAACTGCGGGAGGCAGTGGAAGACAAGAGTGCCTGGCGTGCTCTGGTCCATGGGGTCATGAAGATTCGGACACGACTAAACGACTAAACAACAACAATTATCTGTTGCAACAGATATTTGTAGAGTAAGAAAATAAGTTGTTTATTACAGTAAGTACACGACATGGGCAGAAGTGCTATTATTTCTAATTTCTATTTCATGTAGCTAATGTAGAGACGACAAAGGCAGCCTTGCTTGCTCCTTTGTTCTCAGAGGGCAGATCCAAGGTGAGCTCTGAGAGTGAAGTGCAAGGAAGAGACACAAGTAGTAGAGAGAATGCAGCCTAAGACATATCAAATGAAACTTCAGAGGATAGAGAGGTTGGCCCAGAGATCAAAGGTTCACCAAAACTTCACAACACTCAGAAAAGTGTGAAACACAATAGATAGTTATGTTTTGATCTTCATATCAGTCCGGGAGTTGCAGATCAGTTCAGTAAGTAAAGGGAGAGAGTCTTGCTTCAGCATCACCAGAGGTCTTGAGTGCCACAGCAGAGCACTTGATTTAACTCTGCCAGTGACTCCTGTTAGACCTTTAAAGCCCGCAATGGCCTTGGCCCAGTATACCTGAAGGAGCGTCTCCACCCCCATCGTTCAGCGCCGAGGGCCTTCTGGCAATTCCTTCCCTGCGAAAAGTGAGGTTACAGGGAACCAGGCAGAGGGCCTTCTTGGTGGTTGCACCCATCCTGTGGAACGCCCTCCTATCAGATGTCAAGGAAATATCTGACTTTTAGAAGACATCTGAAGGCAGCCCTGTTTAAGGAAGTTTTTAATGTTTGAAGTTTTATCGTGTCTGCGGAAACCCAGCCAGATGGGCAGGGTATAAATAAGTTGTTGTTGTTGTTGTTGTTGCTGCTGCTGCTGCTGCTGCTGCTGCTGCTGCTGTTAGTCTTCTTCTTTTTCTTCTTCTTCTTCAGCAATCACTCGTACCCCAGTAAGATTGTCTTCTATAAACATGGTTTTAACAGTGGGTCCGTAAGTGACTGTGGATGCCAGTTCTGGATCCACACGTCCTTCCACAGTGGAGACATAGGTTTCTGGGCAGGAGCTGATCATGGTGAGGGTTTGCCAAACATGCCTTCCTCTTAGCACGTTTCCCCCTTGCATCCTGAGCACTCCTCACCTCCATGGAGGCATCTGAGGCCAGACCAGATTGTGACCCCCATCTCTGCCCCCATCTCCAAGGACATGGCGACAGCTGTGCCACTACAAGTAGACATAACCTACTCTCAGGAGTGTCCACCCACTTGCCCAGTCCCATGGCTCAGGACGACAACCGTGTGAATGATTGTGCCTACTCTTCCAAAGGAAAACTCAGGGGGTGCGTCAAGTGTTGGGATGAAGTTTTAGCTTATCCCTAGCCATTTACCTCAGAGCTCTGCTATGAACCTTGGAATCGGGTAACCTGTGGCCTGATCTATCCTTGGGCATTGAAGTAAATTTTGGAATAAGGCCTCGGGCAACAGCCAAGCTGTGAATTTGAGTGGGGGGCTGGACCATTCCAATATAGCAGCACCTTATTTCTGTTGGCTTGATTTTAGGCTCCATATTCCCCCCCCCAAAAAAAAATCCCTTCAGGAATGTGGAATGAAAGAGAGTGTTCTGTCCCTTCTGACTGTGTGTCTCACCATCTGACAACCACTTGTGTTGTTAGTTTGTTTGGTACAGAAGGAGCCAGCATAGACAGAGGCTTCTTGTTTCGCTCACTCTGTGACTGGTATCTACCACAAGGCCCGGTGCTAAGAAACACATCCATGTGACGGTGGTGTGTGAGAGACAGGACTTCGTGCAAGCCATGTGCACAGAGGTTAAATCAATGTGGAATGTGTAAAAAACAGTTTTTTATATGCATCTTTAACGAATCTAGAAGCAGAGTCTTTTAGGAAATCCAATACGTGTGAAATTAATGCAATAATTGAGGGCCCTTTTCCCTTGCTGCTGAGAGACCTTTTGATGCTGCAATACTCCTTTGGAAAGCAGTTTCCCTCCCTGCCACAACACGCATACAAACCAGGCCACAATATTCTACGAAGGGGGAAAAGGAGAAAGGCACAGCAGAAAGGGACCCCCTTCTGAATTAACGATTAAAAAACTATCAAGCACAGTCAAACTACAAGGGCCACTGCTGAAGTACCTCATGTAGGACCAGACTGAGGCGTTGTCAGGAAAGGCAGCAAATAGACATTTAATATAAATTCTGTTGCAAACCTATACTTATTTACCTAAGAGGAATGATGATCCCAATGGAATCAGTACACTTACTTCTGAGGAGACATGAGCAAAGCATAGATGCTCTGTTAGCGTTTGGGGAATCTATGGGAGCTTTTTTTAAAAAAAGAGGAAAGAAATATTATTATTATTGTTATTGTTAACATTTCTGCATCCAGGCAGACTTTTCACCTCCCATGACTTTCAGGCTAGAACCGCATCCCCAATATATTTAGATATCATTTGATTGTTTATAAGATTAAGTAAGAAATCTTTTCAGAGCAGACCTTGTAGTATTTTATTTGAATTTAATCCACTGAATCCTGGATTTAACTTGTAACTGGGCTTCTATAAAGCCTACTATGGCAAAATATCAGATTTCATCATAGCATTATCATTATTTGTGTCCACATATTCTTTGATTTATAGCCCTACAAAATAAACTTACACTTATCAGTACAGATCAAGCAAATACAAACAGAGAGACACACAAAATCACAATCCTAGGAATATCAGTATTCATGCTCCTAATTTATTAAATTTAAATGCTCACTTAAGAGTAAATAAAAGTCATATATTTTGCTTGGTCTGCTGCTATTTGTTTCATGAAAGGTGCATCCCTCCATTTGGCCTGTCATATAACAAAGATGCATAAATGGGAGACTCGGAATTAGAGATAGAAGCTTGAAAAAAATATAAGATTAATTATTTCATTGCTGGTAGTATTTTCTAAACTTGCAGTTGTATAATGTGATATTTCTAATGGGAATATTTTAACATTTATACAAGATGCACAGACAGGGTTGTGGGTCTCTTCAATAGAGCAGAAGACTTGTACATTCACACAGCACTTTTTGTTTGGAAGCATTGATGTTGGCATGGGATCTGATCCACCTCCAGTCGGTTGTGTTGCATGCGATTTGGAATTGACAGCCATCCATCAAGTTCACTAGGGCTCCAAAGAGCATCACAGTGTAGCTGTTCAGCCACAGACACCTCCCTTGCTGTTTAAGAGCATATTTGTATGTCTGTGCATATGGTTGTTTTTCCTCTCCCTGCCCTACTCCTCCCTGTTTGCTTTTGCATCCTGTGTTTTAGACTGTAAGCCTGAAGACAGGGACTGTCTTCCTTACGATCTGCCTCAGTTGCTGAGATCTTCTGATGGTGAGTGTTTAGTGACCCTCCTCCATGATTGAAGAAGGACACAAAATGGATGCCACATCTAAAAGGAGCAGAAAATCACACCTCCCAAGTGCACTGGGGAAAAAGGGACACCCTGGTTTTTTCCGTGTGAGATTTTGGGTGCCACAATCTCACATGCTCTCATGCCTTGCTCTCAACCCAGCGGGGGGGGGGGGGCGTTTTCAGGATGAGAGTGAGGCACAGGTCACGTGACTCACCCGGGAGTGCATCTCAGAAGACGTGTGTCCCGGTTTGGAGCTTGAAAAAGTTGGATGTATGGAAAAGGGGATCAAAAATGTCACGGTTGTGCCCACCCCGACCCCCCATCAGTTGGGGATGGGGGAGAAAGGAACTTTACATCAGCCACCGCTGAGCTTGGCCACAGAGAGGAACCCTGACATGCCCTTTGCATTCTGCAATACCAAAGACCTTGAGCCTCAAGATTCCTTCCTCAAGACATATATATACACATATACATATACATATACATATACAGATACAGATACATACACACACACACACACACACTCCCTTTAATTCTTGTAACAGTGACACTCACTCTCCTCTCAGCCCTTCATTCAGGAGTCCTCAGTTTCTCCATCTGCACAGCAGAATGACAATTTTCTTCCTCTGTAAAGGCTCCTTGTGCGACTGCCGAATATTCTCATCCAAAAATACCCCCTTGGCTTTCATCCTAGGCACACCAGCCCCCACCCACCAGGCTTCCGACTGTCGCAACAACCGTACTGCTATCAAGTGTAATTTGAGCGCCACTTGCCTCCAATTCCCCAGTATTTAATTTTTCATAGCGTTCTCAAAACCTTTCACATATTTGTTTTGATTTATTCAATATTGATCCCTTCTCTGACTTTCGACGAGCTATCACCTTCCCCGCCTGTTCTCAAATAAACTGCCAGGCCAGCAGTTTGCGATTTTGTCATAATACATGTGTTTAGATCTCTGAGTGGCTGTCACAAGCTTCTGGATCTCGCAAATGTCACACTCTCTCTTTTTTATTCACACATTTTATTCATACTATGCGATGGCTGCGGAAAGCAAGAGCCCTTTTCTTGTGAAGAGAGATTTAATCCTTCCTTGCAACTGCTTAGTAGCGGTGCTGACTAGAGCATCGTATTATTATGATTATTGCCTTATGGAGGGGGGGCAGGAGGTAGTGGGTGGGGGTGACTTTGAGATTGGAATGACTCCTACTGTTAAAGGCTAGTTCTCACATGCTTTGTATCCAGAATTGTAAAGCAAGTGTCATCATCGTTAATAAAAGGGTGGAACTACACAGCCAACGTAGTTCCATTATTATGATTATTAAACTTCTTTTAAAAACAACAACAACACATTTTGCACTGTGGCCACCAGGACCACAGCCTGAAATGAGGTGATGGAAGAGGTCATCTCCATTAACATCCCTCCTGCGAGAATTCTGAGCATCATCAGGACTCAGACGGTGTGGCAGGAAATGCTCTGGTGTCCTGGATCTGATCTTGGGGAAGATGGGCGGTAGCTGGTGCCTATTGGAACTCGTAGCATGGAATACAGAGAGGTAAACAGTGGGTGGAGCCAATGACAGGAAGAATCAACTAATTCTAGTTTTGTCCCAACCTCCTCCCTGCAAAGTTCCACAATAGCAACACTGGGGGAGGAGTTTGACAGGCAGTGCCACAGCCTGGACTTGTAAGAAAGGATGAAGGCAGGCAAGGAGTTGCGGGTTGTCTGGAAGAAGCAGAAATTGGTTGGGCAGTGCCCCTTTTCCCTAATGGACTATCCTCCACTGGGTGGCTCTTTTAATCAATGGCAAGATACTCAGAACTACTACTGACACTGGTGAAGAGTTGCTGATCTGCATTAGAAGAGCTGTGCATATGTGCCTGAGCTTGTTCTTTTCCTCCTCCCTCTCCTTCCTTTTTCCTCATGTGCCACGTCCTTTTGGATTGTAAACCTGAGGACAGGAGCTGTCTTAATATTGATTTTTTTGTAAGCTGCTCTGAGAGCCTTTTTTTTTTTTTTTTTTTACTAAAGAGGGAGGTATAAATGCTGTAAATAAATAAATACTTTCCCCCCACCTAATTGCATTAAATTTCACAGAGGTGGAGAAGATTTGGAAAGTCCATTCCCATTTGTACAGTGGTACCTCAGGTTACATACGCTTCAGGTTACATACGCTTCAGGTTACAGACTCCGCTAACCCAGAAATAGTGCTTCAGGTTACAAACTTTGCTTCAGGATAAGAACAGAAATCGTGCTCCGGGGGCATGACGGCAGCAGGAAGCCCCATTAGCTAAAGTGGTGCTTCAGGTTAAGAACAGTTTCAGGTTAGGAACGGACCTCCGGAACAAATTAAGTACTTAACCTGAGGTACCACTGTACAGGTGTTTTCAGGCAGAGATGGGCACTGCATGTCCACCGGGCATGGCTTACCAAGTGAGAGGGGAGACAGTGCGCACTTGCTCCCCTCCAGTGGTACAATCAGGTCATTTTAGACTCCGAACTTTTTGTTTAATTTTTTTTTTTAAAAATTGACTGCTTTTCAAGCCAAACATTTCCCAAAGTAGTTTCCCCAAAATATACACAAACAAATCAATTACAATACACTTTTAAAACCAAATTAAAAACAGACATTTCAATAATATACAAAGTATTACTAACACCAGCATAAGCTAACATAACTGTACTTAAACAAAACAAAACACCACCCATAGTCACATACTAATCATTAAAAACAGTAGTAAAAATGTATTGCGGGATGAAGCCTGCCTAACTTCAAGTGGAATAGAGTTTCGTTCCTGCGGGGCCAGCACCAAAAAGGCCCTGTTAGGCAATCACCAACAAGGGCCATTACTGGTCTTATTACTGGTCTTACTGTGTAAGGGCTGTTTAGATGGCAATAATGTGCATTGTTTCACTTGCTACAAAATGTGGTGAGCTGTATTCTATTTGGTGGCTCTCTTTCTTATTCAGCTGGGTGGGCCCTGGTCTTCTGTCCCCCAAGCCTCACCCTGATGACACCACTGTTGCCCTTCATGCTTTGGGAAAGATTAGCAGAGGTGTATCATCTGCTCCAGCTCTCCATCAAACATCAAGAATCCAACAACCTTTTACCCTGCTTCTCCCTTCAATATCGCATTTCCACTGGTCTAATGAGTCCTGCACTCCCACTGGTTTGCCGTAGGGGGGAAAGAAGTGAATAAAAACAGATTAATCACAACGGAGAACATTTTCTAAGCCAAAAGGCCAAGTGCACTCTCCCACTGAAATAAATGAGACATGCAGCACAATGCTATCTATGCATGCTTCCTCAGAAGTAGGGGCCATTGTGTGCAATGGGGCTTACTCCCAAGTATACGCTCATAGGACCGTAGCCTTAAAAGTATTTGCTGGATCATGGTGAAGATTCATTTTGGGAGCTGAATAAATCCTGTTTCATTTGATCAGCGTACACGTGCTCTTTATATGAACTTACTTTATTTCTATGTTTATTAAGCTTGGCAAGAAGCTGCATTGTAAAGAGGACACCCAGTCAGAAAGAGTGATAATAAAACAACCTCTTTTTCCAATATAGAAGTGCAAGCTTTAAAATTCTGACTTATTCCATTTAGCAATGGAAGTCTTCGTAAATCAGTTTGAGTATTTGAGCCAAAGTTACATATGACACTTAGACTGTAATCTACTCTTAGAGAGTCCTAGTCACTTCCAACTAGGGATGGAGAAGAAATTCAGCTCAGTTCACAATTAAAGGCAAACCTACACATTTCACAGTTTCCAAAGCAATGCACAAACCATGACACAACCATCCTTTGAAATTCACACTTCTCCGAATTTTGCACTGCTGTTCTCCAGCCAAGTAATGTGTTTGGAAATGGACATGCCAGGGTAAAATTTCCATTAAAAGTGCATATATTCATGAAAATAACGTGCAAAGCTGCATTGTATTGACAGAATTTTCTTTGCAAAGATGTGTCCATTAGGCAGAATTGCATACACAGATGTCCACAATAAAATGCTGATGAAATTTCACAAGGACTTAAGGAAAATCGCAAACTGATGTAGAAATGTGAACTGAATTTAAGATTGGAACAAGGAGAAACTGAGAGAAACTGAAACTGACAGACTCACCTATCCCTAGTTCCAAGCAGTGTTATTTGGACCTGGCAACCCTGAGATCACTGAATGGGAGACTGTTTTTAATTGTAACAGCCTTTTGAATTTTTTAAACTGCAGCTGCATTTAGCTGTTTTTAGCTGTAATTGATTTTAGAATGTTGAAAGTATTTTGGAATGCTTTTGCTTTCTTTTCTGAAAATTGTGGATCTGTTTGCTGTTCTGGGCTCCTTGGGTAGGATGGACAGGATATGAAATCAATAAATAATACAGTCGATGAAAATTGGAGTGAGTAAGCCAGAATGGATGTAGAGTTGGAGGAAGAGGATGGGCATTGATAGAGAGATGAAGATACTATGCAACAGTCAAATTTCAGCCTCAGCACTGCTCACCACCAGCATGTGACCCCTGACCAATCACCCCTGAAAGGGGTGTGGCCCTTGACACCTGCACTGTGCAAGTCCGTGCTCCAAAGAGACTACAGTCACCCTCAGCAATGGTTCTAAGAATGCCCTCTCCCCAGATTTCCCTACACAAAAATGAAATGAGAAAAATCCCTATCTATGTGCTTACATAAGAACGTAAGTGCCTGCTAGATCAGGGTGAAGGTCCATCTCATTCAGCATCCGGGGGGGCGGGGGCTTTAGTAATATGCTGTCCTCTGCAAGCCCATTTGACACCCTTCCGCAGCCCTTGCAGAGCTGGCTGAAGCTGGGCTTTGAGAAGCAGCTGTGAGGCTCTTGCATGATCTTAGAGCCCTCCTGCTTCCTTCCCCAAACCCAGTAAATGCTGGGAAAGAGAAAGGAGGACTCTAGGACCCTGTCAGAGCCCTCACACCTCATTCCCAAAGCCAGGCAAGTGCTTACATGGGCTTGCCATACGTCAGGAAAGCTCCTGGCATGTCCTGGTTTTCGGGTGTAAAAATGGTGTCAGGGGGAATTTTATAAATTTGGAAAACCCGGATGTATGGCAACACAATGGAAAAAGCAAAGTAAACAGCTCCAAAAGCTTAAAATCACTATTTGGGGGCGGGGCAGGGATATAATTTGGGTTTGTTCCCAAAAGAAGCTCAACAATTTTGGTGGGTTTCAAAAAAAAAACCCTCAATAATTTTGCAGGTGTCAGGAATTTCGAAATATGGCAACGCTATGTATCACAGGGCTTTGAGAAGGCACCCTTCTTGGCTGCATGGCTGGTGCAACCGCACTGCCCTAATTCCTCCTCTGCAGTTGTCACAGCGTCTGACCAGATGCCTGTTGGAAACCTGCAAGCTGAGCATGAGCGCAACAGCACTCTGCCCACTTGCAATGCCCAGCAACTGGTATTCAAAGGCATGGTGCCTCTGACAGAGGAGGGATGTTGGCTAGTGGCTAGTAGCAAGTGGACGTTGATAGCCTTAACCCCCATGATTTTGTCCAGTCCTCTTTTAAAGCCATCACTGCCTTTGGTGGGAGCAAGTTCCATAGTTAAACTATGCATGGCTTGCAGAAGAATTTCCTTTTTCTCTGCCCTGAATCTTTCGACATTCATTTCATGTACATGAAGCAAAGCAAGCTAGCTTATACATGTGTGTGTGTCTATGATAGGGTGAACGCATTGCAACATGTGAACAAAATGTGCTGCGAAATGAGGCAAAAACAAGTTGGCCAAATCACCATACAGGCGTACCTCAGGTTACATATGCTTCAGGTTACAGACTCCACTAACTCTGAAATAGTACCTTGGGTTAAGAACTTTGCTTCAGGGTGAGAACAGAAATTGTGCTCCGGCAGCATGGCGGCAGCGGGAGGCCCCATTAGCTAAAGTGGTGCTTCAGGTTAAGAACAGTTTCAGGTTAAGAACGGACCTCCAGAACGAATTAAGTACTTAACCCGAGGTACCACTGTATTAGAAGTATTCATCACTCTGGCCTGTACAGATGCAAAAAGAAAAGGAATAAAAATATTGCTACTATTCATTCCATAAAATGTTGATGAGCATAAATGGCAACACAAACCATGCATTCTTGATTCGCAAGGAAGAGAATTTCACTGGCTTTGTCTTAATTCTTCACTTCAAAAATATGCCCATCTACTGAAAGGGATGGCAGTGCAGTCCTGGACCTGCCTGCTCAGAAGTACGTCTTAGTCAATGCCTCTGACCAACGCAGGATTGATAGTTGCATTATTATGGATGGTTCTGCATGGATTTGTTGAAAGGGGATTTAACGAACGTTCAGATGCGCTGCCATTTTTTGGTTGCTGTTGCATCAGGTCCGGCAGGGTTGCTGAAGAACTGCTCAGCGTAAACACCTCCTGAGGAACCGTTCCAGAGGGCAATGCCAACCTGGGGCAGCTGCTGATTATGAACGTTGCCGTCGAGTGCCTGGTGCCCCTTCCTGCCACTCCCCCTTCTTCAACCCCAGTGAAAGAACTCTGAAAAGACGAGGCGCTGGGGTTCAGCCAACAAGAACTAGAGATCTTGCAGCTGGTAGCAGCACCTGGGCCTTGTTGCACTCCAGCCAAAACAACTCCCTCTCTCCGGCTTTCAGGAGTGCCACCCTTGCTCGGCTCATGGGTGAGAGGGAGACAGAGACGGTGCATAATTTCATCATTGGGGCCGCAGGCCAAGAGCGGCAGAAGATCCAAAATCGAGCATTTTGCAGTCTCCAAGAGAAGACTGATCTTAACGATGCCACTGTTTGCAGGCAGTTGTGCAGTTGGGTCATTTTGGAGTCTGGGTGGACTTTGCAGGCTCACGGGTCTCGTCCTTCCTCAGATGGGAATGTGCATTTCTTCCCTTGCTTCAAGACTGATTGATTGGCAGATTGGTTGGATTCCATTAAAGAATCGCTTCCTGTGCATTAAAGGTAAAAGTAAAAGTAAATGACCTCTGGACGGTTAAGTCTAGTCAAAGGTGACTATGGGGTTGCGGCGCTTATCTCGCTTTCAGGCTGAAGGAGCCGGTGCTTGTCCACAGACAGCTTTCCAGGTCATGTGGCCAGCATGACTAAACTGCTTCTGGCGCAACAGAACACCGTGATGGAAACCAGAGCGCACGGAAACACCATTTACCTTCCTGTCACAGCAGTACCTATTTATCTACTTACACTGGCGTGCTTTTGAACTGCTAGGCTGGCAGGAGCTGGGACAGAGCAATGGGAGCTCACCCTGTTGCTTGGATTTGAACCACCAACCTTCCGATCGGCAAGCCCAAGAGGCTCAGTGGTTTAGACCACAGCACCACCCGCGTCCCCTGTACATTAAAGCCACTGCATGGTAGAGACATCGACAATGAAAACAATTCAATGTACAAAAGCAATGTAAAAAACAAATTTCAGGGCTGATACAGAAACAGATTAGAAAATTTCCTGCTTATTTAGTTGAACCAGGCTCTGGAATTCTGCTCCAGAGGCTTGCCCTGACTGCAACATTGTGTGGAGAAAACTGTCCACAAAGGACCAGGTGAAGGAACGCTTAAGCTATGGCAAGTTTAAGAGGCCTATATCCTGAACTGGACTTCATCGGCTACTGTTGCTGATGTGGATACCTGACATAATGCCATTTTGATATAATTTCTGCACAAATATATAAACACAATGTGGCAAACAATTATGGGGCCAGTAAGAATATTTTTTGTCATAATGAAATGATAACGTCTTGTTTCCTTTATATTTTTTTTAACCAATTATATAAAACTTGAAATTTAGGAGGGCGGTTGTATTTAGAGGCCCCGAGATGTAGTTTACTTAGCTTATGTGTAAATCTGCCCCCCTGTCTGTGTTGAGGTGCACACAGTTAACTGAGCTATGCCCACAAAAAGTCTTTGCTGCTGCCCAGCTAAATCTGTGCCACAATAAATCACTGAGTTCTTTTTAAATAAAAAATATTTTGTAGAGGACTCAGCCAATCGGAAGAGTTTGTAAAATCGCTGGTTTTCATTACATTTGTGAAATGATCCTGATATGAAATATTTCGTGCTGAGATGCAGCAGGTCAAAATAAGGAGTTTTTATCATTTCCACAAGTTATTTTGGGTCCCATCTCATCCATTTTATTAACCAGTAGTGAAGCAAAAATACAGCTTCTGATGAATGAAACATCTGGGTTGGCTTAATGTAATAAATCAATGACAGAAGGACATTGTATATTTGAGTTAGAATGTGCCACACAATTTTAAACATGTCGTTTCCTTGTTTAGAGATTTGTTTTTTAATTTGAAAGTGTTTTAATCCTCCGTGTCAGCTGTTCCTGGTGGGTGATGACATATCTAATGTGTGTGAAACATACTGGTGATATATAGTGTGTTGGAATCAAATGTCATAAGCATAAATATTTAAGCAATAAGACATGACAGGTAGAGCATTTCTTGGCCATTACAGCACACTTCGGATGCTGTTACGATGAGGCATCCATCCAAGGGCCAAGTTACTTTAACCAGCCTAGCAGCATAATTGCCTGGTGGATGCACTTCATGAACTGGCTTATTATGAACATACTTCCTTCCCATTGATGAGTCCTCCACTCCCAAGCTACAGGGTCACCATTTCTTTCCACTTTTGCTATGTTCCTTATACAACCAACTGTTCAGAACCTGCTGGCGGACAGCGATGATCGAGTCACTTTAATAGTGGCTGAATTTTTAAATGCTGTCCATGAAGAAAGAGTGGCCTATGATAAAGAGACTTAGTGGTTTTTAATGGTAGGTGTTGTTGTGTGTTGTGTTATACTATCAATGTACATTGATTTATTTTTTGGAGTTAAGATTAGGACTGGGATAAATTGTGTTCACAGAGCCCGTATTTTATACAGTTTATATATGATGTTTGTATGTTAATTTGCGGTGTGCTATGCCTAATAAAGGATTTTGAATTGCTATGTTCCTGCCCAATTTCCAGCTGCTTTGCTCATTTGAATTATCCATAGAGCTGGGTTATCCCCTTAGAAAAAGCATTCATTGGCTTCAGAGACCAGAGATTCTCAAGCTATGTTGTTCTGAGCTCTTATTAAACCGAGATTCGAAATTTCAAGCCCACTCTAAGTGAAATATGAAACCAACCTACGCTTTCCCAAAAGGCATATCTCACAGTTCCTCCAACACACACACACACACCATTATCCTCACAAAAACCTTGTGAGGTAGGTTAGTCTGAGAGATAGTGTCTGGCCTAAAGTTACCCACAGAGTGTCATATCCGAGTGAGGATTTAAACCCAGGTCTCCTAGGAGCAATAATCTTTGGAGTTGTTGTTGTTGTTGTTGTTGTTGTTGTTGTTGTTCATGCTACTTTTCTAGAAAAAGAGGTGTCAGAACTCACCATGAACGCCTCCCTCTTTCTCTTAGAATGGCAATGGTGCCCACCTGAGAGGTTCCAGAACTGAGTGCTGGCAAGTTCCCCCTGAAAAGAAGCCCTGATGATGATGATGATGATGATGATGATGATGATGATTTGGTATTTACATGTCTATGACATGTCTCCAACCAAGTTCTGTTGACAGGCTATACAAATTTCAAAATGCAAAATACCATTCATAATAAAACGCAAAAACCAGGCAAAATCAATCAGAATAGCAAAAAGCTAGAGACTTGCGCATGTGTTTTGTGAGGAGGGGAAGGCTCAGGTGTACACAGACTCCCTCACAGGATCACAGGGAGCAAAGGGGCCTTGTCAGCACCCAGTCCAGCTGCCGACTTAGTGCAGGAAATCCTCAACTTGTGTTCCTAATGTTCAGACGAAATCTACTCTCCTGTAACTTAAGCCCATTTGATCAAATCCTGCTCTCTGGGACAGCAAATAACATATATATTCTCTCTTCCATCTGCCAGTCCTTCTGATATTTTAAGCCTTTTACCATGTCCCCTTTCAGCTTTCTTCCGGCAAAAAACAAACTCCATTCTTTCAACCTATCCCGATAGGACTTGTTTCCCCCTCCTCTGAACCTCTTCCAGTTTTTCTACATCCTCCTCAAAGTGTGTCACCCAGAATTGGACCCTCTCATCCTGAGTCTTATGGAGTTAAACACATGTTTGCGGCCAACTACCTACAGTATGTGGAGCATCCTCCTCTCCCAAGCTGAATATCCTTTTGAGTTCATTTCAGCCCCTCTCCCTTTCCCCTCTTTATAGGCCCTGGCATCGCTTCAGCACATTCTGAATTAAGTGGATGCAGAGAAACATGGTGACGAGAAGCTGGTAAATTCCTCCAGCTGGACCCAGCACGTGAACAGGATTCAAGATACAAAGCATTAAAAGCAACCACTTATCTTCCTGTAGAATTGCCCTCTGCTACTTATCGCCCTTTTCAATTGCTCTGCTTTTATTAGGAAACTGCCTGCATCCAGGACTCGTCGTGTAGCATCTCAGCAATCTGGGTCGTGCTTCACCAATGTATACTGAATGCTGGAGAGATGTTTAACGCTGTGGTCCATCTATCGGTCCACCCTTTTTCAATGAACAATGGGCAAAGAAAACCTCATCAAGGTTCTTCCCACCGGGCCTTGTCTCCAGGAGATCATGTGTGGGTATGGAAAGGGCCTCAAAGGTCATGCAAGAAATCTGCTAGTCCAGGGTTCCTGTTGCTGTTGTTGTTGTTGTTGTTGTTGTTGTTGTTACAGTGGTACCTCGGGTTACATACGCTTCAGGTTACATATGCTTCAGGTTACACACTCCGCTAACCCAGAAATAGTGCTTCAGGTTAAGAACTTTGCTTCAGGATAAGAACAGAAATCGGGCTCTGGTGGCACGGCAGCAGCATGAGGCCTCATTAGCTAAAGTGGTGCTTCAGGTTAAGAACAGTTTCAGGTTAAGAACGGACCTCCGGAACGAATTAAGTACTTAACCTAAGGAAAAACTGTATTATTATTATTATTAAAATACCACCCTATACCTGGGGTCTCAGGGCGGTTCACAGAATAAAATCAAGATATAAAACCACAAAACACATAATAAAAATAAAAACAACAACCCAATAGCCCCCCCCCACCACCACAAAAAAACCACACATTTTAAAAGGGCATAGGGTGTCAATCAGATCAACCAAAGGCCTGGTTAAAAAGGAGCATTTTTGCCTGGCCCCTAAAAGTGTGTAATGAAGGCACCGGGCAGACTTCCTTGGGGAGAGCATTCCACAGATGGGGAGCCACTGTAGAGAAGGCCCGTTCTCATGTTGCCACTCTCTGGACTTCTTGAGGAGGAGGCACACAAAGGAGGGCCTCAGAAGATGATCTCAGGGTCTGTGTAGGTTCATATGAAAAGAGGCTGTCATTAAGGTATTGTGGTCCTGAGGCAGCCCTCCGGCTCTTCTTTAAAATATCTATTTTATTTATAAACCACACTTTCACACAAAATATTTCAAGGCACTATACAGCCTAAAAACGAACAAATTCAGTAAACGTGAGTAAAAGCCAGCTGGCAAAGAAACTCACATACAAAAGGCCTGTCTGAATAGTACAGAAGACATCCAAAGATGAACAAGGATGGCTCCTGCCGAACCTCTATTGGCAAGGAGTTCCACAACACATTTACCTCCAGCCTCCCGATTCTGCCTTCTCTGTGAGACAGCTCACAACCTTAGGAAGTTCCTCCTCATGTTTAGCCGAAGTCCGCTCTCCTTGCAATTCCCAATTGATTCTAGTCCTGCCCTCTGGAGAGATAGAGAAGACATCTGCTCGTCTACTTGAATTTCACATCCAGAAGCAATTGTAAAGGAGGTGCCGATGCAGACCATTGATGAAAGCAGGGGACCCAGAACCGGAATCTATAATCTGCTTTAGGGTCCCTCCATCCCCATGGCAGCTAAATATCCATTTCACTATCTCGCTGCTCCTTACTTAACAGCCCATCGAGAGACAGATAAGTGCCAAGAAGGAAGAGATGGCCGCAAAGGTTTTTTTGGCGATCGTTGCTTAACACTGTAAGAATTAAATATTAATGGAAGTATGCTCCTTTCATTTTGCAAGCAATTTAATTCAATTAAAAATAAATGGCTCTTCGTGGCTCACTGGATATACTGATATTCCTCCCCGCGCTTAACTTTGCTTCAGTTGCATTTAACTACAAAGTGTCATCGCATAAATATAGCCTCCGGCTAACACCCATAACTCTTTCACGTCCCCAGTGGCACACTCTCTCTCACCCTCGTCAAATCGACAAGACCTCGCTGGGGGAATATCAGCCGTGCGGCTTTGACCTGCGGCGGCTGCCATTCGTGCCCAGTGTGTGTTAGCTCTGATGCCTTGCACTGGGGTCTAGTTTCCCGGGAAGGAAGCCGATTATTGAAAGTGTCCAGCATGCTTCTCAATCTCCTAGCGCACAGGGATCTTGTGGAGTAATGCAGTCTTGGAGCTTTCAGAGCAGATCATGTAGAACTATGATTTTACTGCACAGATAAGAGCTGTTTTAGATGCCCTTTGAGGCTGCATCTCTCTGTTATTCAGGCTTTAACACTGAACACAGCTTTTGCGTCTATGATTTTGTCGCAAAACCAGCCACTCTTTGAATCATGGAACTGTAATAATAATAATAATAATAATAATAATAATAATAATAATAATACAGTGGTACCTCGGGTTAAGAACTTAATTCATTCCAGAGGTCCATTCTTAACCTGAAACTGTTCTTAACCTGAGGTACCACTTTAGCTAATGGGGCCTCCCGCTGCCGCCGCACAATTTCTGTTCTCATCCTGAAGCAAAGTTCTTAACCCGAGGTACTATTTCTAAGTTAGCGGAGTCTGTAACCTGAAGCGTCTTTAACCTGAAGCGTATGTAACCCGAGGGCTGCCTTCAGATGTCTTCTAAAAGTCAAGTACAGTCATACTTCATGTTACATTCGCTTCATGTTACGTTCTTTCAGGTTACGTCCTGCAGCGACCTGGAAGTACCGGAAAGGGTTACTTCCAGGTTTCACCACTCGCGCATGCGCAGAAGCGCAAAATGATGTCGCGTGCATGCGCAGAAGCAGCGAGCCACAACCCGCGTGTGTTCAGACGCGCCGCTGCGGGTTGTGCTCTTTTCATGTAGCAAACAGGCCTCCGGAACGGATCCAGTTTGCAACCAGAGGTACCACTGTAGTTGTTTTTCTCTTTGACATCTGGTGGGAGGGCGTTCCACAGGGCAGGTGCCACTACCGAGAAGGCCCTCTGCCTGGTTCCCTGTAACCTGGCTTCTTGCAGCAAGGGAACTGCCAGAAGGCCCTCAGAGCTGGACCTCAGTGTCTGGGCAGAACTATGGGGGTGGAGACTGGAGGGGGGGGTATACTGGGCCGAGGCCATTTAGGGCTTTCAAGGTCAGCACCAACACTTTGAATATTGCTCCAGTTGTAGAGTTGGAAGGGACCCAAGGGTCATCTAGTCCAACCCCTTTAGGGCAGGAATCACAACTAAAGAATTCCTGGGTGCAGCATGTTCCTGCAAATTTCTGCAGCCCCTGCACATGACCGCACATACTGGGTGCTGGTGCAGCATCCATGTCACACTGTCACCATGCTGACCCCATCATTTGCCACTGCTGTCACCTCCATAAGCTTGGGAGCCTCTCCAGGCTGTCAGAGCCTGGAGCTGCACCCCACAGTCCAGCCATAATTGATCTGCTGGGCAGAAGGTTCCAGCTTTGACTCTGAACATCCCTAGCTAAAAGAGGACAAAAATAGGAAAATGGTGATGGGACGGTGCAAAAACTCTAGGCAATTATGGGGTGGGCCCCACAACCCTATGGTGCATGCAAGAACACTCCAAAGGTCATGGGAAACTTTGGGCCCTGAAAGAGAGAGAACTTCAATATCAGAGAGGTAGACTCCATATTGGATGCCCCCTCCTTGTCACTGCAGAAACTTTTGCAGCCCTGTCAGTGTCAGAAGTCTAGTATATGTCGGGCCAAGAACAGGATGTGCCAGAGGTGGTTTGGAGAAAGAGGGTGACAGGGAAAGGCCTGGCTCCCAAAAAATCCACTACCTTCTCAGCCCCCTAAAACTCCCAATAAAAAGATAATCACCTAGAGCTAGCAAAATGATTTCCCTCCAGTTTTTACCAGGGGGGAAAGACATTATTTTTGGTTGGTTATTTTAAAGAGCTGGGACAGAGGGGCGCAATAATTTAGTACCTCTTATTATTAAAGGCTGCAGGAGGATTAAAACTTTTCTTCAACGTTATTTTCAGTTTCAACCTGGTGATATGCCAGCAATAAACAGAGGCATTTTTTAAAAAATTATTAACTTGCACATAACATGAGTAAGAGTTAGAGACAGAGAGAGAGAGAGAGAGAGAATGATTTTCCAGTACATATAAATGTATTTATATAAATGTCTTTATATGTGATTGAAAAGGTAACCATGTCCTTGTTGAGGAGCCTGGTGCAAGGCGAGAGCTGGGAGGAAGGACTGCAGCCTGTAGTGGCTGGTGGCGCTAGTAGCCACTAAAGGTGTTGAGAGGCTTCTGCGTGCAACAGATCTCATTAAGAAGAAAAGTGGGCACTGCTAGAATAAGCTGTTCCTATGGAAATTGCCTCTACTTTAAAAAGAAAGCCCTGCTGTAGATTCCATAGGAAGCTCTCTTACAAAGAGGCACACTACTGGTCCCACTAGCTCAGCATTGCATACCCTCCAATGCCTCAACGGCAAATTCCAGGACACAGTCTTCTGGGATGCCATCTTTCCATTTCTTCTTGTGAGAGAACAGCAGCCATTTTGGACACCGTGATCTTGAATGATTTCACATTACAATTCCCCCCCCTCCCAAGTGCTTTTTCAGGCATGGCACCCAAAAAAATAGGTTGTGAGATTGTGGCCCTGAAAAAATGGTTTCTTGGGGGGGGGGGGTGAAATGACATGAGATCACAGCATCCAAAATGGCCGCCATTCTTACAAGAAAAAATGGGTTGTCCCAGTTATTCCAGGATGCTTGTGGAGTATGCCATTGTCTACACTGACTGGCAGCTCTCCAGAGTTTTAGGAAAGGGGTCTGTCCCTGCCGTACCTGGAGATGCCCTGGAACCTTCTTCAAGCCAAGCAGATGTCCCACCAATGAGCTGCAGCCATTCCCCCATGAAATAGGGCAATCCTGATCGCATACGTCTGGGACTCATGCGATGTTCATGAAGTCTGGCCATATATTTTCTTGCCAGATAGGAGTGGATTTTAGATTGGAAGTTTCCTCTGTTATGTTTGGGTTAGCAATTACCAAGGATGAAAGCCAAGATTTATTAAAGGCAGCATATAGTGAAGAGTTTTGCGGGCTGTGTTGAGCTCTTTATGCCGCAGTGTCAACAAGGGCTGTGTAAGGCAGCTAAATGATTAAAAGATGAGCAATCTGATCACTGCTAGGTGAGAGATGCCTTTTTACCTAAAGGCTCACGTGTTTGGAGACTTCCCAGCTTGTTTTAATCTCTCCAAGCAAATGAGAGCCCTCAAGGCTCATTAGGGCTATTTACACAGTTCTTAACTGGAAAAAATTAGATCTACACAAAAAAATGAATAAATAAGTAAACTAATGTGAAATGTGAATTAGCTAATCATGTTTGAAATGGAGTTCCAAGTCAGAGAGATGACAGGCTGCGAAAACTCCAAGCAGCTGAGACCATTTCTTTGACTTGACTTTCCCCTTGCTTATTATCCCGGAGGCAAAAATGGGGAGGAACGGAAACAAAGAAAGGGGTGGTTATACTCAGGGCTTGGCAAAGGGTTAGGACAAGGGATGGGCATGGAAGGAAACCCCAAGGCCTGAGCCCCATAAATAGGACCGTTCCCCAGATAAAAAATGGTATGGAAATGGAGGACATGCAAACTGCCTTCTCTCCATTCGTTGACTAATCACCAGGTTGAGATGGTTCTTCAGGAGCACAGAAATGGTGCAGAATGTAGAATCAGATGCGGAATTCGCCTTTCTGATATGATAAAGAAAGGATGGATGAATCTGGATAAATTTCAGATGTACTTATTCATGGGTCAGTTTCCTCCTCTTTCCACATGGAACAGAGAATTCCTTCTTGTTACTCCATTCAAAAAAAATTCATTTAAATGCACTTTTTATCACAAAACACATTTTTAGATGCATAATTCGTCTCCAGATGTTGCTCAACCGCCATTCCCCTCAGCTCTAGCAAGTCAATGGCCAGGGATGATGTAAATTGTATTTCAGCTGTCGAGGCTGGGGAAACCAAGTCAGATGGCCAGCATATGGTTATTGTTATTGATGTTATTTATTCAGCAACATCTGGAGGGACAATGTTTTCTCACAAATGGCCCAGGAGTACTTATTTGTTTTATTTAACACTATTTATATCCTGCTTAATCATCAAAAAACTTTCGTTTACATAAAACCACATAGATAGGATCTTCATTTTTTAAAATAATGCCAATAAAAGCAAATGTTAAAAGCATACAATGTAACACCCCTACACACACAAATACCAAATGCACAAAATTTAAATAAAACCAGCAATTTTGAAACCAGTACGCACAATAAAATCACATGCTAAAAATTATATGTTTGCGAAGGTTTGCCTAAACAACAACAAAAGGCAGAAGAAGAAGAAGAAGAAGAAGAAGAAGAAGAAGAAGAAGAAGAAGAACAACAACAACAACAACAATAACAACAATTTATTATTTGTACCCTGCCCATCTGGCATTCACAGGCAGGGAGTTCCAGAGATTAGTCACTGCCACTCTGAAGGATCGATTGCTTGCAAGTGCAGAACAAGCACCATGTGGTGCTTGTGGAAGAGTCAGATCCAGGTGATCGAATAGGCAGGTATGGGGTAAGTAGTTTTACCTTATAACAAACTTATATGACTGAAATATGTTGATTGCAGACGTTGTGTGCCACAAATACAGCAATCATAGAATCATGGAGTTGGAAGGTACCATGAGTATCAGTATACATGAAGGTGTGTCTCCACCCCTATCGTTCAGTCCAGACACTGAAGTCCATCTCTGAGGGCCTTCTGGCGGTTCCCTTACTGCGAGGTTGCAGGAAACCAGGCAGAGGGCCTTCTCGGTAGTGGCACCCACCCTGTGGAACACCCTCCCATCCAATGTCAAGGAAATAAAAACTACTTGACTTTTAGAAGACATCTGAAGGCAGCCCTGTTTAGGGATGTTTTTAATGTTTGATGTTTTATCACATTTTCAATATTCTGTTGGGAGTCGCCCAGAGTGGCTGGGGAAACTGAGCCAGATGAGCGGGCGGTAAGTAGGTAGGTAGGTAGGTAGGTAAATAAATAAATAAATATTACTATTATTATTACTATTTACTATTACTATTACTAACTAGTGCAACTCCCTAGAATACTGAAAAAAACATGGGATTCAAAACCGTGACCCTGTGATTAAGAGTCTCATGCTCTATCAACTAAGCTAGATGAGGCTTATTAATTTCTTCCCCCTCACATCCCTCCTCCTCTCTCTCTCTCTCTCTCTCTCTCTCTCTCTCTGTGTGTGTGTGTCTCTCTCTCTCCCCCCCCCCCACCTTGTGGTGTGTCCTTCTTTAGGGTCGCCACTCTCCTCCCCCTAAGAGCTGGTTGTGGAACCATGTGCTGTTCAAAGTCCTTTTGTCAGAAGCCATCTACTCTTAGGGCGGCCTAGTGAAAGAGTGGCGGCTTGAGGCATTTTCCCTGCATGTTATGGCTGCGAGCTCAACCCTCTGCCTCCGAATGGTACCAGGGGAATCCAGGACCCTCACCAGAAGAAGGTATATCCTGAGGCCTCCTCGTATTTTAAAGAGCTTTCATTAAAAAATATTTGCAAATTTTCAGTGTCATTAGTATAATAAGATACAAATATCGCAACATAATGCAAGCATTAACTATGAAACATGCCCCGGGGCGTTACCACCTGGGGCTGTGATCTGTGCATCTCTCCGACGCGGAAAGCAAAGCTGGCCCATATCCGCATTTCGATGAGAAGCCTCAAAGCAAAACGGAAGGGCTGCGGGGAGCGATGCTGGCCGTTTAGTTGGTGACACTTTTTTTTTTGAGATGTTTATTTCTGACCCATTTGACGTTAATGCGATGCCAGAGATGCCTTTTGGCACAGCTCCGCTTCTGCTAATGATCCCAGAAGCCTCCATGCTGGAAAATTAAGGATACCCATCATGTCTGCGCTTCCTTGCAAAGTATCTCCAGCTTACTTCAATTCCCCTTTGTTGTTTTTTTAAACAGCGCTTCCAGGCTGAGCCTTTCAGATTTTAGCAACAGCTGAAGGGAGGGGGCAGAGAAGATTCTGGGAGGTGACACATGATTCCCCAGCAAGGTTTCCAGACCCTTTGCAGCTGGAGTTTGTACGCTGCTTTCAGAGCCCATCTTTGACGGAAGGAAAGAGTCAAACTAAAGAAGTCGCAAATAAGATTAAAGGGAGGGGAAGCGATGTGTCTTAAGCACATTTATTGTGGATACTACTTATACCTCACAAGAACTGTCAAAATATTATCAACACAGATGAACAGTTGCTTGAAGCTAGTGTTGTGCCAAACCCTGAATGGTTGTGGGTTGTTTGTTTTTTGCAAATGTATTTGTAAATATATTTGCTTCGTACATCAGAGATAGACCTTTTTTCTGCTTCTTTCACAGGTTCATCTCAGTTCAAGGATATTGTAGAGTTGGAAAAGGTTCAGAAAAGGGGCAACTCAAATGATGAAGGGAATGGGGCATCCCCCCATGAAGAAATGTTGCAGCATTTAGGACTTTTTGGTTTAGAGAAAAGGTGAGTAACTTCACTTCTCCTTCCGCTCTGACCATAAGGTCAAAATGAGGCACCATGATATTAATCACGCAGGACGACATGTTTGTTTCCCTTGGTTATGAGTCAGTCACTGATGAATGCCCGTAGAAATGTTTTTAGAATTTGTACTTCTTGAGTTTTATCTTATTTTCATCTTTGTTTAAGCTGCTTTGATGGCCTGAAGCTGTGAAGCAGTTTATAAAATGTAAGAGAAATAAATAACATTCAGACCATTTAAATGTTCAGTGCAATGTCACTTTAAGCAAAGGGGTTACGGTGTCTTTCACAAACATAGCCAGTACAGAGGCTTTTTTTTGTAAAAAGTAGGGCTGTAATCGCATCCCCTTCAAAATGTTTAGTCTGTGCTTCCTGGTTCTCCCAGTCCCATCTCTAGTGTCCACATGCTCAGCACAATGCACAAAAAGGACATCTCCCTTTTATGTATGTTCACACTTCATAATGTAGATTGTGTGTGTAGAGCATGATAACGTTTGAAAGGCCTGCACTCTTTTTTCCAATATACAGGGGTGAGGCAGAATACCTCAAGTCACTGAGACATCAATGCTGCTGTTGGAGAGACTCGACCAAATATTTAAAATATACAGAGTTTTGTGACACATGGTTAATTTGTGTCTTGTAACCTTGTGGAGACATTGTTGTGGATTTTTAAAAATGTTCATTGTGGTAGAAGGAAAAAAGATATATGCAAATACTTTTAAAATAGGCTGGTCAGAGTTGAGGGCCAAAGCATCTGGAGTTGGCAAAGCCTCTGCATTGGTCTTTCATCTGCACGTCAATCACACTGAAATATGTGTTTCGGTGCACAGCTGCAAGCATGCGCTCTCAAAACACACATTTATAAAGTGTTCTGTGGTGTTTAAACTGCCATAATCTGTGTTGCAAGATTCGTAGACATGTAAAATCCAGCAAAGGGTTAAGCTGCTGTCCGCACATTAGTCCTTCTTGAAATTCACAAAGACTGAATTCCTCAAGCATCCTCAAGAAAGGGTCAGCACTCGGAGATCTTTACTGAAGACGGCAGCGTTACAAGACCCAGGTACAGACGAGTCAATCCTCTTAACAGTGTAAGAATCAAAGTCTCTATCAGACCCTTGAGGAAATTGCCCGTGTACCTTGACAACAGAGCCATGTGTCACATAGGTAAACATTCAATGTTTCAAGTCCTCTTCTTCCTGGATACCGCCAAGCAACATCGCAGGGGCTAGTCTTGAACGAAAGAATAGGTACTTCAGAGCAGCGTTCGCAAGAGATGACACACTAGAAACCATCTAGAGATCTCGCGCAAAGTAAGATGGAGCCTTCTGAACACGTCGCCTTTCCTTGTGTTTGCTGCCAAAGGTAAGAGTCTCAGGTTCAGTTGTTAAGCAGGAGGAAGAGAACGAACGATAAGATACCAGTGTCAGCCTTGACAAAGCACCTGTTAAGAAATTGCAGATAACGGCCACTTCTGCCTGTTCTCCTTTGCTGCCCTTTATACAGGGAACTAGATTCCCCTCAGCATCTACAAGACTTCCTCATTGTCCTTGCCAGCCTCTGCACAGCATTAACTCTGCCTTTGCAAAGCTCCCTCTGAAAAAGCTTGGCGAGACTCGTGCTGTTGGCACACAAAGATCATTGTCTTCAAGTAAGCAATGTTTGCGTACTTGTGCTAGGCCATCTGTGCGGTTTTTGACATATAGACAATACTTAGGCCCAGTCCCTAAAGGGATCATTGGGATGCAGCTATTATTTCCATGCTGGCGGCAGTGCCAGGAAAACACAGCAACTGCCCTCCTGACATAAAATACCACAAGATGAGAGGAAGGGAGGTGGGAGCTGGAAGGCTGCAGTTTAAGTACCTGCCAGGTTGCTAGAAAGGGTCTAAGAGGCCTGCTGCACCGTACAGTGGGGCCTCTGTGCAGATCCAACCTAGACCAGACATCAGACTAACTCAATAGTCCACTCAACATACCTGAGGGACTAGCATCCTTGAAAGACTCAGTTAGCATGGTGCTGGCCTTGCCACCCTCCAGTCACATTCTGCTGGGAGGAGCAGATAACCCAGCTATGCCTCTGCTTCAGATGTTGTTGGGTCCTTCCATTTGATTAAGTTTCCCGAACCACAGAATCTGGTCTCACTTACGTTGCCTGTCCATTTTGTTATGCTGCAAGCTCTCAGGGAGAGATGCTGAGGATTATAGCAAGGAGAGGGGGGGAGCGGGTGATGCTGTGGTCTAAACCACTGAGCCTCTTGGGCTTGCTGATCGGAAGGTTGGTGGTTCGAATCCGCACAACGGGTTGAGCTTCCGTTGCTCTGTCCCAGCTTCTGCCAACCTAGCAACTGAAAAGCACACCAGTGCAAGTAGATAAATAGGTACCGCTGTGGCGGGAAGGTAAACAGTGTTTCTGTGTGCTCTGGTTTCCATCACGGTGTCTCATTGTGCCACAAGTGGTTTATCCATGCTGGCCACATGACCCGGAAAGCTGTCTGTGGACAAACGCCGGCTCCCTTGGCCTGAAGCGAGATGAGAGCTGCAGCCCCATAGTCGCCTTTGACTGGACTTAACCATCTGCGGGTCCTTTACCTTTTTTACCATTTATAGGATCTAAGCCACTGAACTTGATGCTACAGTGAAACTGTTAGGCTGCCTCCAAGCTGGTGCTCTTTTGGGGGGGCAATGCAGTCGTATACCAGCAAATCAAAGTAGTGGAACTGAAGCTCTTGTGCAATAAACCCCTTCCCCCAAAGTCTGGGCTTTTTGCAATAAGGGGGAGAGATTGGGAGAGATTGCTCTGCGCTATGTCATCTAACCTCTCCACAAACAAATGGGAATGACTGCTCAATAAATAGTTGGCATCGTCTAACAAATCAGGGTGGGTGCTCAACAAACAGGTCACCTGAAAGTGAATTTGTGTCTCTGTGTTTGCTTAAAATCCTAAGAATGTCAAGTAAGTGGCAAATGGGGCATATGCAAAACATTTCTCCCCGGTTGTGTGAATATTTCCCCAACCTGGTGCTAATATACCAAGGATGGATATCCTTCCTTTAAAACCCAGCTGTGCATAGAAGGCAAATTTATCTTTAAAATATCATCTCTGTGCCTCTTATACCTCGTTCATTGGGGAGAAGCCACACTGGGGCTTCTCGGGGGGTGGGGAGGGATATTAAGTGCTGACATTTACCAGGTGGCAACAAGGTCACGTCGGGTATTTTGTACCAAGTGTGTGCATGTAATTATCAGGTAGAATTACAGGTAACAGAGGCTCAGCACATTTCAAGGGGCTATTATGAAGTAGCTCTCTTGCTTACCTTAGCACTCCCCTCTTAAAGCAGATAAGGGCCAGGGGGAATTTTGTGCATATGAAAAGTGCGTGTGCCAATAAGGTGCAAACATTGGCCTCGGGGCAAACAAAATAACAGATACAGGAACAGTTTGTGTACTGAAGAAAACAGTGCTCACTACTGAACATCTACCAAAATTTAAGGCTGGTGGAAAACCATATACTGTACCTTAGATCTCCCAAAGCAGTAGGAGATAACTTCTCCTGTGCATTCACTCCTGGGCCCTGCCATCTACTTTTCATCCATCTTTGCTGTGTAACTTACCAGGTGGGCATATGATGGAGGATTTGGACAAATCCTCAGGCAAATTGAGCTGTTTTCCAAAGTGGTTCTGAACCACCCTAATACCTGGAGCCCTGATCAATTACAGCAGGTTGTGGATGGGGTGGGTGATAGTGCTTGGGGATGGGGGACGACAACGACAGGCATCAGAAAGCACAGCTGCCTTATCTCCTGCTGTATGGAGAGATTTAAAGGACTATGAAAATTCTCTTTGAATCTGGCAACCCTACTAACATCTAAAATCCACTAGAAGAAATAGTCTGAGGGTTTTTTTTTTCCTTTTTAAAAAAAGGAAACTTGCAACCAAACCAGATTTTCTTTTCTGATGTCAGCCAATCAATCCGTATCTTCTTAAAACCTCAAAGGATTTCTGCTTTCAGCTGCTGAAAGGAGGAAAGAAATCTGCCCATTTTCTAGATTCTTTTCTTCTGAGCCTAGAAGAGAGTCCGACAGAAGTTACTTAAATCAATAAGAAGCTTCGCTTGGGATTAGAGTATCAGGGAGTAGATCTGACGAGACTGGAGTTAAATTACATTTCAAAACGGCGTTTAAAATAGAACAATCACCCTTTCTGAGTCTTGGGTGCCTGGATTTTAGCTTGTTTGGTTTCCTTTAAAGCGCAAAACCTTCCCGTCGCTGAAGAGTTGCCGTCTTAAGTGTAAATCCAATCTAAGCATCTTCTGGCAGAGAAGAAAAGCCTCCCCCACCCCCAAAAAATCTCAATTTGCACTTGAAGCTTTAAAAGAGGCACAGCAGGCCAACTTTGCACCCATATTTTTGCATTTCCCTGGCTATTAATGGGTAATGAAAATCAGATGACTCACTGCCACCTAGTGGTTTTTGGAAAGAGTGCATCAAGCTCTAGGGGACGATATTCAGAGTGTATTCCATAGAAATCTCTGTCATTTTCCGTAACTCTGAAAAGCACACAGTTATCAAATGTAGCCTTTCCCGACACAGGATGATGAACATCCAGGCACCTTGTATACCTTGAGAGCATTTGGGTCAAAATTAAGGGAGAGAAGAATAGCAGTGACCTCATTGTGGGAGTTTACTATAGATCCCCAAGCCAAACGGAGGACATAGATGATGCCTTCTTGGAACAGATGGCCAAGCATGCAAAAGGAAGGGAGATAGTAGTAATGGGGGACTTCAATTACCCGGATATTTGTTGGATGTCAAACTCAGCCAAGAGCATAAGGTCAAACAGATTCCTCACTGGCCTTGCAGACAACTTCATTGTCCAGAAAGTGGGAGAAGCAACAAGAGGAACAGCCATTTTAGATCTGGTCCTAACCAATGTTGATGACCTGGTTAGTGGGATAGAAGTGGAAGGATCATTAGGCGCGAGTGATCATGCTCTTCTGAAGTTTACTATACAGCGGAAAGGAGCAGCAAGCATACTAGGACTCAATTTCTTGACTTTAAGAAAGCCAAATTCATAAAACTTAGGGAAGTGCTGGGTGAGATCCCATGGACAGTAATACTAAAAGGAAAGGGAGTTCATGATGGCTGGGAGTTTGTTAAGAGGGAGATAGTAAAAGCACAACTTCAGGCAATACCAATGAGACGGAAACATGGAAGGTGCCTAAAGAAGCCAGGGTGGCTATCTAAAGAACTTTTAACTGAGTTAAGATTAAAAAAGGATGTGTACAAAAAATGGAAAAGGGGGGAAACCACCAAAGAAGAATTCAAACAAATAGCCAGCACGTGTAGACACAAAGTCAGAAAAGCTAAAGCACAGAATGAACTCAGGCTTGCTAGAGAGGTTAAAAGCAACAAAAAAGGCTTTTATGGGTATGTTCATAGCAAACGGAAGAACAAAGAAACAGTGGGGTCACTCAGAGGAGAAGATGGTGAAATGCAAACAGGGGACACAGAAAGGGCTGAACTCCTCAATGCCTTCTTTGCCTCAGTCTTCTCCGATAAAGAAAACAATGCCCGACCTGAAGAATTTGGAGCAAATGATTCAGTAGAGGAAACACAGCCCAGAATAACTAAGGAGATAGTACAAGAATACTTGGCTAGTTTAGATGTATTCAAGTCTCCAGGGCCAGATGAACTGCATCCAAGAGTATTAAAAGAACTGGCAGATGTGATCTCAGAACCACTGGCAGTCATCTTTGAGAATTCCTGGAGAACAGGCGAAGTCCTGGCAGACTGGAGGAGGGCAAATGTTGTCCCTATTTTCAAAAAGGGGGAAAGAGAGGACCCAAATAATTACCGCCCAGTCAGTCTGACATCAATACCAGGGAAGATTCTGGAGCAGATCATTAAGCAAACAGTCTGTGAGCACCTAGAAAGGAATGCTGTGATCACCAATAGTCAGCATGGATTTCTGAAAAATAAGTCATGTCAGACTAACCTGATCTCGTTTTTTGACAGAATTACAAGCCTGGTAGATGAAGGAAATGCAGTGGATGTAGCCTACCTTGATTTCAGCAAGGCATTTGACAAGGTGCCCCATGATATTCTTGTAAAGAACCTGGGGGGACCATCTCCTGTCTGAAAGCCACTGCCAGTCAGTAAAGACCAGAGATGGCTAAATGTTTTCGATGCTAGGGCCAGATTCACAGTCAGCCAACCCTTTGAGGGCCACATGAAAGTGGTGAGCACGACTACTGTACACGCACACATACAATTAAAAAAAATAGTTTATTTTGCAATATATAATAAACAAAAACTGTTATAAACATCTTGGCTGTCTTTGCATTATTCACAAGAGCATACAAGGTCTTGAGAATGAAAGTAAAATACCATACAAAGAGCATACAATAATACCCTCTACTCCAGGAGATCTCACCAAAGTCCACCATGCCAATTGTGGGAGAGCCCTTGCCTGTTCTTCCTGCCTCATATAAGATATAAATGTTTGTCGTGCCATATAGAAAGAAGAGGGGATTTTCCTTCCTTCAGCCACTTGCATTTGGCATGTTCATTTTTCTGCTGGTGCTGCTGAGCAGAACCTTTGGTACCACAGTTCCACTGTTGGAATTTCCCATGCTAATTGCTTCCAGGAAAAAATAGGTCCGCAGCCCTGCTGATCCAAAATAATCACAGGACAAAATTTGGAGTGGCTTTACAGCACATACTGCTTTCCATGGGAGAATCATGGGGGAACCGAAGCGAACATGATCATAAAGGAGACATATCTGGCGATGTCTGTGGTTGTCTCACAACATGCCCACTGGTAGGAAAGAAATTTAGAATGGTCATATACCAATCCAAAAGCAACCATTCCATAATGCAACAGGTTAAAAAAAGGTAAAGGACCCCTGACCATTAAGTCCAGTCATGAATGACTCTGGGGTTGCCGCACTCATCTCGCTTTACTGACCAAGGGAGCCGACGTTTGTCTGCAGACAGTTTTTCCGGGTCATGTGTCCAGCATGACTAAGCCAGAGCAGCACACAGAAACACCGTTTACTTTCCCACCAGAGTGGTACCTATTTATCTACTTGCACTTGTTTTCAAACTGCTAGGTTGGCAGGAGCTGGGACCACACAATGGGAGCTCACCCCGTCGTGGGGATGCAACAGGTAATGCAATGTAAAAGGAGCACCAGGAACTGAGAGAGAAATGCTAGCATCATAACCAGGAAAATGAATGCAGCAATCCCCAAGTCTGAATGCACCGTCATATTCAACGGCCTCTCCAGTTGGCTTCTGTGGGTGGAACAGGACGGGCATCTTATCCTTCACCTTAGACAGCAAAATGTATCAGCCCATCCTGGAATGGACATTTCCACCCCAATCTCATCTGATACAAGAAGGAAATCAACCGCCACCTTCACAATGTATTGGCCAAACAAGACATAAAACTAATCTCCCATGGAACTTACATGCAGCCAGCTCCACTTGAAGCTGCTTCCAGTGGCTTCCAGTCAATCAATCTGTGGCCCATTTGAGAATGGGCACACCCTGTGCAGCCGTTTGGCACAAACCTACGCAAGATGTGAAAAATCTGCAACCTTTAGGAAGAGAACTAAGTCACCCAAGAATGTCACCTCGGCAAAATATTTTCGAGATGATGTTGTTACGATTATGAGCAGGTGGGCCCTGATTATTCAAGAGAAGGAGGTTAAATCAGGAATGAGAAGCACGTATAGGAAGGACAGCTGGGTGTTTTAACTATAAGGTTCCTTCTTGATCTCATTTAGCAGCCATGCTCTCTGTTATTATAAAGCTCTAATGCCAAATCTTGAAGATCCAGCCTCATATTACACTCTGTGAGATCAGTTTCAATCTCACTTATGTTATCTGAACTTTGCAGGATTTACATATTCATTCATCCATTTATTGCCTGCTGCCCATCCTCAACGGTACACAGGGGTATTGTTGTTGTTGTTTTACAGTATTGTGAATTTTTCTGTTTTCATATTGCAAACTGCCTTGTGATCCTCAGATGAAGGGTGGCATAGAAATTTAATAAATAATAAAAAAACAATTTCCCAAATTCCCAGCAGTGTTTTCGAAGGCAAAGCTGCTTCAAGCCCAAACTTTCCCCACCTCCCCAAACTCAGATTTCAGGAGGATGCTCTCTCGTTGTATAAAAATGTGCTGGGGCTTGGGTGTACAAAGCCAGGTTTACTGGCACCGGTTCTGTTGTCGCCACCTCCTCAGCTTAGCAAATGTCGGCCAAGAAAATCCCACAAAACAAGAGAGTGTCAGTTCAGGGAGCAGCCGCAAACTCAAAGTACAGAGAAAGAACGTGAGGAACTGTGGACCCTCCAGATGTTACTGGACTTGCAACATCCATCATCCTCAGCGGGCATAGCCAATGGCCAGCGAGTCATAGTTCAGCCACACCAGGTGGGCCAAAGTTTCCCCACACCTGGCATACAAGAAGTAGTCATAGTCATGAACTTAGTTGGCTTCAGTTTGTTCTGTGATGTTTCCCCAGTGCAAGCACATTACTGAGGTCCAGAGGGGTTTTGTTGCAACAAAAGCAGGACCAACATTTGTGGCATAAAGTTACAGGATTTCAGCACAAAGTTACAAGGCATGTACTGATTGGATATACATGTATATATTGGGAGAAATTCACACTAAAATGCAGGTGAATTTTCATGAGAATGCACACACACACACACACACACACAGCCCACGGCTTATGCACATTTAATTTGTGCACATTCAGCTTTAGGTGTGTGACAAAAATTTAAAAAGTGAGTAGGGTTCCTGGATAAATGACTTTGGCAATCCCACGAACCATTGAACCCAGTGGGTTTTGACTATATACAATTTTGGCATCAGGCACATTCCCATGTAAGTCTGTAGGCTTAGTGTATATGGAAATATGAAGAACTGAACTTAGTAATGGAAAAAGGAGAAACTGAGAACTGAAATGGACAGATTCGCCCATCCCTAGTTAAGAGACATGCCTGGTTGGCTCAAGCTGCAAATTCAGATCATTTGTGTCATGTTGGAGGTGCAGGCTGATGAAGTACAGAGCTGGAAAGATGGAAAGAAGGAGCTTGAAGGAGCAGGAGACAGTTAAGCATACTCTCTGAGATGTCTAGGATAGAGAATGGAAGATCTACAGATGTTTTAAGGAAATGTTATTGCATAGGATTTGGAAAACTCAATTCCAAGGATTGCAAATGTGTCAGGAAAGATATAGAGCTGCTCCTGAATTCTTTACAGATCACTTTCTGACAAAGAAACAGATTTACAAGCCCTTTCCACATTATGGTTTTAGTTATGGGGGCATTCTATGGGGGAAGTCACTCCCCATGGCTGCAAAGAGAGTTGGATGTGGTCCTTCCAATCCATTCTCAGCAAAAAAAGAAGTTACAAGTCATTTGCTCTTCTCATGATGAGTTGGGAGGAGACATTATTAGAGACAGAAAGTGCTGAGTACAGAACCATTTTTTTCTTCCTTCTGCTCTCCTTTTATCTGATCATCTTCTCATGTTTTTCCACTCTCTCCCTCTTCTTCCTTCATCCTATAGTGGTAGCTGTGAATGCTAATGAGATGATAAATGGGCCAACCCCAGGCAATCATTTTCGGGTAATTAGTTCAACTACTGAACTTTGAAGAGTCATTTGCTTCCAGCCAGGAAACTTGGGTGGTTAGTTACCTGGTTTCTTGCGATTCTTCAATGAAGGTGTGGTTTTCTTAAGCACAGGTGTTTCACTTTGCCTTGTGGGCATGTTTTGGTCAGAAGGTGAGGGTATTAATTTTGGGGGCTGGGGAGACATCCAGGATATTCAACTGAACAAAGCTTTTGTCTTGCAACTTTCCTCACTTTTTTTTTTAAGTTCCTCTACTTAAACCAGACATCAGAACAAAATACATGTAAACTACCAGTTATTTAGCCATCTAAAATAGATGGTCATTCATTGCAAATTGTAGTTACTCTCAAATGGTAGGTCAGTGCTAAGAATCAGCAGCTGGCAGTCCTCAGGCCAATGCCAGACATTAAAGAGTGTAGCCTAATTTACTTTCTTATTTTTCTTATCTATCTATCTATCATCATTTATATCCCACCTTTCCTCCAATGATTTCAGGAATAAATAGTTATCCTCGCCATTTTATCACAACAATCCTGTGAGGTAGGTTAGTCTAAGAGGCAGTGACTGGCCCAAGGTCACCTAATGGCTGAGTGGGGTTTTGAACCCTGGTCCTATTCAGACATTTTAACCACGCCCCCCCACCACTGTCTCTCTTTGCTCTTTCCTGCCTATCACACACATTCCCATGCAGGGCCAGACTGATACATTTTGGCATCTGAGGCAAATCACAAAACACCCACCACCACTGGTAAAGAAGGGTGAATGAAGATCTACCTCAGGAATGGGGGCTGGGGATGGGGAAAATATCCTACACTGGGATCTGCTACCCCTGTTGATCCTGCCGCCTGAGGCAGTTGCCTCACCTTGTCTCATGGGTGAGCCGCCCCTGTTCTCATATAGGAGCGAGGGACAAAAGCTCTGAGATAGATTTCCTTGAAGCAAACAAAAAAGAGGGTGGTGGTGAAAATAAACATAGACAGAAATGGTGGCACAGAGGAAAGACATTGTATGGTGGTGGGGCTTGCTAATGACTCAAGGTGCTCTAGTGGGTCCGGGTATCTCGTGGGTAAGCCTCAAATAAGAAACGAGGTCTACATCAGGGGTTGCCATCTTTTTGGCCCAGCGGACACATATGGAATTTTGAGGAGGCGTTGTGTGGGTCATGGTCACAAAATGGCTGCTGTGGGGTGCGTAGCACTGCAGAAAATGACTGCCACAAGGGACATGGCAGAACAAAATGGCTGCCATGGTGTGTGTGGCACAATGCAGAAAGGCACCAATAAATCAGTCACCAAGGGCAGTGCTATTCTCTAACTCTTCAATGGTGCTCCCCACTTCCAAACATTTGCTATCTGAGGAAGAGCCCCACTCTGTTTAATAAAAGGGACCGATTTTCACTGAGATAATTACTAGGGAGGGGAAAACCACCCCACCCCACTAATAATAGGGAGTGCAGGTTTCCCTCAGGCATCTGATTGGCCACAGTGAGAACAGGCTGCCATTGGCCCAATCTTATTTTATTATGTGCTTCCTAATGACACATCTAGTATCACATCAATCACATTCAGTTCATCTCGGTTTTTCATTTTTCCAGTCTCAAATTCATTCATTTCTGCATTTTTGTGCACACTTTCCCATAATATAATCTTTTTTTTTATTAAAAACAAACAAACAAATCCCCCCCCCAACTGGAGAACTGCATTGCAAAATTCAGAGAAATGTGTGTTTCAAAGGAGAATTGGCATTTCGCTTTGTGTCTTGATACCAGAAGTGCGAATGAGGGTGGTTCACATAAAAATGTGATTGAAATGTGAACTGAACTAATTTCTCCCCTATCCCTCGGCACATCTAGTTTGATTCAGAGCTTCTGCCAATTCTCTCCCTTTTATGCACCTCAGCTACTGATTCAGATGCATGAGCCAAGAGGTTGCCAAATGGGAATGTGCAGCTGAGGTACAGGAAGATGAAATTCTGCCAACGCTACCGTTGTGCTCACGTTCGAGAAGAAAGGGCTAAAAGATCCCTTCCTTGTGTCTTGGCTTGTGCAAAAGAGAGACGGTGGACACGGCCAATGCCGAGTCCTCTTGCTTGGTTCAAAATATGGCCTTTATTATTATTGATTGATTGATTGGTTATTCCCTTTACACCCTGACCACCCTCCTAAAGGAGCCCATCAGTTCCCCACCACAGCTGCAACAAACCAAACTCTGGCGTGTACACGAATTTGCAAAAGGAAAACAATTAAACGGGAACAATAAAAAATGTTGTCTGAACAGCTCGTTTCTATATGACAAATGTGCGCTAAAGTCTGCTTCCGCAGAAAAACCTGGACGTCATCCAATTTGAAAGAGCGAGCGAGAAAGAAACGCACACCAAATAAGTGAGTTAAGTGTGACCCACCGCATATTATAAATAACTCATAGGAGGAGAACGTTTTAAATCAAATATCTGAACTAATATTTTGCAAGCCATATGATAAAATATTTTTGCTCGAGCCATCTGTTCAGCAATTTGGACAAAAGTAATAATCAGCCCTACAGCTTTCATCTCATCAACCGCTGGTGTAGAATCTGCATGTGGAGAGATGACCTTACCTTCTCTGTAGACCCTATGCACACCTATCCACTATATTGGGCATGGCGTAAAGAAATAGGAACTTATGCTTTCTCTCGGGTTCTCTCTGAGCAGGTGAACTAAATATGTGTGTACTTGTTTTATATCTTCTACTAAGGTCGGAATGGCGGGTGGGTTAAACCACAGAGCCTAGGACTTGCCGATCAGAAGGTCGGTGGTTCGAACCTCTGCAACGGGGTGAGCTCTCGTTGCTCGGTCCCTGCTCCTGACGACCTAGCAGTTTGAAAGCCTGAAGTGCAAGTAGATAAATAGGTACCGCTCCAGCAGGAAAGTAAATGGCGTTTCCGTGTGCTGCTCTGGTTCGGCAGAAGCGGCTTAGTCATGCTAGCCACATGACCCGGAAGCTGTACACTGGCTCCCTCAGCCAATAAAGCGAGATGAGCGCTGCAACCCCAGAGTCGGTCACAACTGGACCTAATGGTCAGGGGTCCCTTTATCTTTACCTTAAGGTCGAAATGAGATATGATGTCAGAAGACCTGTGGCCCCTGCTTTTTGAGAAACAGGGCAGGGCAGCTCGGATTGGTGCTGAAGAGATAGGGATTTAACTAGGATGGCCACATGCCCTGCTTTACAGTGGAGGGTCCTCTATTTGAAAGGTTGTTATAGGACAGGCCTCTATTTGAAGGACTGTCTGGTTCAAGTCTAGTTTAAAGATGCAGAACTGTAAGAAGGGAGAGCAAGAGCCTGTTAGCAGACTGAGCAGGTGCTCTGATCCTGGCCACATCCTTGTTCCCCAATATGGTGAGAGGTATTGTTTTTCTATATGATTTTTTCATATTTTTGCATCAATACAAATAAAGTAGCACCTGCAAATCATGAGGTCCTCTTTTTTGGTGATTCCCTAAGTTACACACAGCTACGTTAGTAGAGAAATAATGATTTGAATGTGCTATAAACATGCAAACCAGATGGTGCCAGAGAGCAGCAAATTTGTATACAAAATTTTCCATATGGGTTTAAAAAATTTTTGTTAAAACTATCTAATTTCTGACTTATTTATAGCGTGTGGTTTTCTGGGTTTTTTTGCTGTGTGTAGATCCTCCCTAGGTTGAATTCCTCTGACTAGCCACTGTGGTCCTGAATGGTGTAACGGTGCCCCTGAAGGACCAGGTGCGCAGCCTGGGAGTCATTTTGGACTCACAGCTGTCCATGGAGGCGCAGGTCAATTCTGTGTCCAGGGCAGCTGTCTACCAACTCCACCTGGTACGCAGGCTGAGACCCTACCTGCCCGCAGACTGTCTCACCAGAGTGGTGCATGCTCTGGTTATCTCTCGCTTGGACTACTGCAATGCACTCTATGTGGGGCTACCTTTGAAGGTGACCCGGAAACTACAACTAATCCAGAATGCAGCAGCTAGACTGTTGACTGGGAGCAGCCACCGAGACCACATAACACCAGTCTTGAAAGACCTACATTGGCTCCCAGTACGTTTCTCCCAGTACGTTTCTGAGTGTTGGTGCTGACCTTTAAAGCCCTAAACAGCCTTGGCCCAGTACACCTGAAGGAGTGTCTCCACCCCCATCATTCTACCCAGACACTGAGGTTCAGCACCAAGGGCCTTCTGGCGGTTCCCTCACTGCGAGAAGCCAAGTTACAGGGAACCAGGCAGAGGGCCTTCTCGGTAGTGGCACCCACCCTGTGGAACGCCCTACCGCCAGGTGTCACCAGCGGGGTGTAAATAATAAAATTATATTTTATATTATATTATATTATTATATTATATTATATTATATTATATTATATTATTATATAAAAGCACAGTACCAATCGTGCTAGAAATAATGAAGTATGGGCCTGTAAGATAATAAATATGGCATACAATTTATCCCAGGAGATCCCTTCATAATGTTCCCTCTGCTGAGGATGGACGTCAGTCTCTGCTGTTCTGTAGACATTTGAAGTCCAGTTACTGGAACGCCAAATAGATGAGACTTTGAGGCTTGATTTCCTCATGTCCGATTTTAGGAATGATAATTTTCTGGAGGAATTCTATGCAATTGGGACTATTTGGATTTGCTTGATTTCCTTGTCACTCAGACCCTCTCAATTCATTTCGGCTCCGGCTTAAAGAAGACAATTCATTGAGTAACATACCAGCTGCTCAAAGAACTTCTGTTGACCTGAGGACAACCACTATCGATACCATAGCAGGTCACTTTTGGTATTGGGTCAGAAGGTCACTTTAGATGGCCACATGGACACTGAGCGATGCCATCATTGCTCTAGACTCTCGATACATAAAGATCGAGATCAGCAGCAGAGGAGTTGCCCATGCTACTAGTTTCACATGATAACCTTGCTTGTCACATTAATATCTCACCCAGGGAATCTAACCCACAGCAGACCCTCGCACTACAATTAAATTAGCATTGGGTTTGGTCCAAAAGCCGTATGTGGATTCCCTCCCCCTCCCCCACCTTCTGGACCTCCGGCTACCGAATGAGCCACATTGACACCAATACCCACAATCAATTTGTTAATAAGGATCGTGGGGAGATTCTGCAGATGGTAAGAGCGAAGGGGGAGAAAGGAGATCATTATTTTTAATTTAAATAAATCAATGTGTTAATAAGAGATGTGAAACATGATGGGTGGAGGAGGAGGAGGAAGAGGAGGAGGGCAAATGGGAACAGCCTCCTCTCGCTTTGACAGTTGTTCGATGTGTTTCAAACCTAAAAAGATTCTCTACTCCTACCCTTTATAGTAATAGCAAATAACTAATTATATACGCCTGAGTTTTAGGGGCATGGGCAGTGCTTTCTTTCTTTAACACAAATTAGAGAATAGGGAGGCTTGATTCCCAGAAGGGTTTATTTTCAAGCCGTCTCTGTTCTAATACACATCTAAGAGGACAGAGGAAATATCTTTTATCGTTCAAATCTCCCTGAAATTTAAGAGCAGCTGGGGATTTAAAAAAAAAAATACAGATATGATTCATTAAATTCATCTCATTCCAAAGACACCTTCCTGCCAGTTTATCTTTGTAACTACAGTCATCTCTCCAGAAGAGCACCATTTCCTGAATGTTGTCAACCTGAACAGTGTGTGTGTGTGTGTGTGTGTGTGTGTGTAAGGGACAGCACTTAGTCTATTTTTCCCCTTTCAAAATACAGAACCCCAATCTTTATTCCTCCCCTTTCCTCCTAGCGTGCTCATTTGTAGAACTAATTATTCAAATTAATAGGAACCAAGGAAGTTAGCTTATACAGAGTCAGACCACTAATCTATTGAACTAGTATTGTCTGCACTGACTGGCAGGTTTCAGGCGGGTGACATTCCCAGCCCTATCTGGAGATGCTGGGAACTGAACCGGAGGCCTTCTGCATCCAAAGCAGCTCCTCCACCACTGAGCTAGGACCCCTTCCCAATTAAAAAGATCAGAAGAGAAATAGCAATTGGGCTGCTATTTCTCTTTTCCTTTGTAATCAAAAGCATAGCATTTCCTATAGGCCCTACTGGGTGCTACCATCCACAGAGGGGACCCTCTTGGTAGTTTCAGCTCACTCAGAAGTTGGGGTGGCGGGGAGAGGGCATTCTCTGTGGCGGCTGCGGAGTTGCGCAATTCCCTCCCTATAGAAGTGCGTCTGCCTGCTTCACTATACAGCTTTTACACCTGAAATGTGTGCTTCCAGGACCCACCCCATTCTTGTGACGTAATAATTTTTAGCTGATTTTAATTCTGAATTTTATATTGTTGCAACCCCTCTCTGGGACCAGTTGGTGAAAGGCAGATGATAAATTTTTCATGAAGAAAAAGAGGAGGAGGAGGAGGAAGAAGCAGAAGCAGAAGAAGCAGAAGCAGAAGCAGAAGCAGAAGCAGAAGCAGAAGAAGAAGAAGAAGAAGAAGAAGAAGAAGAAGAAGAAGAAGAAGAAGAAAACACTGGAACGGTCTCCCTTGGGAGGTTGTGGACCCTCCTTCCTTGGAGATTTTTTAGCAGAGGTTGGATGGTCATCTGTCATGGATGCTTTAGCTGAGATTGGACTAGATGGTCCTTGGGATTCCTTCAAACTCTACAATTCTATGATAGAAGAAGAAGAAGAAGAAGAAGAAGAAGAAGAAGAAGAAGAAGAAGAAGAAGAAGCTCCTCTTAATTCATTGCATGCCCATGTTAGCAGAGACCACAGGGAAACTGTGCCCCGGGTTCTTTCATACTTCTGAGTTCTGTGATCTCTCCCTACATACCTCCACACACACACCCCTCACACACAATATTTCCCATCATGAAGGGCATGTAGAAAAACATTAAAATAAGAATTTCTAGTGAGGTACATCCCCCCCCCCCTCAAGCATATGCTAAAAGAAACTTGTTAGTCTGCAAAATGCCACCAGATTCTTTGTTGTTTTAACAAGATGTCGTTGCCAGCCAGCCCAACCATAAAGGCAAACTAGGCAGCCACTTTGGATGCCAAAATTCCAGAGGAGCCTGCCTGGGCTTTGTAAATGCCTTGACGGAAGGAGATGGCGCCTGCTCTTTTGGGAATATCCACTTTGCTTACGACTGCGAATAATAATCCGGAGGGGGTTGTATTTAGTTCGGATTAACAAACAGGGAGCACAACAGACTAATAGGTAAGACATACTGAGCATAAACAGAAAAATAAGAAAAGCATGTCCTGGTCAGCTCCTGACCATTATGTGCTATTGCTGTGGCACAACGAGATAAGCCAAACTATGATTTACTGAGATTGCGATTTTCCCATAATTATACACTATTTGTAAATTAAGTAGTGTATAAATCTTCCTAAATAAATAAAACAGAACTGTAGCCCACAGCAAGTGGAAGTTCAACTTTCACAGCCACAAGTTTGTCTCAATATGACCTTCGGCAGAATCATTTGCCCCAATCCCGGTAGGGGTCATTTGTCCTAGGGAACAGGCTTCTGAAATGCATCCCTAAATCGGATTAGGAATCCTGCGCTCTATGGTGTGCTAAGCATACGGTCCCTCTTCTCTCCACCCAAATCCAGCTGCAGCAGAAGTGGATGCAAAACTGAACTAGAAAATCAGCAATTCTTCCGTTCTGCTGTTCAGAGGAAAGGGGGTGAATTTAGTCCTCCCGGTCCCTGCCGCTGCCATACCTTGCTAAACAGTTAATCTGCACATTTGCTGCTTTTCTAACTGGGATGCAGCCCACAGAACGTTAATAACTTACTTTTTAAAGTATTATTATTATTATTAAGCATATTAAATTGGTTAATCTGTGTGATAATGTTCGCAAGGTGGCTTCTGTCTTTGAGCGAAGCCCATTCTTACAGCCCCTGACCCTGCCACCTTGTAACCTAAGTGATCAGATTATTTCATTCACCTCTAAATACATATGTACCCTACGCATCCGTATAATATAACTCTGCAAAAAGCATTCAGAATCCTCAAGTTTTAAGTGCTCCATTGTGTGAGACACCCTCGGGGTCAGGTCCTGTAATTCTATATGAAATAGATTATTAACCATTACATGGGTATCAGGTGCTCTTTGTTCCACAAAGCACTTTAAAAATGTATTACCCATTGAACTTAATTATTGGTGGGGAAAGTCATTTCTTTTCCACCATCCTGTTAACTAAAACACATACATTGAAATGATTGGCTGCTTGTACGAATCCCTATTATAAAGCCCAGACCAAATCCTTTTGCTTAAAAAATTCAGGGCGGGGGGGGGAGCGAGGGGGAGAGGAAAAAGAAGGCTAGAGCTTATACCATAAGTACGTTGATAAAAATTTATATATAAGATCGGTTTCATCCTGAACTGCAAATACCAATCTCCATCAAAAAGTGCCTGATTCTAAAATATACTCGGAGCTTGTTCTAATCACAGGATATGTATTCTGAATAAAACAGCCCCTCTATCAGCAGCTAAGTCTCTCTAAGTCATCGTTTTCAATGTGTCCATTTTTTTGAAAAAAAATTAATTAATTCCTTTTCAGAAATATTCTCATCTTCTACTAAAAGGAGGGAGTGGGGGGGAAAGCATTTTGATGTTGAGTGACAGGATTATGAAGTGACCCTTCAGGTCAGAAGGAGACTTTTTCCTTTTCTCATCAAGGAAATCAATTTCTAAGTCTGAGTCTCTTAAAATAATATATTCTTGTGGCACGCATACAGCTTCTTTCTCCCCACCCCCCCACCCCTTCCCTGATCTGCTATGAAAAGAATAAGAGGTAAAGAGGATCAGGGGTGGCGCTAGAATATTATAATCTGCCACACTCACACATCAGTCTTTCACTAAGTAATTCCAGATAAATTGAGGATTTACATATTTAAGATTAAACGGGGGGGGGGGGGAGAGAAGCCGAGCATAAATAGAGGACCATGAAGAACCAACTGGAGAAGTTAACTCTTAAAACTTATTTTGTATATATATTTTTAAAAGTCACACACACATACATCTATTATTACCCTCTGAATGCAATGTTTACGAGGAATCCGGCAGGGTAATCTCGATCAGATCAACGAAGCACAAACAGAGATGCCTCAGGCTTCCACCGCCTCACCTCCTCCCTGCCAGGCCTTCCAGTACTCAGAAATACCAATTACCATGACAGGAAACAGTTAAATGCCTCCAAAGGCTCATACAGGCAGCAGATGGAAAACAGGAGGAAACCAGCTGGAAGTGTGTTTCCCTTAGAACTGATTTTCAACAGCCCATGCACAAATAACGTCTCACTAATACAGAGATAAAAATAAAACATAAATATTGAAAAGGTGACTGGTCAAAGCAACAAGATGGCACTCGAGAGAGAGAGGTAGGTGCTCCCAATTCCTTTGCCCTCAGAGGCCACCACGCTCCTACAAGTGCTTCAGAGAAATCGCACACCTACACAAAAAAACGAAGTAGAACGAAGCTCCGCTGGTGTGACTTTTAATCTGGCAGCTATGGATTCTGGCTAGAACTTGGGGTCATGATCTCTTAAATCTCAGAGGCTTCCCTCTTTCGTTGCTCATCCCTTACGCCGCTGGGTATTGCCCTCACCTTCCTGAGTTCGAAATAACCCATCTTGGACTCCAACTCCAACCAGCCGAATCCAGCATGCCCAATGGTCAGAGAAGTCATAAGTAAGAAGAACCCTTCTGAATCTTGCCAACTGCTCATCTAGAATACCATTGTCTTCTCTCCGCAGCCAACCAGATGCCTATGGGAAACCCCATAGTTAAGGAGCCCTCTCCACATTTCTGATTCTTAGTCACTGGTTATCAGGAGTGGACAGCCTCTGATATATAGGAAGCCGGTGTAAGCTTTTCAACACTGAGGTGTTGGCAATAACTGGTAAGGGTGCCAGTATGGCACGCCCCCATATCACCATCATACTTATGCCACTGAAAGCCATTTTTACTGTGGTTATAAGCAATCCCAGTTTCAGTGCTGTTTGCTCCTGTGGACATTTCAGGGCGGACATATCACTCTTTTTATGCCCCGTAACTTCCTGAAATCCTGTAACTTCTTACTCCACAATACATTCCGGTTTATTTTTGGTCCGACTTTGGTTGTGCTATAATACCAGAGTGCCCCTCCAGGTGACAGTAATGCAACAACATTGAGGAAGTGTTAAGTTGTGGGTTGACATAGCAGACGACACAGCGATTTCTCCAAAGGAGCTGTTTATTTTGTAAGCTGGAAGAGAACTGGCTGAGGAGCTCAGTCAGCCTGCTTATATAGAGCTACAGAACAATTGTAACTGTTGCAACATTTTAAAACTATCCAATCACTGAACGTCACTTTTCGATCCTTCATTTGCATACAAAACTATCCAATCACTGAACGTCACTTTTCGATCCTTCATTTGCATAACTATCTACAGTATCCCCCTGCTGGCCCAGGGTGAGAACTTCAGTACATAACAGGAAGCATTGCAGTACATCAAAGGAAGCAGAATGATGTGCAGGTGGTCGAGTATAAATCCCCAACTAATGCGTTACAGTGGTACCTCTGGTTGCGAATGGGATCTGTTCCGGAGGCCCATTTGCAACATGAAAAGAACGCAACCCACTGTGAATGCCTGTCTGTGAATGCGCAGGCTGTGATTCACTGCTTCTGATGTCATTTTGCGCATCTGTGCATGTGTGAGCAGTGAAACCCAGAAGTAACTTCTGGGTCGCCGTGGGACGTAACATGAAGTATGACTATATTATTGCATCAATGGCATGTTGCCAAATATATCAAGGAACAGTTGCAGAATTACACACACACACACAAACCATTTTGAAGAGGCCCAAGGAAGAAAACTACTAACTTTCTGTTGAAATTGTAGTTACAAAGACACGCTTACCATAATTATTGCAATAATCCTTTTAGAAGCATAACACAAAATAAGTGGGGCCATACTTTTTATTAGACAACTCATTGCGGAGTCAATTGCTGATTGTTGTTTACTAGTGTTAGCACAAGTCATTTACTGTTTAATAAACAAAATTATCTCATTTCATAGTTTCTCTCTCTCTCCCTTTCCACAGGACAGATCTGAAAAGCAAAGCTCTGAGAGTCTGAGCAGAAGCTATCTAGATCCACCAGCAGTAGGTTCCTTAGCATTTGATCTGCCTGGGTTTCACAACGGCAACAACAAAAAGGCACTTTCCTCTGCACTTAAATTAGGCTGGTGAGGTGAAGAAAGTATGGGGTAACCAGGAATGGAATTTGTGTGTAAAAGGACTGCGAACTAAGTACTTCTGGTAATACAAATTCTTAGCACGCAGAAATGCACACAGAGGCCCCCTCCTCTTCAGCTGTATCTGTGTGTCTTCTGCACTTGGCAGCAGGTGGTAGATCTCAGGGGCCATAGTTTAAAAAACAGCCACAACTAGATCCAACAAGCTTGAATTCCACCCTTGGCATAACTTATGAGCATGCAGAACTTCCAAGTGTCCCTATTTTCCAGGGACGTCCCTGATTTAGAGAAGCCGTCCCGGTTTCTGGTTTGAATCCGGAATGTCCCACTTTCCCTTATGATGTCCCTATTTTCATTGGAGAAATGTTGGAGGGTATGGAGTTATGTGACCCCCCCCCAAACTGTGTGAAGGCAATCCTATATAGGGAAGGTTGTTTTTTAAAATGTTTTATTATGTTTTTATATATGTTGGAAGCTGCCCAGAGTGGCTGGGGCAACCCAATAGGATGGGTGGGGTATAAATAGTAAAATTGCTGTATTTTTTGTTCCATAAGATGCACCTGACCATTAGACACACCTAGTTTTTAGAACGGGAATGCAAGAAAAAATTTTTTTTTAAAAGGGAGCGCTGAGCAGAGCCTGTATGCATCCCAGGCTCTGCTCAGCGCTCCCTTTCACGAGCCGCGTGGAGCGTGTGTGCAGCGCTTGCAGGCTTTTCCCCAGGAGGGGAGTGCGGCTCTTGGGGGCTTTTCCGGGAGGTGGGGGAAGGGACCTGCGGGTTTTTCTACAAGGAGGGAAAAGGGACTGACGCGGCCAGTCAGTCCCTTCTCCCTCCATGGGGAAAAGCCCCCAAGAGCCGCACACTCTTTAAAGGGTGCGCGGCTCCTGCAGGCTTTTCTACAAGGTGCGGGAATCCCCCCACCTCCTGCAAAAGCACGCAAAAGCTGCGCAGCACTTCCTCTAACTGTTCTGGCTTCTGGGATAGCTGTGCAGCCTGCATTCGCTCCATAAGACACACACACATTTCCCCTTACTTTTTAGGAGGGAAAAAGTGTGTCTTATAGAGCGAAAAATACGGTATCATTATGGAATCGTTACGCCCCTATTTTCGTCAGCTAAATGTTGGAGAGTATGAGCACGTTTCATTAGAGACATACAGAATTGATAAGGTTATTTTACATTACATCTTTTTTCAGGCTTTTTTTTGGGGGGGGGGGGTTCCTGCATCTCATCACCACTGTGTGATTAGCTGGGCCTCAAATGAAAGACGAGGAGCTTGTGGCACGTTTGGCAGGGCTTCACTTGCTTTTGTCACAACATAAAGCTGCATTTGAAACACTATTTGATGTATTTCATTTCCTTGTTAAAGAAAGACAAGAAAATGAAAGGAAGAGGTGTTTCCTCTGATGTTTCTTCACCTCCCTGAATGAATCGGGCCTTTATTTTGTTTTTTATTGTGCGGCTGTATTTATTTCTGCCACCTTCAAATGCATATTATTTTAGAGATCTGATACCATCTACTGTTATTGCAGGCTTTTCACGTCTTGCACTTATCAAACGGCAACAGTCAGAAACATGTCAAGGTTCACACAGGCACCGCGTCAGTCGAAAAAAAAGCCCCTCTCCTCTCTCTCCCACCTCAGTATCTATATCTCCACACCCAACTGCTAGCTGAAATTTATAGTTGATCTAGGTGGTTCGCCCTCATTGACTGTCCAGAGATCCACAGTCTATCTGCTCATATACCTGCCATTATCTTTTTACTGGGCTTCCTTCTCTGATTTATTCTGGTCACAGAAGCAAAGGGACTTCTGTCGCCAGTAATGCTGGCCAAACTCTCCTCTGTGATTCTTGATCAATTTTATGTCCATGTTCGATCTGTATGAATGAATGAGGGTTTTTCACTGAACGATTAAAGATGGAAGCTCTTTCTACTGAACTTGTTAGTGATTCAGTAACGAAGTATCCCTAGGGAATGGGGGAGAATTTCAATTTAGTTTTCCATTGAAACCTACTCAATCTGCACTTCCCGAAACAATATGTGAACAGAAACACAGTCATTCTCCTTTGAATACTGAAATGCAGTTCTCTAGCAAATTAATGTGTACAAAAATGCATATATTGGGGCGAACAGAAAAATGCATTATATCATATAAATTGGCTTCGCAGGAATTATTTATATTAGGCATCATCACACTCCCAAGGCAGTTTGGGAATTGTGGTTGGCAAGAACAGCTTCTTGGTGGCTACGCTTCTTGATGAGACCTTGTAAGATAAGTAGCAACTCCCACCTGAAAATTTCAGGACCGCCAGCCTTTGTCCCACAATACTTGCTTTGTGATTCCTACATCCTGCTCCCGTGTTTCTATCTGTGCAAGGATGTGATAGAAAGTAGAGAATGCAGCAATTCAAGCAAGAAATTATACCCAATATTACAAGGCATACAGAGGTTGTTAAGAACAAACCATTAACAAACCTTTTGAACAGGTTCAGTGCAGCTGTTGCACTTAAAAAAAAATATAATCCTGACATTTTCAGAATTTGTCTCCTTCCAGCCATTGCAGGTAATGACACTCCCCCACATCACCTGTTGTGGTATTTTTAGACTAACTTAAACTTATTGGGAAACGCCCACTCAGCTTTCCAAAGGCTTGTGGGAACAAACTTTTGGCAGGAGAAGAAGAGGAGGGGAAAATTTATCATCTGTAGCCAAGGATAGGGAAGCAAGAAGAAGCCCAAATCTCTGCTCAGCAAATATCCAGCATAGGAAGGCACTAAGGAGATTGTATCTAACCAAATTTATTCAAAGTGAGCCTGTTGAAACTCATGCCCGTTAATTTAACGAAGTCTACTCTGAGTATGGCATGTATTGGACCCAACCCTACGCACAGAATCTCATTTCTGAGATCACAGCTTCCAAAGAGGCTTTGACAAGTAGCAGCAAAGCATTACACCATTAGATGTTCCCTCTACCATCGCCAGTTCTGGAGCCTACTGTGTCTCATTACTTAGCCAAATATGGAGACCAGTAATGCATATAAAAGCGGATAAAAGAATATCAGCTGGATGGAAAGTTTTAATATTGTGGCATGCCAACCCAATCTCTGAGATTCCAGGAGTTCCAGGCACTAACCCAGGACTTGAGTTTCCTTTTGGAAAATGAGGCACAGCAGAGACTGTGGTATCTTTAGGATATGCAGTATGGTTTATTTACACATATGAGCCTATGAGGGAGGTATTCACAGCATTAAAGGGTCTTGTTTCTGTCATAGCAGCAGCCTTACATTCAAGCTGCTACCAGTTACATTCAAGCTGCTACCAAGCTACCAGTCATCTCTCTCTCTCTCTCTCTCTCTCTCTCTCTCCCTTTGCAGCCTGCAATCTTTTTGTATCCAGCTTCTAGCTCGCATAACTCCTTCCCTAACCTCTCGACTCTAAACAGTTGCTTTGTCTGCGAGGGAGGGGGTCCCCATCCATTTACCATCTCGCACCGATCCCCCTCGTGCCTTTGTACTCTTAATGGCCCATCACCCAGGCGATCACCTCAACACAGGGAGCTAGGCTGGCTTAATTAGCTTTTAACACTCACCAAATCCAGGGAGTAGAAGCCTGTCACTCACAAACTCATAAAAAATATGTTTTATGTGCGACATTTATAAATAAACTACTCGTTCAAAAGGGATGTGTAACCTGTTGGGTTATTTTCAACTTGGTTGGATGTTTTTATTTGCAGGCTTGCATCGTGTTTTATAGGATAGTTTTAATTTTTTTATTGTTCACACATGTATTATCTTGTTTATTCAGGTGTGGGATTTTATTGTACCTGTATCTTTTTTTTTCCTTTCTTTCTTGTACAGTGTATTGGGTATTTTTGTTTGAAAATGGTTCATGCAAGATAGAGAGGAAAGAAAGAAAGAAAGAAAGAAAGAAAGAAAGAAAGAAAGAAAGCGATGGGTGAGTGGGTGGAGTGCCAATAATGCAAAAAAAGAAAAGGATAAAGCTCAATCAAAGACCAGGAGTAGAGAAAAAGAGACGGTTGCACTTACTCTCAGAACTTCCTTCGCCTCCTCGGAGAGACTGGACTCTCACTGTTCCTTCATATATTCAAAGCTTCATTTGCATTTCCACTCAGAATAGCCTTTTCTTTTGGCTCCAGACTTCTAACATTCGAGAACATTAAATGCATTTTAGTTTTTGTTTTCACCAGTTATAGCTCTTAAAGGTTTCCTTATTTTTCCCTCAGAGCTCATTCTCTCACATTAGCAATTAAAACGTGCCAGTACCTTTTAAATCTTCTCCATAATATGTTGTTACTGCTGCATGCCTCGCGCAATATACAGGCAGGCACATCTCGTCCCCTTTTATGCAGCAAGCCTAAGTGATCGAGAGATGTTAGCAATCAGTCTAAATTATTATGAACCTATATTAAAAGCCTGGTTCTCATAAGCAGTTAGCAATGTGTTTTCTGAAATCTCCCACAAACCCACAGTCCAGATCTTCTTCTTATTCTCCCCCCGCCATCCAATAAATAGTTTAATGGGGGCGTGGAATGTGCTTAGAAAACAAATCTTACATGTTTTCTGCTTTGCGGTTCTCCCTCCCTCGAGAGCCAGTGTGGTGTAGTGGTTAAGAGCGGTAGTCTCGTAATCTGGGGAACCGGGTTTGTGTCTCCGCTCCTCCACATGCAGCGGCTGGGTGACCTTGGGCCAGTTACACTTCTTTGAAGTCTCTCAGCCCCACTCACCTCACAGAGTGTTTGTTGTGGGGGAGGAAGGGAAAGGAGAATGTTAGCCGCTTTGAGACTCCCAAAGGGGAGTGAAAGGCGGGATATCAAATCCAAACTCTTCTTCTTCTCCTCAAATCGCCCCTTCCCAGGAGAGTGGCTGCTTAAAAAAACAAATCTAATAGTAGGTCTTGTTTTCCGTAGAAAATCTCCAGATAAGCACAAGGTGAAACATGTTTTATTTTAATCAAAAGCCAGTTCTTAACATTCTTTAACATTGGTATTCTTCTTTTTAAACTGAGAGAGATTCTGCAAACTTCTGAATTCAAAAGGCCTGAAGCATCACTTGGGATCTTTTTGTGGGTGAATTTATAAACGCAACATTCTCCTCAGCTGTGATTTCCAACCAATGCATACTGATGCCACAGTGAAGGTGGGAAAACATAGGCCTCATGGCTGGTAACCCTGAGAGCCATATGCCAATCTAATCCAACATCCTGTTAGCCAACTAGATGATCATGGGAAGCCCACAAGCCATACCCAAGAACAACATTTCTGATTCCCAGCCACTGATATTCAGCAACAAAATTTGTCATATATCTTTATCTGTGCATTTAAAAAAATTCCTACATGTTCCTGAGGTGTTTTGTGTTCTCTCTGCTTTGCATTCCTATCTATTCACTGTAGCAGTGAATCTAAATACAGCTACAATGTTTTCCTCTTTTGGACAAAGTAGATGAAATTAACAGGCACAAGAGATCCTCCACAGTAGATTAGGCCTGCCAGACTGCAGACAATTACAGTATGTCCAGGGCTTTTTGCGGGGAAAGAAAGGGGATTCAGTTTCCTCCATCATACAGTACATTTGTTAGGCTGATTAAAACTCCAAAGTTCATATTAGTTTCATCTTGTTTAAGGGTAGCAAGGATTTGTCTCTTGCTGTTTCTTTAAAATAAGGTGGTCGAGTGATATATATTGTTACTTGTGAATAATTTATAAAAAGGCAAGAAGGCAAGCTCAATATGAGACATGGTCGTATGCTGGCAATTTTACCAGAGTTGGGCTAGGAAGTCCGTGGCCCACCAAATGCTGCTGAACTACAGCTCCCAGCATTCCTGACCATTGGCCATGCTAACTTGGGCCAGTGGAAGTTGGAGTCCAACAACATCTGGAGCACCATAGGTTTCCCAGCCCCTTGCACTAGAGAAAAACTTTGATTTTGAACATCGTTTAAGGGTGAATTGTGAGCATTTTGAAATTATTGAAGGTTCGGTTGATTCATGAGCCTTTTGACTGTGCATGGAATCAAGCACTGATGTGCCAGTTTGGTTGCAAGCAATAAGCCCAGGGCACAAATAATAACTGAATAATAATTTTATTATTTGTACCCCAGCCATCTGATTGGGCTGTCCCACTCACTCTGGGCAGCTAAAATAATTGAGAATGTCCATTTGGGACTCCCAAATTTTGGTATCACTCAGGGCGCCATACTACCCAAGATTACCAGGATCCGCCCCTTTTTCTGCTCTCTCGTTCTTCCATAACTCCCACACTCCCAAGGAGCCATTCCCAAGAGCTACTTTATACACTAAGCCTGCAACTTACATGCATTTAACTTGTGTGCATTCAGTTTTATATGCATGGCAAAAAAAATAACAAAAATTAAACCAGGGTGGAAAAGGAGCGAGGTTCCAGGAGAAATTACTTTGGCAATCCCACCCACCATTGAACCCAATGGGTTTTGACTATACACAACTATGGCTCTAGACGTGATCCTCAGAACGTAATGCCCACATAAGTTGCAGGTATCCTGTATAGCACTATCATCTTTGTGTAATTTATTGCCCTCAATAAGAACGACTGAAATCTATAAACCTATGATCTATAAACCTCCGGTGTAAAATTCCGCTGCGGCTTCTTCTGGTGGCTTTGAAGAGTGTGCGTTGCATCATTGGGGTTTTCTTCAAGAGAAGCTGAAGGTAAACTTCACTTATGCCTGACCTCCTTGGCCTTCGCAGCTGGAATGTGTTGGGAATCACTTCTGGCACAGAAAAGGTTAATTGTCTCCTGCTGCGAGGTAGAAGCTGAGCAAAGGATGCCACATTTGGTCAGAATTAGAGTAAATGAGGTTTCCTTTATACCGCTGCTTATTCTCAACATGTTGAAAGGGCATTAGTTCACAGTCACTTTTGCTGGAATTATCAAATCTGCTCAGGAAGCTTCATTAGGATATTAAACAAGACTTAATAAGTGAAAGTGATTTGCATTGCTGATAATCGCGCGCATTAATCAAGGCAGCTTCTGTCCTTTTCCCTCTTCGCGCGGCAATATGCTTCATGCTCTATTGTAAAGCCTCTTTAATTCTGCGTGGCGTCTTAAAAAGGGAAGCGTTTTGTTTTTAGAAAGCCATTTTTATAATGATTTACTTAGCAAAGATCACTATAAATAATGTCCAACTCACTCCTTAGCTTTGCCCATCAATATAATTAATATTGTGTGGGGTTTGTGTCCAGAATATGGACCAGATGTGCTTCCATTTATCAGACGTAGATTGCACTTACTTTAATAAATTCAGACGGAGGAACTTTGGGAGCCAAATGATGACATCTCACACTTTAATCTGAAGTCGGAATGTTAAATTAAAGTACAGATATTTTATGTAGGATTTGCTGCAATATGTTTTGTCTCACCTCAGTATAAACAGAGAAAGCTAAAGCATGCAGCTAATAACTTCTTGAAATCATTTCAACCATTATTAAATGATGTTGCTTGTGTGGTCATTCCATGGGTTATCTAACCACAATGCTTTATTCCATTACTCCTGTGCAAAGTGCCTTATATTTCTTATGGCATGCACAACAATCTTGTGAGGTAGGCTAGCCTGAGAGATATGGACTTGCATTCATGGGGTCACCTAGGAAATTATATGGGTGGGGCAGAGGTTTTGCTTTGTAAAAACATTGCAACCTAATGGGCTTTTCCAAATAAGCATGAGAGTCCATGTCTGTGTATAAGGTGTCAAGGTCCCCTTTTTGAAGATGGGGACAACATTTGCCTATTTTCAATCTGTAGGGCCCTTGCCTGTTCTCCAAAAATTCTCAAAGACAGACGCTCTGAGATTACATCTAACTCTCAATATTTCTGACTGTTGCCTATGCTGGCTGGAGATGATGAGATTTGGAATACAGTAACATCTAGATTCGGAGGGACGTGGGTGGTGCTGTGGGTTAAACCACAGAGCCTAGGGCTTGCCAATCAGAAGGTTGGCGGTTCGAATCCCCGCGACAGGGTGAGCTCCCGTTGCTCGGTCCCTGCTCCTGCCAACCTAGCAGGTCGAAAGCATGTCAAAGTGCAAGTAGATAAATAGGTACCACTCCGGTGGGAAGGTAAACAGCATTTCTGTGCCCTGCTCTGGTTCACAAGAAGCGGTTTAGTCATGCTGGCCACATGACCCGGAAGCTGTACGCCGGCTCCCTCGGCCAATAAAGCGAGATGAGCGCCACAACCCCAGAGTCGGTCATGACTGGACCTAATGGTCAGGGGTCCCTTTACCTTTACCTTAATATCTAGATTGCCACTAGTTCCCCACTCTTGACCTAGTGGGTGGTAATGTGGTCCAATCACAATTCAGTTATTCTGCTTGGAAAGCTGGCTCCTCCCCATTATCGTCCAATTAGCTCTCCTGCGCTCTCCAAACAGGGTATGATCAATCTTAGCAAATAAACTCTGGCCCATTGCCCATGGGCTGCTCTTGAAATTGCCCTATACAGTAAACTGACTGGTAATTTCTATAATGATGTGCCAATGGCATTGGGTTGCTGGGTGCCTTGCAGGGAGCCCTTGTACAACGTGTCAGTGTCTGTCATGTCATCATGTCATATCACATTTTGTGTGACATAGCCTTTGGAATTGCATCATTTGAGGTTCATCACCTCCCCCCACCCTCCATCCCCCTTTCTCTAGTGGTCATTGAAGGGTGTTCAGAACAATTCTATCTTTGTCAATAGTTTAGGAGGGAGAACACTCCTCTTGCATTTCCAGGAGAAATCCCTAGGTCAAGGAGACAGTATTCTTCAGTATCATCTATGTAGGCAAGGGGAGCATTAAAAGAAAATATGGACATGATCTTATCCTTTTATATCTTGTTATGCAAACAGTTTTCTTGGCCTTACTTGTCTTATCCCCTACTTAGAATAGAGTTTTGCTGGAGTGTTATTCTGGAGGGTGCACTGTGTAAGAGAAATATATATATATTTGTGGGGGGATAAATTAGTTATTTGTTCAATCGTTACTGGATGTATTGTATTCATCAACCTTTGCAATAACTGTTACTGACCCAAAAATAACAAATATCTGTACTGCTGAATATATCTTTATTATTCTGTACCTAGGTATTATACTTGAAAAGAAATAAAAAATATGCAAAAAAGAAAGTATGGACAGATCCACACCACTCATGCATTTAAAGGGCGTCCAACACACATCCAATGCACAAGATTTTCCCCCACAGAACCATGGGATCTCTGGCTTGTTTAGGGTCCTGTGAATTGTAGCTTTGTGAGTGGGAAACTAAAATTCCCAGGATTCTGTGGGGGATGTGCTTTAAATGTATGGTCTTCTTGGGATTCAAGTAGTACTGCCAGACTACTGTGGGATCAGCATCAGTTGCAGAATCAGGAGGTGAAGAGAAGTGGTTGTGACCTCACAAGTACCTGCCAATCAGTGCTGTGTACAGCTGGCCATCACCATTCCAAACTGACTGTTTGGAAATCTTTGCAGAGATTTATGTTTATGCAGCAAGAAGAGTGTTGGTGCATTTTGAGAGCAAATCAACTCTTCTTTCGATGTCTCCCAGTAAGCACTCTTCAGTTAGCATCCAACTACAATTCTAGACAATTTGGGTACATCTCAAAAGCAATACTAGAATGTTCCAGCCATCCCTGATTGAAAGCCAACCTAACATTCGACCACATGTAAACACAAAGCTCAAAAGGTCGCTGAACGGAAGACCTTCTATTCTGAAACACTTGATCCAGCACATCAAGGGAAATCGCCAGCTAAATTAGTTCTGTGCTGGGGCATTTAGAAAAGCAGCAGTACAGACTCAACATTCATTTGTTTGAGGTTTCCTGCTCACAACTACAATGTCTCCTCCCTCTCCTACAAAAAGAAGTACTCGTCATTCAAAGCTTCTTCTTTTTTTTTTGAAAAACTCCTCTTTTTTTGTTAAAATTCTTCAAATACTTTCCCCTTAAATGAATGCATGAAATGATGGCCTTCCAACATTTCCCCTTTGCCTATGAATCCGAACGATAGGAACCAGGTGCTAAGGCTGAGAGGACATTGTTCCACCAGCAACATCTGGCTCTTTAGGAGGCCATAGGAGAATCTTCAAAGATGCATCTCTGCCTCTCGCGTGGTTGGGCAGCCCGTTGCCTGTCGCTTTCTCTTCTTGGATGTAATTTTCCCTTTGATTCACCTATAATTCTGAAGGAACTGATGCATTTGTATCCATTTTGAATGCCGTTCTATACAAACGCTCCATTTGATCTCAAGGCAGATCTTTCTCTTTTTTTATTTCCTCTTATATGATCTCAGTATTAATTTAGGCTTTGGCTCGGGAACTGCACAGATCCACCCTGGGTGATATTATGCATACACCACCATTTCTTTATCCTGACCTAAAATCACAGCCACGCATTCACCTTGACAAAACTCTTAACGTTTGTTAAGAATTAATAGCTTCTCTTCCAATGTGTTTCGCAAATCAAGTAGAAGTTAAGCTGCAAAACTTTATCATTTCCACAATCACACATTGCAGGTGTCGTGGGTCTGGAATATTGTTGTGGACTGGAGTGGAGAACGAACAGCAGAACCTTGACTTCATGGAATATTGCATTGTGATTTGGTATGCCCCCAGTAGAGTTTTGCACCTGTCAGGAAACACAAGATTTTCTTTTATATATATATATTAAATGCTTTTCTTTATCTGAACATTTAAACTTGTTCCAAAGGGGCATGCAGATGAGTAAAAATAATGCACTAAGAAAGTGTGCTATACAGTGGTATCTCAGGTTAAGTACTTAATTCATTCCGGAGGTCTGTTCTTAACCTGAAGCACCACTTTAGCTAATGGGGCCTCCTGCTGCTGCCGCGCCACCAGAGCTCATCCTGAAGCAAAGTTCTTAACCCGAGGTACTATTTCTGGGTTAGCAGAGTCTGTAACCTGAAGCGTATGTAACCTGAAGCGTATGTAACCCGAGGTACCACTGTATAGAAGTATAGACTTGCATGTGAATATGTTGTTAGTCCACTATCACACCCACCCACCGGTATAATCTATTCTAGCCCTTGCTGTTGGCTTCTGCCTGTCTTGGAAGATAATAAAGAGTGCACCTTTGGGGATGAAGTCAAACTAGTGGAGAGTTACAGTGCCTGTTGTGGCTGTAGGGTCCGATACAGGAGAGACATGTTTTGCTGCAGCTGGGGCAGATGAAAGCATCCAGATGTGCTACTGCACAGCAGTCATTCCTCCTCTGGTCATTGCTGTGGACACTTGACCTGACTGTCTGTCTCCAGGCACTGTAATTGTCTGCAAGGGCTTCCCACAGGGCAGGGTTGATGTTCCCAGCCTTCTGGCACATCTGCAGCCATCTTTGTAACACAGAGTTGGTCTGCCAATGGGTTAAGTGCCTGAAACAAGCTCCCTACAGAGCTCTGAAGGAGCATCTCCATCCCCACCATTCAGCCCAGACACTGAGGTCCAACTCTGAGGGCCTTCTAGTGGCTCCCTCACTGCAAGAAGTGAAGCTACAGGGAACCAGACAGAGGACCTTCTCGGTAGTGGCGCCCGCCCTGTAGAATGCCCTCCCATCCAATGTCATGGAAATAAATTACTACCTGACTTTTAGAAGACATCTGAAGGCAGCCCTGTTTAGAGAGGTTTTTAATGTTTGATGTTTTATCACTATGATGATGATGATGATGATGATGATGATGATGGGAGCACCCAGAGTAGCTGGGGAAGCCCAGCCAGATGGGCCGGGTAGAAATATGTTGTTGTTGTTGTTTACTTGGGTTTTGCCTGCCACGTATCAATTTGTCACAACTTGTAAGGTTGCAGATGGGCACTGGTTCAGGTGATAGGCATGGGAGAAAGGTCTCACCATCCCTATGTGAAGGGTATTCTGTTAAAGCAATCCGGGGAGTCAACTTGGTTTGGTCAACCCCCGAAAGGGGGTTGTGCCCATGCCTGCGTCCAGGGGAGCATCTGGGGAGTGAACAGAGTCTGTTCCCAGACTTTTCATCTGCCTCAGGTGTTCACCCTTGGCTGACCTATGATAGAGCTCTGGGTCAGCACTACCTACAAGGGTGTAGGGAGCTAGTCGAACCAGAGCCTATTCAACCACTCACTTTTCTGTAATCAATTAAGTTGTGACCTAAATTCTGCCAAAACCCCAAACTATAATTTGAGTCAAATGTGTCTTTATTTAGGGGGGAAGTCTCTGGGTTTGAACACGCAACTAGCAGTGCTTTTTAAACACTGGAAACAAAGTTAAATGTTGCTGTTTTTTAAAAAAAAAACAACGAGTGGAAATACAAAAATATTCCATCATTATAATAATAAATACATTGTTTCTACAAAGTGCTCAAAATAGACACCCAATTTCCTCTAACTCCACCATTGTCATCTAATTCTTCTATTTTATCACAAGAATATAATATCAATTCCTATCCCTGAAATTCCTAACTTTTCCTTGATCTGTTAAACCACAGGATCCCAGCTACCTTCCATATCCTCCTCCTGTGTTTTCATCATCACTGATAGTTTAATTATCCCCGACTGCTTCCAAAACTGTCGGATCTGCTCTCTTTAGCAGTCCTCCCTCCTCGACATTTAAATGGTTCTTCTAGCTGCCTCAGTAAGCAAAGCCTGCAGTGTAGACACCGTCCTGGTTACTTTACCCAGAAGGCCTCACTCTGATGATGGACCTCCTTGGCCCTTACATACATACAGATATGCTTCATTTTATATGTATGCTGCTTTTCCGTAGTTCAAACCTTGCTCAAGGTGGCTTAAAACACATTTATCAGTTACATATGATGTGAGACATTAGTGTTGTATACAGAATAAGGCTGGGAAAGAAGAAAAGAGGGAAGGGAGAAGTGGTAAACTTATACTTAGTGTGTACAGTGGTACCTCTGGTTGCAAATGGGATCCATTCCAGAGGCCCGTTCGCAACATGAAAAGCCCGCAACCTGAAGCACCGTATCCGTGCAGGTGCGCGGCACGATTTGGTTTTCTGCGCATGTGCGAAGCGCGATTTAGCACTACTGTGCATGCACTAGTAGCAAAACCCGGAAGTAACCCTTTCCAGTACTTCTGGGTCACCATGGGATGCAATCTGGAAAAAAACGTAACATAAAGCAAATGTAACATGAGGTATGACCGTATGTGGGATTTTTATGTCAGCATCATTTGGGTAGGTTCTCTCTCAACCCGAGAAAAGGGATAATGCACATACTTTGTAAACCAAGAAAATCTTTAATAAAAAATAAAAATTAAAGAAAGAAAAAGAAAACACATAATTAAAACAACAAAAATAGTCATAAACAGTAAACAAAACATAAAAAACACAGCCAAATTGATACAATTTCCAAATAGGATCTAAAATAAAGATACAAAAAAATGCTATCAACATCAACCACCGCCAACAATAGCTCCTAAACAATATATCTAGCCCACGAGTCTGTTCAGCAGCTTCCGCTTTTGTAGCTGGAGTCAGTCAGCCCTGGCCCTTTCCAGGCCAAGTGGGAAAAGGCATGCAAGGCAGGGGAGCAGGTCTTCCAGGACTCACAACCAAGATGGTCTCTTTTGCTAGAGTGAGACAGGAAAGAAGGGAAGATGGAGGTGTTGTAAGCACTGCTGCAACAAAAGAAATGCGCAAAAGAAGTGTGTTGGCAAAAAAGAAAGTGGGAGGTGAGAAGAGGAGGAAGGGTAGTTGAGGAAGTGGAAGAGTAAGGGCAGCAGTGGTTGTATGAAGATGGGGCAAGGACCCTCATAATATCCAATTTATTACGATCTGTTGACAGTCCTAGAATAGTGAGCTGGCAAAGTGTGGTGTAGAGATCAGCGTGTTGAAATTTGGCTATACAGATCATAGTTCACATCTCTGATGAACCTAGAGATGCAGTCCATTTTGCAATGAGATGTTATAATTTAAGCTGCTAGCAAGATCTAATAACTCCATAAAAGAAAAGGAACAAAGTACCCAGCCTCTTCTTGATTTCACCCCACCCCACTTCTTCTCTGCCTTTCTTTATGCTTGAAAGCCTCAATATCACCTCATTCGTCTGCCAGACCAAAGAGGGTCTTCCGATTACCCTGGCATTCTGGCAGATGACATCATTGCTCCCAGAGCTGCATTCCCTCTCCACTCCAGCGCTGAATGGCAGCAGCAAGGCCAGTTCACCCAATATAGACAGGGGGATGCTATATCTGCACTGAAGCCTCAGCTGCATCTCTGGAGTATCACCAAAGCATTTGTAGAACCGTAAAACTGTATAGTTGAAAAGGACCCTAGGATTATCTAGTCCAGGAACAGGCAAACTCGGCCCTCCAGATGTTTGGGGACTCCAACTCCCATCATCCCTAGCTAACAGGACCAGTGGTCAGGGATGATGGGAGTTGTAGTCCCAAAACATCTGGAGGGCCGAGTTTGCCTATGCCTGATGTAGTCTAACTGCCTGCGACACAGGATTCTCTTTTGCCCAACGTGGGGCTCAAACCCACAATCCCAAGATTAGGAATCTCATGCTTTACCAACTTAACTATCTACAATATATTATAGGAGGAAATCAGAGATATTCAGGCCAAGCTGGTCTGCTATGTACCTTTTTGTTAAGAATAATCATTATATAAAATTTAAAAATGCACTTACGCTAAAGCATTGTTTATAGCTATATACCTATACAAAACCCTTCAAAACTACCGATTAAAATTCTGATCAAGGAAAGTGGAAAGACAAGCAAATGCCATATTATACTTTTAATTTATAGTTTGAAATAACTTCTGACCAATTGAATTGGTTCTTTAAGTAAGCAACAGCACAATATCCTGAAAGACCTGGATACCACCATATGCTGAAATGCAGAACGGACTCTGTCTTTTGCTTAAAACAAATGCAAAATTCTAATTTTCAAAAGTATTGATCAAGGGTCCTTAATCCATGGAGATATTGAAAGCAAGTCCTTGGATTTCCATATCTTTGACTTTAAAAAAGAAGGAAAGAAAGGTTGTGTACCTTTTCATGCAGCTGGACTGACAACTCAAATCATAGCCACTTGGTAGAACATGAATAAGACCAAGAGACAAATCCGTCCCCCAAATTAGGGTTTCGCTTCCCCAGGGAAACACTAATGCAAGGCTACACATTGTGGCTCTAAGTGAAATAGGTGCTGTGCTCTTCTTGATAGGCTCTATTAGAAGTCAGTCACTGATCATTTATGTGTACATGGGAGTGGGGTTCCATTTCTTGTCTCCCTGAGTCAGGGAGAAAATGCAAGGAAGCAAATGGGACTAGAGAGCAACTGCTTCCAGGCAGAGCAGCAGAGCTCCCTCCTCTTTCGTTTGCATCAAAGGAAGCCCCCTACCATTCAACACCTTGAGCCCACTCAGGGTGACAGTAAAGTACAGCAGATATTTCCGCCCACTTGACCCAGCCTCGTGTGATTTCAAGGAGCAGGTCTCCGGGGGGTAAATGTTGCGTGCTTGAAATTCAGTCCGCCACCCGGCATTGAAGATACCGAAAGCAAAAACTTGCAGTCACTGAATCACTGGCTGATGTTGACAGACAGAGAAGAGCAAAGCCTGGGCATCCAGGACCACAGAGTCGTGTCTCAGAGGCCATCTAGCTCTCGGTGAAGGATCTTCGATGCAGGATGCAACAACACCTTGCTTCTGCTTGCTGTGGAGAATAGGCCACCTTCTCCTGGGGCAGCCTGCGCCATTCTTGAGCAGCTCTTAGGAAGACTCTCCTAAGGTTTAGCAGAACTCTGCCTCCCTGCAATTTCCCGGAGGTTCTCATCCCGCCCTCCAGCGCAACAGAAAACAAGTACACTTCATCTTCTGCATGACGGCTCTTCGGATATTCAAAGACCATGAACATGCCTCCCCTTAATGTTCTCTGGATGAAACACCCGCCACTCTTTCGACTGATCCTCATAGGACTTGCTTGGGCCAGAGGGCGAGGAAAAAGAGGTATACTACAATCCTTTCAGAACACAGAGGATCATAGCTATTTATTTGTACATAAACTATAGGCTCAACAACCAGCTCAAACCTCTTCACATGGTGGGCTTCTCAGGTAGACTGGGGTGGGGTGGGGGCAAGAGAGCCAGTGTGGTGTAGTGGTTAAGAGCGGTAGACTCGTAATCTGGTGAACTGGGTTCACGCCTCTGCTCCTCCACATTCAGCTGCTGGGTGACCTTGGGCTAGTCTTACTTCTTTGAAGTCTCTCAGCCCCATTCACCTCACAGAGTGTTTGTTGTGGGGGAGGAAGGGAAAGGAGAATGTTAGCCGCTTTGAGACCCCTTCGGGTAGTGATAAAGCGGGATATCAAATCCAAACTCTTCTTCTTCTTCTTCTTGATTGCCTATTTCCTCCCAAGGTAAGCGGACGTGACCAAGATAAGTCTGCAGGATAGCTTACTCTATGGTATTAACCTCTTCATGCATTGATTAGACACGATGGTTATATGAGGCTGGTCATCCCACACTTTGCACCCTGAGAGCTTCTCAGATGTCTTATATTTTTATTTTTAAAGATTTTAAGCCCTTGAGGTTTTAAATTCTGTAGCTTTAATTTGTGTTTTGTATAGAGTATAGTTGATTGTTGTAAGCTGCTTTGAAACCTACATGGTGAAAAGTAGGAAATTATTATTATTATTATTATTATTAATAATAATAATAATAATGGGTGGAACATGAACATGTGTACATAAACAAAAATTCTAATAATGGTAGTGTTGCACAGACTCTTAAGCTGGAATTTTAGAGACCTGACAACAAACCCCATTGATCTCAAAGGCATTTCCCCTGAGTAGGCTTGCACTGTTAATCTGTGTGTTGTAGGGACAGCCTATACATCAGAGGCAAAGAACATGTGGCCCTCCAGAGGTTGCTGGAATTCAAACTCCCATTGCCTCTAACCAGCATGGCCAATGGCTGAAAGAAGATTTGACAAATTTGTTGAAGGTAAGGCTATTGGAGGCTCCTAGCTCTGATGGATGTGATCTACCTCCACTGCAGCAATGCTTCTGAATACTATTTGCTGGAAACTGCAGGAAGGATGGCATCTGGTTGCCCACTATGAGAACAGGATACTGACAAGATGGCTCCCTGGCCTGATCCAGCAGGCTCTTGCATTCTAATGGTGAGGGTGATGGGGCTTGCAGTCCAGCAACACCTGGAGAGCTACACATGCCCTGCAGGGATGCAGGCTGTGGTCTAAACCATTGAGCCTCTTGGGCTTGCCGATCAGAAGGTCGGTGGTTCGAATCCCCACAACGGGGTGAGTTTTCGTTGCTCTGCCCCAGCTTCTACCAACCTAGCAATTCAAAAGCACATCAAAGTGCAAGTAGATAAATAGGTATTGCTGTGGCGGGAAGGTAAACGATGTTTCCGTGTGCTCTGGTTTCTATCACAGTGTCCCATTGTGCCAGAAGCAGTTTAGTCATGCTGGCCACATGACCCGGAAAGCTGTCTGCAGACAAATGCCGGTTCCCTCGGCCTGAAAAACAAGATGAGCGCTGCAACCCCATAGTCGCCTTTGACTGGACTTAACCATCCAGGGGCCTTTACCTTTTACAGTGGTACCTCAGGTTAAGAACTTAATTCGTTCCAGAGGTCTGTTCTTAACCTGAAATTGTTCTTAACCTAAAGCACCACTTTAGCTAATGGGGCTTCCCGCTGCTGCCGAAACTGCCACTGCATGATTTCTGTTCTCATCCTGAAGCAAAGTTCTTAACCTGAGGTACTATTTCTGGGTTAGCGGAGTCTGTAACCTGAAGCATCTGTAACCTGAAGCATCTGTAACCAGAGGTACCACTGTCCTTTTTTACATGCCCCACCACTGTCATACATGGATGTTCTTCACAACACCCCCGTGAGGTAGATTTGCTGGGTGCTTACGACTGGCCCAAGGACACCAAGTAAATTTTATGCTCTGAACCTGCTCAGCCTTTGTCAAATCCTCAACTCACTACCCTAACGAGTTTTGAAGAGGTGGACTATCCAAGCCATTTGCAACTGACAGAGTATTGTTTTTAATATTAGAGTCAAAAAGCTATGGCGCATTCTGAGGTCTTATGGTCTAAAATCTTAACTTAAACTTTTTTATTTTTAAAAGGTATGTAACTTTCTCCAAGAAATTTGGCCGGTCGATTTCCCCCCCCCCCCTTTTCTTTTCAACACACAGATACTGGCACTAGCTGGGGGCACTCTTAATGTTTTCAGCTCACAACTCTGCCATTTTGATGGCTTTCTGTTCCTCCACCCCCGCCTGCAATCCTCTGCCTGCATTTCATATTGTTTTCAAAGGGTCTTTTTCTACAGCTTCTTGTCAGGCCTGCACCCACTGATTCCTGGACTGCCTCCACAGACGGTGGCAGGTCCTCTTCTCTTCAATCGCTTTTGTATGCCATGTACGTGCCTGAATTTCAGCAGTGGTAGACTTATGAAGTCAGGGGACAGTATTCTTTTATTAACTGCTGATAATATTTCCTTTGTCTCCTGTGTTCCTTCCCTCAGAAAAAAAAAGCACCTGGGATAAGATAACAGCAATTAGAATTCATTTTCTCTTCATTTAACTTGATATTCTATATAATTTCTTTCTGACACATTCAGTCTCTCTAAGTAGCTTGAGATTAGAAGGGCTACAATGACCTGTGACACATCTACAAAATACCCAGGAGTAATTCTTGGTGTTAACCTTCAATAAACGGATGGATTATATTATAAATAATAAGATAGCTAAATATAGGCACAGCCTATGAATTAAACATGGCCCCAACTTTGCATGATGCTAATTTATTCTGGCACATCTTGATCCTTGTGAGGCAGCTGTGTCCTTCTCAATGTTTTTTAATTGTCCAGTAGTTGTCCTTTATCATCTAGCTGCTGCCTGCTGTACAATGTACAGTAAATCTGTTGCCAACCCCTTTACATCATATATGATCAGAGAGGTGAGCTTGGCTTCCGGTACAACTATGGAAAAATCAGGGAAGAATATAGCTACAATAAATTGGTTGCTGTTCTAAGATACCCTATTAACAATATCATGCTTAGGCAGAAACAGCATGTAGAATGCTGGCCACAAAACAAACATATTCCTGTGCTTCTGCTAAAACAATGATAAGTATTGTGGCACCTTCAAGATGTAAGAATTCGTCCAACAAAGTGGTCCTTTTTGCACAAGGACTTCTACTTACACTATGGACCTTCCCCACCCTCTTCTCCTCTGAGGGCCCCCCAAAAAATCTGAGAGTTCCTCCACTTCTCCAATTTAGATTTGGGGACATCCATGGGGCATGTGGAGAAAGGAGGGGATTGAGAAATTGCATTACGAAAGTCCTTGCATGAACAGGCCAACTTTGTTGGATACAGCCATAACAGATTTACTAAGGAATAAGTATTTGTGGCCTAGAGCCAACTTCATCAGATCCATGAATTGTAATCCCAAGTAGGCAGGTATATATATGGGTGTAAAAGGGAAAATGCGTCAAAGAAATGATTCATTTAGAGATTAAATGCACACAAAAGTGTTTCTTCACAACGGTTATCAGAGATAACACCAGTGGGTTTTTTTCTGGGGGGGACGCATGGGTACGCATACTCCTAAACATTTTGTGAATCTAAGTTTGGCCTCATTGAGGGCACTATTTCAATATGAGTAGGAAAATGAGAGTACCCCTAAACATTTTTTTAAGGGAAAAAAGCACTGGATAACACCATCAGCATCACTGAGTAAATCCACATTTCTTGTGGGGGCAAGAAACCATTGTCTTAGACCCAAAGAATGGAAGTGAACTTCCTTATATGCTGAAATTCAAAAGTTTCACACTAGAGATTCCCTATGAAGTTCCCTTTCTTCAAGGTTGGTCACTTTAAGGTAAGTAATGGAGAGAGTCCTGCTGTTTTCTTGATATTGCTATTTCAGATATGTGTCCAATGATACTTTTGGACAGCGACCATCCTGTTTTTCCTGCACAAAACACAGAAGCACCAGATTGAGCACAAAATCACTCTGAAAAGTTCCTCTAAGCAACAGTGGGATAATGAAATGGTGGTGGGGAAGTAGTGGTTCTTCACCAGCATCACACTCACAGCTTGGCTCTGTCATGAACTCTCACCTGTGCTTTATGATATTTGCTGCAAGTATTCTACTACCTGTGTTCTGGTCTATTTGCCTGACTGCTTCCAAACTCCCAAATAACCAAATAGTTCTCGCTGTTGCTTGCTGGGAAGGAGAGGGGATGGAGCAAGGAGGTTGATAAGGTGCAAAAGCACCAGCAGAAGCACAAGATTGGCTCTTCTGGTGTGTTAGCACTGAGCTGACCTCCAGTAAGCAATATCAATGAACCTGCTGGACAGGTAGCATAGTGACTCTGTTCCACCTTGGCAATCTACCACTTCCTAATCATCCAGCAATGATGCTTGGGTTGCGAGGGTGACTCCATCCCAACACACATGCCCATTACAGCTTGTGGTTGGATTTCCCTTGCAATCAGCTGCAGCCATCAAGATCAATGGTCTGGGATGATGAGCATTGTAGTCCCATCACGACTGGAGGACCACAGGTTCCCTACCCCTGTATCCCAGAATGCTTTTCTGTGGAACAAATTTACACATTTAATTCCTAACCATTGAGTAATCAGGTGGTGATACATTTTGTGAACCTTTGATGCATGCAAGCCATCCCATCATGTTAGGAGAACAGAAGTCTGAAGAATAACAAACATCAGCCCAGTGGGGCATCTAGGAACGATCAACATACTCCCTATATCTTTAATCTGCTGCTCTTTGAAGACCCCACCTCAACAACCATGCCTCATCCACTTCTTATTTACTCAATTGGCAATCTGAAAAATTCTACATAGACCCGCATTCCCTTTAAAACAAAAACCAAAAAAAAGGAGAGCTAGGAACCAGCAGTATATGAAACAATAAATACTGTACCTGCAATTGTATGTTTAATTCATAGAGCAAATTACCAGAGATTACTTGTGCAAGTAGCTACAGTGTCCTTAAAAATATTCTTTAACTGAGAAGTTTCCCGACCTTTGGAGGAAATGCTTGCTTCTAGCTATGAGTAGAAAGCGATTTCCTTCTTTCTCTGTTGTGTTAAGAATCTTTTCTTCTTATAAAGAAGGCACCACAGTGGTTTATAACTGCCATGAAAGCCTGACAGCCTTTTGAGGTTAAGCTACTCAGCAATTCAACTTTTACTACAGAAACTTTGAAATTCAAAAAAGAAAAAAAATAATGTAAGTTTTTGAAGGACATGTGTTGCTGTAGGTGATCCTCTTAATTAAAAGTGATTGCCTGCTAGGAAATCATGCTTTTAAAAGTTTCATGAATTTATTAGAACCCTGAAGGTATCTTTGTATGCATAGGACTTTACATGGCGTTTATGCAATTTTTTTTTTGTTTCAGATCTGTTTAAAGCCTCACCAACACTCCCTGAGCAGGGAACAGCTCTGCTGGCGTTTGTATGTATTTTTGGCTAATTGAATTATGTGAAAATACATACTAATGAAGCTTTACTAGTGATGTTTGCCGAGGAGAGCATACGACTCATTTCTTCTAAATTAGGGGATCTCTCCCCTTCCTTCCCTCCTCCCTTTTTAGTAGTGAATTAACATTTTTGATAGGCAGATTCCTGCCGAGTTTTGTGACACAGATGACAATTTGTTTTGAAGCATTACACGAGAAAAAATCTTGGGTATATATGTGTGTTGAATTTAAACACACATACGTAATGTATGCATATATTTAAGCAACAAACAAATGAGGCACAATCTGACAAAGGTTAGCCATGATAGGCAGCAGGATCCTGTGCATGTTTACTCAGAAGTAAGTTCCAAATAGTCCAATGTGACAAATCCCATAAACATATGGGTCATGTACATCCTACTAAATTTATGGGTCACAGAATAGTCTTTTTTAATTGTTGCATTTAAATCTCATCTGTGGTTTCATGGTTCTCTCCCTCTTCATTTGATCCCCACAACAACCCTGTGAGGTAGGTTAGGCTGAGAGGCAGGGACTGGTCCATGGTCACCCAGTGTGCTTCATGGTGGTGTGGGGTTTTGAACCCTGGTCTCCCAGGTCCTCGTTCGATAATCTAACCAGTGTGCCACACTGGCTGGGCACTTAGTTCCATTCTAATCCAGTGAGGATTAGCAGCGACCCTAATTTATTATAGATTTATAATGCGCCACATCAAAGGACACTGACAAACTGGAACATGTCCAGAGGAGGGCAACCAAAATGGTCAAAGGTCTGGAAACGATGCCTTATGAGGAACGGCTAAGGGAGCTGGGCATGTTTAGCCTGGAGAAGAGGAGGTTAAGGGGTGATATGATAGCCATGTTCAAATATATAAAAGGATGTCATATAGAGGAGGGAGAAAGGTTGTTTTCTGCTGCTCCAGAGAAGCGGACACGGAGCAATGGATCCAAACTACAAGAAAGAAGATTCCACCTAAACATTAGGAAGAACTTCCTGACAGTAAGAGCTGTTCGACAGTGGAATTTGCTGCCACGGAGTGTGGTGGAGTCTCCTTCTTTGGAGGTCTTTAAGCAGAGGCTTGACAACCGTATGTCAGGAGTGCTCTGATGGGGTTTCCTGCTTGGCAGGGGGTTGGACTCGATGGCCCTTGTGGTCTCTTCCAACTCTATGATTCTATGATTCTAAACCTCGCCATCTGAAACCCTGGATACCCACTGCCAGCCAGTGTTAGCAATACTGCATTAGTTGGGCCAGCGGTTTGATTCCTATGCTCCCAAGTTGCTTAGGTTGCAATTATTGATGTAAGGTATTTTAAAACTACCACAGATTGTGGGCACAATTCAACAGAAGAAAAACCCCTCACTTGTGCCCAGTGAAAAAGCAATGGAATGAGACTTTGGCATGACTATGTGGCATCCCATAATTTTAAGCCGGATGTGCAGTCAGAATACTGGTCCACCTAGCTCAGTATTGTCTACACTGGTTTTCAGTGGCTCTCCAGGATTTCAGGCAGGGGACTGTCCTAGCTGGAGATGCTGAGGATTGAACGTGGGACTTTTCTGCGTGAAATGTTCTCTACCATTGAGTCACAGAGTTTCAAAGCTTTGCATCAAACCATGTATCCTATGAGAAGGGAAATCTGTCTTTTGATACTGCCAAACATGAAGGCAAGGGTGGGGAACCTCCAGTCCATAGGCCAATCTTTGCCCGTCATGGGGTCCAATTTTATCCACAAGCCGTTTCCCCCAAACCATGCCTACCTGGGTGATGTCAGCTGATGGGTGTTGGGTGGGGTTCAATCCTCCTGGATGATCCTTTCCCTGTGGAGAACTTGCTCGAGAAGCAGACCGTGTAGTATAGAGGACTGAACTCTCCACACATCAGCTGCACTATGCAAGCAGACCTCTCCCCAAACTCTGCAGGTTGATGTTGACAAATGGGTCAGGTGGGTGTGCCTGATGCCCCGCCCACTTGTCAGTCACCTGGTGACATCTTGACATACAGTATAAGGATCTCACCTGCTGAGCCAAAAAGGTTCTTCACTCCTGCATTGAAAAGCTGAGTGAAAACTGGCCACTAAGAGGATATAGACTCAAACTGCAGAGAGCTAACATTCAGCCTGGCTCAACAACCTTCCAGCTGATCTTTAATCTACCTGTTGATTCAGATCTGACTTTTATCAGGTCGCATACGCAGAATCAGGACTTGATAGCTGCAGGAAAGCCTGTGTAGGCTCACAGCTTCTTCGAGTCTGAGGTCACCCCACTGCCAAGCACATACCACTGCAAATGCTTACATGTCACAGCATTCCCCTCAGCATGCCAAACTGCCAATCAGCCACCATTGCAGAGATTCAGATAGTAAGGTTGTCAAGTACAGTGGTACCCCGGGTTAAGTACTTAATTCATTCCGGAGGTCCGTACTTAACCTGAAAGAGTTCTTAACCTGAAGCACCAGTTTAGCTAATGGGGCCTCCTGCTGCTGCCGCGCCACCAGAGCACGATTTCTGTTCTCATCCTGAAGCAAAGTTCCTAACCTGAAGCACTATTTCTGGGTTAGCGGAGTCTGTAACCTGAAGCGTATGTAACCTGAAGTGTATGTAACCCGAAGTACCACTGTAGTTGGAACTGGTCCTAAGAAAGATAGAAAAAGAAAAGATAGAAAGATAGAAGGCAGCCACTTCTGCCCTCACCCAGTTTTGCATAACATTGGCAGGTGCTGATTTCTATGTATAGGTGCCAAATACTATCATTTAAATAGGGTTCATTTACATTTGTGAATACTAGGGTGTTATACAAAGGGGTATCACTAGCTAGTTACACCAAAAATAAAATACAATTACACTACAACAAACACCCACCACACAAAGCAATCAAATAAAACACATTTCAAAACTATTCAAACCACAGAGCCACTAACTGACCCAAACTTAAACGCTTGGATGAATAAACAGGTTTCAGCAATATACTGAATACATTGAATAATGCAATGCATTGACTACAATACATGCGATGCATTCCCTAGTGGGAAGCAGTACTGTGACCAGTCGGCTGTCCATGTGCAACCTCCTGGTGTGCAGTTTTAAGGCTCCTGCTGTCCCTTCTTATAGTTACAGTGGTACCTCGGGTTACATACGCTTCAGGTTACATATGCTTCAGGTTACAAACTCTGCTAACCCAGAAATAGTACCTCGGGTTTAGAACTTTGCTTCAGGATGAGAACAGAAATCTTGCTCCGGCGGTGCAGCAGCAGCAGGAGACCCCATTAGCTAAAGTGGTGCTTCAGGTTAAGAACAGTTTCAGGTTAAGAACAGGCCTCCGGAAAGAATTAAGTACTTAACCCAAGGTATTTTAATTGATTGTCTGATTTTATGTTAATGTGTTATACATTTGATGTTAGCCGCTCTGGGCCCAGCTTCGGCTGGGGAGGGCGGGATATAAATAAATTTTATTATTATTATTATTATTATTATTATTATTATTATTATTATTATTACCACTGTATTTATCTTTAAACCAGGCCTGGACCAGACAGTCCTTCAAACGGGGGGCTGTTCTCTGCAATGCGAGGTGCCAATGGATTTTAAAAGCCTGGGAACAATAAACGGTATTCATAACCAAGGGGTCACCTCCAAAATGGCCCTGTCACTAATAGCCACCCACAACACTTGACTTTACATGGGCCTCTGAAGGTGATCTTAGCATTTGGGTAGGTATATATGTGGGAGAAGGTGCTATTTTGGGTAGTCCAAGTGGCAAGCTTTTCCCATGACATGCGACTTGAAGCAGAGAGGAGATATTAATCAGTCCCCGTAGTTCATTATCTGAGAAAACTTTCAATGACTGCAAAACGCTTACGCTTTAGTCATTTTTCTGTCCCCACAGCAAGGAACAGCTCTCTTAAAAGCCACCCAGCAAGTACTCCACAAAGTCAAAATTTGAAACGAGGCCTCCACGTCTGTTTGGCCAGAGTCCAGATGCTACATTCAAGGATTAAGCGGTGGAACGATTCAACAAGTGCATCTCCTTAAACAAGGCGAGAAGTGTCCAAAGGATAACAAGCACATTGTCATGCATTGCGCAAACACCATGTTAAAGGAAACCTTGAAATCAAAACAAAGATTCACTTCTCGTCAACAGGAGATTGCTTAACCTTTGTTATTGTTCAGCTTGTCATATCTATGCCATATCGGAGTATCCACTCGCTATCATCTTGTCGCCTGCACTGCAAGTCAAGGCTAACTCAGTGACAGGCTTCCCTGGCACAGCTACATATTCAGAAGCTCTCACATGCTGTTTCCGTGCCCCCCACCCTTCTCAGGGTCTCAGTGCCTGGCCTCCCTACCAAATGCTACGAAACCTCGTTGAGATGCAGGCAATGTCTCCAAGCTCCCATTATGTGTTTTCAGCTCCGAGCTCCGAAAAAGTATTGATAAGGGGCAGCGAATTAAAGAGAGAAGTCACAAGACGCTTGGAGAGGGTTAACTCTGCCTGTGAGTCTTCATTATTAGTCAGTTTAAAACAACACAACCCATTTCGGTGAGGGTTTCACGCTTCGTGTTGATCCTTGATTGTTTTGATCACTTCTTTTTTCTTCAGTGGGAGAGAGAAAGAGAAACATTATGTCTTTTATTTCTGCAGAACTCCAATAATTCACATTTGCTCAGATTCTCTAGTCTCACCAAAATGGTCAGCCTCAATCACAGCTATTGTAACATTTCACCCTGAATTATATATTTGTGGAGGGAGGCAGCAGGCTTTCTGGCCAAGCCGTTTCCACACTGTCAAGAGTTCCCCTTTATGAAAACAGAGAAAATGTCTGTTTTGATAAAGGGGGATCTCTTGACAATATGGTAAATGGCAATCTAGCAAAACAAAACAATAGTACTCAGAAAGCACACTGGATTCTTGACAGCCCTTTCTATAACCAGGCACATGTTTGCTATTAATCCCTAAGAAGCCAGCTTTGGTTCTCTGTTCCTAAAAGTCCTAAAACTGAGGTCACATCCATTTAAAGCACAATGATCCCACTTTAAACAGCCATAGCTTTCTCCCACAGAATGCTGGCAACAGTAGTTTCTAAAAAGTGCTGAGCATTGTTAGGAGACTCTGATTCCCCTCAGCGGAACTTCACCCTGTCACCTCAGCTACTGTGTCCAAGATATTTTGCTGGGGCACTCCATCTTCCAAAGAGCACTCTGCCTCGCTAGGTGGTCAGAAGACAGGCCTTCTGGGTGCTACCTCTCTCTCACACCTTTTGCAGAATAGCAGCTATTCCCGCTGATTCATTGAGTTAAAGAACCCACATTTGAGTATTATGGGTTCCCAAGGAACACTGGTGTAACGCTGACATATTCATGGCAAATACATACTGTACTTTTTAGTGTATAACATGCCCCTGTGTATATTTCGGGGGACTAAAAATTAAGAAAATGGGGGAGGGGAGAGAGAGAGATTGACCAGAGTTGTTGAGCTTTTTTGAGGGGGGGGGGAATCACTCACCCACCTGGCCAACGCTGCCAATAGCACACGTGCCAGAAGCCAAAAATCGCCTGCCCACTCTCACCAGCAGCCGCCAATCACCCGCCCAATTGCCGCAAAAAACAGCCAATCGACAGCACCCCTCAGTGCAGCTACCAATCACCAGAAAAATCCCCGCTGACAATATCCTACTTGCAGCAGCAACCAATCACCCGTCCCCACTCTGAACTACCCATGTATAAGACGACCCCAATTTTGGACATTATTTTAATGGAAAAAACCATCGTCTTACACACAGAAAAGTACAGTAAATCACAGAACTGCACCCAAGGTGCTTAGGTGTGCTGTAAAACAGGGATTCTCAAAGGGCAATCCTAGGTACATCTATTCAGAAGTAAGTCCCATTGAGCCAAATTGGCTTTCTTTTCAGGTACAAGAGTACAGGATTACAACCTTAAGTGTCATTTGTGAAGATGCAGGTAATTTGAATGCGTATAACCCCAAACAGGTGTGCCCCCCCCCCCGACTTTGGGTGTTTAGTTAGCAAAGCTGGAAGATAAAGCAAATGATGCTAGTGAGATTTGTCGCTCTGCTCTTCAGATCTCCTCCAGTTGAAATGCCCACTAAAACCTTCTGAAATAATGCATGATGTAGCCAGTAGATGTCAGTAAGTGATAATGAAAAACGGATTACATTAAACTCAGCCAAAGTATTGCCACAAGTTTCATTTCAAGTATGTACTGCCTGCCTGCAAACCAGTAACCATAACTCTGTGGCACTTTCTGAAGAGGCCCAAATGTCCAAAATGTTTCTTTTCTACATTAATAGTCGTGGAACTTTTTCAAAAAAATCCATGTTTGCCTGAAATACACAATTTCCCAGATTCTGACAGCAATGACTGTGGTGCACAGTTCCGTAAGGAAGAAGGCGCCATAGTGGTATCTGACAAAATTATATTTCTAACGTGTCCATTTTTTTTATCCTCCCTCCAAGCATCTGACTGCCTGAATAATCCACATTGGTGCCATCGAGGCTCAACTCCAGCCTTGAGGGAGAAAAAGTGTGTGGACCCCTCCTATGTCAGAGAGCCTTGATGGTCTTACCTGGTAACAGTGGGCAGCCTCTGAGCAGTGTCAGGTCACCCAGTATAGCAGCCATTTTGTAAGCTGCCATGCACATTTGACTTGCACTATATGAAGGCTGGATGGTAAATGCACCGATTGTGTTCACCGCTTGGATGTTTTCATGCCCAGTGCGAATGTCAGAGGCAGCTGGGACAGTCAATGTCCGAAGATCTCACATGGCAAATGCACTAGGTAAAATAAACAAGGTCTGACTATTTCTGGTGCACACCACAATCTGAATTATGGGTGTTACTGTTTATCCATGGATTATGGGAAGAGTGATACTTTGTATGCAGACTGCCCATGATTGAGTCACTATCATTTCCAATTAAAAGGTTCAGGTAGCAGGCGACAGGACAGCTTGAGACCCTAGAGAGCCACGGCTAGTCAGAGGAGACAATATTGGGTTAGATGGACAAGTAGTTTCACCTGGTCATCTTCTTGTGGATAAACATCCTTTAAAGTAGACTGTGTGGTTCTGAGTTCTGCAATCACTGCAACACCACAAATATCCAGTTGTTGTTGTTTTAAATACCCCAATATTTGCACTATAGTGAGCAAATTGAGACCAAACCTATTAAACAGATATTGCTTTCACAAAGTACATGGCTGAAGAATGTGGGCAAATTGTAATATGCTGCTCTTGAATGTGCTCACTGAGAAGTAAGGTCACTTCCAGATAGGGGTGGGTGAATCTGTCAATTTTGGTTTCTCTCAGTCTTTCATTTTTCCAGTCTTCAGTTCACTTCTGCTTATCTCCGTGTCAGTTTGTGAATTTTCTATTATTTTTTTTTATCCATCAACATTTTAGTGTATGCTTCTCCTGATGTAACACATTTTTGATGCGATTCGATACACCTTTTTTGCAAAGCAACCTGCCCTAATAGAATGTATATTTGAATTTATTATCACTAATATATTTTTCTTCATGCTGTACTCTAATATATGTGCTTTTGTACACATTACTTGGCTGGAAAAACTACATTGCAAAATCTGCAGAAGTGAGGACTTTGAAGGATGGCTGTCTTTCGGTTTTTTCAGAAAGTGCAAACTGGACAGAGTTATTCTTGAAATGTGAAGTGAGTTGAATTCCCCCCTTCCAAATTGTGTCCTCACTAAAAGAGGGCACGTGCTGCGGTGCGACCTGGAGACTGACCTCCTGTGTTGTGGGTGGGTTGGGTTGGTTAGCCACAACACCCGATTGGTAGGTCCCTCAATGTTGGATTCAATCTGGCCAATGGGGTGCAGTCTAAACGGATCGAGGGACCTATATATACCCATGCACGTGACCCAGAGCTTCCTCTTTCGGCTCATGCATTTGCAACAGCCACCCACCTCTCCCTAATTTTAGGGCATTTTGTGATTGACCTCGCTATGCCATCGTGTGTCATCTGTCGTTGGGACAGGGGCACAGCAGGAATTTCCCCACTTGGCTGATTGGCTGTGGCCATTTGGGTTTCGCCTGCCGCATAGCAATTTGTCACAACTTGTAAGGTTGTGGATAGGCACTGGTTCAGGTGATAGGGATGGGACAGTGGTCTCGCCATCCTATGTGAAGGGTATTCCATTAAAGGAATCCAGGGACTCAACTTTGTTTGGTCAACCCCCGAGAGGGGGTTGTGCCTATGCCTGAGTCCAGGGGGGCATGTGGGAGATCTGGGAGGTGAACATAGTCTGTTCCTGGATTTTCACCAGGTATTCACCCTTGGCTGACCTATGCTGGTGCCCTGGGTCAGCGCTGCCTGAAAGGGTGCAGGGAGCTAGTCAAACCAGAGCCTATGCAACCACTCACCTACTGTAATCAGTAATGTTGTGGCCTAAATTCTGCCAAAAAACCAAAACTAAAATTTGAGTCAAGTGTGACTTTATTTAGGGGGGAGGTCTCTGGGTCTGAACACGCAATACCTATTTCCAGATAAACAGTGTTCACGGGGAGGTTATACAGCATCAATTGCTGTCTATGGTTCACTCCTTCTGTTCAGTTTGCAAGGCAGCTAGATAACATCAGGTCATGCAATTGTTAGCTTCACTTTCCAGGTCATTGACCTGTCACTTTCCTTACCGCAAACAATCCAATCTGGGGGCCAGAGCCTAAACTACCCAGAATGCCATTGAAAAACACCTGCAAAGTATCAGGAGTCCAGAAGCGCACTAAGCTCCAATGAGTTCAAAGGGACTCGTTTGCTAGTACAAGCAATTGCAGCTTTACCTACTTTGGGGGTGGGGGGAGCGTGGAATGGCAAACCAATGAGGCAATGCAATCGCAATTAGCCATATGGATAACACACACACACACACACACACACACACACTCCATGTTAATTCCATTTCCCGCAACTAGAAGAGAGGAACGAAGAAGCTGTTTCTTCTATAACACAGTTATTTTTCAGGATATATTACTGGGTTTTTGTTTCCAGCCACGTATTTCATAACTATCTCCAGCATCTCTTACCAGCTCATCCCCATGTCATGTGCCTTCTCCTTCCCCAAGCAGGAAATGGCCTCTGCCCCTCAGCGGGAAGACGGCTCACTCCATCCGGCTGCTCTTTCCACATGGAAAGCCCAGCACTGTTATAAGAATTCCATTCAAGAGAAAACAGTTCTCTCTCTCTCTGTTGTTAATTCCTGTTTTTCTCATTCTCTCTTGTGATGTGTAAGTAGGAAGTTCTCTCAGGGGACACTGGAACTGTGCTATACTCAGTTGTAAGTACAACAATTGTAAGTGCTACATATCTTTGATGGGTTGCCATCTCATCTTGACGTCAGCAACTTGGCTAACACTTCTGCTGGGGACCATCTTAGAAATCTTAACCCGTATCGTATTTAAGATAATCTTGAAGGCTGAAAGCATATGTTGTAGAGAAAGCAGGTGAAAGGCCTGCCCTAATTATTACTGTTGCTACCTGGCAATAGTAAATGCACAACAGCCTATGGCAGCTATGGAGACTTCCTTCCTCTCAGGGCCTTCTCAAGACATTTTGCTGCCTGGGGCAAAGGACAAGATGGCGCCCCCTCAACACTCCAAATGCAGAAGCTGACTGGACTGGCAGTTGCATTTTACTTCAACACCAAGAACACTAAGCTCATTGATGGGGTATATGACAGGCCTGTGGCACACATAGCTCTGAATTCCAAGAGAGAGAAATGGTTGTGCGTGCATGTGTATTGGGATGGCCACCACTGCTGCCCTCAATCATCTGCTGCCTAAGGTGACTGTCTCACTTTGCCTAATGGTAGGGCCGGCTGGGGTTGGGGGCATCAGAATGCAATCAAAGCCATCAAATGCTTGGAACCCAGAAGCTTGAGACAAAACAGGGTCAATTATTTACCAAGGCTAGGTACAGAAAACAGCAAGCGTTTCAGGTAAACAGAGACAGCTAGAGCCTATGAGTTTGTGGATAATGGTATCAAACAGAGGGTGATGGTGATGGCAATGCCTATTATTCTTTTGTGCAACACAGAGGTCACTCTCTTCCCTCCCATCAGAGCATTTTTGCCGTTATTTTTGTTCTGAGATAGCTTGAGTTCCCAAGTCAAAAAATGGTGCACTTATTCATTTGGCAGGCTTAAGGAACAAAGAACCATCATCTGGTGATCAACAGGAAGAGGAGTGCTCTTGCTATTCTGATATCATCTGCCGGTGTTATTGTTGCTGCTGCTCCAAGTAATAGGATTCTGGAAGCAAGACCATAAATCTTCCATGCTTTGCATTGTCTCATGCTCAGTTGAAGGCCCTTGTTGCTGATTGAGTCATGCATTTTTCATTCGGCTGGCTAACTAACACGCCTCAAGTGAAACAGACAGAAAAGTGCTGAAACTCCACCTCATCTTCTCCTTTCCCTTAACAGGGCTTCGCCTGTGAGCTACAAATAATAAAAAAGAGAGACTCTGTGCTCAGGAAGTGCCGTTGATTGAAAACGTTTTTTGGTGTTTTTTTTAAGTTCAAGAATAATTTTGGTTCAAGAATAATTTCCCTTTTCAGAAAATGGAAAGGTGTTGAGTGCTCTCTACTGGAGGGGGCGGCTCATGTGGAGAAGCCTCTGGGGCTGTTGAAATAAATGAGGCAAAGTCAAGTAGCAAAACTACATGCTTGAGTTAAGTCCTTAGCTGTTAGCCCTGACTGGCATTAAGCCTCTTGTATTCTTCTAAAGCGGGACGTGGCTGGCACTGTGGGTTAAACCACAGAGCCTAGGACTTGCCGATCAGAAGGTCGGCGGTTCAAATCCCCGCGACGGAGTGAGCTGCCCTTGCTTGGTCCCTGCTCCTGCCAACCTAGCAGTTTGAAAGCATGTCAAAGTGCAAGTAGATAAATAGGTACCGCTCCAGCGGGAAGGTAAACGGCATTTCTGTGCACTGCTCTGGTTCACCAGAAGCGGCTTAGTCATGCTGGCCACATGACCCGGAAGCTGTACACCGGCTCCCTCGGCCAATAAAGCAAGATGAGCGCCGTAACCCCAGAGTCGGTCACGACTGGACCTAATGGTCAGGGGTCCCTTTACCTTTACTTTATTCTTCTACAGCAGGTAAGGGGAACCTGAGGCAACTCCAGGTGTTGCTAGACTTCCATCAGTCCCAGCCGGCATGGCCAATGGACAGGGATGATGGGAGGTGTAGTCTAGCACATGTGGAGGGCCACAGATTAGTCACCCCATTCAAAATAAAGCTTGCTGCAAAACCCCTAGTGTGCCCCATTCTTGTTGTCGGTATCCATCTGTTTGGGAGACAATGGAGGAGTGCGTCTTCAGGAGTGAAGTCAAACTGTCGGCATGTTGCAGAGCCTGCTGTGGTTGTAGAGACTGATGTGGGAGAGACATGTTTTGTTGCAGCTGAGGCATATGATGTCATTCGGTTGTGCTGCTGCAGATGCACCATGGGGTTTCTTCTCTTTGCGCTCCTCCTTTCTAGTTTTCCTATGTATTCAGTCAGGTGTTGAAGGGTATAGATTAGCGGTCAGCACCTTGTTTCCTCTCATGTGATTCCCAGTAGCTGGCATTCTGAGGCTTACTGCCTCAGACAGTGGAGGGAGGACATAGCCATCTTGGCTGGTAGCCATGCATAGCTTTAGCCTCCACAAATTTCGCTTAATCCTATTCAAAGCCATCTAAGCTGGTGGCCATCCCTGCCTCTCGTGGGAGCAAATTCCAGAGTTTCGCCATGAGCTGAAAGAAGAAGTGTCTCCTTGTGTCCTGAATCAGCTTCAACGAATAGCCACCGTCAGAAGTTCAGCCTACACTTGAGTAGGACCCTGGCAGAGACACATGCCCAACTGGCATGTTCTCTCCCTCCTAGTCAATCGTTCAGGAGCTTCAAAAGCTTTCTTCAGCCCAAACATCACAGTGACCGATGCCAACCGACACTGGCACACTTAGGGATCTGCAGAGTTTGCGCAGTTCATGCGTAACAGACCTCAGCAACTCAGCATTTTGGCTAATCTACTTTATTTACATATAAACACACACGGAGCACTGCAACATGGCTCCCTCTCTCTCTAGCATCAGACAGCAAAGAGAAAAAGAACAAAGGACAATAGTCCCACTTCACAGAACACAGTAACACAAACATCCTGTTTCCGTCACTTCCTACTCTGTAGAGTCAAAACATATCATGTCGTGTGAAAGACAACAATCCTATGACTGCAATTATAGAGCAGGAATTCTAACAGCCATGGGTTCTAGTAGCATAAGAGAGGGAGTCAAAACCTGCCCTCCACATCATGCACAGCATTTGATAATTCCCGTTTAGAGAAAGAGGTTACATGACAGATATAAAATTATGGACAGCATGGAGAAAGTGGATAGAGAAATGTGTTTCTGCCTCATAGGGCTAGAACTCACGAACATCCAATGAAACTGAATGCTAGAAGATTCAGGGCAAGTAAAATTAATTATTTCTTCATGTAGTTCATAGTTAAGCTACTTCCACAGGAAGCGGTGACGTTCAGCAACTTGGGTGGCTTCGAAAGAGGATTGGACAAATTCATAGCTACCAATGGGTACCAGTAGCAGCAATGGCTATTCTCGGCATTCACAGTCGGAGGCTCTAGTACTTCTGAACACCAGTTCATAGAATCATAGAGTTGGAAGAGACCACAAGGGCCATCAAGTCCAACCCCCTGCCAAGCAGGAAACACCATCAGAGCACTCCTGACATATGGTTGTCAAGCCTCTGCTTAAAGACCTCCAAAGAAGGAGACTCCACCACACTAGAAACCTCAAGAGGGGAGAGTGCTCTCATGCTCGGTGTCAGGGACGGGCTGGAGGAAGAGCAGTGGTGGGGGGTGCCAGCCTGGGAACCCCCAAGAGAAACCCCAGAGGAGGAAGGCTCAGAGTCAGGGGATTGGTGCTGGAACCCTGAGGAGAGGTCAGAGAGAGAAGATTGGGAGGAGGGACTGGATGCTGAAGGGGCAACAGGGTTTAGTGAGCAGAAAGAGCCTGTGACAGAGAGCAGTTTAGACTCCACAGCTATAGTGAGGGGGGTGCTGAAGGATCCAGGGAGTCTTCCTCTCCTGCTGCAACAAACTCCCCTCCACCTTTGTTTCCAAGAACGGGCAGAATAATAAGGAGAGCAGAACAAAGGCCAGAGGTGCACAGACTCAGTGTGAGACTGCTTGGGAAACATCTGGGAGAGGAGGAGTCTTAGAAGGGGTGGCAGGCAGGGACCTTCAGTCCTGGCAACTGCTCCATAGGGGCAAGACCAGTGCTATTTTTCTAGAAAAAGAGGTGTTCTCTTATAAAGGCAATGGCACCCACCTGAGAGGTCCCAGAACTGAGTTCTGACGAGTTCCAACTAGAAAAAAAAAAGCCCCAGGGAAGACCTACTGGGAGGAGTTGCTGAGTTGTATGCCATTTCCTAGAATAAAGAGTTAACTTTATTCGCACCTTTGCTCCTTTTGTGCTGACCTCCCTCTGACTCCAGCCCTGACACCTGGGTCCTGGCTGAGTGTTTCCCACAGGGACGGGACGATATGGGATTGGGGGGGCAACTCCCATCTCTTGCGGAGGCGCAATTAGTGCCATCACCGTCCGTTAAGAGTTTGGGTGTAATCTTCGACACCTCCCTTTCCATGGAGGCGCAGATTGCAGCTACAACAAAGGCGGCATTTTTCCATCTCCGCCAAGCTAAGCAGTTGGCTCCTTACCTCTCTCGCCCTGACCTAGCCACTGTGATCCACGCGACGGTCACCTCCAGACTGGATGATTGTAACTCGCTCTACGTGGGCTGCCCTTGAGACTGACCCAGAAACTCCAGCGGGTGCAGAATGCTGCAGCGAGAATCCTTACGGGGTCTTCGCTGCGAGATCACATTCACCCGGTGCTATACCAGCTGCACTAGCTCCCAGTGGAGTACAGGATCAGGTTTAAGGTGCTGGTTTTAACCTTTAAAGCCCTATATGGCCTAGGACCCTCGTACCTACGGGACCGCCTCTCCTGGTATGCTCCACAGAGAAACCTACGGTCTGCAAATAAAAACATCTTGAAGGTCCCAGGCCACAGAGAAGTTAGGCTGGCCTCAACTAGAGCCAGGGCTTTTTCGGCCGTGGCTCCAATCTGGTGGAACACTCTGTCACAAGAGACCAGGGCCCTGCGGGACTTAACATCTTTCCGCAGGGCCTGCAAGACAGAACTGTTCCACCAGGCCTTTGGCCAGGGCACAGCCTGACTCCCTCCCTCGGCAATCTTTGCGGAGCTCTGGCCCAATGGTTGCCAGTGGCTTGAATTAATTAATTTTATAATGAATGATTTTAGAGTGTTGTTTGTGCTGTACTTTTCTACTGTTTTATTGTTGTTAGCCGCCCTGAGCCCGGCTTCAGCTGGGGAGGGCGGGATATAAATAAATTTATTATTATTATTATTATTATTATTATTATTATTATTATTATTATTTAGGCAGCCACTGTGAGGAGAGCATTGGCTGGACTGGATTGACCTGATCCATTAGCCTCATCTTGCGTTTTCATATTTTTACACTTCTTTTTCTTTCATAGCTGCCCCTGCATTCCCTATTTGTTATTTATTTATCCCTTCCACTTAACATCCTGCCTCATGCTTCAAAAGGCCTCGGGCCTGCAATGTCCTCCGTCACCTGCTTGAGTTTCAAGCTGCAGGATATACAGCTTGGCAAGCGCATAACCTGATGAGCCTTGTTCCTATTGAGATTTCCTCATCACTATTAATTTCTCCCCTGCTCCTGACAGATTTGGGAGCCACTTATTGAAATTCTTCCTTCTCCCGCCTTAGCGGAATCCAGCTCAGCCGCTGTCAAATCTGCCAACAGACACAGCAATGCTACCGTGATAAAATAGGTCCAATTCTCTCCCAATCTTACTTTCCTGGGGAAGAACAGAACTCATTAAATAATTATCAACTGTGACAAGAAAGTCGCCGGCCAAACACTTGCCGCTAATCTAGGCATGACAGCAGGACTATACCTTTCAAAGTGGTAATTAGCTAGATTAACAACAACATAAGTACCAGACAATGACATGGAAAGGACTGTCCCTAAAGGAGAGATTCATTATACATAGGGTTTAGTGTTTGCATGACTTATGAATGGTATTTTGCATCACACAACGGCCCTCTGTCTTCTTCTTCTCCCCGCTCCATTTCGGCAAAGGAAGAAGGGAAGGAAGCATAGGTATAAGTGAGGCTGAGCGCCATAAGAAGAGACTCTGGTTCATCCAACCTATGATGGGGACAAATGGCCATCGCTGATCACAGAAACACATACAGTCCCATGCAAAAAAATGCACTGCTATTTCCAGAATCAATTAGCGCAGCAACAAAGGGTTAGACCAAAAACAATGCACCTCTAGAGAAAGCTGGCCAAAGTCCAGAAAAGTGAATGAAGTGAATATGGTGCTTATTGCCAGCTGAAGTCCCAGCATAATAATTCATATGGTATTTGCTTTCAGCTTGCAGAGGACAAATGTCTATATTATAGTGGTTTGTTTGTGTCCATTCCCTAGTGACTCAAGTGGGGTTTGGGGTGGTGGGGTCCCCCATGAACCGAAGCTGAACTTTGACAATTCCAAAAAACTGCAAACACCAGAGTGCCAGCTTGCCAGAATGCCAGCGCCAGTGTGGTGTAGTGGTTAAGAGCGGTGGACTCATAATCTGGGGAACTGGGTTCGCTTCCCTGCTCCTCCACATGCAGCTGCTGGGTGACCTTGGGCCAGTCACACTTCTCTGAAGTCTCTCAGCCCCACTCACCTCACAGAGTGTTTGTTGTGAGGGAGGAAGGGAAAGGAGAATGTTAGCCGCTTTGAGACTCCTTCGGGCAGTGATAAAGCGGAATATCAAATCCAAACTCTTCTTCTTCTTCAGGTTTGAAGAGGCTCTGGGCGAAGTCCCATAAGTTTCCCACACCCTCCCCTGTTGGTAGGATCTGCTGGGCTCTCAATCATAGCATGATTGAGAGTCACCACTTTAATTTCCAGCCATGCTACATCCAGGGGGAATTGGGGGGAATTACAGCTAGACTCAGCTACCTGGTGCTGCTCAGAGCACTGAGACAACAAAAATAAGTAACAAATACAAGGGTCCAGGTCAGTCAGTGGTGGGCCCTGTTAAGGTGTTGAGACCGTAGCAGCTGCTGTCTAGCGATGCCAAGCACAGACACATAGTTTGGCTTGTTTTGGCAGCATAAGGGGCCACAGTTGAAGAACAAGTTGGCTATCAGAATATCAGATCTATCATTAGCTGGCTGTGTGACCATAGGTCATCATAATATGGCATTATTAACATTATTTAAATTATGGACACTGCTGCCTTTTGAATAAACTATTTTAGGACTTGGTTGTAAACGATTCACCTTGAAAATCCCACATGAGGCCTCCTGAGGTACAGTGGTACCTCTGGTTGTGAACGGGATCCATTCTGGAGGCCCATTCGCAACATAAGAAGCCCACAACCTGAAGCACCGTATCTGCACAGGTGTGTGGCGCGATTCGGCGCTTGTGCGCATCCATGAAGCGCTATTTAGCGCTACCGCGCATGCATGAGCGGTGAAATCCAGAAGTAACTCTTTCCGGTACTTCCGGGTCACTGCAACCTGAAAAAACGTAACATGAAGCAAATGTAACATGAGGTATGACTGTATATGATCTGCCAATGAAGCCCTACTTCTGCTTTAATGTGGCAGCCAGATTAGTTGCCACATGAAACAGGGTCCTTTTGGTGGCAGCCCCAGAGTTTGGGAACATTTCCCCACACCAGCTTTCTGCTTCTTTTTCTTTCTGGAAGGAAGTCAATATTATTTTTCCTTTCCCTTTCCTTTTGGCCATTCTGGTTGTTGGTTGTTTCAGCCCCATTAGTTGTTTTGTTTTGCTTTGCTTTGCTTTGCTTTGCTTTGCTTTGCTTTGCTTTGCTTTGCTTTGCTTTTAGTTTTCCATTGTTCCATTTTAACAGTTTTTATGGAATTGTTCTGGATGCCACTTCAGGAACAGTATCTCAAAAAGGCTTTAGAAATCCTGCAAGGAACCAAATGTTTAAAAGTGTTTTTGTTGTTTATCATAAAAGACATGTAGCTCATTGGTTCAGCATCTCTTTTGCATGCAGAAGCTTCCAGATTCAATCCCCGGCATCTCTATAGACTATATAGGATAATCTCCATATAAGATAGCTTCCTATGTCCCTGTAGTGATTAAAATTTGCTGAGGCCACCAGGAATCAAGTAAAAGGGGTTTGGGAGCTGAATTTGGCTCGTGTGTCTCTGAGACCTGTCTCAATATATTTTGCTACTTGAGGCAACAAGATGGCGCACCCGTTCAGTGCTAAGTGGAATGGCAGATAAATCTTACTTCAACATTGTGATGGGATAATGTTCTCTGTTTCACCTGAGGGCAGCAAGCTAGCCTAGCAGTTGCAAGGCAGGTGTTACCTGTAGGGCCAACAACTTTAACGAAGGTAAAATTTTGGTGGCCCAGGATGAACAGTTAGGAGACTGCCACTGCTGCCCCTAGCATTTGGCATCTGAGATAGCTGCCTCAGATAGGGCTGGTCTAGAGGTCTATCTGCACGTTACATGAAAATAATCATGTCTACTTATAATATGGTTACCAGGTTTTCTTTCCAATGAATATGGGGATACTGTTTTTTGTGTGTGGGTTTTTTGAATCTGAGTAGCAACAGGGAGTCAGTAGTGGGGATGGTGAGGCAAAAGACCCTGGGCCCAAGCACACATGCATATTGTATAAAGGTGCAAAGCCCTTCTTTCGCACCCTGTGAAACATAAATGCACAGTTTTTAAAAACTGTGCAACAGTGTGCCACCTACCCATGGCAAACCTTCCCCAAACCTTCCCTGAGCTCTTTCCCCCTTCCCCCTTTGTTTTGACAGATCAGGGGAGGCTCGGGAGTTGCGGGCAGGCAGCCGTTGCCCAGTTTTTAAAAAACTCTGCGCATTTATGTTTCACAGGGTGCGAAAGAAGGGCTTTGCACCTTGCCTGGCAGAGAAACCGCACACCTTGCGCCCCTCCTGGGCAACGCCCGCGACTCCTGAGCCTCCCCCGATCTGTCAAAACAAAAGGGGAAGGGGGCAAGAGATCTGTACCACCAGACGTCCCCGGTTCACCTTCGGCAGTGGTGGCGGCAGTGAGCAGCAAGCAGCTCCTGAAGCCAGCCGGAGCCAACTGCGCTACCAGACTGGCTCCAGGCTGCAGAGGCTGCCACTGCCACCTTTCCCGGGAACAGATTTGCAAATATGGGGACATTCTGGGGACAGAATTTGTCTGGGGACAGATTTGCCAATTCGGGGACTGTCCCCGGGAACCAGGGACGTCTGCTAACCCTAACTTATAACCCCAGCTCAAATGCTGAAATCCCCTCGAGCCCTGCCTCCCTCCCTCCCCCCCCCCACCTTCCAGGATCCGAGCAATACCTCTGACATCACTCAGGCTATTCACAAAATGAAAATGAAGCACTGCATCAATATTTGCCTAACTGGAAGAAGCCAGGGGAGTGGGTTGTTTGGAGTGTTTGCGCAAATCCAAGTGGAGATGGATGAGCCGGCGAGATGGCCAAAAGATGTATACAGTTTATCGCACAGCCCTGTTATTTATCACATGATAATCGCAAGCAAATATTTGGTATGGGGATATAGATGCACACATGCACACAGATCCGGACGGAGCCAAAGTTTTCCTGGCACACGGAGTCCTCGCCGCCTGCGCTGCAAATTGTGAGTCTGCGGCTGCACTTGTTCCAGAATTGCTTCTCAGCTGCCAGCCCACTGAAGCGCCTCCGGCTTCGGCCTCATCCTTTGTTTGCTTGCCCATTAAAGTTCTTATCCGGCACTCCATTTTGGCAGAAGATCCCATCATCTCTGCCTTGTGCTGGCCTAGGCCTTTCTCCTGCCTCGCTTTCTATTAACCTACAGCAACAATGGCCAGGAGTAAACTGGAGCAGCTGGTTACAGATTCCCACTATCTGACTGTGAAACAGCTGCTTTCCAGAAGGACTACACTGCAAAATGTATACTGTGGAGCTGGGTCATATTTTAAGCCAACAGAGAACAAGAGGATGGAGAGAATGCGCCTTGTGCCTATTTGATAGCTGGGGCAGGAGGAGGAAAATCTGAGTTGCATACATCACTCTTCCTGGGTGCCATGCCCAAGCATCGCCTTCCAGGTATGGCCTTGGCATTATATCATGCCATTATCTATCTCTGCACCAGCGTCCATTGGCCCTCTTTCATCAGTCCATGCAAAAAAAAAATAATGCTTTCTGGATTTTCAGTCAAAATTAATATTTGCCACTTGGCTATTTTTGGCTAGGTCCTCTTTGACAGCATTTAATAGAAATGGCAAGCATAGGAACCGCATTTGAGCCTGTGAACATTTACACTCAAATAACTTCATTTAGATGAGTGTCACTGGGAGCAAAATGAGACCGATTCGGAGCACTGTGGCTGCTCTTGTATCTTTGAAATGTTTCAGCACAACCTTCCTCTTTCATCCCTTAAGAATTATGCCCCATCTTGCCGGAACATTTTACATTCCAGAGTGCCCAATAGGCAATGGGACTGGAGCATACAAGGAAGGACTAGCTGATCAAAACTAACCTTAAATAAAGAATAAAATCAATAAAATGCAGCTCTGATGAAAACCTCTGGCACAACTCGACCAACCCACAGACTTATCCTCCCTCTTCCTTTTCCAACTCCCAACTCTCAACTGACTTCCCAACAACTCCAACTCTAACTCTAACTCCTCCCCTTGGGTTCCCACTGGCCAATCACTTCACACTCATTTAACCCTTTCCTTATGACCCACCTAGGAGGCAAGCGCCACAATTGGCATCACTCAAAACAGAAAGGTAAAATAAATGTGTGCCTTCCCCTTTTCTGCAAATGCAAAAGAAAAGGAAAAGGAAAAGAGTATTTCTCGATTTCCTTCCTCAGTAACATTACTTAAAACCATTACTTACAATTAAAATCTTTAATTAAAACCCTTTCACCAGTTGGGATTCAACTAATGAGTCCTGTCAGTGGAAGCTCAGCAGATGGACTTCCACTTGCACAATGGGGCTTCTTCCCCCCTCCTCCCCCCACGTGCCCCCAAAATTTGCTCAGTGGGGTTCAAGAGAAACCCCAGATCAGCATGCAGAGGAGGAGAGGAGATTATTCCATCTGGCAAGCTGAAATGCTTGCCCTGACAAAACAATTGCCTTGCACAATTGCCTTGCCATAATGCTGAATTCTTTGCACACCCTTTGTGTACATTTCAGGCTATTGTTACCAAATGTATGAGTACGGAGTTTCCACTGAAATTATGGAGTTTGTAGCACATTCCTTCCAAAATTGATTTTGCTTACTCACAGGATGACTTCATGCCAAGCAAGTATTTGTTTAAAACAGTATTTAGTCCTCCTAGAAATGAATTATAGAAATAAAAGCCTGGAAGAGACGCTCGCTTTCAGTTCACATTTAAAGGCAAACCTACCAAACAATGCACTTTTCAAAACATTGCAAGAACTGAAATGCAGCCATTCTTAGAAATTTGCGCTTCTCTAAATTTTGCACTGCGGTTGGTCTGTCCAGTAATGTGTACAAAAGTGCATATACTAAGGTAAAGTGGGCATAAAAACACACGTATTAATGAAAACAGCATAGACAAATGATTGATATCTCTGAAATTTGCTCTGCACATATGTGTATATTAGGTAAAATTGCATACAAACAGGTATATCGCAAGAAATTCACCCTAAAATGCCGGTGAATTTTCATGAGGATTTTTAAAAACATAATTATAATTGTAACCAGAATGTGTGCTGAAATTGATCAGGAATGTCCTTCAAAGCTGCTGTTTGCCCAAAGTTGGAAAGATGACAAGGTCCCCACCAGAGTGGACTGGCAGACTAAATTATTGGACAATGCAGAGATCGCAAGAATGATTGGGAAAAATCAGAAACCAGAAGGATCAAAACTTCAACAAAGAATGGGAGAAAGTTATATTATATTTGACTGACCATTGTAAACACTTGAACTCTTTGGCAGGTCTTAAATAACTCTTGTAATGTTACAGAGACTTTGGATATAATGGAGGACTGAAAAATTAGGAGGGTTTATAGTATGCAGTTGAAAAGGTTAACTAAAGAACCCACGGAGGGGAGGAGGGGAGGAGGGGAGTCTAGAGATTTGGAATAATCTTGTGTAATTTTTATTATTTGTGATTTTGTGTGTGAATTTGTAAAATCAAATAAAAATCAGAGAGAGAGACACACACAGAGAGAGAGAGAGAGAGAGAGAGAGAGAAGGGTTTTTTCTCCCATTTTCACAATGCTAGAATTCCTGGACATCCAACTGAATGCTAGAAGGTCCATGCTGGTAGGAATCTCCTGAATACCATTTGCTAGGAACCACAGGAGGAGAGAGGGCTCTTGTGCTCAGCTCCTGCTGGAGGGTTTCCCACAAGAGCTGGATCTAGACACATCTATCTACGGGATAGTATCTATGGGACCGTCTCTCCTGGTATGCCCCGCAGAGGACCTTAAGGTCCATGAATAACCATAGTTTAGAGCTCCCGGGCCCTAAGGAAGTCAGATTATCCTCCACCAGGGCCAGGGCCTTTTCAGTGATGGCTCCGACCTGGTGGAATGCTCTGTCCCATGAGACTAGGGCCCTTCAGGATTTGACCTCCTTCCATCGGGCCTGTAAGACAGAGCTTTTCCGCCTGACCTTTAATTTGAATTCAGCCTGATTTTTTTATTTCCCTTCTCTTCCCTCCCCCTCCCCTTTTATGAAGATCACCCACTCTGAGACCCCACAGCTAATTCTCCCCTGGCCTCCTCGCTGGCCCAAGTAGGACCAATTCAGCCAGCTAGCCCTGGGAATCCCCTAATTGATTTTTGAATTTTATTGTTATTCATGTTTTTATACTGTATTTTATGCTGCTTTTATAATTAAGTGTTTTAAAGTGTTTTAAATTTGTTGTTAGCCTCCCTGAGCCCAGTTTTTGAACTGGGAAGGGCGGGGTATAAATAAAATTTTACTTTTACTTTTATTTTTATTTTTATTTTTATCAAAAATGTGATTCAGTTAAACAAATTGCAAACTTCATGAGGGGAAATCCCATTGGCGAAAGTAGGGACTCCACAGCGCCATCTGGTGCCACAGTGTTATGATGCATATAAAGCGCTTATTCTTGACTAATGTAGCCGAGTCCAAGATTGGCCACTGTGAGAAGAGGAAGTTGGACTAGATGAGCCATTCGCCTGATCCAGCAGGCTCTTCTTATTTGCTTGTGTGCTTGTGAACCGCCCTGAGATCTTGTGATGAAGGGCAGTGTTGGTGTTGTTGTTGTTTAGTCATTTAGTCGTTTAGTCGTGTCTGACTCTTCGTGACCCCATGGACCAGAGCACGCCAGGCACTCCTGTCTTCCACTGCTTCCTACAGTTTGGTCAAACACATGTTAGTAGCTGTAACAACACTGTCCAACCATCTCACCCTCTGTCATCCCCTTCTCCTTGTGCCCTCCATCTTTCCAAGCATCAGGGTCTTTTCCAGGGATTCTTCTCTTCTCATGAGGTGGCCAAAGTATTGGAGCCTCAACTTCACAATCTGTCCTTCCAGTGAGTACTCAGGGCTGATTTCCTTAAGAATGGATACGTTTGATCTTTTTGCAGTCCATGGGGCTCTCAAGAGTCTCCTCTAGCACCATAATTCAAAAGCATCAATACTTGAGCGATCAGACTTCTTTATGGTCAAGCTCTCACTTCCATACATCACTACCATACATAGCTTTAACTATACGGACCTTTGTTGTCAAGGTGATGTCTCTGCTTTTTAAGATGCTGTCTAGGTTTGTCATTGCTTTTATCCCAAGAAGCAGGCGTCTTTTAATTTCGTGACTGCTGTCACCATCTGCAGTGATCATGGAGGCCAAGAAAGTAAAATCTCTCACTGCCTCTATTTCTTCCCCTTCTGTTTGCCAGGAGGTGATGGGCCCAGTGGCCATGATCTTCGTTTTTTTGATGTTGAGCTTCAGACCATATTTTGTGCTCTCCTCTTTCATCCTCATTAAAAGGTTCTTTAATTCCTCCTCACTTTCTGCCATTAAGGTTGTGTCGTCTGCATATCTGAGGTTGTTGATATTTCTTCCGGCAATCTTAATTCCGGCTAGGGATTCATCCAGCCCAGCCTTTCGCATGATGCATTCTGCATATAAGTTAAATAAGCAGGGAGACAATATACAGCCTTGTCGTACTCCTTTCCCGATTTTGAACCAATCATTTTTGAACCTATTATTATTATTATGATTATTATTATTATTATTATTATTATTGGTAGAAGAGTTGCCCAAAATCCAAAGCCAGAGGAACAAAGGAACTTAACGTGCCCGTCTGAATTCTAGCACTTAACCTTGTGCTTCCATAGTTTGGATTCAGATAAAGTGGATGTCTCATTGCCAACAGTTTGACAAAGTCCACTAAACAATAATCAGAGAAGTAGCACTTACTTGTAGGCAGGATGATCCTGCAATGTTAGCAATCACAACCACCCTGTTGAACAAAGAGGAGCATTCATGTTAAGTACCTTCATCATGCCCTGCTAGATTAATCACTTAAAAAACTCTTCAGCCATTGCTCGAGTGAAAACTATATAGCAGAGTCATTGATCAGACACAGGAGAGCCAGGGTTTATTCAAATAAATGAATGTGATACAAACCACATTGTTGTCCATTGGCTCTATTGTGTGGGAGATTTCCGGCAAATATAGGAATGCATTCTGTGCTGCTTAACTGTACACATTCCATCATTAAAATCATACGGTTTTAGGCAAAATGATTGTTGGCATCCCTCTGTCTTGGGAGACAATGGAGGTGTGCACCTTTGGTGGTCAAGTCAAATTTTTGGAAGGTTACAGCATCTGCTGCAGAGACTGATACAGGAAAGACATTGATGTTTATAACCCAAACGACTTCCAATTGTGTTTTAAGGTTCTGCCTTATCTAATTTCATTTTCTCTAATGTGTTTCTTATTATATTCTGCTGTTTTCTTACACTTCAAACCCCGCTGCGGTCTTTGCATATGGGAAATAATTAGACTAGAAAGGGGTTTTCTCAGGATGGTGGAGGGTGTGTGTTCTGTGGGAGGAGGGATGGGGGCCGAGGAGGGTGAGTTGTGGGGGGAGTGAGAAATGTCCCTATTTTTATGTGAGGAATGTTGGAGGGTATGCGATGATGGACTAGATAAGACTTTGGCCTGTTCCAGAAGAGCTTCTTCTCATGTTCTAAGATTTTGGAATAAGGGCTCTCTGACCTGCCCTAAGACCATGTAAGGCATTCCACAGATACGCTGAGCTTTGGAACCTATGCGCTGGGGTTCCCAGCACCTCCCCACCCCCAATTTGTCATCTTAAAGGCAGGGGAACTTGGTGAGTGAGCCAAGGCCACCTCACTGAGCTTGTGGCGACACTGATAAATATTCAATCCCATGTCTTTCAAATGTTATTGTGATTCACCTTCCCCTCCTTCCTTCCCCTGCTCCAGTCATCTTGCTGGCTCAGAATTTTCTACTTTTGTCTCAAACCTCAGCTGCCTTCGGTTTATTGCAGATGACTGCTATTGTCTTTGTCTCTGTCTATCCGCTTCGCTGTGTCTCATTTTCCTAAAGTACCTGGCACCCACTTTCCCGTAACGTTGTTCCTTTGTTTCAGGAAAAGCATAATTTCAGGAGACAGCAGAAATACCGTTCCAAAGGCCAGGGGGTGACATCCTTTCTCACCTGATCTTTATTCATATCTGGGTTTAATTGCATTCTTTTTTATTTTCCATTTCTCAAGCACCTTGCACCTCCCTTCCTCCCTGACAGGAAGATGCATTTTGTTTCTCATAAAAATTGCTTTCCTGCAGCTTTTCCATTCTTCAGAAATGTAAGGACCTTCTGGCATCTGGTGGCGTTTCGCGTGCATTGAAATACACACACACATACACACCCCAGCTTGTTGCTTGTATAACTTACGACATTCTTCTCTTTCTTAAGCTGTGCAGCCCTTACAACCTGGTGTGTGTGTATATATATACATGTGTGACATTCATTTGCACCACACACACACGTCAGATTGTAAGGGCTGCACAGCTTAAGAAAGAGAAGAATGTCAAAAGTCCCATCCCAACATTCATTTGCACTTTCATCTGATATTTTCTGTTCCACTGAAATTGGTTCATTTTGCACAAGTGTTCCTTCCATTTCATTATCTGCTGATGCACATTTTGTATATACATTTTAATGTAATTTTTAAATGTACTTTTTTAAGAATCTTGGGGCATTTAAAAGATGAAGTTAATGGCCCATCATAAAGCCATCTTTGGCTGCAATCCCCATGATTTCTACAGTGGTACCTCTAGTTGCAGACACGATCTGTTCTGGGGTGTCGTTCGCACCCCGAAAAGTCTATAACCAGAGTGGCGCTTTTGCGCAAGCTCGGAGCATGATAGAGCGCTTCTGCACATGTGTGAAGCGTGCAGAACGCTTCTGTGCATGCGCATGTGGTGAAAACTGGAAGTATACACTTCCAGGTTTGCCACGTTCGCAAGCCGAAAAGACACAACATGAACCTAACGCAGCACAAGGTATGACTGTACTCAGAAATAAGTGCTACGGAATTCAATTGAGATTACTCCCAAATAAGTGTGCTGAACTCTTCTTGCCAGTTTCTATTGCAACCTATCTCACCCATCTTAAAAAGCGGAGACATCACCTTGCCAACAAAGGCCCATATAGTTAAAGCTTCCCAGTAGTGATGTATGGAAGTGAGAGCTGGACCATCAAGAAGGCTGATCGCCGAAGAATTGATGCTTTTGAATTATGGTGCTGGAGGAGACTCTTGAGAGCCCCATGAACTGCAAGAAGATCAAACCTATCCATTCTTAAGGAAATCAGCCCTGAGTGCTCACTGGAAGGACAGATCGTGAAGCTGAGGCTCCAATACTTTGGCCACCTCATGAGAAGAGAAGAGTCCCTGGAAAAGACCTTGATGCTGGGAAAGATGGAGGGCACAAGGAGAAGGGGACGACAGAGGATGAGATGGTTGGACAGTGTTCTTGAAGCTACCAGCATGAGTTTGACCAAACTGCGGGAGGCAGTGGAAGACAGGAGTGCCTGGCTTGCTCTGGTCCATGGGGTCACAAAGAGTCGGACACGACTAAACGACTAAAGAAGAAGAGAATCTCACCCACTTAACCACATATATGTTCTTTTTCTAAAAAAAAATTCAACATTTTATTTCATAAATGCATATCTTGCTATCATGATTTTATAGTTCAGCATAAACTTAATCCTGTCTCTTTCCCTCACTCAGGTAACAGAGAAAGTTTCGCACCTTGGTGATATTTTGCTCTTTGTGTCCTGGAGTGAGTGAATTCCGCTGGGCATTTTCAACATTTCACGGGCACTCTGTGTAATGCAATTATATGAGTCCTTTCTGCAATGCAACATTTTATTTCACAGACGTACATTTTATACAAACAATGTGTCCGCAACTGCTAAAAACTAACACTCAAACTAATTTATGTTTTAGATGTTTTTAGTATACACGATTTTGCATTTGTTAGCCTGAAATCCTCAAACCTTTCCTGAGGAGCACTGATAAATACCACTTTTATCGGGGAAAGTAGCAATGCATATGGAAATAAAATACATTGCAAAGCAATGCCGTATCTATTTACATATTTACAGTGGTACCTCTAGTTAAGAACTTAATTCGTTCCAGAGGTCCGTTCTTAACCTGAAACTGTTCTTAACCTGAAGCACCACTTTAGCTAATGGGGCCTCCTGCTGCCGCTGCACCGCCGCTGTGCGATTTCTGTTCTCATCCTCAGGCAAAGTTCTTAACCCGAGGTACTATTTCTGGGTTAGCGGAGTCTGTAACCTGAAGCGTATGCAACCTGAGGTACCACTGTACTATGCATTAAAGGGGGGGGGGAGAAACCTCTTTCAACTAAAGCAAAAAAAAGTGGCTGGGGAGACCAGCCAGATGAGTGGGATATAAATAATAAATTATTATTATTATTATTATTATTATTCATAGCAAGAGCCCCTGCTGTGGTGGTGGTCAGGTCAAATGGGCAGAGAGAAGGAAATCCACTTCCTAGTTTTCAGTGGATCCCTCCAATACACTAATGAGAAAAACCTGCTTTGACTTCATCCAGTTTGAATGAGACTGTGAGAGTTGTAAAGATGCTCAGAGCAAAACTTAAGAGCTGATGCGAGTCACTACTGGGCTAGGCAAGATCCGACTCAGGATAACGCAGCACTGTATATTCCAGTGTACTGAGTGTTAATATTGTATGCAGTGGCTCAGGTATTAGGTGAGCGTAATGGTTCACATCTGCGCTAACAGGCCGATGAAATAAGTCCCCAGTTTAAAACTCACCTGTCATGATTTTTCAAGATGGCCTTGGGCAAGCTGGTATCTCTTCATTTCAGCAACCCATCTGTAATGTGAGGATAATACCATGGGCCTCCAAAACAGGCTTGTTAGCGCAAAGAGGACTTAAGAGGATACAAGTGAAATACTATGAACACTTCAAAGAACCATATAAATGCCAAGTCTTACTTTATTATTGTCCTTGTCAAGAATGGGTAAGCCTCAGGGCTAGGGTCCAAATGTAAGCCTTTCTGTTTAGCCCTGGTAACACCTCTTACCAGTCCAGTTTCTGCATGCCCCCACTGCCTGTTTGTGGTTTTGCATGGCTGGAATGTGTCCTTGAACATATATGTGGTAAAGTGGGTGAGATTCTCTTCTTCTTTAGTCGTTTAGTCGTGTCCGACTCTTCGTGACCCCATGGGCCAGATCACGCCAGGCACTCCTGTCTGCCACTGCCTCCTGCAGTTTGGTCAAACTCATGCTGGTAGCTTCGAGAACACTGTCCAACCATCTCGTCCTCTGTCGTCCCCTTCTCCTTGTGCCTCAATCTTTCCCAGCATCAGGGTGTTTTCCAGGGAGTCTCTTCTCATGAGGTGGCCAAAGTATTGGAGCCTCAGCTTCACAATCTGTCCTTCCAGTGAGCACTCAGGGCTGATTTCCTTAAGAATGGATACGTTTGATCTTCTTGCAGTCCATGGGACTCTCAAGAGTCTCCTCCAGCACCATAATTCAAAAGCATCAATTCTTCAGCGATCAGTCCAGCTCTCACTTCCATACATCACTACTGGGAAAACCATAGCTTTTACTATACGGACCTTTGTTGGCAAGGTGATGTCTCTACTTTTTAAGATGCTGTCTAGGTTTGTCATTGCTTTTCTCCCAAGAAGCAGGCGTCTTTTAATTTCGTGGCTACTGTCACCATCTGCAGTGATCATGGAGCCCAAGAAAGTAAAATCTCTCACTGCCTCCATTTCTTCCCCTTCTATTTGCCAGGAGGTGATGGGACCAGTGGCCATGATCTTCGTTTTTTTGATGTTGAGCTTCAGACCATATTTTGCGCTCTCCTTAAAACTCAACACTTGTTGATCACCCCTCTTTTGCCTCTGGCCTCACCCAACACTGGCATATGCCCAGAAGGGAAAGCAACACTCAGGCTGGAAAAAGGTTCCTCTCTCCTGGTTTCCACAATGGGGAGTTCCATTTAAGCCTTGGTTTAAATCCTATACCAAGTGTAAGTGGGCCTAGTAAGCAGGTTAACTGCACATTCACCCAAGATCTGTTCCATGAAAATGCATCCCGATTTCCTTGCTAGTGCAGAAGCTCCAGAAATTGTTGAATGGAAGCTCACCTCTCTCCAAATAAACGTAACCTACCGAACAAGCAAATTTCCATTTTAAGGTCAAAATATTGTGTCAAATTGCAGAGAAAAATAAGGTCAGGGAAATGAGGAGAGAGGGATAGAGAATAGCATTTATTTTATTATTATTATTTTAAAAAAAGGATGAAATAACCAATTGACTTCTCTGCGGTCAAGGCATTCACTCTGATTTGGTTCCTAATGATCCTCTAGTATGTATTGTGCTCTGTTTTATGTGCACTTATGCTAGTTAAGAGGTGGAGTACAGTGGCACCAGCTTTCTATTATGGTTTGACGGGGAAGGTGTATGAATTTGTAATGTAAACAAGAGCATAAATCTCCCTATCCACCGAATATTTAAACAAAAAGATGGCAGCTTTTTTGGCTGGTACTTACTCATAATCCCACAAATGTTTGCTAAAGTTGTTTTTTAAAAAAATAATCAAAACACACACACAACAGCATGAAAAGGAATCATAGATGAACAAAACCAGCTGTGACTTAACAGCTGCCCCCTTTAGGAGACCACTCAGGAAAGTGCCAAACATCACTGGTGTGGTGGCTTTGAAAAACCAACAGCTTGTTTTTCAAATGGGTCTGTCCTTGACTGAGACAAAGAGCTGTGTTTAAGGAGTGGCATATTAACCATGACCTCATTCATATCCTTTCAAACCTTTTCTGAAGAACAGCCGTATGTGGTGCTAAGTAAAAGCTCTTTGGAGGTATTATGTACTAAGCTTGGATCCTAGAACAATAGGCAGGTAGGATCCTAGAATGCAACAACTGATTGGCTTGCAGGAGAAGACCAATCAGGCTCCAGGAGGAAGTTAATCAGCCTATTAGGCTGGTACGATCGTAGAATGCAACAACTGATTGGCCTGCAGGAGAAGACCAATCAGGCTCCAGGAGGAAGTTAATCAGCCTATTAGGCTGGTAGGATTGTAGGATGCAACAACTGATTGGCCTGCAGGAGAAGACCAATCAGGCTGCAGGAGGGAAGCAGAATCAGCCAATCAGATGGGACTCATTGTGTAAATAATGTATATAAAGGCTTGAGGGGTTTTTTTTGGGGGGGGGGATTCAATCACTGTTTTACAAGCTGCAATATAGAGCATGAAATCACTGCAGGACTCCGAGTATATTTCAGAGTATTCCGCCATTCCATGCCATATTCAGATTTATTATAGGGTTCAACAAAAACAAAGAGGACCTTTCAGCCGCATGGTGTGTGGGGAAAAAATGTATTACATGAGGACAATAATAGCAAGTGGTGAGTTGTTTTTATTCTGTTAACTTGATGCCCGTGGCCACTCCACAACACAGCAGCTTCTGTCATGAAAATCCAAGAAAACTCAGATCATTACGGTTTGCCACCCAATGGCAGAAATGCACATAGAAAAGTGGCTGCAAAAGATGGGACACAGCTGAGTGAGCTGAATGCTTAGCCCGACTTCCATGTTTCCAGGTGGCTTGACCTCACCTCTCCCCCCCCCCCCAAGCATTGGTGCACTTAAATCCATTGCAAGTCATGCGCTTAAGGAAGCCTTAGTGCATAGGGTTGCATGGCAAGACTGCAGTCTTATGCATGCTTTAGGACTAAGTCCCATAGTGCCTGGATCTCAAACTGTGCTGTGCTTTCTGCCTTAGATAGAGCCTTCCAGCTTTCAAATATCACCTGGATTTCCATTTCTCCTTGCCACCAGCTCAAGTTCCTCCCAGACTCTCTTCACCCTTACGCATCCAGTATTTATTCTTTCCTCAGATCCCTGCTTTCCAGTGCTCCACCCACTCTCTTTCTATATCTAGAATATTTTATTCATTTGCAGTAAAACAGCATTGCTCAGTTTCAACAACACCTGCAGTGCTACATCTTTCTATTTATCACATTTAACGAGAAAAATTGAGCAGTGACACTGTCAAATAACTGAACCACCTACTCCATTCCCTCAGTCACCCTGACTCTAAGCTATGCCTGCTTCACACCCATCCAGCACATGCCTTTGGACTCTTTGCCACTTTGCTTCCTGGTCTCCTGTGATTTCCACTCACTCAGCTTCTCAGTCTCTACTGATGTAGCTCCTCCCAGTCCTGCGTCCCAGTGGGTTGACCTATTGCATTCTTCCCAGAAGTTGGACCTTTGTTCTCTCACCCACAGCAGTTGGAATGTTTGGGAGTGGGAACCTTCCATAGCCTTCTTTCGACATGCTCCCTGCCGCATGCAGTGAATGTGTGATGGGAGATCAGGATTGTGCCCACTAGCCATGCACACTGGTGTTGGCATATCCACTGGTCACAGCCTGTACATTTGGAGTAGCACGGAAGGGGAGCTAGGCTTGCACATTTGTTCACAGAATTTTTCCATGCAAGCAGGGTGTCTCAGCTAAATGCTGCCAGAGGCTTCGCTGCCACCAGAACCCTTAGCACACTACATAGTTGACAGAACAGTGCGACAGCTGTGGCCTTGCCACGCACATCTTCTATAGGGATGTGGCGTTAGAAGCAAAAGGTGACAAGTGTGACAATATTAGTTTGAATTCCTGCTTCCGCTTGCATGCTCATATGCAGATGAGATGCAGATTTTGCTATTCTTATGAGACTGTTTTCATAGGTTGGTGTTCCGAGAAATCCTTGTGGGCAGCGAGCAAGGCAGGCTACACATATCACAAGCAAATAATATATTTAATTCTAATGAGCTATAAACGCAGCTAATTGTAGCAGATTGGAGCCCCTTTGTTCATCTCGTGTTTTTAGCAAGGTCACATTGCTTAGCCCTGCTTATCCACGGCATGGTCCCAATTTCAAATTTATGTCTCTGTCAATTAAAGTCACTGATAGTTTATCAAACTGATGGCCCAGACAATTTGACACGAGTAATATCATTAGTGGTGTTTAAGTTGGTTTAATAGCATTAATGGAAATAGTAAACATTAACAGAAAAGCAGAATGACCCAATATCTCCCTTCATGGACAAGGTGTTTTTGTTGTTCTACTGTTCTGCTAATGCAGCTTGACAAATCTAATTTGTTTTGGGGGAAAGCCCTACAGACCCAGATGGCAGGGCAAGAGTGAGACCTCCACGTATTTCTCTACCCCCTAGAAATCAGTGCAATGTAGGAAGTTGAATGCCTCATCCCTTGTAGTGATTGCCAGTCACAGGCAAGTGTATCCCAGTACTCAGAAATCCCATTAAATTCAATGGGAACTAGTCAGTAGTGGTTCATGGAGCAGAGCCAACCTCTGGACACTGGTGTCACTGCAGCTCCTCTGAACAGGGATGGAGTAAGGTACAGTGGAGTTGGCCTTGGGGCAGTACCAGTGGGAGTGATAAGAGTGGCTCTGCCAACCCCAAGTTTGCCGTTGCCTGACCCCAACCCCGTCTAGGTAAGTTGCAGTGTTGGTAAGGTAGGTAAGTCAGCTAGGTAAGTCAGTGTTGGGGAGGTGGCTCTCTCTCACCACACCAAGAGCAACTGGAGCCAGTCCTAGTTAAGCATGCCTTAAGACTGCAGTCTTGCCACCCAGCCCTATGCGCCTAAGGTCCCTTAAGGCCACAAATTATAATGGATTCAAGTCGGCAAAGGATTGCACTGTTAAATTTCTCTGTCTGTAGGTGCTTTCAAGTCTGGTATGGGCCTACATGAAAGGGATGCGGGTGGCGCTGTGGTCTAAACCACAGAGCCTAGGGTTTGCCAATCAGGCCAGCGGTTCGAATCCCTGCAATGGGGTGAGCTCCTGTTGCTCAGTCCCTGCTCCTGCCAACATAGCAGTTTGAAAGCACATCAAAGTGCAGGTAGATAAATAGGTACCGCTCCGGCAGGAAGGTAAACACCGTTTCCATGCGCTGCACTGGTTCATCAGAAGTGGTTTAGTCATGCTGGCCACATGACCCGGAAGCTGTACACCGGCTCCCTCGGCCAGTAAAGTGAGATGAGCGCCGCAACCCCAGAGTCGTCTGTGACTGGACCTAATGGTCAGGGGTCCGTTTACCTTTACCTTTATGGGCCCAAATATGGCCCTGTCCCTCACTTTTCCTTAAAATAAATTGCACTTAATGTTTTAGCAGGACTGCATGCTGTAACAGTGAACAGCCAAAGTACTCTGCACATGGTGGGCCATGTTGTATTTTTCCCTTCATGGTGCACATTGCACCATGATTCAGGCAACCCGGGTTTGCCACATACACATCACAACCAGGGCCAAGAATGAGGGGGGAAAGCCTGTGGCTGCAGGTGGGATGTTTCCGTGAATTGGCCCATTGTGACACTTCAGAGAAGCTGGAACAGTTTCCATCTTCATTTACAGAGACTCGCTCTGACAAAGTTTGTGAACCTTCCTTCTGCATTAATGAAAGGAAGATGAGTCAATGATCTTGAGCTGTGCCCTTAGTGTGTCATACTTCAGCAGTACTTATTTAGCAAATCTTTCTTCTCATGCCTCCAGGCTACAGACTGCAGGTGTAGAATGCCCTCTGCTTACAGCCATGAAGGGTTTCTAACATGTTAAGATTTTTTCTGTGATTCATGTTTCACATTTACCTCCTGGGAATTATATCATTAAAAAAACCCACAAAACCTTCAGCTTGATTAAAATCTTTGGTTCTAAAAAGCATGTCCACATTGGAGTTTCAGAGCCTTAGCATATAATAAGAAATTGCAGATGCAATACTAGTAAAACGTATTGTGCTGAATGTGTTTTGGCTTGGGAAACCTTCAGATATTTGTTGGAATCAAACTCCCAGTGCACCCAATGGACAGGGGTGATGGAAGTTGTAGTCTATGGACACTTGGCAGTATCCAGAAATGACTACATCTTTGATAAGCTCTTGTGTCTCGAGTCTCCTCTGCCTTGCGGGATCTCTTTGGGAAAAGAGTAAAACCTACAAACAAATCCAGAGTGGAGTCCCTAAGAGTTAGATGATGCCTTGTACGCCTCCTTCCACCCACTCCTGCAGCCAAGCTGGTGCCAAATGTATTGCTTGGCTTATCTTTGGACCACATCAAGGAGGTCGGGGGGGGCGAATCTTGTCATCTGGGCAGCCCAGGACCTCCATACACACAACCCTGGCTTGCGCCCTGGGGAGGTCACTTCCATGTTGCCAATGCAGCGGTTTGGCTTCACCCTCGGAGGTGCACTCCATTGTCTCTGGAGACAGATGGATGCCAACAACAGTCCCCACCGGGGTGTGCTTGTTTCTGAGTAAAACATGCTTAGGACTGGAATTTAAAGACCTTTCATTTTGTACCACATAGCTGTGGGGGGAGCTTTTTAGTTTTAGCCAGGGCTTTTTTCCCCAAGCCAGGGTGCTCATCTCCAGAACTCTCAGGTGGGTGCCATTGCTAGTCTAAGAGAAGTACAGTGGTACCTCAGGTTAAGTACTTAATTCGTTCCAGAGGTCCGTACTTAACCTGAAACTGTTCTTAACCTGAAGCACCACTTTAGCTAATGGGGCCTCCTGCTGCCGCTGTGCCGCCAGAGCATGATTTCTGTTCTCATCCTGAAGCAAAGTTCTTAACCCGAGGTACTACTTCTGGGTTAGCGGAGTCTGTAACCTGAAGCGTATGTAACCCGAGATACCACTGTAGCTCATAGTGAGCTCCTCCGGCACCTCTTTTTCTAGAAAAACAGCACTGGTTTTAGCTTTTAGAATGGTTGTGCACTAAAAGAATTCTTTCAGCCCCAAAATGGAAACAAGAAGAAGTACCAACGAAAGAAGAGTGGCAGATGAAGATGATGGACTTTGCAGAACTGGCGAAGCTGACAGGAAATATCCGAAACCAGCATGATCACGTATTCCAAAAGGACTGGAGTAAATTTATACGATATTTGAAAGATTATAGTAAGCAATTAACATCACTAGCGTGACTTGTAATGGGAAACTTTCTACCTTTCTATATTTATTTAAATTTTGAGTCATTTTGTAAGGAGTGTAATTGGAACTGGAAAACGTGCCAACTGCCATGATATAAAGGTTAAATTTGATAGCCATGAGGCAACTTAAAAAGGAGAGAGACGACTTCTGAACCCTTCAAAGTCAAACGAAAGACCGTAAGAAGGGGGGGGGGGGTAGCAGAAGGGATTCGGCTTCCCGTCCAACCGAAAGCCTCCAGCGCCAGGGCCCGCCACCCCTCACCTCCGGGGCGCGTACCCGGGGTGCCGCGCAGCCAGCCGGACCCGCGTTGCCTCTAGGACCCAGCGGGCTCCCGGCGCGCTTTTCCCAGGGAGCCGGCCGCGGCCGCCACTGCTGCTGCTCCGGCTGCCCATGCCCATGTATGTGCTACGAGCTCTGGCTGGCCGGGGCCGGGCGCTGCGGGTGGCTGCTGCTGCTGCTGCTGCGCGCCATTAATAGCCACGGCACAGGCCGCCGCCACGACGGGGCTTGTGCCAAGAAGGAGGCGGCAGCGGCGGCGGCAGTGCCTGGCAGAGAGGAGCCATGAGCTCGGCGAGGAGTTCCGAGTCTCCGGCGCTGGAGCGTTTCCAGAGCCCGGGCAAAGGCCGGGGGCTGCGGGCGCTTCGCCGCTTCACCGTCGGGGAGCTGCTCTTCTCGTGCCCGGCCTACACGTGCGTGCTGACCGTCAACGAGAGGGGCAACCACTGCGAGTGCTGCTTCGCCAGGTACCGCCCGGCCTGCCTGCCTATACTGCCTGCCTGCCCGGCCGCTGCCCTTCGGCGCTCGCCCGTCCCCTGCCGGCGGAAGGGAGGAGGCCGAGCGGGAGGCACGAGAAGCGAGGGGGCAGGCGCTCGCCTTGGCGGCGCCCGCGAATTCCCCGCGGGTCCTAGCACCGGCGGCCCAGGGCGCGCTTCTCTGCGGAAGGGAAGGCCCTTCCCGGGCGACTGCTGGCGGAGGCCGGGCGCACGCGGGAGGAAGAGGGGCCGGGGCTCCTCCGGCTGGCCTGCCTGCCTGCTGCCTGGGCATCCAACAGCCTCCTGCCTCAGCCCCACATGGGACGCCCTCTCCCGCACCCCGAGACGTCATTCTGACTGCTGTGTGGCTTTGCCGATAGCCAGAGAGGCAGCAAACCCACAGGTGGAGAGGAGGATCTCTTCTTCCTGTCTGGGAAACCCGCTGCACCTGTTGGATTTCTGGCTGCCCTTCAGCTGTCTCCCAGGGGACTCGAAAGTGGGATGGGTGGGGGGGATTAGAGGAGGCTTTACACGTGTCCAGGGGGTGTCGATGCTCAATAGCTGGATCCAGGGCTGAAAATGGCAAAGCTGTGATTCAAAGGAAGCCATGCTTATCTTCAACTGTCCTTCAGAAAGAGCATGCATCCTTCTTTCTTTGTAGTTTGAGCCGTCAACTAAAATTCGCAACATCTCTGGACAGTAAAGGAATAGAGAAAGGATTATCCGGCAGTAGATCATTTAATCTGGTAAAGTTAGTTGAATTAAGATCTTTCTACGCAGTTAGCCTGAGCTTAGTTAGATTTAGGTAGGCCTAACTAAGCCCACTGAAATCAAGCAGTTTAGGGACATCTTGCTCTGCGTATGTTCAGGTGGTTGGTTGCCTCTTAAAACCAATTACGTTCCTTCCTGGCACTGTTACACTGGCATAAAAAGATGTGGTCTCCTCCAGTGTGATTTATAATTGGCATGGAATATTGTGCAAGTTATCTCTTCCTTGTTAAGAAAAGCAAAACTGAGGCTGAGTTCGGATGCCCCGTGAAGGTTTGAAATCTGTACATGCTATACCTTTAAAGCACATTCGAAACACATTTCTTTCCTCAAAGAGTTCTGGGCACTGTAGTTCATTAGATGTTGCTGGGAATTGTAACTCTGTGAGGGGCAAACTACAATGCCCAGAATTCTTTGAGAGAAAGAATGCATTTCAAATGTGTTTTAAAAGATATAATGTGTACACAGCCATGGTTGTTTAGCTAAGCCATGGTTTATGTTACCTCTGAACCCAAGGTGCTGTTTGTGACTGACATACCAGGATCTGAAACTTCAATTTGGAAGCTTGTTTGCAGATGAGCTTGTGCTAACTTTGGTTTGTGATTATGACTGAATTCATGGAAAAGTAGCAAACCATTGGTCCACTTTATGAAATGGCAGTTGCATCATGGGAATGAAGTTTTCTTTTCCTTGAGAGGCTATCGCACCGTGGGTATAGGAGTAAACGTGGACCTTTGTAGCTGAGCGAGGAAGGAAAAAGACAGCGAAGAAACACCTCTAAACATGATTTGTCTGCTATATGTCTCAAAAGATCAAACCATGTTTTGGGTTCTTATCTATAGCTAGCACAAGCCATGGTTTCACATTACATCTGAATCCAGCCTGAGCCTGGCACAGCGGGCCCTGGAGGTGGCTGGTGTATAGAAAGAATAGGCAGTAATCTTGGCAGGCAGAAATACCGCAGTCATCGCATGCAAGCTTACAGCTGTCATGGAATCATGTTGGAGTTTCAAGACCTACAGTTTCAAACAGGTGTATCTCTAAGAGAGATTGCTTGCAGAGGCCTCAGTATATTTCATCAGAGTCCTTTGGGTTCTGATATGCTGTAGAGTCTCCTGCAAGCATACTGTGGCACTGTAACTCTTCAAGATTGTTTTACCCCAGGCACTTTATATTACAGTCGTAGTAATAATAAGAATCCACAAACACCCATGTATGCATTGCAGCAGGAGGACTAGAAGACCGTCAAGGTCTCTTCCAACTCTGCAATTCTGTGAGTCTATGGTTCAATGTCCTGAGGATCCCTAATCATTTAGTGTTAAAGGTAATATCAGAGTTGTGTTATAATGTCCACTTTATAGAGGTCAGAATTAGGAACATCATATTTTGTTTTAGAGAGTCTGTCACTCAGGTCTTCTGATGGGTCGTGTGGCTGTGTAAGTTCAAATGGAATACAATTCCATGCTCAGGCACTCTAAATCTGGCACCAAGAAAACAGATTCTGCCATCTGTATAAATTATTCAAAAAAGAGAGAGAAGAAAGCACAATTCTGCCCTTTTTCATAGAACTGTAGAGTTGGAAGGGCCATCTAGTTCAACCCCCTGCAATGCAGAACTCGAACCTAAGACTAAGAGACTCATGCTCTACCAACTGAGCTATCCTAAATTCAGTCTCTTTTTTTGTTTTGTTACTTTGCATAAATCATTCTGTTTTTGCCAATCGTGGGGTGGATGAAGACACGTGCCAGCTCCATTTCAGCCACATCTCTCGCTTCTCAGATTTCATCAGGGATTGCTCACATGCTTTCAAGAGCAACCGTGTCATCATAAGAGCTGCAAACTTGATTCATTTCATATACCAACTTCATGCCCTCCACCCAAATCATCGAATCATAGAGTTGGAAGGGACCCTGAGGATAATGTAGCCCAACCTCCTGCAATGCAGGAATATGGAGCAATTCAGGAGTTTGTAGCTGTCCCATACCTATTTATCTATCGGGGGAAATCTTTAGCTTTCCTTCCAAACTGTGCTTAAGAGCTCCCTGAATGGGGGTTCGTTAATCCAGTCTCTTACAGCATTAACATGCTCCTAGGTGGAATTTCCTGTGCCTATGGTTTTGCTAGCATTGACAAAGGCTATGCTAATTGGATGCAATGTTTGTAATATTTGCCATGGAATGGTATCATGGCTGTTGTCATAAAATGGTAGATTGATATTTATGTTCTGCTTTGTATTCTTAACTTCTGGATTTCAGGAGTGAAGTGAAACTGATTTGACCCTTTCCTTTCTTTCTGCCTGTCAAAAGTTTGATAACTTTAACTAGTACATTTTCTTTCTATTGGATATCACATATCTTTTCCATCTAGGGTAGCGGTTAAATGGTAACAAAATATATGACTTAAAACAAATGTTGCTCCCAATAAACATGCATCCTCTGGAGGAGTTAACTGTATCAAAAGATAAATTAACACACAGTATCCTTAAAAGTATTTTGTTAAGCTATTCTCATGGGCCACATAATGTGATATTTTATTATACAGTATCTTATTTATAAAATACTTGAAATGGCTGGGTGCTGTACCAAAATAACACCAGTCCTGCCCTCAATATGAGAGTTTTGCAGACACACTATAAATAGAAAAAGAACTGCGGAGGAAATAAAAATAATAAAATATTCATATACTGTATAAACTTGTTATTTTGACCCCTAAACGCTTTAGGTAAAGGTAAAGGGACCCCTGACCATTAGGTCCAGTTGTGACTGACTCTGGGGTTGCGGCGCTCATCTCGCTTTACTGGCCAAGGGAGCCAGCGTAGAGCTTCCGGGTCATGTGGCCAGCATGACTAAGCCGCTTCTGGCAAACCAGAGCAGCGCACGGAAACGCCGTTTACCTTCCCGCCAGAGCGGTACCTATTTATCTACTTGCACTTTGACATGCTAACCTAAACGCTTTAGGAGCATTATTATTACTTACTTTATCTGTATATGGAATAGTTCATGGTTCTTTCATATTACTAATGGAGGCAACGTTGCATATAATATCAAAATATTGACGTGAGCCTCAGGCTTATGTACTCGCCCCTTCCCCTCTCTTCCTCCAGTGCAACCATGAAGAGGAGATTGGAAACCTTCTGTTTTAGATTAACTGCAGTTTAGTGCATTGTCCAAACTCCTAACTGTGGATGGCAGAAATCTTAATTATGGCTGGTAGGGTGGGGAACCTAGATTAGTAGATTATGGCTTGAAGTTGTCTTTCCACTAACCATCGTTAAGTTGAACCAGTGTTTGTGCTGATTCTGATTGCATTACAAACCATGGTTAGCCTAAATTAGAAGTGAAAGTGCCTGATCTTCCTGCAGCTGCAGTGGAGGTGGAGGTGCATTTTGTTGTCCCAAGACTCAAGGTAAAGGTACCCCTGCCCATACGGGCCAGTCTTGACAGACTCTAGGGTTGTGCGCCCATCTCACTCAAAGAGGCCAAGGGCCAGCGCTGTCCGAAGACACTTCCGGGTCACGTGGCCAGCGTGACATCGCTGCTCTGGCGAGCCAGAGCCACACACGGAAACGCTGTTTACCTTCCCGCTAGTAAGCGGTCCCTATTTATCTACTTGCACCCAGGGGTGCTTTCGAACTGCTAGGTTGGCAGGCGCTGGGACCGAACAGCGGGAGCGCACCCCGCCGCGGGGATTCGAACCGCCGACCTTTCGATCGGCAAGCCCTAGGCACTGAGGCTTTAACCCACAGCGCCACCCGCATCCCTGTCCCAAGACTCACTAATGTCCAAAAGGCTCTCCAGGTGATTTACTTCTTCATCAAAGATGAGGTGCATTTAGTACATCAAAAACTATTCCTTTGCTGCCGGAAGGGGTGGTGGTGGACTAGATCCCTTAGGATCCCTTATTATTCTTTGTTGGATTGTAGCCAAATAAGGTTTACTCAGAGTAGAAGCATGTTAATGAACCTAAGTTACTCATGGCTGCATTTTCTTGCTATACATAATGTACAAATTGCGAGGTATTTGCTGGAGAATTATCAGTTTGACTCATTAAGTCTATAAGAACATATATGCTTTATTTAACTGCCAATTTTCAATGTAAGAGGTGGGGGGTTTGGCCTTAGAGCTCTTGACAAAAAGAACATCATGAGCTTTTCTCTCATGCTGTAATTATTTGATGGTTTTAATAATAATGTAACAAAAAAGGAAAAGGTAAAGGGACCCTTGACCATTAGGTCCAGTCGCGGACGACTCTGGGGTTGCGGCGCTCATCTCGCTTTACTGGCCGAGGGAGCCAGCGTACAGTTTCCGGGTCATGTGACCAGCATGACTAAGCCGCTTCTGGCGAACCAGAGCAGCACATGGAAACACTGTTTACCTTCCCACCAGAGCGGTACCTATTTATCTACTTGCACCTCGTGCTTTCGAACTTCTAGGTTTGCAGGAGCAGGGACTGAACAACAGGAGCTCACCCCATCGTGGGGATTCGAACCGCTGACCTTCTGATCAGCAAGCCCTAGGCTCTGTGGTTTAACCCACAGTGCCACCCACATCCCTTATAATAATTTCACACACCCCTCCCCCAAAAAACCAAGTAATATTGTTAGAAGGTTCCCCAAGAGGCAAGAGGTTCCAGTGCTTACCTGGGTCTTTCTTTGGAGAAGAGAACACTGGGGACTTCTGATGGTTTTCTAACATCTTCTAATAATTCGAAGATCTAATAATTCTATTACCAGCATAAGGAAGTAGTAGAGCATAGTTAACTAGTAGAGCATAGGCAGTAATATCCCTGAACATCAATTGCTGGCAATCCCAAATGGGGAGAGTGCTCTTCCTCCAAGGACTTTCTATAGGCATTTGGTTGGCCACCGCTAGAGCAAGCCTTTGGCCTGATCCAACAGGCTCTTCTTGTGTTTACAAAATGGCACACTCTCACCAGGCATGAAAATTATCATGTCTCATTGGATCTACTGTGCACCCCAATATTCTTTTCAGTCTTTAGCTAACTCTGCCTCCGTATCTCTTTCTGCCTCCAAACTGCCCTTTATTCATATGCACCCGGCTCACTCTCCTTGGCTGTTTGCCCCAAGCCTTCTTTTCTTTTTTCTTTTTTTATTCCATTGTAATTATGATCCCCAGAACAACAGAATTGTTACACACTTCCCCAAGATGCTTTTCAGCCTTTAGTCTTCATTTTCTTTATTTGTTAACAAGATATAAAAATGCCTCTAGGCGACGTACAGAAAAACACAAACCTTAAAATCACCAGTAAAACCAGATGTTTAAAGCAAGTTGGCTTAAAAAATTGCAAAAATTGAATCGTCGGTTTTATAATTTACATTATATTAAAATACATGTCATGGGTAGGCTTGCTGAAAGAGAAAGTATGATCAAGGTACCTGTCAAACCTTGATGGCTTTGTCATTCACAACTTTGCACCAGGACTATTAAGAAATGTTATTAATACAGTCATACCTTGGAAGTCAAGTGGGATCCATTCTGGAAGTCCGTTAGACTTCCAAAACGTTTAAAAATCAAAGCACCGTTTCTGATTGGCTGCAGGAAGCTCCTTCAGCTTCCAAAAAGAGTTTGCAAACCAGAACAGTCACTTTCATGGTTGCAATGTTCAGGAGCCAAAACGTTCAGGAACTAAGGTGTTCGAAAACCAAGGTACAACTGTACCCTACTGTGAAATCCCAGACTGTGCTCAGACACTGCTTTCAAGGCAAACTCATAGCGATAGTCCAACCCGCAGTAGCCTAACAGCTGTCTTGCTACAATATCTTAAGTTTAAGTTGAGATGCTTGTGGGGCACTGTTTCGTAAATATATCTGGGAGGTTGCTTGGCTGTGACCATAGGGAGATCCCTATGACGGCACTCAGGTGTAATGTGTTGCATTGCAGTATATAGCACAGTAGGTTTGCTGCAATGCAGCGTGCTCTGGAACTGAGCTCGAGAACTTCCTCTTGCAGCCACTGTGTAGAGGTGTCCCAAAGGAGATGACGTTTATGTATTAAAAAAACAGCTTCGCAGTTTATCCATTGTATAGAAAACTGTGCTCAGAAAGAGGACCGCTAATTTAGTGCCTTGGTTGCAGAAAACTCAGCATGTTAAATAACTTTCTCTAGCATTTACGGCTTCAGGGACTGGGGCTGTTACGATTGTTTTCTTTTATGTAAGCACGCCCCAGTGTTAAATAGACACAAAAAAAGGGAGCCTTTGAGCTTCTCCGCAAATTAGCAGATTAAACAAAGTATATTACTTTTATTTGCCAAGAAGCAAATTATATCACCGTGCCTGTTAGATTCAGTCATTTGCAGTGTGCACAATGCAATTAAAGTGATAACTGTGAGCTCCAGGGATAGCTCTTTCTTTTTATATGATAGCTTGACAAACTCATGCTCGAAGAGGAGAGGAAAAGGCTGGTGCACAGAACCACTTTTTCATGTTTAGAAGTGAATATAATTGAATCCTCCCCCCTGGTTTACAGGATAATTCCTCTCTCCAGCCCACCCCCCAGTTTAAGAACAGTTATAAGACACCATCTGAGATCTTGCATGATAGCTCAGTTGGTAGAGCATGAGACTCTTAGCCTCAGGGTCATGGGTTCGAATACCATGTTGAGCAAAAGATTCCTGCATTGCAGGGGGTTGGACTAGATGACCCTTGTGGTCCCTTTCAACTCTACAATTCTATGATTCAGTGACCATATGGGTCCCATGCCTATTGACCAGGTCAGCTTCTGCATGCTGGAATGCTAATGGCCATAGTATTTTTATTAAATGATTGTCACCGGAGAGGCATGACAATTGTGTGCGTTGTCTCTTTTTAAGGAAAGAAGGCTTGTCCAGGTGTGGAAGATGCAAGCAGGCTTTTTACTGCAACGTAGAATGCCAGGTGAGTGTCACAGGAACCATGATGGGCAAAAAAGCGCATTGCTTCTATTTTATTCCAAATGTTTTCATACCATCCTTCAATCTAAAAAAAAATGTCCAGGGCAGTTTACAATGGGTACCATATTTTTCGCTCTTTAAGACGCACCAGACCACAAGACGCACCTAGTTTTTGGAGGAGGAAAACAAGAAAAAAAATATTCTGAATCTCAGAAGCCAGAACAGCAAGAGGGATCGCTGCGCAGTGAAAGCAGCAATCCCTCTTTCTGTTCTGGCTTCTGGGATAGCTGCACAGCCTGCATTCGCTCCATAAGACGCACACGCATTTCCCCTTACTTTTTAGGAGGGAAAAAGTGAGTCTTATAGAGCAAAAAATACGGTAAATAGCAAGGATTTATGGATTCAAATGGGTTCTTAGCTGAGAGAGGAAAGGAGTTTGCTGCCGAGGGTCGGTGCCACTGTGGAATCATAGCCGTGGCCTGAATAATTCTAGGAATTTTGAAATTGCCATAATGAGTCACAGAGGATCATCTGTGCTGGGTCATAGTATCGCTGAACCATTAGATTAGTAGACTGCTACATGGCCCTAATTGCTTCAGAAGCTTCTGCCTGCTTTAAACATACCAGATGGCTTAACGTTATTTCACTAAGCTGGTGAGGAAGCTTGTGCCTAGCTGAGCAATCAGAAATAAAGGCTGGATTTAGCTTTTGCGGGGAAAGAATCTGTTTACAAATGTACAGTCACCGCTGCTGCTGCTGCTAATAATAATAGTGTGCTTAGAAACCAACTGTGCTTTCACTTGGTTAGTCATATGCATTCATTACAGGGGCAAAGGAAGCTGCAAGTAGACCCATTTAGAGTAATTAACAGTTAGTGGGGGTAAAACTTTAATGCACAAAAGCAAAGGCCTCTAACCTTATTAAGTGTTTCTTTCCCTTGCTACTCTGGCACTTACCCACCTGGGATCATTAATAAAAACCCCAGGGTTGCGTTTGTCATTTCTGAAGTGTGTTTGGTGTTCTAGTCCTCTGAGCTAATTCAGGGGGTGAGGACCTTTTTTTTCAGATCGAGAGATATACTTTCTATGGAAACATCTGGCGGGTAGGGAGGGCATGCTAGCAGCGGGCAGGGCAAGAGGCAAAAGAGGTCCAAACAATGGATGTAAATGCTACTTTTGCACAGTAAACATCTTTGTCTACATGCTCTCACACACCTCTACTCTCCATCTAGGCAAGCAAGAGGCATTATCTCAGATAAAGGGCACATTCAAGCCCAGCGAAAACACTTCACTTTACTTTTTCTTTGTACGGTAGTCTAGGTTCTGTACACACCACTCTCTATCCTTCATCCAGACAAGAAAGAGTGATTCTCAAGCATTCAAGGACACATTCCAGGCGAAAACACTCCAGGAGGCTGTGAGGCAAGGCCGGCGAGGGGCGTGGCCTGGGTTAGAGGGCATGGCTCAAGAGGGCGGAGTCCCAGGAGCCAGATAAAGATTCCTGCGGGGCCACATTGGAGCTAATCCACACAGCCATTTTTGAGGTTAGAAACATCACCGGGATGTAAATTAGTTGTTGGAAGGTGTCGCTATATGAAAAGGTTGCACAGGTTACTTGATAGTGCTCTATCTACCTCAGAAAGGGTTGTCATGTGAACAGTTAGTCATATTTTATTTTTGCCAACTCCCCCCCCTCCCAATATTATGGCACCAAATTGAATATTTATGACTAATGCAGCATTTTCATCCTGTCTTTTTGGTGCAAAAAGGGCAGGTGGCGTCGTCTTTAAAATTACCCATTTGAAACAAAACAAAGAGCTGAAATCATATTCTGTGTTCAGAATATATCACCCTCCCCCCTTTTTTTCTGCTGCTGTTTTCCCCACTGTAGAGACATTGGCCTTGACATACATATTTGCCCCTTTGCTTTCAATGCAGAAATATGCATTTTGACTGATTTCACCAGCCTCTTCATGGATCAGGTGGGAACTGAAGCCATATTTCCAAGTCCTGCCAGTATGGTCAGAATCAGCTAGTTTTAGCTAAGCAGGCATGCTCCTCTCTCCTTAATTGTGTGTGTGTGTGTGTCCCCTGAATGTGCTGCCCATCATTTTCACTAGCTGATCCAAATAATTATTCATTTTAAGAGAATTGGAGGAGAATAGGAGAGAGGAAGCTGATACTCAGGAGTGGAGAAAAAACCTCATATCCACTGGCCAAATGTGGCCCTCCAAGTCATTCCTTCTGGCCCTCAGGACTTGCCCTAGCTAGGAAATGTGTGGCTATCCCCAATGCCGTGAACTCCCATCAGCTCCAGCCAACACGGCCCAGTAGTCAGAGATGATGGGAGTTGGAGTTCTGGGCCATACATTCCCAAACCCCGAGTTACAGGCTGTCCTACGTTCCTGCACTTGCCTGCTCAAGGTGAGTGCTTCCCACGGCGCCTGCAAGGCAGTTGTAACAAAGCAGCCTTCCAAGAATGAAGGGTTCTTCTATCAGGCCCTCTGGACATTAAAAAGTTGCAGGAGAGTTGAGATTTATATTCAGGTCTTAAGATGTGCAATTATATAATGATTTCATAAAGCCCTTCCTTCGGGTCATCATGTGCGATGTAATGCTTTATTCAATAGGACTTCAAGAGACTTGATCTTTATATTTTGAACATACCAGTATTGATCGTGCCTTTTTCATCACAGTGTATGAAATGCTTACGGGGTTTTTTTGCTCCTCACTTGGTAGAATGCTTCTCTTCAGCATTTGGGGGCTTCTTCCAAAGTACTGTAAGAACATTGGCAACACCGAATTCTTTTTCAAAGTTACCTTCAAGCATTGTGTTCCTTAGAACCTAGTCTCTGCTGACTCTACGTGCTGCACAGACAATCTGTATCACATTTTCATCTTTATCTTCTTCAAAGACTTTGGGTGGTGGGGTTGGTTTTTTTTAGGTGTTTTTTTTTTAGTGGCTCAGCAATTCTGTTTTGCAGCCGAGAAGGGCATTGGGGCCTTGATATTGAACTTGTAGGACTCTTTTGTATAGCAAATGTTTCCCTTTCGTACCTCCATGAAAATGCATGCTCTTTGCTTTGGTTTTCTTCACATTACACAGTCAACCCTTACATTTTCTCTAAACTAAAACATCCCAAATGCTGCAACTTTTCCCATCCCATTTTGGTTGAGCTTTCTTTTCTTTCATTTGCATCGTGGTGGTCTTGATAGGAGAACTAGCTTGATATCTCGTTGGTTCCATTCTGCCTTTCACAATTGACGGATCAAAGCTGGCTAACAACCCCAATTGAATTCAGATAACATGCACAGCTATTTATCTAAAATAGTAACAATAAATTTTGGGTCAAAGGAGCATTAGACCTAGTGCCATCTTCTTTTTATTCCACCTCAGAAACTGGCTGTTAACAGCACTGTAGATAAGTACTTTGAGAGGGCAGCATTTTACAAGTGTAGATATGATGAACTAAGTATTGGGGACACAGGCTGTTTTTTCCTACTATAAAACACCTCTATTCAATTCTTAATAAGTTGAGGTCAGCTAATTATAGTGGATGCAGCCCTTTATTTGTCTTTTTTCTCTTTCAATGTTTGAAGAAGCTCTCAAAAGAAAAGAAAACAAAATGGGAAAGGGGGTGGGAGGTTCTTTTCCAACCATTTTGTGCTTCCACTAATATGTCTGTTAACTTCCTCAAGAGGCCACCTTGACAGATAATGTGGGTAGTTTTGGTTCTTTGTTTTTAAAGAGAATCAAAATATTCAGAAGTGATAATAGAAGCATTCAGTGAATTTGTTGCCTGGCATAGTCATTTACTAAAATGCTTGTGCCTTTGTGTGGCAAATAAAAAGACCCCAGGGTATGACTTACCTTTAAAAAAATATATGCACAAGTAAATAGGTAAAGGGACCCTTGACCATTAGGTCCAGTCACGGACGACTGGGGTTGTGGCACTCATTTCGCTTTACTGGCCAAGGGTGCCAGCGTACAGTCATGTGACCAGCATGACTAAGCCACTTCTGGTGAACCAGAGCAGCACACCGAAACGCCGTTTACCTTCCCACCGGAGCGCTACCTATTTATCTACTTGCACTTTGTGCTTTCGAACTGCTAGGTTGGCAGGAGCAGGGACTGATCAACGGGAGCTCACCCCGTTGCAGGGATTCGAACCGCCGACCTTCTGATCGGCAAGCCTTAGGCTCTGTGGTTTAACCCACATGTATTAAATCCTCATAATATTGATAGACCCTGTAGGAAAGCTTTTAAATGACAGGCCAATCCTGTAGATCAGGGATGGCAAACCTATAGATGCTGTTGCGCCTCAACTCCCATCAGCCTCAGCAAGCTTGGTAGGGAGGTTTAAAGCAGGTTTTCCAACTGTGCAAACTCCTTTTCAGACATCCCCCCCCCTCCCACAAAAAAGCTCCAAATGAACACAAAGCCTGCTTAGCTCCTTGCTTATACAGTGGTACTTCGGTTTTCAAATGTAATACGTTCTGGAAGACCATTTGGCTTCCAAAACATTCGAAAACCGAGGTGCAAAGGGCAGCCTGCAGTTTCAATGGAGAAAACTGGAAAAAAAACCGCAGCAGAATCCATTCGACTTCCCATGCACATTCGAAAATGAAAGCGTTTACTTCCGGGTTTTCGGCTTCCGAAAACCGCAATATTTGGCTTCCAAGATGCTTGAGAACCGAGGTACCACTGTATTAGTGATGGTTTCTGCATAGCAGTGAGCAGTTCTTACCTGCTATACACAGATAATTCACTTATGAATCTGCCTTAGGCATGCGCACACACACACACACACTCAGAGTACGTTATGTGTATTTGCAAGGATGTGACAAAGCATTACCTGCCCGGAGATGACAGAAAAGAAAAGGAGGTTCTGCTTAAAAAGGTGGCTTGGTTAAATATGGTTTGGGCAGTTTAAGTATTGAAGCAGAGCACATTATATAAAATGTGTGCATGGTGTTCCTCAGGTATCTGATCTACCTCCCCTATTTTCCAATGGCACATTTTTCAACTGCACAGTTTCCCCTCAACACTACATTTTGCATCCAGTTGCGTAAAAAACCTTGCCAGCAAGCATGGCTGAGGGCCAAGGATGATGGGAGTTGTAGTTCAGCAGTGTTGCACGGCCCCAGATTCCCCACCCCTGCTGTAGGTTCAGTTGTGGTGAATAAGTAAGGGCGCATTCAGATGTGGGGAATCTTGCACTGGTTTTCCCGACTGTAATGCTGGTTCTTTGGTTCCTTTTCTGGTGTTCCTTTCATGCTGTCGAACCAGCTGTGTTATGTGGCTTTTTGACTGATTTGCTATTTTTCATCCACACCAGTGAGTGTGATGTGTCACAACAACGAATGGACAGCGTCACTACTCCCCCACTCTTTCCGCACATCTGTACTTCTGTTCCATTATGAGTCACCCATGAAAATGGCAAAAAAAGAACTGTATGCTGGTGTACAGCTCCAAATTTACTCCCATGAGTTTTCCAGGTTAAGGGGACAGCAAACTGGGTTTTTTTCTGGACTCAAATAACACAGGAATGAGCGCTGAACATGCATTACATTCCATTGGTTTTCTGTGTCATGTGAAAGCTCATGTGGAAACCAACTCTTAGGGAAACTTGGCGGGGGGGGGGGGAATGGAATAATACAGTGTGAACAAACCTTTCAGAAAGGTGAGAATCACACTTTTCTGTATAAGTGGCATTCTTCTTATCCTCAGGGCTGCAAAGCTAGGTTGCCAACCTAATTTTGAAGAACTAAACAGAACAGAAATAAGGAGAATGGCAATCAGAAATGTAAATTCACCTCCCCTCCCCTGGGCCACAATTCTGCTTTTTATATAATGTCAAGGGTTGATTGAGTCTAATTTTTCACACTTGAGAGCACCAGTTTTATGAATAGTGTCCTTGGCTCTGTTACGTGGAATCAAGGATGTTAGGCTCTCCAAATGTGTTTTGGCATCAGTCCAATTTGTGAAAAGAACAATACGAAAATTACATGAGTTATTTGTTTATTTATTTTTTAAAGTGAGAATTTCGCTCGTTCATTCTGGAAATCTTCCCCTGCCCCTTTGACCTTTCCCCCTTGACTACCTCCATGTAGACATGCCTAGAACACATAGGCTAGCTTTGAGGCCATCTGTGGGAGATTCCCCACCTCAGCCCCACAGATTCATTCGAAGTATTGGCTTCCGAGGACTTTTGTTATTGTATTAGAATCCTATAGACTTCTGGCACATCCGTAGCTGATGGAAGCCATTTTGAAGAACCCACTGGAGGTAGCTCATGCTTCCGCTTTGATTTTTATAAAAGCAGGTGCCCTAGCAAACTTGCTTTTCCAGACATTTTCTCATTCTGTCCTTAAATCAGAGAGAAATATTGTCTGCATAGTCCCCCCCACCCACCCCCTTGAACCTACAGTGTCGTTAATACAGCACTGGGGAGTTGGCTAGAACAATGCTGCCCGCTACCAGTCAAACGGCTTAGAAAAATTGTGGAAAAGAATGTTAAACGTGGTCCTGCTGTGATCACTAAAAAAGGCCGCTGTCACAGTGTTTCCATGCCAGGTATTACTCAGACACTGCTCCCCTCTTCTGCAATATTCCTGGCTTTTATCTTGTTTTGCACAATTCAGCCATATCTTGTCCCTTTAACCACCTTACTAGTTCACATAACTCAGTCGGATTCTGCCTGAGGAAAAATTTTAATTAACTATGCTTAAAGAATCAAAGGGTCAGGACGGAACATTGGAAGGACATATTGGCATTGTCAATTTTGTACCTTCCTTAACATTTTTTTTCTTTTTCTTTTTCTTTTTTCGGAAGTACAAACCCAAGTGCGGAATGTGGTGTTCTACCCCTTGTGTACCAAAAAGTTAATTGTTTAGTGAAGAATCTAAGCTGCTACTTGACAACTTCCTTTCTGGTCAGTGTCAGATATTGTGACCATGAAATAAAGCCCTTTTCAGTCACACACATACACACACACAGAGAGAGAGAGAGAGCGCTTTATTATGATTGCTTATTTGGCAAATATAAGTATAGATTTCTGGGAAATATTTCCCACACAATCAGGTTTCTGAGTGGTCACCATCCATTTTCTGGACGTGAATGCTGGACATAGGCCTTTGGCCTAGTCCAAAAAGGCCCTTCTTTAGCTCTTATGCTCATTTCTTGGCAAGTCTTGGTACTTCCAAAATTTGCCCATTTAAAATTTTTGTGTTTGTTATGTCCAGAATACTCTAGGTATAAAGAACTTAATCCAGTGGCTTCAACCAAGTCATTGTTGTTAGATAGCTCAGTTTGACTGTTGTGGCCTCCCCAATAGATACATGTGCTTAGATAGCATTTATTTCAGAAGGACAAGCTCTTAGGAAGCTGCCTTATATTGAGCCAGGCCATTGATCCATGCTTGTCAATATTGTCTACACTGGGTTGCAGTAGTACTTTAGGGTTTCAGACAGGGGTATTTCCCAGCCCTGCCTGGAGATGCCAGGGATTGAATCTGACACCTTTGAATGCAGAGTATTTGCCCTGTATTTGAACTGCAGCATCTCCCCATTCCCAGGTCCTTGACTAAGGGATGAGCTGCAGCTGCAGGACAGTTGTGTTTGTTTTGCATTCTCATTGAGAACAAAAAATGCTAGGTCATCTATAGGTCTCATTGAGTATTTTTTCAGGAGTGTCTATCCTTGGAGAGCTTGTGAGGGTCTTTATATCAGTTGGTTAGTGGGTGGGTCATGAAATGGAAGCAGAGGCTGTGGAGGATGCGGGGGGGGGGGAGGAGGTCAAGCAGAGAGCATGTCAAGAGTCCTCTGCAAGAGATGGGAATGTGGGGAGGCTGAACGGTTTGAGTGGGTAGTGAATCTGACTTGCCCAGGCTCCAGGCCAGCTGGCAGCCAAATCCACAACACTGCTCTCGATCTGTGACCTTGTAACTAGTAGTGATGGCCACCAACATAGATGACTTTAAAAGAGGACTGGTCCGATTCATGAAGGATAAAGCTATCAACAGTTACCAGGCATGATGGCCATGTTCAGGGTATGCCTCTGAATACCAGTCGCTGGGAATCACAGGCAGGGAGAGCACTCTTGCTTCCATGTCCTGCTTGAAGACTTCTCATAAGCCTCTAGTCAGCTACTGGGAGAGCATGGCGCTGGAATTGATGGGCCTTAGGCCTGATCTGGTAAGGCTTTTCCTGCGTTCTTAACTAGTCTAGGGTGTGACTTTTATAATACATAGTTTTGGAGCATGTTAAAAACAACCTCATGAAATAGCTCTTTTATCTTCCGATTGGTTCCATCCTTAGCTGACTTTAGCAAGTGTCCTAGAGGAAACACATTTCACTTGACCTCCAGGCCCAGGTGGGGCGCAGGGCATCCTCTTCTCATTTGCAAAGCACAAATCTGCAATGTTGATTTTTTTTTTTAATGCCTGTTTAATCTTCCAGAAACAGGACTGGCCCCTGCACAAGCTGGAATGCTCAGCCATGTGCGTGTTTGGGCAGAACTGGAATCCCTCAGAGACTGTGAGACTCACTGCAAGGATTATTGCCAAACAGGTGAGCAGGACCCAAAGACTTCGGCCAGATTTCTGTTTTGTTTTGTTTGGAGATGGAAAGAGCCAGGGAAGTGACTGTGTGCTCCAGTAGCCTCCAGTGCAAAGTCGCTTCACAACATCTTGTTTGTGTATACGCCGGCAGTTGCTCCTAACATGAGTAGTTGAAGCATCTGCAGTGTTTGTGCTTAAGAACCTCTTGAAGTACTGTGCTCTTGAACCCTTTCCATCTATTAAGTCACCTCCCTCGTTCTTCATTGAATTTCTCCGTCAAACATGCTTTGTGCAAAGTCTTTGGAAAGCAAAGCCTTACAAATGTAATAGCACCTTTTATTCCCAATGTCCTCGGGCACAAGACTTGACTGCAAGCAGTTCACACAGTGTTTTTGCATTGCATAACGTTGATGTGAAGCTCAATGAAACAGGGTTTATTGGGGGGACTGCACAAACCTCTGTTTCAGATGCTCATTATGGCCGTGTTGCCGTGAATTCCAAATTCTTCTGTCTGTTTTGGCCGGATTCTCTGCAGTCCAGCTGTCTGGAGGCTGATGGTTCCTTCACATATGACATTACATACACATGGGCTTCTTAGCAGCTTGACCAGGGACAGTCCTGTTCCCCAGGCTGAAGAATCAACCAGATGCTCCTCTCACTAGGAAATGAAGCCTCTGTGGCAATATGTCCTTCCCAGATGGAAAGGACGCCTTTCAGGGAAGAACGGACCACTTGTACTTAAAAACAGGGAAGGATTCAGAGGAACTGCAAAACCAACCCGGACTCTGTGATCCTACTCTAAATCCCTTCTTTGTGTGCCTCTTCCACAAGAGGTCGGGAGGGCAGCAGCACAAGACCGGGCCTTTTCTGCAGTGGCTCCTCATTTGTGGAATGTTCTTCCCAGGGAGCTCCGTCTGATGCCTTCATTATACATCTTTAGGTGCCTCAAAATGTCCCTCTTCTCCCAGTCCCTTGGCTGATTAATATTCTACAGCCTTTTAACTGTGTTGGGGGTGGGTATTCATCTTCTTTTTAAACTATTTACTTTGTGCTGTTATCTTGTGAACTGCCCTGAAGTAGAACCAGAATCTTTGGACATATATAAATTTAATAATTAATAGATAAAATTCATAGAATTACAGTGTTGGAAGGGATCTTTGAAGGCCATCTATGTGAACTCGGTGCTCCATGTCGGATCTGCAATCAACTGCAGCATCGCTGGCAGACTTTCCGTTCCAGAGTGTTTTAATGATCAATATATTTCCCCAAGGAACTCTGGGAGTTGTAGTTCGTGGGAAACAGGGGTCTCCTAACGGCTCTCAGCATCCTTAACAAAGTACAGTTCCCAGGATCCTCTGGGGGGAGTCGTGGCTGCTATGCCGTGTGGCATGTTCAGTATGGATGTGGCCCAGGTCTCCATAAGTAGGAAGCCCTCTAAGCTGGAGGGAAATCTGACCCTATTTATGGAGGCAAAATGTGGTTTTCTGAAGCATGTTCTCTCTCACTCATAGAGTGTTCGCAGGGAAACAAAGTGGGACCAGTAAGTTTCAAGGTCACAGCTTTGTATGTTATCATAACGCTCCCAACTTCTCTCCCCCTCTGTAATAATGATTAAAAAAGAATCAAACCTCCTAAACAATGGCCTTTGAAGAAATTCTGTACATTTTGAGAACTGCTTCTGTGATAAGGGTGACCCAGATGCAGTGGGGAGACAGGACTCTGAAGGCATGCTGGGATGGTAGCTTGCCTGACTCCCCCTGTGCTTCTTTCCTTTCTTTTTATTTTTTTTTTTAACACACTCTAGTGGTGATCCACAAACAAAATTAGATGTTTAATGATGAAAAGTCATTGGAATAAATTTGTGCTTTTATAGCTTGCAGGGAAGTGGGAGGGAGCCCTACATGCCATATGAAAGCTAAATATGCAAACCATAGTCCCTGAACCTCAGCTGCTGGGCCACCTGCAAACCCATATTTAATGGCCAAGATTACAAAGAAGTGGCCTTAGGCCAACGCTGGAGTGTTGCTTTTGAACTCTGTCAACATTGAGATTATTCACTTTCCTCAAAGCAAAGTCTGCCTTCTAATAGCTTGCTGCTGTTAGTTGCTTTCTGCAAATCTGCAGCTAAAAGAAATTACGATTTTCGTTTAAAAATAATAATTAAGAAATACTTGTTCTGCTTGTGCAGGCATTTTCACAGGAGTTTTGGGACAGAGTGGCCTAGTGTGTCAGCTCTGGTGCAGCCTGCACTCTGGTGCAGTTTGTTGACTCATCTGGGCAGTGTGTGTGTATGTGTGTTAGAAAGGACAGTTGTGAATAAGCTGATGGAATGTGTGTGGGATTTTTTGAAAATGTCACTTTTCTTTTCTTCATTACTAGAAAACACACCCTGGAAGGACTGAGTCAGAAAAGCTCCTTTCTATAACAGAGTTTGAATCCCGTAAGTATAGAAAAATGGAAGACTCCAAGGGTTATTCCAAAGGGGGTTCAGAAAGCGTTTTGTAGCTGTTCGACAAAACCTGTCTGTTTTTACATGTCCCTCTCTCTCTCTTCCTGTAGTATTGAGAATGATATTTATTCGTCGCTCTTTAGAAAAAGTCTCAAAGTGACTAACAGTACATCAAAAATACAATGCAATAGGCAAAAACAATAAAAAACAGACACAATACAGTACCATAAGGTTACATTATCACTTCTGTTATGAATTATCATTATTTATCTTGAATACAGTGAATTTCATGGAAAAGTCACAGGCTATATATAACCTCTTTGGCCTTGCTGTTTGCATTTTGCCTCCATAGCTTTGCACATACTAATCATAGTACAATACACAAACATTTTATGCACATGCGTTTCTATATCTACCTCAACAAGGTGTCCCGTTCTCCTCTCCCCCCACCCTGCTGCCACTGCCAGTGATTCTATTGTTCCCCTTAACTTGGGATAAAAGTGAATTGAAATTCTGGTCCATTGATTACACTTCTGTCTTGTCAAAACAGCCTTCCTGGCAACTCGGGTGACTTTGGTGGGTTGTAATGTGAAATTTTAAAACAGCCAGCATTGTTACCAGGGGGCATCTAGTCAGTGATGGAACAGTTGCTTGATAGTGACAGTGTCTTTGGGGCTAATTGCAGGGCCCTCCAGTGTTGAGTTGGATATCTGTCACTGCCAGTCAAATCTGACATGTCCTCGGCGGTTGCCGCATCCCAAATGCTCCTAAAGGTGATCTAAGGAGGAGTGAAGGCCTGTGTGTGTGTGTGAACTTATTTCCCCCGCTCAAGGCAGAGCTCAAAACTGAGCCGCTATTAAGAAGGCTAAGCAAACTGGAATTGCCTGCCAAGCATTCGTAGTGTTGCTCTCTTCCTTGGTGCTGCCAATAAGGGGAACAAGTGAGCACAACCATGCACATATTAGAGAACTATAATGTCTTAGATTTGCCTCCTGCTCAGTCGGAACATGAAATGCAGCTATCTCCAGGAAGAAATGTACAACTTTTGTGCATTTGACAAGAATACCACTTCATTATATTTCTTGTATTTTTAAGAAGACCATTTAAAAAAACCCCACCAACCTTCTGTCTTTAGCCGATTAGGCTCTTTAATGTCTTGCTTTTTTAGGCATTGAGCAGAAGTGGGCTGCAAGATCACATTTTTATGCTGTATGTGGGGGGGGGGAGAAGAGTTTGGATTTGATATCCCGCTTTATCACTACCCAAAGGAGTCTCAAAGCGGCTAACATTCTCCTTTCCCTTCCTCCCCCACAACAAACACTCTGTGAGGTGAGTGGGGCTGAGAGACTTCAGAGAAGTGTGACTGGCCCAAGGTCACCCAGCAGCTGCATGTGGAGGAGCGGGGAAGCGAACCCGGTTCACCAGATTACGAGTCTACTGCTCTTAACCACTACACCACACTGGCTCGTCTCCTCCCCCCCCCCCCCCACTCACTCTAGGATCTCTATCATTTACTGAAGTCTGGGGTGGCATTTATCAATATTTTATTTTCGATTGATTGTTTTTTTAACCAGAGTAAAAACCCAGTTTTGATGTCCTGTGAGGAACTCTTCTTCCCACACAGGGAGGCCTTTCATTAGGTGTCATTTAATTCAGTGGTTCAGTGGCTTACTTGAGCATTCGTTAGGGGTGCATTGACAAATACACAAAAAGATTACACAGTGCGTTTCATAAGCCAATATTATTCCCAGCTAATATATGGGTAGAAATGTGCCAGCTGTTAGATGCTTCCTGGCATTGTTCCCTTCCACAAGGCCTACAAGGAGGAAAATGATACTCCCTGCAGTTCAAAGAAGAGTTCTTGTGACTGATTCTCTTTTCTTCGAGGGCGTCCTGTCTTGAAGCAGACTTCGCTGCACTTCACTGCAAGTAAATTGGTCTTTGTATTGAAAAGGGATTTCTTTTCCTTTGCAGATCTCGATAAGCTCGACAATGAAAAGAGAGAGTTGATTCAGAATGACATCTCGGCTCTCCATCACTTTTATTCAAAGCATATAGAATACCCTGACAATGCAGCTCTTGTGGTCCTTTTTGGTCAAGTAAGATGGATTTTAAAAAGGGGGTAGGGGGTTAGGCTGGATCCAAATGGCACCTTTGGGGGCATGTGATCTTGCACTGAACCAAAAATACAGGAAGTAAGGTTGAAAAAGAAGCTTAGAGTTGTGTGCAATTTTGTGTGATAAATCCCACATTTTGGGCCCTGCCAGCCCCACAAAACTCTGTCGGATGAGGCAGGAGGAATGGTCTTTGCTTCAAAATGGTTTAAGGGTGTTGCATGCACTAAATTGAATCATCCCCAAAAACCCTCTATTAGAAGCCTCCTAGTGGTTCTGGAAACCAAAGCCTTGGCAAATAATTTTATGCATGTTTGCATATTACATTTCTTCAGTATTTGTCCCAAAAATGTAAAGTCTGGAAGTGATCTATGCAATTCTCATTTTTTCCCCTTTTGATATAGTCTAGTACTCAGTCCCATTTTCTTTAGCTTTTACCCTTTTAATTTATTGTTGACTTTTTTAAAAAAAGAAACAATAATATGTATCATAGAGTAGATATACAAAATGCAGACCAATACATAAACATACTGAGCACATATTGTAAACATAAACACTATATATTAGGAAATGATTTTTTTACAGACATTGAGATAGTAATGTTTGATGTCAGTACATGACATGAATGCTGTTGTATACACATTTTAAAAGATGCTGCTGTCTAAATGATGTAATGGAAGGTACGGCTTGGAACTGAATGTCATTTTGAGACTGAGAATAACACACTCAGCTGCCTTTTCGCCCCACCTGGTTCCAGGATGCTGACACACTCTGCTTCAGCTCAGCCCGGCTGCCGCATCCTTAATCTTCCACTATAAAACTAAATTGCAGGCAAACTCTGACCTCCCTTCTTGTAAAGCTAGTCGCTCAGCAGCAAGACTTGATTAAGAATAAGCAGCATTCTAATCAGATTAATCAGGATGGTGCAGACAAATATGGTCACTTAGGCATGCAATGCTCAACAAGCCAGCGGGTTTTTAATTTCTCACCATCTTTCGCTTTCTCTCAGGTGAACTGTAACGGCTTCACAATTGAAGATGAAGAACTTTCACACTTGGGATCAGCGATATTCCCTGAGTAAGTGTTTTAGATGCAGTATCTCCCCCAGGGGGAAAACGCACACACACAATTTCTAAGATCTATCAATTAGTTTCCAACAACAACAACAAAATCCCCCAATGCTGAAAGTTATTTGCAAAGCTGAGCAAGGCATTCCTTTCTCAGCTCTTGGAGTCCTGCACAGTGGCGTAGCGTGGGTTGTCAGCAGCCGGGGCAAGGCAAGTAATTTGCGCCCCCTAACCCGTGGATTTGCGCCCCCTAACCTGTGGATTTGCGCCCCCTAACCCTAACCCCCAAATGGTGCGGCCGCCCCCCCCCCAGCACCCCCCACGCTACGCCACTGGTCCTGCACACAGCTCCCTTCCTCTTTGTGTTCAACATCTGTGCCTATCTTATGAACCAGGTCCTCACCGTATACCAGGTCTGAGTGGTCCAGGATCTCAAAGGGCCAATACAGTAGTTCCCTTGAAACTATTGAGATTTTAAGGTGCTTCACTGTGGCTTTGCTGCAAGCAGCTGTTTCCTAGGACTTCACTTGTGGAGGTAAATTCTGATAAGACTGATCTTATCATAAGCTGATAAGACATTTTGTTGTCTTTGAGATTCCTTCATGAACTCGCAACTTTGCCCTGATCATACAGTTGTAATAATAAACTTCATAAAGAGACTTTTGAGCTGCTTTGCACATAACGCTAAATCAAATACAGGCTTGCTGCAAACGCACAGGTTTCCAAAGAGGCGTTTGCAGCTGCTGAGCTACTTCTCTGGTCCTGCTGCTGTTGCACTGCTGTGAGCTAAGTCACGGTTTGCCTTAGTGAGCCATCCAAACCCAAGCTCATGGTTTGTTTCACTCCAAGCAAACCATGGGCTTTAACCAAGGTTTGTCTGGAGGAGACGACCCTCCACAATGTTAAGCCAAACTATGGCTTGCTTTCCATGAGTGTAATAGCGGGAGGACTATGGGGAGGACTGCAGGTGCGATCCATTCCCCAGGAGCCCTCGCACTTGCACATCTGCACTGAGCCATGGCTTGGCTTGGTGTTACGTGCAAACCAGCCCATTCAACACAGGTAATTGTCACAAGTCCTGCAGTATACAGTTCTCTTCCTTGTGGTCTTTAATATTGCTGCTCATGGAACAAATGGGTGCCCTTTTGTTTTTGTCAGTGTGGCGCTCATGAACCACAGTTGTTGCCCCAACGTGATTGTCACCTACAAAGGGACCGTGGCTGAAGTCAGAGCTGTGCAGGAGATAGAAGCTGGCGATGAGGTAACTGTGCAGTGGATGCATGCTTTCAAGGGATGGGGAGGGACTGGTTTGTAAAACACACAGCCTGCCATGCACCTGCGGTGTGTCTTTCCATCTGTGTGGTAAATTCATCCTCCACACCCCGTTTGAGGATTCTCCCCTTCATTTCCAAATCCAGTTATGACGATGTGGTCTTTAAACTGGCGGAGCCAGCACCTCCCCTCTCGAAACGGTGGCTTATTTCTCTGACAGAAACCACACCTGGCATTTAAAAGAGGTCTTCTGTCCAAAATGGCAGCCCCCTAATGAGGTCCCCCTCACCTCTCCCCACAAGTATTAGCCAAACTTAACCCATGTTTGTTAAGCATGTTGTTTAACCGCATCGTCCTCCTCTCTCTGAGGAATGGGGATTGGATGTAAAATAGGACAGTGCAAAAGGTTAACACGGGCCTGCTGTTTTTCAGCAACAGAATCATGGGTATTTCCCCCCCCTTGAACAAATAGGCCAAGGGTAGCTTCAGATACTGCCTGCAACATGTCAGGCCGGCCTGTTTCATAACCTAACCCACTCCACTAGTCCACCACACAACTACCACACCCTTCCCCACAGATCCATGGTCACCTGACGTTCCCACGAGGGGCGAGGACATCGTTGACTTTTGCTGCATTCCAGAAATCCCAGTTGTGGGATTATTCAGGAAAATATTTACATGTTCCCTTTGAATGCCTTATACTTACTCATTTATGTAAAATAAAGACGATTAAACGGAATAACAGCAGTGCCAACGGAAAGAGTGTGTGTTAACAAGTTGGTAGAATATTCCTAATCAAGGGAGTATTGAACTCCTGGAAAAGGTTCTCTGCCATTCAATTAGCGCAGAAGCGCAACAGATTTGTCCTCTGTGGCGTGGCCTGTGCCTCCACCTTCTGGCTCAATGTGGGTACTGCATGGGAAACCTGTCAAGATTTCTGTGTCTCTGCGTGTGTGTTTAGATTGGCTCCCATATTTTCTGCCTGGAGAAAAGCAATTGAGATGCACTCACTGTAGGATAAAAACAAGCAACTGCAAACTAAAATCAACTTGCCCTGGGCATGTTGAGAGAAGGTGAAGGACACACATGCACACAAACAAGAGCAGGCTCGATGGAAAACCATGCGTTGGCGCTGGAGCAGATATGTGTTTAGTTGTCCTTGTAGCCTTTTAATTGTATTATATTTTGGGTGAGAAATTTTAAATCAGCATTTGAAACTTTCTGTCTTATTTTATAACCGGAAGAAAATTCTTTGAGTTTGCATGTATTTGTTTATTTGGAGTCCTGTTTTCTGCTTCTGCTTTTGCTTTTGCTTTTGCTTCTTCTGGGCAGATAAGATACCGTATTTTTCGCCCTATAGGACACACTTTTTCCCCTCCAAAAATGAAAGGGAAATGTGTGTGCGTCCTATGGGGCGAATGCAGGCTTCGCGCACCTCTCCGCAAGCAGCGGGAGCCCAGCGCTGGGCTCCCACGGCTTGCAGAGAGCTGCCTGTTTGGGGGCTGGAAAATAATTTTTTCCCTTTATTTCCCCTCCAAAAAACTAGGTGTGCCTTATGGGACGGTGCGTCCTATAGGGCGAAAAATACGGTACTTTGCTAGCCAAAGCAAACTGAGTGGCTGTTTACTTTTTTGCATCCACAAAGAGGCTTAGAATAAATGTGTCTCTGCCTATATGCCCTTCTGTGTTCAGACTTGCAGCAAAATTCAAAATCCAACAAAAACAAATCTCAAGATTCCAGCCATGATATGGAACCCTGAGGTCATCTAGTCCAACCCCCTGCAGTGCAGGAATCTCAACTAAAGCATCCATGGCAGATGGCCAGCCAACCTCTGCTTAAAGTACACCACCTTCCAAAGGAGTCTATTCTCCATCTATTAACAAGAGTATTGGTGGTATCGAACAAAACTGATCTGCTGACGCACAAAATTTTGGTTGTGCAGTGGAACTTCCCCTTCCCTCCCCCACTCCTTTTGGGAGATGGTGGGTCCGGCTCCCCACAAGGTCTGAGGGACGGTGGCTGACCCCTGGCTTGGAACCTTCTCCAGGGAACATCAGGAACATCAGGTTCCCAACTGCAGGAAGGCCTCTGAGCTGGATGCAGTTAGGCTCCCTCTTCAGAGAGTTAGAAATGGAGCAGGCATGGATAGGGATGTTGTGTGTGCACCTCCCCACTTTAAGCTGACACATGTTCAGCCATTGAAACCTTCAGATTCTATCAGTAGTAAACAAACTGAACTTGGGCTCTATTTTCCTGGAACTTAGCCCTGAAACCTGGCGCATTGTGCAAATGCAGCAAGTTTCTGGCCACTCACTGCAACTAGTATGCAGATCAGTGTATGCTTATGTATAACCTGTAGCATTTTAATATCTATCTGCTGTTATTATATTACCAGTCTGTCTTTTCCAGATTTTTACCAGTTACATTGACCTGCTATATCCCACAGAAGATAGGAATGATCGATTAAGAGATTCCTATTTCTTCACTTGCGATTGCAGAGAGTGCATTACTAAAAAAAAGGTGATTGTATTTAATAGAGTGCACACACTTTATTTATTATTAAGATTTATAGCTCGACTTTATAGCAAAGGCAAAGCAATTTTTTTTGTTTGGGTTCTTTACCTCATCATCATTTATTACCATCTAATATCTATATTGTGCCTGTAATATGAGGCCTTAAATCAGATCTGTGACATGGCTTACCTCCTGCTTCCAATTCCCATTGGTGCAGCTGTGTCTGGCTTATTCAAAGTCAACCATTTAGACTGCGGGAGTAGTGGGCTCCACATTAGTTACTCCCGTTGGGCTCCAGCTCCAGCCATCTCTGACTACTGACCATGTTCCCTGGGGCTGGTGGAAAGAGGAACCCAAGAACCATCATCTTGGTTACTCTTTGTCAGAGCTGGTTCAGCTGCACATCAGCGCAGAGACTCAGAGGTGAGCAGCAGAGTTGATTCCCTATTCAGGGAAACAGAATACAGACAGAGAAACCTAAGGTCAAGACTGGCCCCCAGTAAATCAATTGTCTGAATTGACAATCTGGGCCTCCCATTTCTCCCTAAGTCTCCCCTCTGTCTGGCTGTTTTCCCAGCAGACTTAAACTCCCCCTGTGCTTTTTGCTCTGCTACATTCAAGGCCCTCCATGCCCTTGGAGACAAGGGAGGAGGAGGGATGAATATAGTAGAACTGCTGCAATCTATTGCAGCCTCACCCCCTACCACCTACCCAGCTGCCTGTCCTATGTCTGCAGTGCTTTCCGTCTCCTCTTCCTCTCTCTCACTGAAGCCTGTTGCTTGTTCTATGAGTATAGGGCAGTATACAAATTTAATGCATAAGCATCAACATCCGACCCTTCTGGCCTTCCCTCTTCATCCTCTGACCTGTTTTCAGTGTCCCACCTCCACCCCCCAGGCTTCGAGCCTTCCTCTTCTGAGGCTTCCCGAGGGAGTTCTCCAACTGAAGCCTCCCACCACTCCTCATCGTCCAGCCAATCGCTGACACCCTTGCAGTAGGGCTGTGGCTGAGCGCAGTCTTACCCCCTGTTCCCCCCATAAAGCTTTGCCACAATCTCTTCCTCTCTCCAGAGAGCAGATGCAGCATTTGGGATGATCAAGACATTAACCTGAGATATTTGGGGAAAGGGTGTGTGTGTTAAGGGAGCATGTCCCAGAAAGCAGCTTGCTGGGGGAGGGGGAATAGCCACCATGCTAGCTCCCCAGAAGGTGGGTCACCGGGAGGGATTGCCGCTGTGCAAATGCACCAACGGAGCCAATCTGGTGTTCCTGCTGGTGCATTCGTACTGCACCAACCTCTCCCCCACCTTGGCCTCCCCATACAACCCACCCACCAGGAATTCAGCACAGTGGCTCCACCCACTTCTGACAGGCAGCATTTGAGTCTCATGCCATCCGGGGTCCAAAGCAGCCCTTTTAGTATGTGGCATCTTCAGGCAGTGCTTGAAAAGGTTCCTGCTTAAAGCCCTAGAGTGTCGTTGGATAGGGAATACTGACTCTGTATAATGGAGCTTCCTATCACCCTAACAGTGTGTGGAAGACATGGGTAGGCAACAGGGTGCCCTCCAAATGTGGCTGGACTGAAACTCTCATCATCCTTGACCAACGTGGCCATGCTGGCTGATGGGAGTCAGAGCCCACCAACGCCAGAGAGGCATCCATTGGCTACCCCTGGAGATAATCAGTCAGGGACCCATGCAGATGCTACGGCGCTACCCTCATGTGCTCTGTGGGAAACCCTGGTTAAATTTTATCATGCTTTCAAGTTCTCTTCTTTTAACAGATCCCTATAATCTCTCTCTCTCGCTGTGTGTGTTTTGCACAGCTATTGTTGGTTTCTGTGTGGATCTGCTTTTTGTCTCGGAGCTGGGGGAGGCCTTGTAACTCTCTCGCAACTCTTCCCTCAGGACAAAGATAAACTGGAAATCCGCAAGCTGAACGAGCCTCCATCAGCAGAAGCAGTGCGAGATATGATCAAATATGCCAGAAATGTGATTGAGGAATTCAGGAGGGCCAAACACTACAAATATATCCTTTGGTGTTCTCTTTCTCACTCGCTCTCATTCTTATCTGTGCTCTCTGTTTAAGCTGAACTTTAGATTCAATTGAGCAGCCTCATTTTGTTGAGGCATGTCCAAAAATGCAATTCCCCAGCTTCAGGCTGCTGTATTCCTCTCTCATCTCCCCCCACCCCACCCCTTGTTTCGTTTCTCAAGCCCAGAGTTTCTTTTCCAGCAAGTAGGTTTGGTTTCCCTTAGAGCTGAACGTGGCTGCAGAAAAGCAAGGTAGAAAGTGATTTGCAACTCCTCTGGAGTGTAATTTCTTTGACCAACAATGCAAGAAAGGGAGCGTGCAAAGCTCTTTAGTCTAACTCAGTAGGTGTGTGCGAGACCCTCCACTGATTTAACATTTCTTTGGGATTATTTTACATAATTGTGGGGTGATTCCAGGTGGGTAATGCAATCCTAGCCCGGCCCAAGGATGGTCAAAGTAACAGAGTCACCGCCACAAATGGAGCCCTGTTGCTTCCTTCCAGTCAGAGTCGACAATGTAGAGGGGTTTCCTCTCTAGTAGCTGAATTGGTACAGGGACCAACAAATTTCAGGGTCCTATCCTGGCAGTAGCTTTGTGCTGGAGGTCAGGCCTCCAGTGCAGTGGAGCCCCCTCATTGGAAATCTGTGAGCAGGAATGGAAATGGGTCCATGCTTCATTCTCACCCCCAAGCTCCATATCTGATGCTTCAGAGGGGCGTGCAACCCAGAGCAAAGCAAGCTGAATATTGCCACCCAACAGTGCCTCTGTCTCGATGGGCTTCCGTTTCCTCATGTTTGCCTCCATTGTCTTATCACTGATCCCAGATAGGGGTTCGGAACCTTCCTGGGAGCTGATGAAAATGCCAGAGAGAGACTAAGACTGATAATATTTCCCCCCAATTCCATTAACAGTCTTAGCCAGCAGTTTCATGTAGATTTTACAACATCATGTGGGAGAAGATGGAATTATGTGCTCCTTCAAATGCCTGGGTATAAGAGTCCACCACCTGACCGTTGAGCTATCTGAGCTCAATACCTCCACCCAAGATACTTAACAATAATGTTTAGATGCAGTTTGCTTCTGAATGCCATCTGCTAGGAACAAATACAAAGGGCTGTCATGGCAAAGATGGGGCAGGCTTATCCTCTGATGCTCCTAGAGAGCAGTGGAAATGGCAAGGGAACAGGTTTTTTAAGCTAAACCTCAGGAGAAAAGTCTATACAACAGTGGAGCAAAGTGCCTCCAGATACACTGGGCTTCCTTTGTCTAATCAGAGGCCCAGGAATGTCTTTCTTGCATCCTGCATTGCACTTCTGGAGTGGAGCAGGAACTTGGACCACATGAGCTCTTAAGTCCTTTCCAACTTGTCTGTTTCTGCAACGGAGCAGGGCTATACGTTTCAGTATGGAACGCTTGTGATTTTGCTTAAGAAGACTTGACTTTTAAGGAACAGGTGTTCGGCTGTGTAGCCCTGGAGTCATAACTGGGCATTCGTTCCCCGCTTACTTTCTGTTCTCCTTAACTTTTGGCTTACCCCCAAGTGAACTGCTCGAGGTTTGCGAGCTTAGCTTGGACAAGATGGGCGCTGTGTTTGTCGAGAGCAATGTTTACATGCTGCACATGATGTACCAGGCTATGGGAGTCTGTCTGTACATGCAAGACTGGGAGGGTGCTTTGCGCTACGGGCAGAAGATTATCAAACCATACAGGTAGCGTTCCTGATTTTTTTTGTGTAATTTGTATGATGTAGTAAGCCGAAGTGTCTCTAAAGAAACACACCCACCCAAACACACCTTCACCTTCCAATTCAATGAACTGATCTCATTAATGACTGTTTCTTGTATAAGCCAAGCCTAGCAGGTAGAAGCAAAACAAGATAATTATGTGCTTGTTATCCCAAGAAACCAACTCCTGAATTATTTACATATTTCGGAAGCGGGGCTGTCAGCTGATTGAAGAATACTTAGTTGATTGTGTGAGGTTTAATGTTATTTAAATCTCCATATGAATGAAATGGTAGCTTTGAGGGGGGAAGGAAAGCATTTTGTTGTAACTGAATGGGAGAAGGAACATACAAGTATGTGTTGCAACGGGCATAATCTTAGAGGTATTCCTTCCTGTGTGATGGAAAGTGGGAAATCCTCTTAGAATTTTTATAAAACAGTCCTTGCCAGGTGCAATTTTTATATGAAACATGGTTAGCACTTTTTAAAAGTAGGTTGTCTGGTGATTCAGGAGAATCATCCTAGTTGATAAAATGTCTCCCCCCCCCCCCGCAAGGTTAGATTTGATCTACTGAGATAAATCACTCAGTGGAGGAGGAGGGGTTAAATCTGCATGGCAATTTTTATCTAAATACATATCTTTGAACATACTTTATCCAAAATATATGCATATTGGTACTTGTTTTCTGCTGGAAAAGTAGAAAATTTGGAGAAGTTCAAAAACTGTACGTTCGTCTAGGAATTGTAAGTGGCTCAGAAACTACAATTAATCCAGAATGGGGCTTCTAGATTAGTGACTTAGGGCAGCTGCCGGGACCATATAACAACAGTCCTAGAAGATTGACATTGGCTCCCAGTTCGTTTCTGAGCACAAATCCAACTGTTGTGTTGACCTTCAAAGTCCTAAATGGCTAAACCAAGAAATCTTTAATTAAAAATACTTTTTAAAAAAGCCCTAAATGGCTTCGTCCCTGTATACCTGAAGCAGCATCTCCACCCCCATCATTCAGCCTGGACACTGAGATCCAGCTCCGAGAGCCTTCTGGCAGTTCCCTCCTTGCGAGAAGTGAAGTTACAGGGAGACAACCAGAGGGCCTTCTCGGTAGTGGCACCCTCCCTCCCATCAGATATCAAGGAGATCAATAATTATGACTTTTTGTAGACATTTGAAGGCAGCCCTGTATCAGGAAGCTGTTAATATTTGAGGTTCTGTTGTGTTCTTTTATATTCTGTTGGAAACATTGCCCTGCAGCCCATGCAGAGAGGAGCACTACCAGCAGCATGTTAAGCCCAGAGACTGTGGCATGGCACACCCTACCGTTGTGTGTGAGCCAGTTGCAAGGCTGCTCAACGAATTATCTCGGGGCATGATTTTCTCTCCAGCTGTGGAGTGTAAACGAACATCTCCCTTTGAATCAGATGCCAGTATGAAGTCATAGATCAGCTGGTGGGGAGCGGGGACCGGGAAAACACAATGGCACGTTCTTCCCCTGGAGCCCAAATCTGATTTATCACCCCGGTGATTTGCCTGGGTTTTTGGGGGGGACTTGGAGACTGATCTTCTAAGCTTGTTTAGGCTGGCTGCACAACCACACTAGTATAGCGGCATGCTGACATTGCAGCTGCGAGGTTGCTCTCGGGTTGCCCCTCTGCTCACCTGATCTCTGGTCTAAGTGTGTAGTTTGCCCTGCAAAAGTATGAGCCTCATTTGACCAAAGTTCATTTCATAAGACGATCACAAATTGACCGTGTGTGTATATGTTGGCAACAGCCAGAATGCTTTAGCAAAAAGAAATAAAAGTGGAGCGCACCAATAATTCCTTCCATTGAAGACTAAGAGAGCAAAGTATATGCCTGTGGGGTTATGTCTGAATAAACTAATCCTGTGAGATCAGAGTGGAAAGGCGAAGGGAACACTTTGATAGAACGGAATACTGGCAGAATAGAGCACATGCAGCTATGCCACAATTCCTTGATTTATTAAAAGTAAGTGGATAAATGTTATTATTACAAAGTATTTTATTCTTTGTGCAATTTGTTTTATGTTTGTCCTGTACAATTCACACGTGTTTAAGAAGAAAATGGTAAATCAACCATTATCAATAATTGCATAAAAGGAAGAGCAGGATGTGTGTCTTGGCCTGCCGAGCTGTTGCAAATAAACTTTGTAGAACTGAGGTTTCAAGTTCTGGTGAAAGCAGATGTTGTTCCTGTTTTTCTTTTTTTGCAGTAAACATTATCCTTTATATTCCCTCAATGTGGCCTCCATGTGGCTGAAACTGGGGAGACTTTACATGGGCCTGGAAAACAGACCTGCTGGCGTTAAGGCTCTCAAGAAGGTATCCTCCCCTCCCAGCCCCTTAGATGCCCTTATGACATGCATATAAATGTTTCACTTGGGTAGAAATTCTGAACTGCCTTTGCATTGCTATAGTACTTAATTTTCCAGCCACCTTCTACATCTTCATGAATTGGCAAAATGAAAGTCCTCTTCCCATTCCAAAATGTTTATTTTAGAACTCAAATCTATGGATAGTACTTTTGCTCCTATCTTTGATGCCCCGAATCTCCTTCAATTAAGGTGGCAGCAACCAGCAGTTCAATTTAATTGGTACACACGGTTTTCCCAACAGGATCCGTCACTGAAAAGTCACTCTCAGTTTCTGTGGTTTTGTGTACAATCAAGAGCTGTTCAGAAACTGAATGTTCTTGGCTCTGATGGAAGCTGGCATATGGCACAAAGCAGATTGCATTTCAGTAGCTATCTTGAATGTTAGTGCATATGGTAGTCAAAATATTTTTTCCCCTGTAGCTGGAAAACCTTGTTAGGTGGGGTGGGGGGGGGGGCAGGCAGTGTATTGATCGGTTGTGGAGGGTTTTGGTTTGGCCTTCCTTTCCTCACCTTCACCTTGCAAGGGCTTTGCTGTGGAGCCCTCTCTATACTGACAGACCTGTGAGCATTAGTTGGTAGGGCATCCCTAAGGCAGTGGTTTTCAAACTTCTTGAATTCACGGCTCCCTTGACCAGCTACATTCTTTCTGTGGCACCCCTGTGGGGCTCAGGAGCCCAGTTATGTCACCCCTTGCCTGCAGAGCTGGCAGCCTCTCACCCTTTTTTGAACACCCTTGTGGAGTGTTCCCCAAGCCTCCTCTCCTCTCTCCTCTCCTTGGGAGTCCTCTGGACAGCTGTTGCCACCACCCTTGGTCTCTGAGCTGCCCCTCCCTGCCCCAAAGAGAGGTGCCTCCTTACACTGCCCCACAGGGGCCTGGGACTTGTCTACCCATTCCCAACAACAAAGGCTGGCAGGGTGGGCTCCCTTGCCCGCTTGCTTGCTTGCTTACTTGCTTTCTCTGAGGCTGCCTCGGCTTCTGGCAACCAGTATCCCCTGGCCATCCCCAGAGGCACCATTCGCCTGGGGAGCTTGTAGCCAGGGATGCCGCAACAAACAGCTGTCCAAGCCTTTGGGAGGCAGAGACGCAAGAGGGCATCAGAGGAGGGAGGGAAGGAAAGAAAGAGGGACAGAGGCCAGTGTGGCCTACAACACCCCTGACCATCATTCAAGGCAGCCCAGGGTGCCACGGCACACTGGTTGAAAACCACTGCCCTAAAGCAAAGAAGGAAAAAAACAGCTGGATTTTCTACATTGACCTAGAAATGGTGTTGTTGAGCTTTGCCAGTGAATCCTAGGCTTGCTGTGCCCAGCTTCCTTAATTTTTTAGTTACCTTAATTCAAAAAGTTAGGGATGGCTAAAACATGCTTCTGCTGCACAGGTGTGCAGCATCAAAAGGAGGATTCAGGTGGACCATTTCAAAATAGCATGTAAAGTATTAATTTACAGTGCAATCCTGTACATACCAATGTAGAAGTAAGTCCCATTAAGTTCACTAGAACTTACTCTAGGTAATTGGGTACAGGCAATGACCGATTTGCACGGGGGTTCTGTTCTTGATCCCCATGTACATTGATGGAGCACGCATAAGCCTGCTCCATCCCATTATGCCTCACTCCACCCCCTTTTCCAGCCACTTCCGGGTTGCCGTGATTCATGCGGTCAGAGTTGCATGTCAGTTGGTCGTTGCCTGTATAGGGTTGCAGCCTTGGCTACAAACTTTATTTTGGAGTTGAAGACCAAAGTAGTGCAACACAGGCTTGAAATGCAGATCCCAAGAAGTCGCCTCAGTGCCAGTGGTTCCAGGCAACTTGGCAACTAAGCTTCAACTTCTTTCTGAATGCTGTGGCTGTTGTGTCATAAACTCGGGGGGAAATTGGGTACAGGAGGACCAGCAAAGGGCGATGCTGGAGCAGATACACGGAGGGTTGTGGTCATCCCAGTTAATGGCTAAACCATCACCCTCTCCCATTGACCATCAAGACTCCATCTTGCTTTCGAGTGCAAGCAGGCCCAAATTCTGCTCGAAGCAGCTCTGTTTGAGAGTCATCTTCTGGTTAAGTTTAGAACAGAAAGGCAGATACAATGTCGTTTAACTTTTTGCTTGTCTGTGCCTTTCAAAAGAGTTTGGAGATCTCTTAGGATCAAAAGGTGCTGTGTATATAATAAGGTTTGATTCTTTACAATCAAATGGGCTGTTTTCAGTTGGGTACATTTAAGGGGACAAAAACCAGTCAGAGGTTTCTGACTCTTTGGAATCCCTGACGAGAACATTTCATAAACCAAGGCTGTCTGAATCAATTGTATTTTTTCTCTCCCTCTTTCGCAGGCAATTGCCATCATGGAGATAGCACATGGGAAAGATCATCCATACGTTATAGAGATCAAAAAGGAATTAGAGGCCCACTGAGTCTTTGAATCTATGCAATCCTTCAACCTTTCTTTAAAAGCCTTGCTATGGAAACTTCAGGAGTGCTTTGAAAATTGACATGGGATGAAAGCTTTTCTGTAAAATAATTGGAATGACAAACATGTGGTGCACCCGGGCCTTACCTCTTGCATTCTCTGAGGTTGATGTGAAATATCTTGAGCCTTGATGAATTAATTTTGAATGCTTTTTCCCCACTAAGGAAATGCCACGGTTTCATACAGCTAATGCCTTTGATTGATCATGTGCAGAGATGACCAATTCTTTTCTCTACAGATTTTAATGTACTATGTATCTTAGCCATGCAAAGCAATTAATTAAAATGGGACAGCCTTGCTTGAGCCTGCTTGATTGCTTTCCTTCTTATTGTGACATGAACTTTGTCTTTCAAAAAATGCATTGCAGGCATATTCGTTGTAGCTGCAACGTTTGCACTCCAAAATGTAGTTACAAACTTAGCTCTTGCATATATTGACTCCAGTTATTCATTTCTAACACTATGTGTTCACGCTTAGGATAACAATGTCAACATGGATAATGGAAACATACTGTTCCCTGCAAATTGTGTATGGATGTATTAGCACATGTTTCTGGGGTCTTACGTATCTTCAGAAATAAGGAGAGATGTAGGGTTGACTTTACTATTGTTCTTTGGTAAGAACTGGATGCCATATCACCCAAGAAACTGGTTCCAGTCAATTGCCTTATTTTTTGCTCTATAAGACTCACTTTATCCCTCCTAAAAAGAAAGGGGAAATGTGTGTGTGTGTTATGGAGCAAATGCAGGCTGCGCAGCTATCCCAGAAGCCAGAACAGCAAGAGGGATTGCTGCTTTCACCGTGCAGCGATCCCTCTCGCTGTTCTGGCTTCTGAGATTCAGAATATTTTTTTTCTTGTTTTCCTCCTCCAAAAACTAGGTGCGTCTTGTCGTCTGGTGCGTCTTATAGAGCGAAAAATACGGTAGCTTTGCAGCCCAATCTTAGCAGCTCCAAAATAGTAAGCGGAAGATTCCAAAGGGCAGGACTAGAACCAAAGAGTGGAAAATACAGGGAAGCCAATTTCAGCTAAACATTAGGAGAAACTTCTTAAGAACATAAAGAGTCCTGTTCCATCAGGTCAGTGGTCCATCTAGTCTAGCACCCTTTTCTCATAGTGGCCAACCAGATGCCTTTGCAAAGCATGCAAGTAGAACCTGACCTCAACAGCATTCTCCCTAGCTGCAGTTTCCAGCAACTGGTACTTAGAAGCATTTCTGCCTCAGGCGGTGGAGGTAATGAAAAGAGAGCAGCTCAGCAGTAGAGCAGATTAATTATTATTATTATTATTAATAATTATTATTATTTTGCTGGAGATATTTATGCAGAGGCTGACAAAGCCGTCTGTCATGGATGCTGTCATTTCATCCTCCATTGTTGATCCTGCACTGAGTAGGAGCTTGGATGAGATAAAATCCAAAGCTCCCTTCCACCTCTGTGATTCTCCATGTGTGTGGAAATTTTCTTTTTCCAGTGTTGCATATTAATGTCCTCTAGGCTGAGAGGCTTCATAAAAGTTCCCTCCATTTAAAACCTGAAGCCTTCTGTACTTGGCGATGTTTTCAGAGCAGTCATCGTAAGTGGAACTTACCTGAAAGGATGTGCTTCTATGGAATCTGGATAAACTATAAATGAATGAATGAATGCCAGAAGCATAAATTCTCAGTGAAATCCTATGCACGTCTACCTCGAAGTAAGTCCCACTCCTTTCAGTGGGGCTTATGCCCAGGTGCATGTGCTCAGGATTTCAGCTTTGTTGTTTATGTCTTGTATACACATGGCCATGTGTAATGGCTTTGGATAGGCATGAGGCTCTGTATTTCCCCCTCCTCCCTTAAGAAGGCATTCCTCTTCTGCAGAAAGCAAGCATTATGATCATGTGCATCAAGATACACCTTAAGGTGCACATGTTTGTCCAGGGCCCTCCACTGAGCAGCTGAAGCTCCACATACAGGTTGTGTGTGGAACGGGTCTGTGTGGAAGTTAAATGGTTAGATCTGCCCTATTTGTGCTCATGAGTAGCAGCATTTAGTGTACAGAGGCAGTACAGACCAACTGCATGCCGTGGACAGAAGTACTGCCCAGGCTTTCCCTCCGCTCTGAAGGTACTGCCATAAACTCTCACACTTCAAAATATAAGGACGAACAGTTGGAAGCGAACACTTAACAAGTCCATAGAAGGCCCTGAAGCACATGTTTTACAGGAAATGAAATTAGTCAATGAAACATTTCCAAGCAGATGGGCCATGTCTTGATACTTTCAGATAGCAGAGTTTTAATCAAATGCTTGCTATGGCTGGGATGCAGCAGTTGATGAAAATCTTTCTGTGAATCGGATTGCTGCTAGCGGATGGGGCAGTGTTACCAAGCTCCAAACAAAGGGTGCTAACAGTGCAATTCTAAAATGGAAGGCAATTGGAACTAACTCGAGTATGGCTGTACCTTAGGCACACATGCAAAGGAAAAGCAATAGGATCATCTATTTACTTGCTACCCTTTGCTATCTCATCACGTCAAGATGTCTGCTAGATAAAAGAGTGTAGAATTGCTATCAGGGATCCATATGCACCCTGCTGGATGGCGCAGTTGGAGGAGGGTGTCTTTTTATTTTGTAATCTATTTACAGCCTTGTGATGCTCCTGGGATGCTTTGAGACTAGTCACTACTACCATTGTGTGTGAACTGGGAAATAGCATGTGAGCTAAGGACTTTGTGTGCAGGTCACACAAAATGAAGTTGCAAAGGCACTTTACGTTTTTTAATATTCCAGTAGATCAGCTTAGCAGCCATGGTCTCTTCCCCCACCCATCCTCTGAACATACATCCTACAAACATACAAGCATCACTTACCTCCCAGCATGCAAATTTGTTGTGCAAAATTCACTGCACTCATTTGTCATCCTGCAAGCACTGTGGCATTGCGGTGTAACCTGGGTAATATTGCCTAATCCAGGGGTCAGCATACTTTTTCAGCAGGGGGCCGGTCCACTGTCCCTCAGACCTTGTGGGGGCCAGACTATATTGTGAAAAAACAATGAATGAATGAATTCCTATGCCCCACAAATAACCCAGAGATGCATTTCAAATAAAAGGACACATTCTACTCATGTAAAAACATGCTGATTCCCAGACCGTCCGCAGGCCAGATTGAGAAGGCGATTGGGCCGGATCCGGCCCCCAGGCCTTAGTTTGCCTACCCATGGCCTAATCTGTCAAGAATGTTGGGAGATACATGGTCTTGCTTTGCACCAAAGTATCAGACCAGGCATTTAAATTGACATCATTCCCCGTCACTGAGAAAATGCTGTAGCACATCCCTTCTTCCACAGGTGCATGGCAACCCTCCCATTTTTGCAGTCAATGAGGCTATATTATACTGGCTGGTAGAGATGGGCACAGTCCTACTCTATAATGAGGGAAGTTACAAAGTTCTATAAATATATCCCATCCATTGTCTTCAGATCCATAAGATGACCACAAGCATTTTGAGGGCAGAAAGTTTTATTGCATAATATGAAGGCTAAGCATAGTCTCTTACAAAACAAAAGCTTGAGGCAAAACTTTCTTTCGCTGCAAAAGGCAGGTATTTACACAAAGGTAGTGTAAGGAGTAAAAAAAATATTGCAATTATTAATGCTGAAGAAAACTTTATAAAAACAGGAAGGAAAAGGAAAAAAAGTGCAAAAATACTGTCAAAAGTCAATCGGTTCCATACAAAACAAAACCGACAAGCATAAGCTTATGTTCTGATATGAATATACATTAGGGTACAAAATAGCATGCATGCATAGATTTCTTTTATTTAAAAACAGACTTTCAATAGTACAAAAAGGTGTCTGGCAGTCATACCGGATTAATGGAGATAAAAATAGTTGAACTCAATTGTTTACAAAATTTATACATACAGAAGAACGTAAGTCTTTCTCATAATGGCTCTGGACTCAACAATGAAAATCCCTGGTGATACACAAAAATACTGCAGTAAAACCAGACTAACAACAATCCAGTGATGTAAAATTGATTTAGTGTGTTAGTCTGTATAACACAAGTCAGATATGATTATACAGGTGCAATACAGAAATAATGCACATGCAACCGTTCTGTAAAACAGATACTCCTGTTTACACAAAGAGAGAGAACGTTTCCCATCAGAGGTGATCCCAACAGGCTAATTTTAGTTCCTTGCAGCTTCTTCTTTTTTTTATTAATGCCTTTAAAGGCAGCAGCAGATAGCAGCAGAAAAACAAGAGTTTTAGAAGAACGGGGGCTGTGATGAATTAATTTCCAGACCTTATGTTTTGGGGGAAGGGGGGAATTTAGATTCTGAACCTGTTAATGGAACCAGGGTTCATAAAAAGTGTTTCTTTTTTTTCCTTTTGTGTGTGCCCAACCATGGCATTCAAGCCACTTTGCAAAAATCTGCAGCATACAACTATAAAAACATCTGTAAGGCAGGCGACAAAAGCAGTTAAATACAGATAGGTAAGCCATGACCAGTCTAAAAAATTCAACCAACTGACATTAGTCCTCTTAAGGTGTTATTGCCTTCAGATGCAACACAGGTAGAGAGGAGCTGCAGAGATATGGCCTAAGCCAGGGGTCAGCAAACTTTTTCAGCAGGGGGCCGGTCCACTGTCCCTCAGACCTTGTGGGTGGGCCAGACTATATTTTTTTGGGGGGGGGGGATATGAATGAATTCCTATGCACCACAAATAATCCAGAGATGCATTTTAAATAAAAGGACCCATTCTACTCATGTAAAAACATGCTGATTCCTGGACCATCTGAGGGCCAGACTGAGAAGGCGATTGGGCCGGATCTGGCCCCTGGGCCTTAGTTTGCCTACCCATGGCCTTCTCCTGGGGCTGTGAAACACCTCCCAGACCTTGTGTGATCTTCCAGAGTTCTCAATTGCTCTGGGAGCCTCTGCAGATACGCAAGGCTCCACAATGCAGAAGTTCACATAAAGCTAGGATGTACAAGGGAGATTTCACCTGGTACCGGAAGATAGCAATGATGATTCCTGGAATATGTCCCTGAGCAGTGCTTCCATAATCTGGGGACAACCAGATAAAAAGGCCCCTATCTACAATAGCTACCCATCCCACATTAGAAAGCAGGAATGTTCATAAAATAGGAACCAAATATCTATATTTCTGAGAAGGTTCATATGGGAGAAGAATGTCCTTACAGTACGCCTAGTGGAGGAAGCCAGAGGAGGCCTTTTCAGAAGATTTTAAACTATGAGGAGATCCATATAAGAGAAAGCAATGCTTCAATAATTTAGGGCTTAAGAGGCCATCGCCAGCACTTTGCATTGGGCCAGGAAAACAACATAGTTGTTTCAACATCAGCATCATAAGCTTGACATTTTCCTCAACGTCTGGACTAGCTGTAATTCCCAATAATAACATGACAGGTGTGACAGTCGTGACCTAGATATCACTAAAGCAAGAATCATCATGGCCAGTTTGGATTTGCCCAGGGAAGGGCATAAAACTACTGCTGCCATCTTACACACACTTAAACTGTCAACAAGACTCTCCTAAATCTGTAATAAAAATATATTTTTAAAAAAACAAAACCAAGACTCTCCTAAAAGTTAACAAAGTACTGGTCATCCAACAAAGTCAGAAAGAAAGGTAATGGAGTTTGGGTGCACAGGTCAACTGTCAGACAGGGTGATTTAGTAAAGCATTAATTTTCTGCAGAAATAAATGGGGTTCCTATAAACATCGCTCTTCTTTGTATGCAGATACCTGGTTAATAACAGTTTATATTAAACTCCCAAGTTAGATGAACCCTTGGGACACAACCCAGCTTTCTCAACAAATCTTGCTTCTTTCAGCCCTCACAGGACCCATTCTTGAATAGGAATGTGGTTTTCAACTAATTTTATCTGGATTAGGGACTACTGAGCAGAGACTGGTGTTAATAAAAGAAGAAAAGACAAAGGGCTGCATAATAAAACTATGGCAAAGTAATGGAAAGGAACTCTCTTAAATGTCTTGCTCTCGTTTATTCTGGGGCAAATTCATTCCCAAATTTGGATGCGATCCGAAAAGGAGCTTGGGTTTTGAGAAAGCACTTCATTGAAATCACAACCTTAAGTTTTACTTTTGTCAAGTGACCCTACTAAAACCGGGGGGGGGGGGGGGGGGACACACACCAGTATTGATAAACTGGTGAGTGTTATAATTAAGGGTAGAGAGGAATAACTGAAGATATGCAAGGATCACTTGTTTTGAGTAAGATGTTAAGAAAGTTGTCAAGGTCAAATCTAATGTGAAAAATCACACTAAATTTAACAGGCGTTTTAATTAAAAAAGGAGGAAAGTCACTTTGAACACCATCAGCCATTTTAGGAATAGCATGGAAATTGTTGCTTATTATGTTAGCAACTATTTGGCTCGCTGGTGAGCATTGTTCGCTCATTGCAGGAGGCTTTCCCTTGTAATTTTGTGTGCAAGATGTGTGCCCTGTGACAAAAAGCCTTGGCGGCTTTGCATCGACTTTTCCCTTTTAGCATCCATTATGCCTGCTTATTAAATATGGCTCTTTTTTTGTTTGCGCACTTCCAGAAAAGCCAAGAATATACCCATTCCAACCCAGATCTCCTCGTAATCAGACCTCAGAGTGGTTGATTCCCCCCATCTTACTCCCTACCTGTCAGGCCAAATGGAGCAATGGGACTTGACAGCTCTGGGTTCAAACTTAATTCATCATTAGGAAATTATTCAAAAAGCTATAATGAGATAACTAATTTAATACACTTTGCTTCAAGGTTTATTCCTTGGCCGGCTTCCCAGATACAAAGCGTCTCTGTGCAATTATCATGCAGATGCCACTAAAAGACTTTAAATGGTTGCAGCTAATTTAACAAGAGATATGTTGGCATCGGCAAGGAGATGCTGGACTGAAAATTGGAGTTAACTAAGGAAGCAGCAGAATTTCTAAAGGTGCATCAGCGAGAGGCTTTCCCTGTGCTTTCTTCACTTAATCATTTTGGGGGCAACTTGAAGTATCTCAATGTGGTCTACCATTTCATTCGGAGGTATAAAGTCTAATTGATTCATCAATTAAAAACAACACTTTCAGGGAGAAATCCTAAGCTCCCAAGAAGGGCAGTTGAGAGTCCCACTGGAAACTGTGCCTCTCTGCAATCTGAAATGGAAGTCTGTGGCTACAGGCCTCCTGGCACTGAATGAATGTCATTGGTGGCACTGAAATGTCATTGGTGTCCCAAGGGCGAAAGGGTTAAAAATAAGGTCACATCAGCGGCAGATCCGGATCTAGTAGATTCAAAGCCCTGTCATTGACGAAATTGGCCCCCAGAATTGGAGCATGGGGGAAGGGAGAGAGACTACATGAATGGAGTTCTTTCCCTTCCCACTGGATTTCCATGGGATTAAAAAAACAAAAACCTTTCATTTCTTCCAATGGAAGAGGAAATGCCTAACAAAAAGTGGGTGGGGGAGAACAATGGAACTCCCTCCATGATGTATTCCTCCACCTCCCTCCATAGATTTGCTCTAAAGGTCAAAGTGTGCAGCTTGATTATGCACCAGTACTTATAAAAGAAGCCAGCACCACCTTAAAATACACGTTTCTCCTTTTCTCTTACACAGTAGAGAATGCCTGTTCTAAGATGAGCTCTGCTATGACGTTGGTGTGCATTACCTAAACATAAAGGGAATTCATTTCTAATGCTCTTTGCTTCAGAAATTGAGGGCTGGGTTCAGCTAATCAACGGTTCTCAACCTGTGGGTCTCCAGATGTTGCTGGACTACAACTCTCATCTTCCCTGACCACTGGTCATGCTGGCTAGGAATGATGGGAGTTGTAGTCCAACATCTGGGGACCCACAGGTTGAGAAACACTGAGCTAAGTAGAACCCAGCACAATGAGTCCTGCTAGTGCAATTGGACTCCCCCCCCCCCACATTCTTTTCCCTCCCCACACAACACCCCTCATGCCTTCCCACATCTGCTTGGGAAGACTGGGAGAACCCCCAGTGCTGGCGGAAGAGAAGGGAAATTTAATACAGTAATGTTTGAACTGACAGAACTATCACCTTTGCGCAACATCAAGTTCCACCCACTGTTTTTTACTTAACAAATGAAATTAAAATGCATTCGACTGATTACGTGAATAAAAACTGGGATTTGTCCCTGCTTTCTTTCGTTACATCCAATGTTGCTCTTGGGTAAGAAGGGTACTAGCTTCCTGCCAACCTCAGCAATAGCTGCTTAAGCACTATTGCCTGAGATTGACGGCATGCAAGGAAACAAACAAACAGAAGGCCAAAGAACCAACTACAGAACATCATGGATGCATCATTGAAGGAGGGGCCATGCACAGCTTAGAAGCGAAAAGCACCCTCTTCCCGCAAACAATTCTGTGGCCAATCATCCGGTTTCCCAGTTGACTGGCCATTGGACAGCCACTGCCAGTCTAGACTAGGAGGGCACAGGTCTGACTCACAAGGCTGCTCCTGATGTTCAAAAGTATTTCTTTACCATAAAAATGTACTCTAAGAAACAGAGTGTGGATATTTATGGTACCCACGAGGTCTGTTGAAATGAGTGGGAGCTGTGAAATCTCATGGGCCTGCACAGAAGAACTTCTCAGTGGCTGGTTCCCTGAACAAGGCCTGAGCAGGCTTCCAACTTTATTTTGTACTAGAACTCTGATGTCCACCAAGGAGAGAAAAAAGTGGGCAGTCAAAGACTAAGAATTAAAGAGAAGGGAGCCTATGAGCATGTGCTCAGCCAAGGAATTTGTCATCATTACCAGAATTAAATCCACATACTGTTTTCACACGAAATGAGTTCTGGTTTCCCTCCCAAATGTTCCATAAACTCACTGATAGGGCTGGGTGGGTGGGATTTTGGCCTGTCTGCATTTTTTTTAAGCAAACAAGCCCCATTCTAATTTCCTGGGGACAAAGGCATGGAATGGAAAATCATCACTCTTCAGGTTTTGCACTTTCCCAAATTTTGCTACACGCTAAAGTACCCAAAATTTGTCTGTTTTTAAAAAAATCTGCATTTTACAGTAAAATACATTTAGAAACCCGTACATTTCTTCTGCGATAAGATATGCAGTTAAATACACATTTAGAATACGTATTTAGATTTGTATTTAAATACGAGTTTTCGTACAGAGTTTTACTTTTCTAAAAAATAATAATAAAAAAATCAGATCTAATGTGAAAAGAAGGCGGAATGTGACTGATAGCCAAAACATGTGACAAACTGACACACAACCAGAAACAGGACCGGGTGATCCATTTCTACTCACAAGATCCTTTGCTTACTCAAGTGAAATCTTTTCCTGAGCCAGGATTCAATACCATTTATGGGAGAAAAAGGAAGTGAAATGGGTCTGGGGTGTTAGAGGATAATGTCAACGATAGATTCTATTTAAACCATTTGAGCTTTTTTTGTGGCTACACATACAAAAGTATTGCTTTCAACCATCACCAAGACAATATGAGCATTCCTGCCCAATGCTGCTCACCTGGATGTTAAGAGTCGACTGGAAAACCAGGCTGCTTTTCTGTAAAAAGCTGCATGCATCACACAGAGCAACGTAATATTACAGGCAGAAACTGTTTCAGGCGCATCTGATATGTGTGCGACTGCACACACACGCATCACGCAGAAGAGACCCGAAAACATCACAAAAATGTCACAAAAGGGGGCTGAATGGGGTGTTTGCAGCCTTTTCAATAGTGTTTCGAAATACATGATTTCACTTATATGTGCGGTGCGTTGGAACGTAAACCCTGCGTAAATTGGGAGTTGCCTGTATAGAAAAAGATATTTGCTTTTAGATTCGGACAAAATCCATTATTTTTTAATATGAGTCACCTCTTCTATGCCCTGAAAATAGGTTGCATCCCTCCAAATTGAAGAATAAAAACAGCCTAACAGGCCGTACAGAAATGCAAAAGTCGAGAGAACGCTGTCAGATAGGAACTGTCAGGTTGTAAAAAGAAGGTCAGCCATATGAAATGTGTTTCCATAATTCCAAAGTCATAACGTGTTTCACAAATTAAGAACATTCACACATCATTGCGAGGAAAAATAATAATAATAAATTATCTCGTATAAAATAATTTGTAGGAAGAACAAGGTCTCCCTACTGTCAATTTTGCGTATTCGTCACAAAATACTGCCAAAAGAACACGCCCCGCCCCCCCCCCCCACAACAACATGGAGGGAAGGATTCTCAGCCAGATCCAGAAGGCTGCATGTGTGGGAAAACTGCTGGGTCTCTTCTGAGGCTGTTAAATGAGTCTAGAGTTTTGAAGGAAGAGGATGAGGACTTGATAGACAAATTTATACTGAGCGATGGTTTGGATCATGAACATCCTTTGCTCCCTCAGGTGTTGCAGCATCACTGGAACATCCACTCTCTGCAAAATCGAAGGAATATAAATATGTAAAAATATGTACATATAAATGTACAAATATAAATATGTAAAAAAAATTGTGACGTGGGAGAAAGCGTGAAGCCGGCTATCGCTTCCCTCATGATTCCTGCCGCCCCTGTTGCTCTGTACATTAAAATAACAAATGTTAATAACTTGTTAAAGGTAAGTAAAAGATGTATCCATGTTTGCCTCTACATAGTTCCATCCTTATTTCAGACATTGTGATATATCGGTATAGCGCTATGTTTAGCTGGTGATAGATCACGATGTTGAAAACCAGACATCGCCCAGCCCTTCTCAGTAGCTATGAAAACTGGAACGGGGAATGAAGTGGCAGAAAACAGAGTGGAGATAGATAAGATGGCAAAATTAGAGCAAACTGCAGATGGAGCAGCCATTAAAAGCATTTATTATCATCTTCATATGAGAAAAAGAGAACAGTAATGACTTCCTAGAAAAGAGGTTGGGAAATCAAAGGACATCTGTCACTGAGCAACAGCCTGCTCTTTCTTCCAGGCCGCAAGCTCCTCACCTGAGAGGATTGCTTGCTCTGCATCAATGGCTCAACAGTCTCCCCTCACTCACCTAGTCACTACAGTCATTAGGGGACTCTCCACCCACCAGCCAGGCTTTTCCCGCCTTTGTAGAATTAGTACACTTCTCACCTCATCACTTTATCTCACCAATGGCCTTTTTCAACTCTGCCATTACCTTTCTGACTGGAAGAGTCACCCTGTTAGAATTTCACTCCTCTGTTGCTGGATGTGTGGTTGTTACATCACATGTCAGTGTTTACTTACTAGGCTTGGAAAGTGTGAGAACGGATGTCAGCCTTATCTCTCTTCCGCTGTACTGCACTATTGTACTTTTCTTTCTCTCTTGGAGAAGAAGCGAGAGGACGCCATGATTGCTTTGTCCTGTATATATTGCTTAATAAATCATTTAGAATGCTACACTCATGCTCCACGATCGTTTCTGCTATACTCTGCTGATTGAGCGTACACATGTCTTTAGACATGTGTCGCTGCTGCGCACTGGGACTGATTTGTGATCGTCCTGGGCTGCACTTCATAAGGAAGATGCCCAGAGAGGTCTGTCTCATTCTGGGGGCTACGTGTGCCCCCCCCCCCAGGCGTGTTCCGACAACCCCAAGAACAAAGGCCTTCTGTCCTTTCCCTCTAAATTAACCTCAGGATTTCACACCAGTTTCATTCACCAAACCATGTTCATTTCCAGTGTACAGACAACCTCATTTCTGAAACTTCCCTTTCCACACAAAAAGGGGCTTTCCCAAGCTGGTTCCCTACAGATGTTTGCGGACTGCAGACTCCCATCAGCCCCAGCCGCTTGGAGTTTGTGATCCAAAACATCTGGAGGAAACCAGGTTGGGGAAGACCGGCACAGACCATGCCAATGTGGCAAGAGCCTCTTTAGCTCCCTTGCCATGGAAATAAGAGGACTTTGTTTTGATTTCATGTAGGCCGCTCTGGGAGCCTTTCTGGCTGAAGAGTGAGGTACAAATACTCTTGCATCTTGCATCGCGGGGCTTGTTCAAAGGATGCACTTTGGGAAGTTCTCAAGATGGTAGTAATCTCCGCTTCTCATGCATTCCTCTCCCTCGCCACGAGGAGAAAGACCATACGGAGAGCCTTGCTCGATCAGGCCAAAGGCCCATCAAGACCAGCAGTTGCCAACCAGATGCCTATGGAATTCTGCAAGTAGGATTCTGAGGCAACAGCACTCTCACCTAGCAACCAATATTCAGAGGCATAGTGCCTCTACAGTGGAAGGGGAACAGAGCCATCGTGGCCAGTAGCCACTCAGCCTTATCCTCTATGAATTAATCATCTGGCCTGTACTAGATTTTTGGGGGGTCAGCAGTTCCCCAGCTACCCAAAGAAGCTGATGAAACCAGCATTATACTGAGGCAGACAGCTGGCTAGAACTGTCTGTTACTCTGCCTCAGGCAGAGATCGTGCCCAGCACTGCCACCATGACCTGGTGTTTCAGCTACAGTGAAATCACAACAGTCTAGGACAAGAAAGAGCGTATTCTTAGCGGCTGCACCCAGATTATGGAACGCCTTGCCCCGTGAAGGTTGCTAGCTCCTTCCCTCACTCATTTTTGCCAGTAATATTGATTTGTACAGCTTTTATATAAGTTTGCAATCTGCTCATATATCGTTAATGAGCTATATATTTACAATAAAGCAAAAGCATTATACGGTTGCATATCGTTCTGGTATTTATCATTCCAAGGCACTGCAAACAAGAGACCCTCTTTCTATAAACTTACTTGGTTCTTCTGTAACATGTTTGGTCATTATTACCAGGCTTTGTATTTTAATCAAGCTAATCTGCCAATCCTAGGGTGCCATTCTATTTCCAGTTCTTTGCAATACTTATTTTTGCAGCTGTGAATAACTGAAAGCCTTTTTATTCTAGCAAGCTTTTATTTTATGGGGCAGACAATGTTCAATCAATCAATCAATCAATGTTTATTATGACGAACGGTCAGCAATAGAGGCAGACAATGTTCTTAGGGTGTTTTGTTTAAACCGCCACCTGGTCTCTCAGTCTCTCTGGAATTGTTTTGTATTGTTTTCAGGAGCGGCAATTTTTAATGTAGTAAGCTGCCCTGAGCAGTGTCTTTTAGGCTAGGATGCTGGGATATAAAAAATTAAATAAAGGAAAATTTAAATAAAGGAGCTCTTGTTTCATGCAAAGCACTGACTAATGTACTTGTGAGGGCAAATATTATTTTTTTTTAAAAAAAATAGTACAGTCCTGTTCATGTATTACTTTCTCCCTGAAAAGAATGAGAGTGGGGTACACATACCCAAGTCTAGAACCAGGTAGACAGCACCAACCAGAATGCAAAGCCCAAACAGGACCACATTGACCAGGTTTCCTGATGGAGCAATCCGTTTGAGGCACCTCATTCACGCAGATGCAGGTTAAGAATGCCAGCTCTCTATTCTGAAATTTGCTATACTTGCACACTCTTACTAAAGAATGCTGCTCTGTGGAATCTGATAAACAGCTCATGATCTAATTGCTTTGCTAAGCCAGTTAGAACTTAGCCTTGCCTAGGCATGGGGGCAGGGAACGCAGACCAGTTGGGACTCGCCCAGCCCAGCCCAATAACTGAGCATCTGCCATATTTCTCTCCCCCCCCCCCCCCGTACCTGATGCAAAAACAAATCAGTTGCTACATCCTTGTTTTCCAAGTCAAGCTTCCTTAATGTTTAGCGATCTGGGAGAAATATTTTATACGTCATGGCATACTTACCTCAACTCTCTAAATGAAAACATTTCCTTTTTCTTTTTTGCACTCAGTATTGCAAAAATGTGTTTTTCATTTTGCCAGCCCATATCTGATTACCTTGGTTGGCCATTTTGTTCCTGAAAAAAGTGCCGTATTTTTTGCTCTATAAGACTCACTTTTTCCCTCCTAAAAAGTAAGGGGAAATGTGTGTGCGTCTTATGGAGCGAATGCAGGCTGCACAGCTATCCCAGAAGCCAGAACAGAAAGAGGGATTGCTGCTTTCACTGTGCAGTGATTCCTCTTGCTGTTCTGGCTTCTGAGATTCAGAATATTTTTTTTCTTGTTTTCCTCCTCCAAAAACTAGGTGCATCTCGTGGTCTGGTGCGTCTTATAGAGCGAAAAATACGGTACCTTAAAGGGGTGGGTGTGGGTGTGTAGAGCAAGCAGCACTAAGAGCACAGTTCTTACTTGAAAGAAAGTAATGAACCTTGCTTACCAGTCTTGGGGTCAGGTTATAAAACCTATCTAAAGGGAATCAATAGTTTGGAAAGGTGTTGTGAACAGAGGTTTTGCTTACCTTAAGCTTTGCAAAGAACTGTCAACAGACTTCTTGCACCGCTCCATTTTTCCACAACACCTGACAACCACTTTGGGCATCTGCTGAAGCAATTTGCAAAAGCTTCCGCTGGGCTTTTGGATGTTTGTTGAGACTTAACCCTCTGGTTAACCCTCTGGAATTTGTGGACCTCCTCCCCACATACTTTCACGCTTTGCAGCAGGGCTTGCAGGAACACACCTGTATTTAAGCAAGAAGAGGCCCGCCTTCTGAAAGACCCGTTTGCTCACCTCGTTGTGCTCCAAGCAGCCAATCATGAGCTCCGTCAAAATGACGACCCCCGTCCTCCCCACGCCGGCACTGCAGTGAACGACAATTGGGGGGTTGCAGTTGTTGCTGCTGTCCAGGACACTGTTGGTGTGGCGTCGCACCGATTGGATCTCTTCCAAATAGGCTGCGTGGCAGGAATAAAATGGAAATCACATTCCTGAAATGCTACCCAGCTTCACATAAAAAGAGGAGAAATGCATGGAGGAGCAAGCTTCCTTTTAAATTATGATAATTTACCATTCTTAGAAGACACTAATTATTTGGCCTCTGGACAGCAAACAGCACCGAGTTAAGCAAGAAGCAGCAGGGTGTCAATTACTACTTGGGACTTCGGTCCTTTAAATTAAACAGCTCTTTTAAAAAAAAGAAAAAATAACACACTCTCTCTCTTTCCCCCTCTGCAAATCCCCAAGTCCCTTAAGCAGATGACTGTAGACATTACTTACAGCAATTCCTGCTATTAACAGGCTGGGATCAGAACAGCAGCAAGGTCCCCTTGAAACAAATGCCTGTCAGAGCCAGTATCTAATGGGCAGGGAGCATCCATCTGGCCCTCTCCTTACCTTGCAGAATGTCTCTGAATTTCAAACATGCCTGCTGACTCTCTCTCTCTCTCTCTCAAGCAGGCCTGTTTCATGCACAAATTTTCCTTCACAGAGAAAGCCCCGTGTAGGGTAACAAAGAAGGAAAGAAAACAGTTGCCTTGCATGGTAACAGACAGTCCTCTTAACGCGGGTTACATGTCACTGAAAGTCACCCCAAAAAACTCCATGGTTAAGTAGACATAGGAAGGGTGTGTGGTGAGCATACCAGCTTCATTGCTAATACTATCACCCTCCACAAGTGGCAGCCTGGAGATGGAATCTGCATTACAAGAGGCTCCCTGCTGCAGAGAGTCATCCTTCAATTTGTGGAGGACAACCAGGGTGTGTGTGTGTGTGTGTGTGTGTGTGTGTGTGTGAGTGAGTGACAGAGCTAGCATGCTCAGCCCCATTAATCCCACCACTAACTCACATGCTTACTAAACACAGATGTATTTAGGAGTGAAGAGGGCTACTGCCTTTAACAAAACCTAAAGGCTCTGTGGTCTACATGAACCCAACCTTTAACGAAGAGACATGTTGCGTTGTGCCATATGCTTCCAAGGGTCATCAGCTAAGAGCAGGGCCTTTAGCGTGGTGGCACCTGCCCCTTGGAATGCACTCCCAACAAACATCAGGCGGGTACCTACAGTATTAGCATTCAGAGGCCTGTTCATTTATCTGTCACCCATGTTTTCCCTGATGGGGGCTCTGCCTATGTTTATGTATTAACATGATCTACTCATTTGTGATGCATTGTGTGCTTGTTTCACGAACGTAATTTTGCTGCCGTTTTCACTATAATTTTTTCGAAATTCTGATGATTTTCAAAGTTTGCAAATAAATGCAGGGGTGCCACCAGAGTCTTTGTTGTAATGACATAAGAAAAAGACGTTTGTGCAACTATCACACATTTTTAATTTTATTTTATGGATTGAGTGCTGGCATAATCCAGCTTCTTTTCTTCTTAAAATGGGCAACAGCTCTTGGGCATGATGATTCCCATCTATGTTAGCTGGTAATCCTGGAGATGCCAGGGAATCAATCTGGGATCTTCTGCATGCAAAGCACATCCTCTTCAACAGAGCAATGGCCTCCTCCTCTGCTCAATAAACACTTTACTCGCAAGGCCACCTTAAGCATGGGGCAATGGGCCATCATCTCAATCCCCATTCCATGGAGTGCTCTGCAAGCAGCTTCTGCTGCCATAAACTCCAGGACTTTCACACAGCCTCTAGGCTGGCATATGGGGCTATGCATCCCCCAGATTAGACTCAGCCGACTCCCAGCTGCTGATCCCTAGCATGCATGCTTTCCTCCTGCCCTGGTAGTGTCAAGGGGAACAAGGCAAAACCCTGGCAAAGTGGAACTTCTACACAAGGCCTACACACAATTGCACAACAAAGCTATTGACACAGTCGAGAAAATATTTCCCTCCCTTTTTGTTGTTAATAGTTTTTCACATATTCTTTTTAACATACAGTTCCACTTTCGGTCCCTCTCCATAGCACACATCCAAACATAATAATAGCCAGGCAGAGGGCCTTCTCAGTAGTGGCGCCTGCCCTGTGGAATGCCCTCCCATCAGATGTTGAGGAAATAAACAACTATCTGACTTTCAGAAGACATCTGAAGACAGCCCTGTTTAGGGAAGTTTTTAATGTTTGATATTTTATCACATTATTATTATTATTATTATTATTCTCTTGGGAGCCACTCAGAGTGAGTGGGGTATAAATAAATTATTATTATTATTATTATTAATCGCCCCAACAGCTAAAGCTCAGCAAATAAATGTCGGTATCATTATATGGCATATATATATATATATATATATATATATATATATATATATATTTCATATATATTTGCTTTCGTAGATTTTCACGGGTACAGGAATGCAGGTTTTGGTGTCCTCGGGTGTCTTCCCGTGTAAAAGTTGGGGTGTCTAGGCGACGTTTCGACGAGGTCTCACTCGTCATCTTCAGGCTGGTGCTTTCGGCTTCTTGTTACTGGAACAGAGCAGGATCTCAGTGTTTGAGTTCCTATAAATACTGTTGAGGAGGTGTGGTGTATAGCCTCCAATGTTCTGGGCAGAGAGGAGGTTCCCAGGCTGGTGTGCCTTTTCTTCTTTTGTTCCTTAATTACTTGAGGGATATCTTGAGTGATTTCTTGAGTGATTTCCTGAATCCCACTTAGGTGGGTCATTAGGTGTGGATTAGTTGCTAAAGCCTTCGTGTCTTGAACTCTTGAACTTTGTGAAGAGTTTTTCTGAGAAGTACAGCCATCTTCTCAGAAAAACTCTTCACAAAGTTCAAGAGTTCAAGACACGAAGGCTTTAGCAACTAATCCACACCTAATGACCCACCTAAGTGGGATTCAGGAAATCACTCAAGAAATCACTCAAGATATCCCTCAAGTAATTAAGGAACAAAAGAAGAAAAGGCACACCAGCCTGGGAACCTCCTCTCTGCCCAGAACATTGGAGGCTATACACCACACCTCCTCAACAGTATTTATAGGAACTCAAACACTGAGATCCTGCTCTGTTCCAGTAACAAGAAGCCGAAAGCACCAGCCTGAAGATGACGAGTGAGACCTCGTCGAAACGTCGCCTAGACACCCCAACTTTTACACGGGAAGACACCCGAGGACACCAAAACCTGCATTTCATATATATGTATATATATGTGTGTGTGCATATGTGTGTGTGCATCAACAAATAGTTCTAAGGACCCACTCCAACATTTAATTCAACTTCACTGATTTCCTCACTCAAAACAAAAAGAAAGCACCCACATTTCAAACACACACACACACACAACTTACAGAGAAAGCCTTGTTCTTCTGGGCAACCGTGATCCGGCCAGTCGGTGTACTGCAAATGCCACACCGTTTTCTCCTGCCCTAGCAGAAGGTGCTTGACCTTGAGACCCGTCGTGGCATAGCAACCCGAATCGGTGCGGAATTTGGTGGTCACCTTGAACTTCCCGTAAGTGGCTGAGCTGTGCTTGGAGCCGAGTTTTGGCCAGTAGCGATGGCTCTTGGCTCTTCCTCTTTCCTGTCCCACAGCAAAAGGAAGGAGAAGCAAAAGAAAATCAGCACAGTCCTGTTCTTACAGCCACAAGCCCCAGTGAACAATGGGTATGCCTAAAAATCAAGTAGAGTGCCAGTGTGGTTTAAAGCAAGGGTGGGAAAACTTCAGGAACGCAGGCCAGCTGTGGCCCTCCAGGCCTCAAAACTCTACCTAGGCCTCACCCATCTCTAGCCTTTCATCACACCCCAAGTGTTTTGCCTGGCTGGAATGTGTCCTTGAAAGTTTTGGCTCAGCAGACTCCAGTTGCTGATCCCTAGCATAAATGCTTTCCTCGTACCCCAGAAGCTGCTGCAGGGTCAAGGGAAACTGGGCAAAACCCTGGCAAAGTGTAACTTCTATGCAAACTGACCCCTTCTCCCTCAGGGCGCCATGATAAAGCTGGTGCCACCAACCAGTGAAGACTTCACAGCTACAGAACAAGTGTCACACACTCTTAGGCACACCTGTATGGATTGTACACGCCGCAAGCAAAATCTGAAGACCAGTGTAAAGGAATTAAGAGAATGGCTCGAAACATCCCATAATTGTTCACAGTCCCAAAATGTGTGTTCTGGCAAATAACTGCACAACAACATGCAGCCTCAAACGATGCTGTGTGCTCCAGACAAAGCATTTCCAGTGTGTGTTTACAGCACTGCACAGAAAATATCACAGATGCGCTTCGTTGTGGGGGATAACAACAAACCCAAAGTTCCAGCAACCACCTCAGGGCATCATGTTATAGTTTCCCAGAAAATAGCCGAGTGAGGACATCAGAGGAAAATGGGGAGCGGGAAAGGGACTGATCCTATTTGACTGTTTCCCCATGAACATCTCCCTTGCCTCCGTGCATTCTGGGTTCCAGGAGTGCCCTCTTATCACGGAGTGTGCATTCATACTGCAATTACTGTCTGCAAATTTCCACCGTCTCAGGACAGTGGAGATTCCTCGTTGTTTCCAAGCATCATAAAAGCCATAATATGAATGCATGCATATAATCAGAGTTCAGGTCCTAAGACAGCCCCGTTGCCTGCCGCCGCTTAGAAAGAGGCTTTCTCTGTGGTCAGATTACTCTGTAACTGTGCATTTAATGGACTCTTGCTCCCCCTTCTGAACATCTGATAGTGCTAAATGTTTAAAATGGGGAAAATCGGGCCACACTATTTAAACAGAACAGCTGTTCCTGTGTGCCTGTAAAGGCAGCCGAGTTCTGAACAGGATGCAGGGCTGGTTACTTGTGTGTGCCAGGTTTATAGCACAACATACAGTTGTGGGATTACAACAGAAATAACTGTTTTGCTTGGCATGGGAATAAAGGCGACTTCTTCTCTCTCTTTTTACTGGATACTTTAACTGGAACAACAACTTCTGATGTATTCGCAGCTGATAAGGATGCTAGTAATGCAGAGGTGGCCTTGGATGGGTTGAGAATATCATTCTTCTCAAATAAGGGCAGCTTTGTGTTCTCAGAATTCACTGCTTTGTTTGGCATGCAGCAATCTTCTAATGGAGCTAAACTCCCATCATTACACTGTGCGGCCAGCTAGACTGATACAAACAAGGTTGTAAGGGGTTGAGTCATCCCAGGCAAAGGTTCAAAGGAAGTTTGAAAAACAAAACAGCAAACAGGAGAGCAAAAGGACCGGCAGAGAGAAGCAGATTGTCATGGAGAGTGCTTCCTAAATCTTCAAAACATGCATGCAACTATTTGAACCTCCCTTAGCGTACACAAGATAAAACATGGTCCAATCTCAAGAGTGGCTCTCGCTCTTATCCTCTAGCACAGGACAAGCTGATCAAAGGGTAGAGAGCAAGCCCACAGAGGCCCAAGGAATGCATGCTCTCAGGTTTGAACTAGGACTGGGTGGGGAAGAGAAAATGCAAGCCAACAAAACATCTTTGAATGTACTGCCTATATCTGCAGTGAGGGTCGACCTGAGGTCGGTGGCAGGCCCACTTGGATGAATGCCAGCCCAAGAGGTGGTTTGAGGGGACAGCTCATTGCCATCAGGCCTTTTGTGGCCGTGATGGTGCAGTGAGCAACTTCCCCCCTCCTCAGAGGTGGACTTTGGGGCCTCAAATTTCAGTGGTGCCCTGTGCAACGTCAAATCCCCGCCCCCGCCTCTCGCCTTCCATTCTACACCACAATTGTGGTGCCCCTGCAGCACCCCCAAGGCTTCACTCCCAGTGCCAACAAACCAGTCATGATCCCCTAAATCCACCTCTGCCCCTCTTCTCCCCCACTTCCCTGCCCGAAGATGGGCCACCAAATTGTGCCGTTCCATCTGAGTATCAGATGCTAGTGACTAAAATGGGGAATGTGTATCACCATCATGTCCACATTCACGCCATATATGTAAAGAGCAACGGCAGCAACAGTCATGGCTTCCCCCAAAGTTTGTTAAGGCTGCTGAGAGTTGTTAGGAGGCCTTATACACCCTACAGAGGTACAATTTGCAGAGTTCCCTATGAAGAGGACTCAAGAGATTTGTTAGCATGCAGCCACATATTACATACCTCCTCTGCTGTCACCATGGCTATCACATTCACCCCTTCTTCCCACACCATTTGCCAGAAATCATGGCATGTTTGTGGCAAAGGTCCTTGTGTGGCTATGTAGTGCCATTCTTCTCCGCCCACTGTAACCTGAGGAAGAGAGAGAGAAAGAGAGAACAATAGATTACTATAAAATTCATGCCACAATTGAGCATTGTCAGCTCTCTCTTTCTGCCATAGCAACTGTGCATAGTTAGGGAAGGGCCTTAGCTCACTGGTAGAGCTTCTGCTTTGCACGCATGAAGCCCAAGGTTCAATCCTTGAATCCCTGACATCCTCAGGTCGGGTTGGTTCAAGACCCTGGAAAATAGCTGCCAGGACACTGGTAAACCATACCGATGGACCAACGATCTGACTCAATACCAGACACCTTCCTATGCTCTTTGTCATGAGCTCATAAAGGTTCATGCTTATCAACCAGCTTAACCCACTCACCCATCTTTGCTGTTGTTACAGCAACATGCAATTTTCTTACATGCACAAAACATGGCCCTCTATTTATATTTTGGCTTTAGGACCTGGTTGGCTTAGCTTCAGAGGGCAATGTTGGAAACAAGGAAGTAGCAGAAAATGACCAGGGCTGTGGAGGAAAAATAACAGTCAATGCAGCGTTCAGAACCCCTTTCCATCCCTCCTTTATCCAGATGAAATACCCATAAAATACCCATTCTACAAATTTGCAAGGTGGCGGGGTAGAGGGGAGAAACCTGAATCAGAAGATGTAGGTCTGCCTCTGGCACATGATGATGATGACGATGATGATAACAACAACAACAATTTATATGCCACTCACCCAACAGAGTTGCCCCAGACACTCCAGGGCACTCTGGAGGGCTTCCAACAAATTGAAACATCAAACACAGTAAAACATCACACATTAACAACTTTCCTATACAGGGCTGTCTTCTAAAAGTCAGATAGTTGTTTATTTCCTTGACATCTGACGGAAGGGAGTTCTACAGGGTGGGCAACAAGAGAGCCGCCAAAAGGACATTGGAACTGGACCTTAGTATCTGGGATGAATGATGGGGGTAGAGACGCTCCTTCAGGTATACAGGGCCAAAGCCATTTACCGCCATCCCAAGATTCAAGGCCTACATAAACACGCTCCTATGGTGAGCACATCATTATATGGTGTTTGTGTGTGAGAGAGATAGACATGTTTATTTCATCTGAGGTGAGAAACACCAAAGGTTGTTGAAAATCTAGTTAAGAATGATCCCAACAATTTCAGTGAGATTCAGAATCTGGACATAGGAACGTAAGTAGAGCCCTCCTTGATCAGGCCAAAGGCCCATCTAGACTAACATCCTGTTCTCATTGTGGACAACCAGATGCCTATGGGAAGCCCACATGCAGGAATTGAGTTCAATGACACTTTCTCCACTTGCAATTTCCAGCAACTGGTATCCAGAAGCATAGCGTGTCTATATTCCAGCAGCTCAAAAGTAAAGAGAAAGTTGTTTGCTGATGTGGAGATATGAGCGCACCCACTGAAAACAGATTTCTTCTTTTTTTAGCATACACAGACTGAAGGCATGTTAATCTTGACAGCCAGGATCAAAGCAAAAAGGGAAAGGCAGACAACCCTACTGAAGACTGCAAGATTGGGTCTAGCAGCGTAGGAGTCTGGGGCAAGATCTTATCGTAATGCTACGGGAGTTTTGCTCTGCCTGCCCCGCCGTGGTCCAACCGCCCAGCCTGCTGGCACAAGGCATGGACAAAAAACCCATAAATAGTCCAGAGGGAGTGCACAGCCTGGAATGCGGCAGCACACTGCGGCCCGACTGCAGGATATTAAAAATTGATAACTGGGTGAAAAACACTCGCTGCGTGGCAGAGGTAAAAATCTGCAGATGCAATTTCACCTTCTGAGCAAAAGAACATCTGCTTGGCTTCTGCAACAGCCCCTTGGAAGAGGGGGAGGGGGGAAGTGCTGGCAGCACACAGGGTTGTATACTACTAAGCATCAGCACATGTCGCTACATGCGCTACAGAACAATGTGGGTACGTCCGAGGCTGACACACAAGATGAAATATGAACTCTTAAAGCTGGCTGGGGAGAATTCTTTCTGGGCCCCTGCCACCTGATGGAGCAAAATTATGCTCTCAGAAATGATTTGTCCTCCCCCCCCCCCATTGGATGGGGGGGGGGGGGCGGGGAATTCAGATTCCGTAATCAGTCATCCAAGCTGAGGTAGGTTGTGCCAAAAACACACAGTATCTGCTACCCACCAGATCTTTTGGCAGAAATCTGACAGGGTTCTGGTTTTAGAGAGGTGTTTTGACTCAACAAGGGCTTAGCATTGTAAATTTATGACCAAACCAAGCTTGGAACTTGGTACGGATGTCTTGCAGCCAAGATATGCTCATAATTTAATACTGTTTTGACCAACGCAGAAAATGTTCATAAAAGCAGATCCCTTCAAGTTTTGTCAAATCACCCTTGACCATTTGGCCTGCTGGCCGAGGCTGGTGAGAGTTAAAAGTCCCAACAGCATCTGCAGGGCCACAGATTCCTCACGCCTGACGCAAAGAGCAAAGAGGTTTGCTTCCAGAGCCACTCTCCTATAGGCCGTACATTTAAAGCGTATTTAAAGCACATTTCCATCTCCCCTAAGAATTCTAGGGAGTGGAGTTTATCCCTCACAGAGCTACAACCCACAGCAAATTAACAAATTGTAGTTCTCATGTTTCTTTGATAGGGGTTAAATGTGCCTTAAATGTACACTGTGTACAGTAAAAGTAAAGGAAGCGGGTGGCACTGTGGTCTAAACCACTGAGTCTTGCCGATCAGAAGGTTGGGCTTGCCGATCAGAAGGTTGGTGGTTCGAATCCGCGTGATGGGGTGGGCTCCCGTTGCTCTGTGCCAGCTTCTGCCAACCTAACAGTTTGAAAGCACACCAGTGCAAGTAGATGGTGTGTACACAGGCACAGTGGTTAAGAGTCCTGGATGTGGACAGGAGAGACCCAGATGCAAATCCCCACTCAGCCATCGAGCTTACTGTATAACCCTAGGCCAGTCACTCCCTCTCTACTTAACCTACCTTGCAGGGCAATTACGATAAAACAGAAGGGAGAAGGGTCACGAATGCCACCCAAATATACCTTCCTTTCACAGATCGTTCAGCTTTTCCAAATTCAGGGTACAGAACGTAGCGATGGCATAGGGCCAGGGTCTGAGAAGCAGAAGAGTTCAAAGCAAGGTTCAGCCATGGACTGAGGAGGGCACAGATTTTCCTAGGCTAGAGCGTAGGGTGCCTTACTGGGTTCAAGGCAAAAGTCTTTACGGAACCTGCAGCACTCGCACAGCTTTCCAGCCTGTTTTTGGTTCCAAGCCACTCAGAGTAATAGGAATGAATAATACCTGCACTGGTAGAATCTGGGCAACATGCAAATCTACTTGTACTAGGCATCTGAGTGAATTGTGAAAACCACAATCCACAATGAGGTTTCCCACCCCCCTACCAGACTCACAAAGTATCCTCAAGGAAGCCTGCTGTCTCTGCTTGTAAAAGAGGGACATAACAATGTGATCCTACTCATGTTTGCTCAGGGCCACTGAGAGGCTGCCACTCAGAAGAACATCATGGCAAACTGGAGATCAACCTGGCCCTATTCCCTGGTCACGGAGGAAGAAGCTGCACTTGGCTTCAGCTGACGGCTCCCCCAGGACTGCACAGCTGAAGGGCAGCGCACCCTCGCCCCTGGCTTTGGCTGCGGGACTGAAGGATCTTGGATCCAAGAAGCACAGTATGGCAAAGGGAGACTAACGTGGCCGCATTCATCAGCCAAAGAACAGAGCTTGCTTCCCCCTACCTTCCCTGCCAGGAATAACACTGGTGAACTGGTGTACTGAGTTTGCTTTTTTCCTCCTCCCTCCCAAGTCCCTTTTCCCTTTGTGCTGTTGCCTCTACATTGTAAGCCTGAGGGAAGGGACCATCTTATTAATGGTTGCTTTCAGCTGCTTTGTGTGGCTGAAGAGCAGGGTAAAAATAATTAAAAAAATGAAAGAAAATAGAAAGAAAGCCTTTTGTCAGCCCAAGCTGAGTCATGGAATAAGGTTATTGTGAGGACGAAGAAAGGTTAAGGTGGGAGAGGCACTATTCATGTTAAAAAAATGTTTAACAAATTATAATTATTACAATCCTGTGACGACAGGCATGGATTGTATATAGGTTAATTGAGGCTGAGAAGAGTGTCTGGGGACTGGCCAGCCCAGTGAGGTCACATCCCAGCACAGTTCACTTCTGAACTCTGGCCTCCCAAGTTCAAGCCCAGCCTTCCTACCCACAAAGGCAGTTTCTTTCCGTCCCCCCAGTCTTTACCTTTATGTGTGAGGCATTGATGTAGCCCGTGTTGTTTTCTTTGGTTGGGACGAGCTCCACGCGGTTCTCCTCATACGGAATAACTTCTCGGACACGGTTACGCTCGGAATTCTCCGGAAGCGTCGCTGTGGTAAAGACCCCGTCTGCCTTCCTCTTTGGAATCTGCTCATACTCAGTGAACACCATCCCCTCTTCTAGTTTCCTCCTCAGGATTTTGCACTATTTTCAATTTAAAACAAAAGAAAACAAAATCACAAAAGAGGGCATTCTATTCAAAAGTGATTCCTCATATAAAATACCTCGGGTTACAGATGCTTCAGGTTGTGCGTTTTCGGGTTGCGCGTTTTCGGAAGTACCAGAACAGGTTATTTCCAGGTTTCGGCACTCACGTATGTGCAGAAGTGCCTAATCGCAACATGCACATGCGCAGACGTGGCGCTGCGGGTTGCGAACGTGCCTCCCGCACGGATCACGTTCGCAACCCAACATCCACTGTACTGCAGTTGCTTGCCTTTCAATGATGAGATAAATCATCCGAGGAGCCGCCCCCCCCCAAAGAATGCTAAGGGTGTCTATTTCTTCCATCTTGCCTGCATTAAACTCTCTACCAGAGTTACGTTCTCTTCAGGGTGGGGTGGGGAGGTATTTTACAGATGACACCATAATCTAAAACTCCTGATAATCTATCCCACCTGTTTCACATAGAAGACAGTTGAGAAGAAGTATACACTTGAGGCCAAAGGACCATTCAAAGAACAAAGAGGTGAAATCAATAATCACCCCAGCCCCAATTACTTTCTCTGACTGTAACATTGGGGGGGGGGGGTTGGAACCATTTTAAAACCCTTTCATTTCCCAGGGGGTGAAAAAATATTGCATGGTCCACCAGATCAAAATCTGGTGAGAGGTCTAGGAAGACCAGCAGGGCTGAATTGGCTGTGTTGATCTTTAGATGGAAATAGTCTGCAAAGGCTAGAGTCTCAGTCTTACGATGTAAGGACCTTTGGTCATGGAAACATCCTCGATGAACACTACTATACATTTCAAGCACATCCGATATTAGCGTGATCACACACACATGTGCCTCACCCGGAAGTGACTCAAAAATGTCACAGAAAAGAGGGGAACAGGGTGGAGCTGGGTGTTTGCAGGCTTTTTCAATTGTGTTTAAAATATACACAATTTCACTTGAACACGCAGTGCCTTGGAACGTAACCCGTGCATAAATTGGGAGTTGCCTCTACTCATAGTTATAACCACAGCTAAATAATAATGGTGGTGCTTGATTGTGCAAACACTTCGTGAAAGACTTAAGGCCATTGAAGTTGAAACAGTGACAGCCAAATGGTTGTGAACACAGGAACCAAGGGAACTGGACATTGGGGCAACATTGTTCCTAAAGTAGTGTCTAAATTTTAAAGGAAATGACAGCGCCGAGTGAAAGTCTGTGAAACCGTGGTGCACATTTGCACGCGTGGGTGCGTCCATACTGTGTAAGTGAGAAAAGAAAACCACTAAACCCACTAACAAGCACTGTGGGTGTGCTGATAACAGCTGCCTAAGTCAGTCTCCATTTATTTTACTTTTATCCTACAAAAACATGCTTATGGAAAAACAAATGTCTACAGGTGTGTACATTTCGTTTATTCCAATACCTTTCAGTGCTTATGGAGACTTCTGTGGGCAAAATACTCTTCTGTTGTGAGGCAGAGGTTTTGCACAAGGGCTCATGGCTGAGGTAAGATTTGCATGAGCCAGCTCTGTCCCCAGTTACATGCATCCTCATGTTACACCAGCAGTCTTATGCACAGTCGTGATTTCCGCAGCCGTGTGCTAACCGGGGCATTGCAATACATCACCTGGTTTTTAATACTTCAGAAGCCGTTGCCGACAGAAACCAAAATGGCGGCCCTTTGTTTTGCTAGTCCTATTCTTACCCGCTCATCCATTGGCACCTTGACTGCTTCATCCTGGCTGTCCTCAGGCACTGGAACTCGAGCGACTGAGAGACCGTTGAGCGCTGCCAACATCAAGGGCCTCTTCTGGGCCTCCAGGCCTGCCATCTTCTGTTTCTCTAGATACTTTTGGCAAGAAAAGGCATGCTTTCATCTCGGGGTGATTAGAAATAATGCCAGCAGAATGTTGGAATGCCTTTTTAATCTCCCACAAAATCTACAACTCCGGCCGAGGAGTGCAGATGACGGCCATTAGCAGAGCAAATCCAAATGCGTCTCCTAAACTTCCTATTATTTCCCCGGGGGGCCTGTTCCTACATGAGTGCAGAGCTTTAATTTCAAAGGAACAGTCCCACGATACAGGGGACCTGCTATCAAAAACAGGCGTCTCTCTCTCTCCCTCCCGCCCCCCTTGCGTGCTGTGTGTGTGTGTGTAAATGTTAGGCACAGAGTGAGCCGCATCAAGCAAGCCAAACAAACCACAAAGATGATACATAAGCCCAGGCTGGTGGCGGATTTTTAAACAGCATTGTTACATTGAAATTAGTACAATGGGCTCTGTTGAGCGTAAAGTGAATAAATACGGATCCAACGCCCACCCCACCTCCAATTCAAGAAAAGGCCAATTGGAAATGCTCCGTTGCCACCAGGTAGAGGTGTTGTGGAAGGCAGCAAAATTGTGACATGTAAAACGAGAACGTTTCAAAGCTCTAAAACGAGTTAAATTATTCTTTTGTGTGTGCGTTTTCCCCTGCCTCTAAATTTACTTCCAAATGTGGGTTCAACATTCAGAAGCACCATCAATTCTCCTAAAACTAAGGGCGAACAAAGCGCTTTCTCGACCTACATTTTAATTGCTGTGTTTTAAACAGGACTGTTTTACTGCATATTTTAATTATGTTTTTTTTAAAAAAAAAAAAACCCAACACGCTTGTGCAATTGGTTTTTATACTTGCAAGCCACTTAGAAGCTGGTTTCAGCCTTTAGCAGCATATTAATTTATTATTCTTAATAAAAACAACAAATTGTTAATTTTCACTGCCTTCCCTCTGAATGAATGGACTCTTCTGTGACTTTTTGAATGGCAAGGGTCACTGCCAATCGGGGAGCACCCAGCGGTGGCTCCACCCATAGTGTGTCCTCTGCCAATCACAGCCCCTTAGATGGTTGATATTGGGGGAAGGCGCTCTTCTCGGCTCTGCAATCGCTCAGTGAGGCTAAGGAATAGCTGCAAGCCAAATCCAGGTGTTTCCAGGAAAGCTGCTCTTACGGCACTCCCCAAGCCTTATCGCCTCATCATCCTCTGTAGTTGGCAGGAGCATATAACTTGGGTGTTTCCAGATCTGTAAGAGGCAATGCATTTCTGTCTAGTTGCTTCTGGCTGACCTGGAAACTGCATAAACTAAGGAATTATGCAATTGGGAGTGGCTGTGGAAGAAAACCTTGCCCTAAAATGAATTAATATTCTTCAGTGTGGGTAGCTTTTGATGGTGAGGGGGAAGAGAGAGAGATTGGAGGTGTGATAGTGACTTCAGCTATTTTGGATTTTTGTCTGTACTTGATGAAAGAGTCCAGGTCTCCTTCTGCTCCAGCCTCTCATTCAGGACAATGGAGTGTGTTAGGCTGAAATAAATAGGAGTTAAAAGGTTCTTCAGGGTGGTTGAATCTTTGTTTGCAAAGCCTCCTTACAAAATTACTTGTTCTGCCTTTAACTGTATTTGACAGAGGCTGAGTTTAGCTGTAAACTGAGCCCATGGTTTGTTTTAATAGCTAGTTATATTCTTCTTTCAACGAACCATCATTTAAACTAACTATAGTTTGTCCTTTTTGGATACAACGGTAAGTTCTGGTCAGTGAAAAACTGTAAAGGTGCTTCTATTTCCTCCTTGCAGTTGTGTATAGAGAAGAGAGGAGAGGAGGAACACGCAAGCCCAAGGTCCAGGTCTGCTCATTCACATAATACTGAACTATGGTTTAGCATCACTCCAGAAACAGGACCAGTGGCTGTACCCAAGTACGCTCACAAACAATGGTTTGCTTGGAGCCGACAAACCGGGATCAAGAACCGCAGTTTGAAGCTGATTTGCACACAAATAATTTGTGCTAATTCTGGTTTGTTGTTGAATCCACAGACAACTGACAAACCACAGCTAGGACCTCAAGAGGTTTCTGCATCATGGACCTGGGAGTCAACTCTTGAAACTGAGTTCTGAGTGTGCGGGAAATGAAAATCAGACAAGCAGCTCCAAACCATGGCTGCCTATTGCATACTTCCTCAAACTATGGTGTGGCTTAATTATGGCTGGCACGCTGGCACAGTGCCTGAATCTGAATCATTACATGTGAAGCTCTTATACCTTAGAGGTATGATTAGGAGCACTGAACCCAGCATGGCAGAACAACAAGAAAATGGTATGCAACAGTCAAGTGCTGTGAACAGCACTTCGAGAATCTCAGCATCATTCTTTAAATTAAGTTTCTAGCCAGTATGATTACAATCTCAACTTTTACTAAAGCTACGTTCTTGATCTGACTTCTTGACAGCCAACATGATTAAAGAACGGCGTTGACTTTACCACTCCTTTTAAGACTGTCTAGCTCAGTGTTTCCCAAACTTGGGTCCCCAGCTGATTTTGGACTACAATTCCCATCCTCCCACTGGTCCTGCTAGCTAGGGATGATGGGAGTTGTAGTCCAAAAACAGCTGGAGACCCAAGTTTGGGAAACACTGGTCTAGTTTTTCAATGCCTCTGCAAAAAAATTTTTTTGGAAAAAAAAATCTATTGTAGCAGTGATTCCACTCCACCCCACCTGTGTGCTAACTGCAAATATACTTACCCTCATCTCTCTTTCTATGATACTGTCTTCAATCGAAAACATTTCCGACACGGGCCTCTCCTTCACTGGCTCTTTCTTGACTCTTTCCTTTACACTTGTGAGGTCCGGTTCGGAGATGGATGGGCCAAGCGAGGACCCATTGACTGACGCCTGATCAGTCCGAGATATGCTGATGGCTTTCGCAGGACCCGGCCTGACAGCCCTGGCTCGAGAGGCGGCCAGCAAAACGTTCGCCTGCTCATTCCTCAGGGCTCCGTTGCTGACGCTTTTCCTGGGGCCCGGATACTCAGGGGGAGGTTTGTTTGGTATCCTAGCCAAGGCAGCCTGCAGCTGAGCACTGTACTCCACGTTTTCATGGAGCGCCGCCATGGAAGGCACCGATTCCGAAGCTTCTTCGTCCTCTTCGCTTTCGCTGCTGTGTATCAGCATTGTGGCGTCCGAGAAGGTCTTCTTGTGGTGGTAGTGAGGGAGCTGCTGGACCTCGTGAGCCCTGGGCACCACTTCCTCCTGCTGCACCTGCTCGCGCAACGTGTTCCTGCGCGGCAGGGGGGCGTTGAGGCTCTTCAAAGCCATCGCCTCTATGCCGCGCACCATGTTGCTGATCACTTCCAAGCTGTGGCGCTTGTTGACGGCCGCGTGGTGCTTAACCGCCATAAGGGGCTCACTAACTTCCTGGAGAGACTGGTGAACCACCGGGGAGCTGTCCTCTTGGAAAGTCTTTACCAGGAGCTGAACCTTGCGAGTGACCAGATCGGGGCTGCTGCCGCTGACATACTTGTGGCGGTGACTCGCGAGGTCGGGTGTGCTGGTGGCAGGACGGGGGCGCGGATACGGCGGCGGGGGCCTGAAAAGGTAGTTCTTTAATATGTGCGCCGTGCCGCACCTCTGGTTGTTGGGGACTTGCATGTTGGCCAGTTCCGGGGTGCTGACGGTGTGGGAAATGGAACTGGCCGCTGCTTTCGTCTGCGCAGCGTTGATGGGGTTCACTTGCTCAGATGGCGCGGCATGTTTTTTGTAAGTGCCCTGAGGCCCGTACGTAATGGCGTAAGGAGGCCTCTCCCGGATCTCCGGTTGACTGTACACAAGGTCTTTGGGTTGGTTGTACGCATGGGTGTTCCCAATGTTGAGGTTCCTCAAGGACTGGCTCTGGCTGTCCGGGTGGACAACCCCCCTCTTCATCTGCCTCATGACCGTCTCATAGTCTGGCGTCGGCCTATAGGAAGGCACGATGATCGCACTGTGCCTATGGCTTGGGATGTAGTCCGCTCTCATTATGTCGCTCCCGGGAATGCTGAGGTTGGAAGACACCGGAGAAGCCTGAATGAAGTTCTGCGAGTGGTTGAGAGAGTTCATGCTCTGGGCACTGCACACGCTGCCGTTGGGAACGTTGCCGTTCAAGTAGCTGAAGTCCATCGCGCACCTGTCCAAGCTGTTTTGAGATCTACAGTAAAACATATCTTCGTTTCCGTGAAAAATGCTGTCTGTGTGCAGGAGAAAGCGAGAAAAGAACAAGAAACATCATGAGGAAACATTCTAAGGACAGTGGAGTAAGAGATGTGAATGTAAGGCGGGTTTTTTGAACTAGCAACCTGTTCTGACAATGGCCAATCAGATGCCTGTGGGTAGCCTGCAAACAGGAATGCAATTCCCAACAAGTGGTATTAAGAGGCCTTTTGGGTCTGACAGTGGAGGCAGAACATTGCCATCATGGCAAGTAGGAGAGGTAAAGGTAAAGGGATCCCTGACCATTAGGTCCAGTCGTGACCGACTCTGGGGTTGCGGCGCTCATCTCGCTTCATTGGCCAAGGGAGCCATCGTACAGCTTCCGGGTCATGTGGCCAGCATGACTAAGCCGCTTCTGGCAAACCAGAGCAGTGCACGGAAACGCCGTTTACCTTCCCGCTGGAGCGGTACCTATTTATCTACTTGCAATATGTGCTTTCGAACTGCTAGGTTGGCAGGAGCAGGGACCGAACAACGGGAGCTCACCCCTTCGTGGGAATTCAAACCGCCAACCTTCTGATCAGCAAGTCCTAGGCTCTGTGGTTTAACCCACAGCACCACCCGTGTCCCTTAAGTAGGAGAGAGGGCCTTCCAAAACTCTGGTGATGACATCGCCGTCATGCCTGCACAAACAGGGTCTCCCCACTGCTAGCTATGGAAGGGGGAAGGAGCCCAAGGCACTCATGGAACCGGCCATAGTCAAGAAGAAGAATGTGTCCAGCAGGGATAGAGCTACGAATCACTTCCTCTTCCATTAAGAAAATGCCAGTGTTGTCACAAGCCAGCACACTCTTACAGGCAAAGGACTCCTCATGTGCACACGGATTGCCCATCCCTCCTAAACACCGGGAGACATCCCTCCCAACACAGGAGACTTTCTGTAGGCACATCTCCCCAGATGTGTGAAGCAAACTGTCTCACCTCCTCCACTACCACCTTGTTCATGTAAATAGGAAGCCTGCTTGCTCATCTTAACGCACATGGCGCTGGATTAGGGGCACTCAGCCACATTACTGTAATACTGAGTGTAGTGAAATTTGTTGGTGGGGGGATGCAAAACAGAACAAACACTTTTTTCTGAAATCAGCAAAACAGTGGGGTAGAATTAGAAGCTCTCGGCCTCTAGAGCAGGCAGAAATGACAGTGCAGAAATAGTAATGATCGGGAATGGTCTCTCCCCTAATCCACCCTCTTCTGTCAGACCCCTGCCATTTAAAAATATACTTTCTCTCTCTCTCTCTGCAGCTTTGGATTTGGACACAATGAGAGAAGTGGGGCCGGGCGGGGGGAGAAATACACTTCTATTTGAAAGGTGTGGTATTTTTTTTCCTGACCATTAAGCCAAAGCTTGGTGAGACAGCACATACCGCTTAAACAGGGGGCCGTTTCAGCACAGTAGCCAAGAAATTCAACTACTAACCAGGAGGTCTCTGTTTTCAATCTCACACCTGCCACAAGCCAAGTTGTTGGCCTTAGAGCAGACATGGGGAACGTTTGGCCCTCCAGATGTTGCTGAACTACAACTCCCATCAGCCCTTGGGAGAATGGCTGCTGGCCAGGGATGGCAGGGGATGTAGTTGGGAGCAATATTTGGAGAGCCAAGGGTTCTCCACACCAGCAGCCTTATGGCAAGGCACTGTCTCTTGTCCTTATCTCTTTCTTGCGGATGTGTAACCATATTGTCCTGCCCTACAGTTTTATTACGCAGGTAAGTGATATCAAGTTTGTGAAGTGCTTTGAAAAATCTAGGCAGGCTATACGTGAACAAGTGGGATCTGTAACAAAATGTTGCAGCGTGGAATGCTTCTGTTTAAGGTCCCAGACACTCTTTCCCCCCCCCCTTCCACGTTCTATTCCTTCTTCTCTCTACTCCCAGCAGCAGCCTGTCAGCAAGACCAGCGCTTGACGACTTAATAGCCCTATCAATGTATTGTTTACTATTGCTGTTGTTGTTTTTAGTCATAATATTTGTGATAAATACCTTGTGAATTGTGAGTTTCCGTGTAGTGCTCTCCACACTGGAGGTGCATAGGTGGCATAATAAATGGGTGTTGCCTTGGCTAATATGCAAAAAGAAAAGAAAATTGCAATTTGACACAGAGTTATAGGAAACAGTCTTCTCATGAATCAGAATCCTTGGTCCAGCTAGCTCAATATTGTCTACACTGACTGACAGCAGCTTCCCAGGTTTCAGGCAGGGATACTCTCCAAGCCATACCTGGAGCTGCCAGTGTTTGTACCTGGGACATAGCTCAACCACTGAGCTATGGCCCTTCCCCGAATATTCACACCCCCCCCCCCCCCGAGAAAGCATTTAATGACAGGAGTCTTGTACTGACTTTTCAAGTAATCTTTCCACAAAACACTACTATGCTATAACTATACTACAGATCAGGCACAGGCAAAACAGGCAAACTCGGCCCCTCATATGTTTTGGGACAACAACTCCCATCATCCCTGACCACTGGTCCTGTTAGCTAGGGGTGATGGGAGTTGTAGTCCCAAAACATCTGGAGGGCCGAGTTTGCCTATGCCTGCTATAGATTTCTGTAGTTATAAAAAGAGCTCTAGATTTCTCTCCCCCCACTTCCTTAGTGCTTGTTGTTTAGCTTGTCACTTATCCCAAGATATTTACCAAGGATGATCGACTCCAGGTGGGCCGCCGCCTAATAGGAGGAGGGGAATTTGATTGTCTGTGGGAGGGAAAAAAATGAAGGGGGATTTTAAAAATAAACGTCATATTGAATAAGAATTTGAATAAGAATGTACACATCATACTGTTAACTTCCAGTGTTTTCTATGCGTGGTATTGGGGAGAATCTGGAAGGAGGGACCCCAGAAATATGTCCTGTGACAGGAACTATGAATAAACGATTTTGGCAAAATACCAGCTATGTGAAAGGCTTAAATGACAGGCCTTTGAAATAAGTCAGTGGGGTAAGCTTAGGGTGTGTAAAAAAAAATTATCCTGAAAATGCAAGAAGGGCAGGAGTGAAAGGGAAAGAACTAAAGCAATTTGAAAAATGAGAACTGGGAACACAAGACAGTTCAACGTGGTTTACGTAAGGAAGAAAGCAAGAATCTGGGAGCATAGCAAGTCACTCAGGAGGCAATGCACACACACAAGCCAAGAGAGGAAATATTAAATAAGTGCTGGACAAGATGCTAGAATAGCAGGATGCATGGTGGGAGAACTTAAGAAGAAATTATGCTAGAACGGAGGAAGAAAGCAAATGAAAGAAAAAAGCATTCACAAGACAGAGCAGGAGTAAAGTGCTTACGTGTAGAGAAGAAAGGTGGAATTTCTCCTCTTACAGTTTCTGATCTGGTGAACGACGTTATGTGCAATTAGAAAATAAGACACACAAGAAGAACTGCGAACAACAGAGCGATTTTCAAAAAAGCACAGACTAGAGGGGGGGAAGGTTTTCGGCTAGCAGTCACAGGCCTTGAATAGTCTTCTAAGAGAACGATTAAACCCGTGTCTTATTTTATTGATTTTTGAAGGCATCACCCATGCCTTAGGCAAGGCCGCGAAGGTAGTCAACCACAACCAAAATGGAAATACAGCATACAACATAACAAAACTAGAAAAAGATGAGAGATACCAAATAATATAACCTGGCAACCCATAAGAGGTAGCATGGCAAAGCCATCTTGCAACCGCCAAGAACATTTATAAATGGGAATAGAAGGGGCATGGAACGGCAGCCCAGAGAACTTTCTGTGTGGCAACTCCTAAACTGTGGAACTCCCTCCTCACAGAGGCCCATCTAGCAACATCGTTATATGGATTCCACTGAATGCTGAAGACATAGCTTTTGGCCTTGGCCTTTGGCAGTTCGGGTATTTTTGTGGGACATGCCTCTTTGGTATTGTTTGATCTATAAGGTGCTGCCATTGCTTGGAATTGACTCACACCCTGTGATTGCTATCTGAGGCCCTTCTCTGTGCACTTCCTCCACGGGAAGTTCAGAGGGCAGCAACACAAGAACGGGGCTTTTCATTGGTGGCTCCACACTTGTGGAATGCTCTCCTCAGAGTGGCTTGCCTGGCACCTTCTTTGTCTAGTTTTAGGCAAACGTTTTCCTTTTCGCTTGGGCTTTTTGGTCCTTAGCATGAAAGCTTTTAAAGTACAGTGGACCTTCTGGATACGAATTTAATTCGTTCCGGGGGTCTGTGCGGACCCCAACAATTTTGTAAGAAGAGGTGCCGTTTCTGCACACACGCGAGGCGCACAGATTGCTTCTCTGCATGCGCAGGCGGCAAAACCCGGAAGTATACACGTAACCCAAGGATCCACTGTATTTGTGTCCCCTTTTGGTGATGCATGGTCTGCTAGACCACCTGCTAGAGCCAGTGTGGTGTAGTGGTTAAGAGCGGTAGACTTGTAATCTGGTGAACCGGGTTTGCGTCCCCGCTCCTCCACATGCAGCTACTGGGTGACCTTGGGCCAGTCACACTTCTCTGAAGTCTCTCAGCCCCACTCACCTCACAGAGTGTTTGTTGTGGGGGAGGAAGGGAAAGGAGAATGTTAGCCGCTTTGAGACTCCTTCGGGTAGTGATAAAGCGGGATATCAAATCCAAACTCTTCTTCTTCTTCTTTTAGGTTTTTATTTATAGGGTTTATTGCAAATGGTGTTACTATTTCTGCTGAGTTTGCACATTGCTCTGAGTTATTTTTATAAGTAACTAAATAAAATAATAATAATAGTAATAATAATAATAGCAATAATAATAGCTTAGCTTGGTTTTATAAATTGTTTTCCTTCTTTTAATTGTACGATCCTATGGCTATAAACAACCCTGGTTGACACATGGAGATCTGCACATTGTCGCAATGCATTCCTAATTATAAGATTATAATTATATTTTCTTTCTTATATTATAATTATAAGATTATTGTATAATCTTAGAACGTTGGATAATCTTAGTAGGGGAGTGGCTGTGACAACCACAAAGGGGTCCCTGCACTTCTGAATATGCTACTAGACCACTGGCAGCCTGTGCTACTGCCCACTTCTGGCCGGACGTTCATCTAGCTGCATCTGATATGTCAGATCCTGCACCTAGGAAAGGGTTGGTCTCCACGGCTTCCCAAGGTCCTTTTTAACTCTGCCATTGCAACCAGTGTGTTTCGGATTGTGGCTACCCTTTCATCCTAAAATGAGCCTCCAAGTTTACAATCGAGAAAGCAAGCATCATTTATGCAGGCCTTTCCTTGGATTTCTGAACTAGAGCAATTTTCCCTTTGCTGTGTTTCTGCAGGTGAGGGTGGAGGAGAAGGCAGGTGGGGAACAAATAACAAAAATGGCCTCCAAAAGCCTAAACCGAAATGAGGTCGCTTCACATTTCACGAGCAGAAGCCAGAACTGGAAAAGGGGGAAAGTACTCACTCTGTGCAGATGTTGTTTTGCTTGTAAAACTTGTGCTTTGCAGCAAACAGCCGTGAAATATACTTGGCATTTTCAAGGTCGTCCTTTAAAAAGTTGAAAGGGTGGAGGGGGCAGGGAGACAAGGGAATGCAGGAAAAACACTTAATTGCACTGTGACTAGCATAGCAAAGGGTTATGTAACGGTGGACGCGCTCCTCTGAAATATTCAGTAGGAATAATGCTTTGCTCAGAAACACACAGGCACAAATGCCAGCATCCAAGTCCCCATATCATAATTCAAGAGAGATGTTAATGCAAACTAGTCACATCATTGGGACCCAGAGAAGAGCAGTCCAATGGTGAAATGGTGCTATGATAAGTGTCAAACCTAAGTCTTCAAGCCCTGTTTCCTGGAAGCATCTGGCTTGACATGGTGCAAAGCAAGAGGCTGAGCTACAGCCACCAATGGTTTGATCCTGCAAGGCTTTTCTCATGAGAAATCAAATGGAGTTTCTTTTAAAAGATCAATATCTGATTTAAAAGGTAAAGGTAAAGGTACCCCTGACCGTTAGGTCCAGTTGTGGACGACTCTGGGGTTGCGCGCTCATCTCGCTCTATAGGCCGAGTGAGCCAGTGTTTGTCCGCAGACAGCTTCCGGGTCATATGGCCAACATGACTAAGCCGCTTCTGGCAAACCAGAGCAGCGCATGGAAACACTGTTTACCTTCCCTCCGGAGCGGTACCTATTTATCTACTTGCACTTGACGTGCTTTTGAACTGCTAGGTGGGCAGGAGCTGGGACCGAACAACAGGAGCTCACCCCGTCGCAGGGATTCAAACCACTGACCTTCTGATTGGCAAGCCCTAGGCTCTGTGGTTTAGACCACAGCGCCACCTGCGTCCTTAATATCTGACTTACAGGAGGTTAAAGAGAAGCATCAGGGCACAGCAATGAAGCCCATCCTATGAGGTTCCCAAGGCATTTGGCTGCCCACTGGTAAAAATAAAATTAAAAAATGGACTAGATGTATTCTGGACTCAACCTGCAAGGCAGTTCTTTTGTTGCTACCAAACTCGGTAATACTGGTGGCTAACAATTAGGGCTATGCACAGCTCCCCTGACCCAATCCAGAACCCTGGATTATTATTATCATTTATTAAATTTGTTTACCGCCCTTCACCCGATGATCACAGGGCAGTTTCCAATATGAAAACACAAAAATACATACCATAATCACAAATAAAAACACACACACACCCAATTTAAAAGGCCATAGATCAAGTTGAGCCACCTTGGAATGGCCCCGAATCAATCCATGGCTGGAGCTCATGTTTAATTATGATTGGGAGGAGGGGTGGAGGAAGAAGCAAAGACTCCCTCTGAACAGAGAGCAGGAAGGTTCAATCCTGCTGGGTGCTTCTTTGCAATCACCTTCCGTATGGGAAAGATACTTGCAAAAGTAGCGCAGCCCGCAGGATCAAATCCTGTACTCATCAGCTGGTGAGTGGAGGATTCAATCTGTTTTGCCAACACATTCCGTGTTGAGAACACACCAGTGAAGCAGACCCCTGCCGCTTTGCCATCTGACGTGCTGCCTCCTGACAGCCTCAGATCACTCTGGGCAGCCTGACTTGATCCAAGGTTGTTTCAACCTAACTTTGCCCAAGCCCTGGGTCGGCCAGTCTTCAGCTGAATCCAGCACACAGCCCTACTAACAACCTCAGTTATCATTCACTGCAATCCCTTTCCAAGCTCATGGGGTGGAGTTGATCTCACGGAAGTTAAAATAGCACACTGGGAAAGAATCCATCACATTTAAAATGTATACAATGAAGATCCTGTGGTTGGAAGGGGGAAAAAATAACCCTTAAGGCTGATCTTTTAATGCTTTGCTTACTGTATGAAAGAGCACAGTTTCTTCTTTGTTGAGGAGTTCAACAGCAATGGAAGACTTGTTGTGTGTTATGTTCCCGATATCATTCCACCTGCGGAGAAGCAAGTTTGCTGAAACAGACATGCCACTGCCAAACAGCCAGAGTTGTCGTGATTCTTTCAGTACAAGGAGAATGTTCAGTAACTGTTTGGCTCAATCAAGCCTCCCCCTGCTTTTAGCTTGTGAAAATTATTATCAATGACCTGGCTGCATGTACAGAGTAATCACCTAAGAAGCAAATGTAAATGCGTCTTTGCCTCCAACCAATTCATGTTAATGGTTCTGCAGATGGGAAAGCTATGCAGCCAGTGTGGTAAAGTGGTTAGTAGGTGGGATGAGGACCTTAGGAGACCAGGGTTCAAGTCTTCATCAGCCACGAAGCTTCCCTTGTAACCCTGGCCTGACTACCTCATAGGAGAGGAAGAATCACCTGTGCTCCCTTGAACTCTTTGGAGGCAACGTGGTATATAAATGCAATAATGAATAAACAGATGAAATAGAACACCTTGTTTTAGGAGGGAAACAGTTGAAACACAAACAGATGTGTTGTGTTTATCACTTTGAAAAAAATAAGAATCTCCCTTTTTTGTGCAAACTCATGACCTATAATGAAACAGGGCTGTATCCAACCCTGCTGTTCTGCTAGAGCAGTGAACTAGTCCTACTTAGAGCAAATAAGAAATACGAGCAGCTCTCAGCCATCACCAAAGATTTCCCCTAAATATACATACATATATACATATGTAGGAGCTAGTTGCTGTCATCAAAGAGGACATTCCATAATGTCTGTGCCACAACTGAAATGGCCCTATGCTGGACCTCAGTTTATGAAGGCTCCAGAACAGAACCTCAAACTAGGTTTGAGAGCCTCTGGAACAGTGTGGGAGGTAGTACTGGGAACAGGAGGAACTGGCAAAAGAAATCCCCCCTCTCCATTTCAGTGGAATCTCTTTTGTCAGTGGGATCCCATCATTGGATTAAAGTGAATAAAACTGGGTTGGATCCAGTTTTCACCCATCCAGCCAAGTTGATGGAAATCAAGCTAGCTTTGGATTGGTCAGACCCAAAGTTTCCTGATCATGTTTTTACCTGTAGATCACTGTGGGCCTTCCCATTCTGTTCTTGACAAAAATCCCCATGCAGTAGATTCCAAGGTGCATGTCATTTCCTTGATTGTCCTACATGAATAATAATAAAAAATGTAAATGTTCAAATTTTAATTATACCAAACCTTGAAATCAGCAGCAATCACAATATAAAGGAAAAAAAGGAGAGGAAAACCCAACCCCCAACAAAATCTTATTGCTTATCTAGATGCCTTTTGCATCAGATATTTCAGGCCGAACAAACCTCCCATGAGAAGATCTGCCCCGCTGACAGAATGGACATATATCGCGTATCAAGATTGAATCCACAAGGCCGCTCGCTCCTTTCATATAAAATATTCCAAAGAAATATCACCAGAGGTACAATGGAGCAATATCAGAAGCAAGGACCTCACTGTGGCTCAGGACGAAGCACAATTTGAATAACTTCTAATTGTGTGGAGTTAGCTCTTACAGCAATGCTTACTGCGCCCTCTCCAATTTGTGTTTATCTCACTTTGGTGCTTACCAAACACTACAAAAGAGATTAGAGAATTGATTTGCCGCAGCACAGAACTTTAAACCTTTGATTTCTGTCAGTTGTCCAAAAGGCTCGACATGGAATGCTGCATCAATTTCTGGTTTCCGGTGCAAAAATCAGTAACTTTGATGCAGGCTGTCACAAGATTCAGAACACAAGAGAGGAGCCAAATTGTTTATTTCCTTCTGTCCCTTCGGGCGAAACAGACAGTTGTCCAGATTCTTCAAATCAGCTGAAGCTGAGACAAGGGCAGATCTTCAGCTGAGATGTGCCTTAGGGTAGAAATCAGATTGCCCCTGGCAGATAAAGCTACAGAATACCTCCACAAACAATGAATGGGTGGGGGGTGGAGAGGGCGGAGGCTGACTTTGAAAGCTTTAAAACTGCAATGTTTTGACTTATTCTGCAAGCTGGGTGCAAGCTGTTCAGGACGTTTCATATTTTCCTAATACAATAAAAGGCCTCAGTTGGAAATTAAGTCGGAGTTCCTTACCTTCACAGGGAAGCTTTCCTGCCCAAACCCATCTAGTCGTTCTACTTCACTGATGTACAGGAATTCCGCATCCGCTGCAGAGATGCCACTGTAAATCGAGTTAAGAGAAAGACAGCTCAGGATTGCCCAGAGGACCAAAGATTCTAGGTTGAACCCTTGGAATTTGCTAACTTAGAATTATATAGAGGTATTCATCACGTAGAAGGCTAGTTTTGTGTCCTCCATATGCTCTTGAACTACATTGCCCATCATCCCTGACCATTTGCCATGCTGGGCGGGGTGGGATCCGATGAGAGTTGGAGTCCAGCGACATCAGGAGAATGAAGAAGAAGTTTGGATTTGATATCCCGCTTTATCACTACCTGAAGGAGTCTCAAAGCGGCTAACAATCTCCTTTTCCCTTACTCCCCCACAACAAACACTCTGTGAGGTGAGTGGGGCTGAGAGACTTCAGAGAAGTGTGACTAGCCCAAGGTCACCCAGCAGCTGCAAGTGGAAGAGCAGAGACGCAAGCCTGGTTCACCAGATTACGAGTCCACTGCTCTTAACCACTACACCACACTGACTCTCACGCTGAATGGTACATTGGGTGCCCTTGATCTAGGACAACGATAACATTCAAAGGCCAAAATAGTTTGGGCAACCCTCCTGTCCCCCAAACTTAAACCTAGGCTATCCAGATCTCATCAAAAGCAATCTGAAGCTGAAAATGAGCAAAGCCAAAGGAAATTTTATAGTCATGTAAAAATGCTACCACCCAGTCACTATCTGTTGCTAGTATTGGCTTCTGACTGGAATTAAGCTATTCTCTCTCAACCTCAGCGCCCGCTGTCAGCAATAATAATAAATAATAATTTTTTATTTATACCCCACGTTTCCCGGTTCAGAAAACTGGGCTCAGGGCGGCTAACAACAAATTTAAAACACTTAATTGATGCAACAAAAAACAGCAGAAAATACGGTATAAAACGTGAATATCAATAAATTCAGAATTCAAAAATCAATTTAGGGGCGAAATCCATCCAATAAACATTAGATGATCAGCAGGGCTAGCTGGCTAAATTAGTCCTATTTGGGCCAGCGAGGAGATCAGGGGAGAATTAGCTGTGGGATCCCAGAGTGGGTAATCTTCATAAAAAGGGGAGGGGGAGGGAAGGAAGGGGAATAAAAGATCAGGCTAAGTTCAAATTGAAAGCCAGGGGGAACAGCTCTGTCTCACAGGCCCTGTGGAAGGAAGTTAAATCCTTCCCCAGCCTTCACTACAGGCACAAGTGCATTCCGATGCATGTGCAGCATCACGGTGCTCAAAAATAATTAGCAAGCACGATTTCCTGTATGTAATCATCAAATCATGCTTCCCCACCCACCTGACAGTGGCCACCCAAATGCTTCTGGGAAACTTACAAGGCAGGCTTGAAAGCAACAGCGTTTCCTCTGTTGATTATCCCCAGCATCTCCTCATCAGATGTCCACTGCCTTTGAACTTGCCAGGGCCATTTTGTTACAATGGCTGATAGGCAAGGAGCCACCCTTTCCCTAAGTGATGTCATTCCAGACCATATCAAAACCACTGGCGAAAGCAGAAACACAGGTTGCAGGAAATAGCACCGCAGGCTATTTCCTACTAGAGAAACAGTTGATAGCGAAGGAAGGCAAGCTGCCTTCTCTGAGCAACACACTGACATTTTGGGGTCTCACCTGTGCTTTGTGTGCACCTTGGCTACTTTGTCAGTCAGCTCCTTCAGGGCTGCTTCGTCTTGGATCCAGTCCTAGAGAGACAGAAATAAAACAATGATCAAGAAGTTGGAGCAACTTCCCTAGAGGCAAAGGTTGCTTTATTCATTTAGAAAAAAAGTGAGTAAGTGGTAACATGACATAAGTGTGTACAGTTATGCATTGTGCAAAGAAAGTGGGCAAAGACATTGTCTTCCCTCTCGTATAGCAATATAATGTTATAGATTTGGGTGGACCACCACCACCCCGAACCCTAGAAACCCTGCATTCTGAGGTGGTAGAGTCCTTCCAGGACCACAACACCATTCTCTTGTAGATGAAAGCTCAACTTGGAAGCCGCCCAGCATGCAGCCTACAAACCATCTGGTATAACAGAAACTACTGAGCAAAAGAAAGAAAGAAAAAGTGCTTACAGAGCAAACACTTTCATAGAACCCATCCAAGCAAACCATTCCTTTTGCAAGAAAGGGTACAGGTAATTCAACTGACCCATTAAGAACACAGGAAGCTGCCTCATAGCAAGGCACACAATTCTATGCTCTCCCAGGGTTCAGATATGACTTTCTTAGTCCTATTTGGGAATACTGGAAATGGAACCTGGGACTTAAGAGCATAACAGGCCAAAGACCCATCTAGTCTAATGTCCTGTTCTCACAGTGGCCAGCTATGGGAAGCCCAAGCTCAGGACCTGAGCACAGCAGGAATATCTCCATTTGGGATTCCCAGCATACTGCCTCTGACAGAGGAGGGAGAACTCAACCATGGTGGCTAGTAGCCAATGGCAGACTTATCCTTCTTCTGCATGCAAACCTATCTTTACCACTGAGCCTCAGATCTTCATCGGAGAGGGGGATTCCTCTCCAATATAGACACAATCTCCCTTTCAAAGAAATATAGCCTAGGGGTATTCTATTGCACAGAAAAACATAAAATAATATTGAGAAAAAACAGCTTATTAGCTCCAAAAGGGAATCGCTAAGAAAATAATGCAGGAAAGAAGAGCTAAGTTTATTTCTGCGACGTACTTAGGGTTTTGAGATCAAAAGCTTTGCTGCTGGTTCTGTTTTTAAAAAATATGCAGTCCAATACATTTGTGATCTCAACAGTTAGGGGGAGAAAGGTTGTCTACATTGTAAACACGGTTTGTGTGTGGCAAGGGTTATCTATTAAAATCATCCGGCGCAATAGTACAAAATGGAATCTGCTCATAATTTCAAAGTTGAAAAGAAAAAAAGAAAAAAAGCCATCAAACTCTGAGTGATTATTTTGGAATGCCTCAAGGCTGTGTGTATGTATACTTAACCAAACTGCCTTCGTTCTTGCTCACTGGGGGCCTCCCCGTAATATTTGTTCCTGACACTGAAAAATGTGAAAGCGGTAGCGTGCTAATGAAAAATGGCATGCTACGTGCCTGTACACAGCTGCACACCTGCAAGGCGTTCTGTGTACATAACTTTGTTCTTTTCACCGCTGAAGAAATGCCATTTGACACATATTGTAGCTGCACAAGATCAAACACAGTCCGAAGGCAGCAACCTTTCACCGGTTCTCAAGTTTGCTATTCCCCCTCCCCCCCCCCACTCGCAAGAAACACCTCACCCGCCAGCAAAGTCTTTGGTCCATTGACTATGCAGTTAATAAGGGCTTACTATTAGCCAATTAAGTAAACTATCCCATGCGGACATCTAACTCTTTCCAGTGGGTGGACACCGTTAAAAAGCCAGGCAGGATGAAGGTACCAATTACAGCGTCGAGTTTGGATGTGGGAAACCTTCCTTCAAATATCCAGTTAGCTATTACATTGAACGGCAGATTACACGTGCTCATAGCACTACTTTAGCTTCCCAGTGCTCCCACAAAGTAGACTTATGTATGCGTAACTCAGAGTAATGAGATGAAACTCCCTGCCAAGTGTGTGAACAAAAGAAGGGCCCTGCAGGATCAGGCGAAAGGCCCATCTAGTACAAAATGCTGTTTCCGCAGTGGTCAGTCAGATACAGGACATGAGCACAACATCGTTCTCCTGATCATGAGCCCCAGCAACCGTTAGCAGCTATTGACAGCCTTATCCTTTATGAATTTGTCTAATCCCCCTTTAAAGCTGGCCATTGGTACGTCCCGGGGAAGCAGATTTCGCAGTCTAACTATGCACTGGGTGAAGAAGTACCATCTTTTGTCTGTCCTGAATATACCACCTGAACAAGGTTCTGGAGCGAGCGGTCGCAGACCAGATCCAGGCGCTTCAGGAAGAAACTGATTTCCTGGATCCATTTCAATTGGGGTTTAGGCCCAGTTTTGGCACAGAAACTGGTTTGGTTGCCCTATATGATGACCTCTGTTGAGCAAGAGACAAGGGATAAATGTCCCTGTTAATTCTTCTTGACCTCTCAGCGGCTTTCGATACCATCAACCATGGTATCCTTCTGGAGCGACTGTCCGAACTAGGGGTGGGTGGCACCGCTTTGCGGTGGTTCCAGTCCTACTTGGATGGTCATTCCAGAGGGTTTTGCTTGGGGAATGCTTTTCAGCCCCATGGCACTGTCAATTTGGGGTTCTGCAGGGCTCAATCCTATCCCCCATGTTGTTTAACATCTACATGAAACCGCTGGGTGGGGTTATTCGGAGGTTTGGGGTAACTTGTTAGCAGTATGCTGATGACCCACAGCTCTATTTCTACTTTACATCTGCAGGTAAGGCAATGGAAATGCTGGACCAGTGTCTTGCCTCGGTAATGGACTGGATGAGAGCCAACAAACTGAAACTCAATCCAGATAAGACTGAAGCACTGTTAGGGTGGTTCCCTAGACTGGATGGGTGGGAGATTGCCTGCTCTTGATGGGGTTACACTTCCTCTGAAGGAGCAGGTTTGTAGCTTGTGGGTACGCCTAGATCAGGGGTCAGCAAACTTACCGCGCCTTGGGCCGATGTGTCCAGCACCGAGTGCGCAGCAGGCCGGAGGGCAGAGGAGCGTGTGCCTGGCAAAGTGCACACGCTATTTCCGGTGCACTTCCGGGTTGGAGGAACACCGGAAATAGCTTGTGTGCATGTGCACAGGCCTCCTCCGACATGGATGTGCACTGGAAATAATGCTTGTGCATGTGCAAATAATGCTTCTGCATGCGCACAAGCTATTTCCAGTGCTCCTCCAACCCGGAAGTGGGCAGCCGCACAGTGCCAGTAAGAGCGGGCAGCGGGTGTTGCCGCGGGCCGGATAAACAAGTCCCTCAGGCCTTATCCGGCCAGCGGGCCTTAGTTTGGGGACCCCCATCCTAGATCCTTTGCTGTTGCTCCAGTATATGAAGTGAAAGGTCAGTTTTTGCTCCTCCTCAGTTGTGTCCCAGGAAGGCCCACTTGACCAGGGAGGAGGCAGTGACTGGTGTACGTGTGTGGGCAGGGCTTGGGAAGTAGGGTTTCTGGAAGGGGTGGGGCTTTTAGGTTTTTGTGGGAAGTGGTCATCAATCTACAGTAAGCCCTCAACTTAGATGGAGGTTACGTACCAGGGATCGCACCTAAAGACAAAATTGTGTATAGTCAAAACAAAACGGGTGCAACGGTGGGTGGGATTGCCAAAGTCTTTCCCTCCAGACGCCAGCCCCATTTCCATTTTTATTTAATTTGCCAAGCGCGTAAAGTTGAATGCTCACAAATTCAATGTGCGTCAATTGCGAGCTTACTATATTCCAAGGTAGGAAGAGACAACAAGCACTTTTCTCCACCGACTTCTTGAAATTTGCTGAAGGTCATGGCGGATCACTTAACAAGCAGAGCTTGGGTGGCCATTTTTAATGTCTGCTTTAGCTGAGATTCCTGCATTGCTGGTGGTTGCATTAGATAGCCGTCAGGTTCCCTTCCAACTTTACAATTCTATTATTCTATGAAGCAGGAAAAGCCTACATGCAAAAGGTGAAATGAAAGATCAAGGTGTATGAACTCACCATAGGAAACAATACATATTCGCGGAGAAAATCATGAGATGCAAATTGATGGAAGTCTCCAAAATCAGCTGGAGAGGAAAGAGGGAGAGAAAATTTACCTGCAAAGCACATTAGCTCAGCGCTCCCTGCACATGAAACTCTCAATCTTGAACAGATACAAAAATGTTTAACGTGCAGCGAACTGGGATGTCCAATGCAAATATGAGAGCATGGTGTCAAATCTGTGACTTAGAAGGAAAAACCCAATACGCCCTACCAAAAGGAAGACATTTTCTCACCAAAGGGTATTTTATTCTTTTAGTAAAAAATCACCCTTATTTAACTTAAACATGAATTGCTTGATTCCTCCCAATTAAACACTGCCATGCAATCCATTTGGATGAAAAACAGTTTAAAACTATTTTAAACAAACTAAAACAAAACATGCATACATACACACAGGACCAAAAATGTTGATTTCATCACTTGTATTTCTGAAATGTGAAAAAAGGAACAGCTTTGGGGTGTTTCCCCAATTAGGATGATGTCATCCTCTTGATCACAGATCAGCAGATCACAGATTTGAGGTAGGGTTTGTGGATTATTTTTATACCTGGCTTTCATTGTCATGAGTGTACCTCCCTCACCTCTCTCTCTCTTACTGACACTCATACACACAGAGAGACACCCCTTATTTGTGACCCGCCAAGCCAAACACAGTTAATCAGGAGCTTGATAATCTTCCAGATCATTATGTCTTAGAATACATACTATAAATGGGGCTTGCTAAACCCTTTGCAGGTTCATAAGACAAAGACAAAGGTCTTGTGTTCAGCTTATCGCAAATCTCTTCAGGTCAGTATGATAGTATACAAGCCCTCTCTTGTCCTACTCTGAAAAATGGGACGCGGGTGGCGCTGTGGTCTAAATCACTGAGCCTCTTGGGCTTGCCGATCGGAAGGCCAGTGGTTCAAATCCACGTGATGGGATGAGCTCCAATTGCTCTGTCCCAGCTTCTGCCAACCTAGCAGTTTGAAAGCATAACAGTGCAAGTAGATAAATAGGTACTGCTGCGGTGGGAAGGTAAATGGTGTTTCTGTGCGCTCTGGCACTTGTTACAGTGTTCCGTTGCACGAGAAGCAGTTTAGTCATGCTGGGCGCATGATCTGGAAAGCTGTCTGTGGACAAGCACCGGCTCCCTCGGCCTGAAAGTGAGATGAGCGCCGCAACCCCATAGTTGCCTTTGACTGGACTTAACTGTCCAGGGGTCATTTACCTTTACCTTCTCTGAAAAACAATTAAGTTTTCTGAGCATTTCTGTTGAGAAGCTGGCAATGGAAGATTCAATGCCTATCCTTTTCTAAGGAGGAGATAATCAGTTGTTGGTCTTAATAAGTTCCTTTGCAAAATGGGGACAGACAATTCAAGCGGCCATGGAAAAGAGAACATGCATTTTTAGACTTCTTCCGTTTTTGAAGTCTCCAACCCTTCTAGGCGAGATGGATGAAAATCCTGCCCGTAAGTCAAAGTTGCAAGGTGAACTCCAGCAGAAATGTTCTTTCTGTAACATCTCGAAGGTTGCAGAATTCTTTTTCTCATTATTTCTAGCAGTTTCGATATCTTTTTAGGAACTTGTGCAAAATCTTTTCTTCCAGTCATGAGGCACTGTAGGGCACTGGATTTTAAATTCTGGTTGTGGGTTGCTCTACATACGGGGCAGTCATGACCAACTCTAGGGTTGTGCGCTCATCTCACTCAAGAGGCCGGGAGCCGGCGCCGTCCGAAGACACTTTTGGGTCACGTGGCCAGCGTGACGAAGCTGCACTGGTGAGCCAGCACCAGTGCCGCACACGGAAACGTCAACACATAACATCATGCAAATAATTGTATTCATTTTTCAGATGTTTTGGAATTGGGAGAATGAGGGTAGAAGTATTTCCTAAGGCTATAATACTGTCTGTAAAAGACTCTCCCACCTACACCGCTTCATTTTAACAGAGAGAAATATTGCCCAAGAGCTCTTGCTTTCTTTTATTTGAATCAGATCAAACACTGCTGAAAAGGTTCTCAAGATGCTGGAAATTCCCCTCGTAAATTACACTAGTCAAATATTCTTGCAAAGCCTTCAAGACAATTTCATATGATTACTGGGTGCCAAAAATGCTGTTTCATTTCATTTCACATTATAAATGTGTGTTTACTTCTAAACTAGAGAACACAAGCAGATAAGAAACTGTGCATGTAACTCTTTTTATTTTTTAAAAAATCTGCACACAAACTTTTAAACACACACACACACACACATTTAAATGAAGCAGGGGGGGAACCTGTAGGAATTCCATATGTCACTTTTCAATCAAGGACAATGGGGGGGACAGGGGAAAACTGTAACTGATTGTACATTTGTTCATATATTTTATTTTATTTTTTTAAAAAAAAGGTTATGCAGAAAATGAACAATGTGAGCACATAAAGCTTTCTGAATGCCTACAACACTGGAACAATAAAACACATTCTCAGTCCACAGTCACAGTAAAGCTTTTGGAGCTATGCCCTGAGAAAAAAACTGGCTTAGTTTGGCTGTAATGAGAAACAATGATTTTCTATTATGAGAATGAGCTGTGGTGAACCTTGGTCTAATGCAGTCATCCTTGCATCTCCTTCCTTTCACTTCTGATTTTTAAACTAACCACAGTTTCCTATTATGTGCTAACTGTGGCTTGTTCAGACTATGATTAATGAGAACAAGTCAGAATCTGGAACCACTTTGATCCTGATTGGCTATCATTAAAATCACAGATTAAACAAACCAGTTTCCCGAGTCAGACATCTTGGGGAACTCTGGTTAGTTTAAAACAGGGGTGCCTAACCTGTGGTCCTCCAGATGTTGCTGGACCCATCAGCCTCAGCCAACAGGGTCAATAGCCAGGAATGATGGGGTTTGTAATCTAACAACATCTGGAGGGCCACAACTTGGCCAATCATGATGTAAAACTACTATTCTCCATCCCTAGGTTATGAAGCAGAAAAGGGGAAAGAGGAAGCAGAAGTACACTCATTCATTTAGCGGGAAACCATGGCTTACCCACTAAAGGAACTAGACTACTGTTAGCTAGTCACAATCTATAACAGTAGCTGCAGGGTAGGCGGGGACTGGATAAGGCCCGTGGGACTTGTTTATCCGGCCTGCGGTGACCCCTACCACCGCCCACCGCTGCCCGCTCTTACTGGTGCGGCGCGGGGACCCACTTCTGGGTCGGAGGAGCACCAGAAATAGCTTGTGCACATGCGCATGGGCCTTCTCCAACCCGGATGCGCACTGGAAATAGTGTTTGCGCACGTGTGGGCGCGTGCTTCTCCGACCCACCGCACAATCGTCGCTCAAGACACTGGCCCGAGGCAAGGGAAGCTTGGACCCCTGGCCTAAGAGCATCAGGTGAGAAAGCACGAGTTATGGGTTCAAGGCCTGTCCCTAAAATGATTTCCCCCTCTGTTTCAACATTTGTTCACTCTCAATATTTGCAGTGTAACTTCCAACTAACCAGGATGGGCAGCTACATAATGAGAAAGAGAGAGAGAAAGAGAGACAGACAGACAGAGAGAAAAATACAGTGGCTAGAATGTTAAACTGCACTTCCCAATTTAAATTACATGTTTCAATCTCATGCAATAGTCCTGGGAATCTCCACCATAGCAAATGTAGCGAAATAAATTTCTAACACAGTTATGCCAGGAATTATTTCTTGGGGGCTGAATTCCATACATATACTATTTCCAAATTAAAAATGTCAGTCAGTGGCTGTCATCTGAAATATTTTGAATCAAGCCAGCTACCAACGCTGAGCATCTAGTCTACAGTAACTGGAACTTATTCCTGTTGCAGTCAAATAAGCAGATATGAGAAAGAGTGAGCAGGTGAGTTTGCCGTACCTTGAACCGCCAAGGCAGCTAACTTTATCCCATGTTCCCGTGAAGATCGCAATCGTCCATCAAGAACATCTTTTTTTACCTGTAGGTAATACTGATACCTGTAAACAAGAGAAACAGCAAAATGAAACCAACATTTTGGTTTCTACACTTTGGTATCTACACTTGGGATTCCCCTCACTCCACCCCGAAAGAACAAAGAGATTGCTGGGCAATTACATTTATACCCAAACATTCTACATAGTTTGTTGTACATTTGAACCCGAGGGCGAGTGCTTCAGCATGGAAGAGAAATACCTGTTCTAAATTCCAGGATTCTCAACTGTATGAAGAGCCTACATAGCAGACTCCTATGCAAGTTTCCTCAGGCTCCCTTGTGGTCAACGGGACTTACTCTTGCCTTTTCCTGGCAAATCCAACCAACACAGTGCTCCTCCAGATACAGTCATACAGATACAGTCATACCTCGGGTCGAAGTAGCTTCGGGTTGAGCATTTTCGGGTTGTGCTCTGCGGTGACCCGGAAGTAACAGAACGCGTTACTTCCGGGTTTTGCAGCTCGCGCATGCGCAGATGCTCAAAATGATGTCATGTGCATGCATGGAAGTGGCGAATCGCAACCCCGCGCACGCACAGACGCGGGTTGCGTTCTGCTCTGGATGCAAACGGGGCTCCGGAACGGATCCCGTTCACATCCAGAGTTATCACTGTAGTCTGCTTAATAAGCATTCATCCTGATTTGCTTTCAAATAGGCTTGTGTGAAGGTTGTGCCCACTGTTCACTGAGCATTCATTCTAATACATTTGCATGGGGTTATATAACAATGAACATTCATCATTCTCCTCCCTGCTCTGTGTTTACAGTGGTACCTCGGTTCTCAAACTTAATCTGTTCTGGAAGTCTGTAAAGCTAAAATTTCCAGTATGTGCCTGAATCCATCCCTCAAAATACTGTCAGTCTGGAGGCTGCTAATAATAAAGATGTATTGTAAGAAATCAATGGAACTCTCTAATCCGTTTTCGAAACAGTTCCTATAGTGTTTTTGCAAGGTGTTAGCTATGAGTCTGGAGCATCTGAAAAATACCTGCTGAAATACATTTGTTTCTTGATAGGCAAAGCTCTTCTTCTCATTCTCCAGGGCCACTGAAAGATAGAGATGCAGGAGCTGGCCGCTAGACAGCACCAAAGGTCTGACCAAGCCTGAATTCTCCAGCTTGCTGCACAGTTGTGACATTATAATTAAGAATGCACTTCAGAGCCTGGCTGAGCACTGGAATAGGCTGGGGAGTTTTGCTAGATGCTAAATTTCTGAAGGCCTGTGGGGTTTGTCTAAATTAGGTTGCCTGGAAAGAAAAATAAGCCTGGAGTATGTGAACAGAAGACCTTCCGTTAGCAATGGGAGCAGAGTTTTCCCTGTTTTGACTGTACATATAATCGCTGCAAGGCTGCCAATCTCATTTCAACGGGTATGCATGGGAGTGGAAAACAAGTCCAGGCAAAGATGGAACTACAAGATGGTTGTTTCCCTTCAGCAGAAAACGTGAGTTGTAACCTTACGCACCATCAGATGCATATCACGTCATTTACAATAACAGACTAGAGTTGCACTTGGGGAGTAGAACAGGGCAAAAGTTTTAGCCCATCCAAGTGAGAGCAGCAAGGCGGAACCATCTCTTTCTGTCTGAAGTCCTGTCACTTTTTTTATCCTTATTACTGTACCATGGAACACATATTTAAACAGCAGCAGCATCCATTAAGCAGTGACGCTTGAAAATGTTGTTCAGTTATTTTTAAGCAAACCAACCAGCATAACTCTGTTGCCCTGTTCTGTTCATAGACCATGTCCATGTGACTAATACATGAAAGGGGTTAGAGCAGGCTTCCTCAACCTTGGCCCTCCAGATGTTTTTGGCCTACAACTCCCGTGATCCCAGGTCAGGGATGATGGGAGTCGTTCTAGAACAGCCTTTCTCACCCCTGGATGTTGGACTACAACTCCCATCATAACTAGCTAGCAGGACCAGTGGTCAGGGATGATGGGAGTTGTAGTCCAATACCATCTGGGGACCCAAGGTTGAGAAAGGCTGCTCTAGAATGCCATGATTGTGGGGTTGTTGTTGTTGTTGTTTAAAAAAGAAGAAGCTCAGGCATCAGAGATGGGCCTTGCTGGGCCTCTTTAACTCCACTTTTTAGCTGTTCTCAAGGAAGTATGAAGTAAAAAAGCTGAAAGCATCTGCAGAAACATACACCATACAGAAACACTCAGTGGAAGATCTTGGTTTGCTGACCTAAGATGGGTGAAACAAAATGGCCTGCATTAATTTCTGTCTCATACCATGGGCTGCATGCTGTTTTTTCACCTGTAAGAACTATAACTGCCAACTGATCGATTGAGCAAGTACAAATTGGGTCAAGCGCAAGCCCAGATCAATGTGATCAAGTAAGAGGTCTCACACCATTCTATCAGGAGGTGTGTACCACACAATGTGGGAAATCGGGCCTTTAGTGTGGTGGTACCTGCCCTCTAGAACTCCCTTCCATTGTATATCAGACAGATGCCTTCTCTATGGTCTTTTCAGTGCCTGCTGAAGATGTTCCTCTTTCAAAAGGTCTTCCAAAAATCTTTATCTATGTGCTGTTGCAAACTTCTTTTTCATAATGGTTTATAACTGTTTTTATATATGCAATTGTTTTAAGTGTTTGCAGCTGTTATATATATGCTGTTATATTGTAAACTGCTTCAGGATGTCTCATGGGAAGTGATTCATAAGTAAGAAGTTTCTAGTGTTTAAACTGATTAAGTTTAGGTACATCTTCATAACATCAAAGCCTCACCAAAAATGTATTTTTATTAAGTATACTTTATTCAGATCATTGATATATCAACAATAATTCCAACTAATAGCCTTAAATTAATAACATTACAATAAACTAAATATAGCATAGGGTTTACACTGATACCGAACTTATTATTCCAGAACATCTAAACAAAAACCAAAAAAACCACACCCCACAATTGCTCTATAAATTGCTCTTATTGGGTTGATTTACACATATTCTGTTATAGTAGGTAAACTGATCATCGTCACTTTGGCCCAGATCTTTTTGATTCATTCAAACTCTGTAGCAGGTATGTTCTTATTCTAGTTCTTTGCAATCACTATGTTTGCACCAGTGGTAAGGTTAGTTTCCACTTCTTGATCATTTCTGAGGAAACGTATTTTAAATAAATATATTTTTTAAGATACTAAAGGAAGTGTGTGGAGTAAAGAAACCAATATGTTTGAAGGGAAAGGCCATTACCTTGCTATAATAATACGCAAGGATGGAAACAGTTGTCGTCGTCTCTCACAAATAATAATAATAATAAACACCTGTATGCTTTAACTTTCAGCTCAATCCATTAAAATTAGCCTCTGCTGAATAATCAATGGAAGCTTTTGCTGATCAAACAAGCATTCCAGCTGTCTAAACCTTGCAGCCTTACTGTGCCTGTAGAGTGTTTCGTCAGCGCAATCAATTCCACTTGCAAAATGGACCTTTCCTCCCCCCTCTCTGTGTGCACCCCTGCCTCCCCCAAATTTGCTCTGGAAGGTTGGGGAAAACCCCAGAAAAGATTTAGGGTTTAGGGTAGGAGGAAGGGGGGGTCTGTTGCACTCGTGCAAATCCTTGCACTGATGGAGCTTGTTTCTTAGCACTACACTGGATGCAACACACTTTTTAGATCCTGGATGTCTCCAAGCTATACTTTCAATTGGGTGTATTTGAAAAAAATAAAGGAACGTGCTTGATAGCAGCTTATAATATGAAACACCCATCTTGGTTGCCAGCAAGGTACAACTCCTTTTAAATTCCTCTCTATTACGTAATTACTGGATGGACCGGTAGCCTGTTAATTAAACAGCCTAGACCTGTTCCCATCTTCCTGGTAATTTCTCAGGGATTTGAATGGTTTTTATTTTATTTTTTAAAATGAAAACGATGCCGAAGAAATATTGATTCGGGGAATCATAGAACTAATGAACCTTTTCTTAAAATGTAGCAAGTTGGGGATGACAGGGATCCCAGTCCCTAGCAGCTTAAAGATAGCAGTGAATTGCGAAACAGGAACTGGAGTAGGCTGATATGAGTATTATAAGAGAGGCAGTGTGCTGCAGCAGTGAGAGTGATGGGCTAATACCAGTCCAGAGAGACCCAGGTTCAAATCTCCAGGAAGCTACAAAGCCTGCTGGCTAATCATGGGTTGCGGACTTGCCCTCTGGGTGGAGAACCACATACGCTACCCTGAAGCTGTTAAAAGATAAGTAAAGTAAAGGGACCCCTGACCATTAGGTCCAGTCGTGACCGACTCTGGGGTTGCGGCGCTCATCTCGCTTTATTGGCCGAGGGAGCTGGTGTACAGCTTCCGAGTCAAGTGGCCAGCATGACTAAGCAGCTTCTGGTGAACCAGAGCAGCGCACAGAAACGCCGTTTACCTTCCCGCCAGAGTGGTACCTATTTATCTACTTGCACTTTGATGTGCTTTCAAACTGCCAGGTTGGCAGGAGCAGGGACTGAGCAACGGGAGCTCACCCTGTCGCGGGGATTCGAACCGCCGACCTTCTGATCCGCAAGTCCTAGGCTCTGTGGTTTAACCCACAACGCCACCTGCATCCCTAAGAGATGCGGATCCCTAAGGGATTCTCTTAAGGATCCCTAAGAGATCCCTAAGAGATGTTAAGAGATAGGCAGGATAAAACAGTAATTGATAAACGGATCAGGTTTAAGGCAGTGCCATGGGGGCAGGAATGCCAGCCTTGGAAAGTGAAACTGATGGATGTGCTCTCGCTTCTACCTGTTTGGCCTACTTCTTACCAAGATAGTCTGCATACCAGTTCAGAGGACTGTCCATCATGTCAACTGGCAGCAGGGTTTCAGACAGAGATCATCCACTACACATTTCATGGTGTGAAATGGTTGGGGCAATATGTTTTTCGCACCATACCTTCAAGATTTCCTCTCTTCTTTGATTCCGGGCTCGTTTTCTCCTTTCCTACGTTGAGGGGGAGGGCGCAGGGTAAGGGTTGGGGACCTGCCATCACCAACTGGGAATTAATGTTCTCCCACAAATCTTACTCATTTTTGTCCTCAACAGATTTCAGGTTTTGGATGTACTAAAACAGTGTTTTTCAACCACTGTTCCTGTGCTGCGAGATGTTGCCTGGTGTGCCGTGGGGAAAATTGAAAAAGTCGAAAGATTTTTTTTAAAAAAAATAAATTCAAATTTTCGCCTACTAGGTGGGCGCCGGACTGTGTCCTGGGTATGGCAGGGGTGGGGTTTTTGACCCCAACCTCGGCCAGCAGGGGCGCCGATTGGCGCTCCTCAGGGGGACACTCTCCACTTTTCTGATGTCTGGGCTGTGATTGGTCCAGACTCCAGCCTGGACCTATCACAGTAGGACACCATCTTCCGACTTCCTTCCCGCCCGAGCACAGTGTGCGCAGCAGCGGAGAGAAGAAGACGTCGCGACTCGAGTCACCAGGAGGACAAGAAGTTGTCATTTTATTTCTCTTCAGTCTCCACTGAATGCCTTGACTGGGTTAGGGAACCTTATAGCTCAGCATCAGTTGGTGGAAAGGACATGACTTTACATGACATGAGCAGGAGGAACTAACTGAACTGAGACAAAATCGTGGTTTCAAGCTAAGATTTGCTGATCTACCTTTGGACAGTTTTTGGTTGGATACTGCCAAGGAGTTCCCCCTTCTGGCAAACAAAGCTATTTTGACATTGCTCCCATTTTCTACTACATATCTCTGTGAGATGAGCTTTTCAAGCATGATTGCTATAAAAACTAAATACAGGCAGAGACTGAGAGCTGTTGACGAAGAGCTACGTGTGTGTCTTTCTTCGATTCCAGCTTTGTGTTCAGCCAGACAGGCCCAGGTTGCGCACTGAATAAAGTATTTTATAATTTTTCATATTTCTGTTTACTTACTATTTCATAATAAAGTAATTATAAAATACTTTCTTTGTGTTTATTTGATTCCTATTCAAGAGAATTACTTTATATATAGTCAATATAGGCACAGAGTTAAATTTTTTAACATTTTCTAATGGTGGTGTGCCTCGTGATTTTTTTCATGAAACAAGTGTGCCTTTGCCCAAAAAAGGTTGAAAAACACTGTACTAAAACAATCATTTTTTTATTAATATTTTTTGAATTGGTTAGTCGCTTTACTTGCCTGGGGCAACCTGAAGCGCCTTGCAAACAAACAAAGAGAAAGCCAAGAATGCCCCCATATAGATACATTAGAACCAAGGCAAAAGAGACACTTAAAATAAATGTATTAAGATTAAACCTTTGGGGTGTTTTTTTTAAAGGGGGCAATAATATAGCCTGTGCTTTTGCAACAAAATGGAAGGCATGTCTCAACCCAGTCCTTAGTGCCTGCCCTTGAACTCTTGAATTAATTAAAGCAAATTACAGGGAGACAAAGTACAATGCATAAGCACACCAAACTCCCTTCACAACCACCTATTAATCAGGGTTAATCCAAAATACCAGGAGATTCAGGACAGTACCAGAAACATGGAGGTTTGGGGGTGTTTTTTTTTTTGGTTTTTTTTCTCCAAACATCACACACACATTTCTGGAATAGCCTCCAATTCTTTACTCCGCTTTCAAAGACATTCTTGAGCATACCTCAGCTGAACTAGGACCATAAATTGTAGCAAATCCGAAACAAGGTGACAGCAATTAAAAAAAAAAAAAAAGCACAGAGGCCCAATGGGATTAACCCAATTTGTCAAGCTTGGAAAGGAACAAGGAAAAGACAATTTAAAAAGAGAAAAGGCAGCTGAAATGAGTGGAGCAGGAAGCAAGAGGGTGGGGGAAAGAGCATGCTTTCCTTTCCTCCCCCCCCCCTTTCCTGGGTTCAGCACCCAGCTGAACACCATGTGCTTCTTATAATTAGAGTACTGAACAGTTTGCACTGGGCATTGGCTAAGTCACTGCCTGCCACTCGAAATAATGGGTTGGAATTCTCAGCACCCTGCTTTCCCCTGCTGTGACCACACTCCTCCCAGGGACTTGACTCTTGATATTTTATTTGTATTATTATTATTATTTTAATATTTTTATTAAGAATTTAAACAAAACATATTGTCTTAATACATATCATCCTTGATTCCCCCCCCCATTTCCCCCCTCGCCCCATAAAATAACCCTCTCCCCTCCTCCCCTGAGTTCTCTCTGCTCCAATCTCTGGTTTCTCTACAGATGCTATTCTCTGCATGTTACATAATTGTATAAATCCTCAATTTGTCTGACTGATTATTGTCATTAAAAAATTTGTGAGTGTTTATTCAAAACCTGCCAAGGAGTCCAGTTCACTTTGTTGTTTCTTTAAGTGCTTTGTAAAACGTTCCCATTCATCTTTAAAGTCACAGTTATCCTTGTCCCGTAGTTTGTGAATCAATTTTGCCAATTCTGCATAGTCCATCAATTTCTCTTGCCAGAGGTCTTTAGTCGGGGTTTCCTCGTTCTTCCATATTTGTGTTATTTTTAATACAGGAAGAGCCCTGATGGATCCAGCATGCTGTTCTCAAGGTGGCCAACCACCTGCCTACAAAAAACCAAGAACGGCACCCTCCCCACTTCAGCTCCCCAGCAGCAACTGGTATAAACAGGCATAGCTGTGTAGTGGACATACCCGTATTTTTCACTCTATAACACGCACCCGACCATAACACACACATAGTTTTTAGAGGAGGAAAATCCGTAGGCATGCCACCCATAGGCATTCCCTCCATAACACGCACAGACATTTCCCCTTACTTTCTAGGAGGAAAAAAGTGAGTGTTATGGTGCAAAAAATACGGTAATTATATCGCTCTCACAACTAATTGCCATTGACAGCTTTATCATTCATACATAGCAGCTAAAGGGGCCCCAAGAATTATTTAAGAAAGAAATGTCAATTTAGCACTATAAGGCAATGCTTTATATGGGGAACTTGAATTGAAAAGTTTTGGATAACTGGGATTCACATGATGGGTGTCAGACTATCCCACCGACAACTTCCACGCACGGTAAGGAACACAGCTCACCATAACAGAGTTTAATTGTGCCAAGCCACACCAACTGAATCATACCCCAATATGCTTCTGCTTGCTCTGAAAGGGACATGCCACTAACATTACAGTGTGAGGGAAAGAAGCTTGGGTTACATACTGAAGCAATGTGAGTCAACAGTTTGAAGATTCCTCTGGTATTCAGCCAGGTTAATAGCCAAGTCAGATGATGAGATTCATGCTAAAAGAATCTTAAGGATATGGCAAGGCCAAATGTTAAAAATGAGATGCGCTGCAAAGTCTTCTTGTAAAAATGCTTTCAGTACGTGGAGTGCATGGAACCATCCTTGGTGGATCGTTCCTTTACAGTGGTACCTCAGGTTACAGACGCTTCAGGTTACAGACTCCACTAACCCAGAAATAGTACCTCAGGTTAAGAACTTTGCTTCAGGATGAGAACAGAAATTGTGCTCCGGCGGTGCAGCAGCAGCAGGAGGCCCCATTAGCTAAAGTGGTACCTCAGGTTAAGAACAGTTTCAGGTTAAGAACAGACCTCCAGAACGAATTAAGTTCTTAACCCGAGGTACCACTGCATATTTATCATTTACTTGTTGCCCATAGAGTAACTTACTGCAATCCTTTTGTTCTTTTCCACATTTCAAATATGTGGTCCAGAACAAGCGTGATGCTGAAAACCATGGCATGCCTGATTATTATTCCCATTTTACAGGTCAGGATTTGTTTCAAATCTTTCTAAGCTGTCTTTCACGGCTATGTAGCTTTCCCAAGATAACTTGCGTTAATAGCAAATGCAGAATTTTAACCATAACACTGGGACATATGATTCAATTTATTTTTTTTAAAAGAGTCAGCTTATATAAGCCCAATGCAATAAAATTCAACAGCTACCAATAAAAACCTCAGGAGGAGAATGTGCAGTTAAACCTTCAAGTAAAAACCAGGGGAAACAAATGAGTTTTTAAAACTTTCTTAAAAGACCTGAGCTGAGGCAGCCCGTCATATATCTCTTGGAAGGGAACTCCACCACTAAAAAGGCCCAATCTCCAATGTATTCCTCATCTCTCATGATGTGATTCCCTGCCTCCTTTCAAAGTTTGAAGCAAACCTCTGTTGGCTGTTTTGCATGCACTGGGAAACTATGAGATGCACCTTCCTTGCAAAAGTGAAGTGGAATAGCTTTGATTCTGCTTTGGTTCCTTGTATGTAAGGGAAACCCGCCTTCATTTTGAAAATTCACATAAAACAGCAAACATTGCCTTGAATGAAGAAAGTAGACAGAAGAGAGAAGAGAGGGTGAAAGGAGGAGAAAACATGTGAGCCTGAGACAGATTCTCACAGTGAAGTGACACATTATCTTCCAAGCAGTTTGTATAGAAATTGGCATGATAAGCCTCTTTTAAAGTAGATCTTACTTGGAGGCAAGTCCCACTGTACTGAACATGACTTACTCCTAAGTAAGTACAGTGGTACCTCGGGTTACAGACGCTTCAGGTTACAGACTCCGCTAACCCAGAAATAGTACCTCAGGTTAAGAACTTTGCTTCAGGATGAGAACAGAAATCATACGGCGGCAGCCGGAGGTCCCATTAGCTAAAGTGGTACCTCAGGTTAAGAACAGTTTCAGGTTAAGAACAGACCTCAAGAACAAATTACAGTGGCACCTCGGGTTAAGTACTTAATTCATTCCGGAGGTCCGTTCTTAACCTGAAACTGTTCTTAACCTGAAGCACCACTTTAGCTAATGGGGCCTTCTGCTGCTGTTGTGCCGCCGGAGCACGATTTCTGTTCTCATCCTGAAGCAAAGTTCTTAACCTGAAGCGTATGTAACCTGAAGCGTATGTAACCTGAGGTACCACTGTAAGTTCTTAACCGGAGGTACCACTGTATGCATGGGCTTCAGCTGTATTTATGTAGAAATGCCCTTTGCAATCCCAAGCCAATGTGGGTCACCTCTCAAGAGGAGTTATGTAAAAGTGACATCCTTTACCCAGCAGCTTGCGCCCAGGTATGTGTTTACAGCTCACTACAGCGCTAAGCTTTGCAGAAACGCCACAGGTCTGGGCAAGCGAATGGAATTCTTTTGTGACTTGTAGGCTCAACGGTGTTGTTAACTAAATCCCAGCTTCAGAATCACCTGTGCAACAGGATTGTTTTCAAATTATACATTCGGTTACCCTCCGTCGACCCAATTGCCTTCGGGGTTGGGTACGCTGGCAATGGAGTCTGCAGGCACTGGGGCGTGGTGTGTCATGACCCCGCTAGAGGAGTCCTCATCAGGGAAGAATCTGGTATGATTCCTTTTAAAATCCCTGGGAAGAGAGATTCGGTGGTAAAGCACTCTGGGAACTGTAGTTCTGGGAGGGGAACCGGAGCCTCCTAAGAATTCTTGATGGCCTTAACGAACTACAGTTCCCAGGATTCCTTTGGGAAGAGGTGACTGTTCAAGTGATGTCACAGTGCTTTCAAGGTACAGTGCGGACGTAGCTTAAAAGTAAACTTGGCAGAAATTCTCCTTCCTCCCACGTGCAACAGTGCAGGAGGGGAGAGCATGTGAATGCAATGCTTTGCCTGGGTGTGCATGTAGCACCTGTTGCTTAAGGTTCTGTGCAAACCAGTGACATTGTTATCTGACCTGGGCAAAGACTGAGCAAGTCCTTTTACTGTCAGAGTCAAATGTACACTGGCATTGGGTCTCCTCAATGGTGTAGCTTGATGGTCACACTGAAACGCTGCTGTGCCGATAGAGGCTGTGGAGAGATTGAACATCTCATGAAATTTTGAGGATATATTTATATTCCCCTTCAAATTATTCATCAGCCACTCTCCAGTGAATTATTTGAACGCCCTAGTAGAACAAAGCTGCATTCATTTACGTTAGTTACCCATTCACTGACCTCTCACAGTACATAAATTCCTCACTGTTAACTACATGGGGGGTGGGAGAAAGGGGGGGGGGAGTTAATCATATTCGGATAATTATCTTTCCCCTCCTCGCACAAGTGGGAACTACCATTTATTTTTCTGCCTAGAAGCATCTGCAGAGATGCTTTTCCTATTTTCATGTGAGGAAAGATTACATCCCCATTACAGAGAAATCTACAGATTGTAAAACCCAAAAAGGTCAGGGCCACTTTAGTTATTTCAAACAAGTCATGCTGAAAATGCCTCGTACAATTAGTCAGTAAGTTGTCTCGTTTTAATTATTGCTTTCATTTTTTCCCATAACAAAGAGGGTTAATTGAACTCCGCAAGCACTAAGATGCAAGAAAGGCGCAAAGGAAATTGTGTCACACTTTTCAACTCCCATCTTCTTTCAGGCTCGTTTGCATATTACAATGGTTATGCAAATGCAGCTAATTACATTAAGCTCTCCCTCAACAGTTTGTACAAGGGATGGCCAGTTCTTGAGTTCATGGGAACGACTCTGCAGCCCTGACGAAAACCCGGGGTCCATACTTTGTTGCAGAACACAATTCTCTAATGGATCATCAAGCTCTAAATTCAAACTGATGCTGTCTAAACAGTAATGGATTCACAATTCTGGGGCTTAGGCAGCATAGGAGTCATCACTGGGATGGAATGGTGGCCAAGGAATGCAATACGTGGTTCCAATTTAAATATAACGCAGCCGAGAGGGGGTAGTTCTCAGATACAAGAGTGAACTTCAAGATGCAAAGGGTGCTAAGTGGGATATGAATAAGGTCCCCACATGCAATGGGACTCCCCCCCCACCCCCACCCCAAACCTGTGCTGGGTTTTCTCCCCAACCCTCCAGAGGCAATTTCAGGGGCACATGGGCAAAGGAGAGGGGGAGAAAGTCTGGACCTTTAATGCCCTAAACGGCCTCAGTCCAGTTTATCTGAAGGAGCGTCTCCACCCACATTGTTCTGCCCGGACACTGAGCTCTAGCACCAAGGGCCTTCTGGCGGTTCCCTCACTGCGAGAAGCCAAGTTACAGGGAACCAGACAGAGGGCCTTCTTGGTAGTGGCACCCTCCCTGTGGAACGCCCTCCCACCAGATAACAAAGAGAGCAACAACTACCAGACTTTTAGAAGACATCTGAAGGCAGCCCTGTGTAGGGAAGCTTTTAATGTTTGATGTATTACTGTATTTTAATATTTTGTTGAAAACCACCCAGAGTGGCTGGGGAAGCCCAGCCAAATGGGCGGGGTATAACTAATAAATTATTATTATTATTATTATTATTATTATTATTATTATTATTATTACGCAAGCGGACCTCATTCACGCACACAACAACTTAGTTAAGAACATACGAAAAGCCTGTGGATCAGGCCCTCTAGGCCAGCATCCTGTTCTCACAGTGGCCAACCAGTAGCCCAAACAGCCTGACCAAATAAAGCAATCGTGATTTTTTTATTCAGCAGGGGAAGGGTGAAGTGGCCTATAAATTATTAAATTAAATTAATAAAACATATAAATAAGCATTACCCTATCTTTACATACCGCTATCACCTGACACAGGGAAAGGATGTAGCTCAGTGGTGGAACACCTGCCTTGCATCCAGGGCCGAACCAAGACATTTGCGCACCTGAGGCGAACCACAAAATGGCGTCCCTACCCCACCAGGGAAGAAAAGGCGAGTGAAGATGTACACCAGGAACAAGGGGTGGGGAGGAATCAAATCAACCTTACATGACGGTTGAAGGCTGCTGTGGGGTGAAAGAGGCCTGCTCTGAATCAAGCTGGGTGGGTACAGACTCCAGAGAGCAGGCCCCACCATTTTCTCCCAACACTGCCTCCGAGGGGCTGCTGCAGAGGTGGCATTGTGGGGGCTGTCGAGGAGGTGGCAGATCCAGCCTCGAAAGAGCATGCTGCATTATTGTCTTGGAAGATGTAAGGCCAATTCTGGGGTGATTTCTAATACTTGCTTGGTTATTTTACTTATTTCTTGTATGGTTGTTGTCCAGAATAGTTGGATTTTGGGGCACTCCCAGCACATGTGGAAGTATGTGCCTGTGGAGGTGCACCCTCTCCAGTATTTGGTGATGCTCCTGGGCATATTAGCGCTAGTTTTCTTGGTGTTAGGTACCACCTGTGGGTGAGTTTCAGAGTGAGTTCTTTTCTTTCTGTTGATAGGGATTTAAAGGGGGGGGGGGTTAGACCACATTTTGGTCCATTGAGTGGGGTTAATCTCAGAGCCTATGTCATCCTCCCATTGTTTTTTGACTGCATCTAGGGAGTTCGTGGGGAAAAATACGAGAGAGAAACAATGCACATACTTTTGTAAATCAAGAAAATCTTTAATAAAAAAATATATGAAAGAGCATGCTGCAGCTGCTGCCACAGCAGCATAGGGCGATGCATTCCTTGGAGGCTGGGTCTCCTGCCTCTCTGGGTGCTGCTGTCTGAGGTGGTTGCCTCACCTTGCCACATGGGTTGGCCGGCCCTGATCCTTGGCATCTCCAGGTAGGGCTGGGAGAGACCCCTGTCTCAAATCCTGGAGAGCCATTACGTGTCAGAGTAGACAACACTGAACTTGATGGACCAAAGGTCTGACTCAGTATAAGGTAGCTTCCAGCAGAACTATGAATACTATTAAAGGTAAAGATACCCCTGCCCGTACGGGCCAGTCTTGACAGACTCTAGGGTTGTGCGCCCATCTCACTCAAAGAAGCTGGGGGCCAGCGCTGTCCGAAGGCACTTCCAGGTCACGTGGCCAGCGTGACATTGCTGCTCTGGCGAGCCAGAGCCACACACGGAAACGCTGTTTACCTTCCCGCTAGTAAGCGGTCCCTATTTATCTACTTGGACCCAGGGGTGCTTTCGAACTGCTAGGTTGGCAGGCGCTGGGACCGAACAGCGGGAGCGCACCCCGCTGCGGGGATTCGAACCGCCAACCTTTCAATCGGCAAGCCCTAGACACTGAGGCTTTAACCCACAGCGGCACCCGCGTCCCATGAATACTATTAACCAACACCTAATCTGGTTACATTTTGGCAGGGCCACCTGGTGGAGCCATAATTCAACCCATAATCTGGCACATAAAAAGGTCAAAAAGCCTGCTTGCTTCTCATGAGCAGCAAGGTGTTTTTGAACGCTTGCAAGCAGAAACCTTCCCCAGCAGGAACCGGGACAGCGAGCAAGGGCAAAGAATTGCTTGTGCTGAGATTGCAAGCGGGTAGCAAGGAAATTGATTTAAGCAGTCCCACCCCACCAGCAGCATGAGATGCTTAGGTGATGTCACTGCTTGGGCAAGAACACTATGAATCATCTTTGTTGCTATATTTATAAAAAGATGCAAAGGGGCACCCTCCTTCTGCACTGCCAACACTCTTTGGCACATCATGGTCTCAACATGCCCAGGACCAAACCCTTCCCAGTAGATTAGCAGATTTCCCCTCCTCCTTGTTGGTGGTTCCTGGTGGTTTCTGCCAGGCAGAGAAGAGGGATGACCTATCTGCTACAAAGTGATAAACTTCTACTAGCAGTGATAAACTACTAAGCTGTACTAAGGTCTTCAAGACTGCTGCTTAGGGTTTATGTGAACACAAAATGTGGTGGTTGATTTGGGGTGATGCCCAAGGCTTACTTACCTAGGAGTAAGTCCCAACCAATTCAACAGGACTTACTTCCAAGTAGCCATGAGTAGGACTGCACTGTGAGTGATCAGTTTGTGGTGTGAATTCAGGATCTTTGTTCTTGCAGGCAAATTTCAGAAACTTCCCCATTGTCAGATTTTTCCATGGGCTGATTCAGATGCAAAACTAAAATGGAGCTTGCGCTACATGAGCGAACCTGCTTAAACTTCAGGCTCACGTTTCCCCTTTCCTTTTTCAGTGCATGCCACAGGAGGAGATGGGGGAAATCTGCTTCAAGTGCAAATTGTGGTTAATTTAAACCATGTTGTACTGAATCAAACCATAGTTTCTGATGCTGGATTTTTCCAATAAACCAAAGGTTAAAGTAATTACTGTTCCTGGTTTGGATATAATAACAAACCTCAGCCGCTTTAAACCCAATACAGTGGTACCTCAGGTTAGGCACTTAATTCGTTCCGGAGGTCTGTTCTTAACCTGAAACTGTTCTTAACCTGAAGCACCACTTTAGCTAATGGGGCCTCCCGCTGCTGCCACGCCGTCAGAGCACAATTACTGTTCTCATCCTGAAGCAAAGTTCTTAACCCAACGTACTATTTCTGGGTTAGCGGAGTGGAGTGTGTAACCTGAAGCGTATGTAACCTGAGGTACCACTGTAGTGGGTATTTCCAATTTCTTCACACCTGAAGAAGAGACAGGTAAAGTGCTTGCTCTTAAGACGCAAGCAAGCTCATTCATTTTAGCTGCCAAATGTACAAGTTGGTCCCCATGCTTCTACTTAATAGGGTTGTCAACTTTACTAAAACCATGTTTAAAGTTACAATATGCATTTTAATTGGAAACTCACAAGCATATTATAAAAAAGTGTGCTTTGAGGTTCAACTCAAATGGAAACTTGCTAATCAGGTATCAAACTCTTTTGTTCCTATTCCTGGGCAATCCCACCCCCCTCCTCCCATAAAATGTACAAATAGAAATACATTTTTTAAAGCAAGAAAAAATATTCCTAAATCTGAGCTTCTTCTTGATACTACCACACCTAATTTTAGATCATGCCAAAGCACCGTAATGTTTTTTTCCCTTTCCAGTTCACATTGTAATACTTTTTTTTTTTTTTAAGGGACTGGGAAAGCAGCAGCAGTTCTGTAGCTGAGAGCCAAAGGAAAAACAGCCCTGTCATTTCCAATATAAATACAGCACATTGCTGAAAGGGCTCAAATGATAAGCAGCTTTCCGGTCTTCCTTGCGTCCTCAAACGAGGTTTGCTCTGATCACTGACTCAGTTGTGTTCCCATGAAGTGCAGAGGAAGGAAACCAGAATACCATGAATTCAGGAAGCTTCTTTTTTTCTACTCTTGTTCAACCAACCAACTAACTAGCCACATTGGGTATGGCTCACATCTCCCGGTGGCAATGAGAGTGAACAGATTTCAGCAAGTTAGATTACAGCAAACTGGGGCTTTTAATACAGTAAAAGGCGCCTGCGCTACGCCCACATTCTACACCTCCCAAGCCTTGCCCCACCCCTCGTTCATCCTAAAATTAACCGTTAAGTTTTGAGGGTGCTGGGTGCCCATCTTAACACCCGAGAGGGACTGTAGGGAAGGAGATGGTCTTTCAGATATTTGAAGCCTATGCTAGAGAACTGAATGAGCCTCCACACTTCTTCACGAAAGCTTATACAGTGGTACCTCTGGTTAAGTACTTAATTCATTCCGGAGGTCCGTTCTTAACCTGAAACTGTTCTTAACCTGAAGCACCACTTTAGCTAATGGGGCCTCCTGCTGCTGCTGCGCCGCCAGAGCACGATTTCTGTTCTCATCCTGAAGCAAAGTTCTTAACCCGAGATACTATTTCTGGGTTAGCAGAGTTTGTAACCTGAAGCATATGTAACCTGAAGCGTGTGTAACCCGAGGTACCACTGTGCCTAGAACAAACTTAGTTGGTCTCTAAGGTGCTACTGGACTATTTTTTAATTTTTATTTTGACTGCGTCAGACCAACATGACTACCTACCTAAATCTAGCATTAAAACATGTCAGTTTTGCCTGTGGGTTCAGGCTGCATCAGTGTAGAAATTGATCAAAGGTTCTCAGACTGCCCACTCCATGGACTCCCCAAGTATTACAAAGGATGAGTTCACACATGTATATTTGTGCCACTCTGACTTTGCAACAGCATTGCGCAGGTGAAACGGGAAATTGTTTCATACCAAAAACTTTCAACGAACCTATGTGTACAACCACGTGTCACCGAGAGATATGCCAATGCATATTACATGTGCGCCTGCTGCCTCAATGATATAAAGCTGCCATCAGAATAATCTGAACACACACACCCCAGTCCCACCCAGGAGAAATGCATTATTCTACAGCAGAAAAGCACATTGTACAATCCTATGCACGTCGATTTAGAAGTAAGGCCTGTTGCGTCCAATGGGGCTTAATCCCTAGCTGTTTAGAATTGTGGTCTTTAAGAAGGAAGTTCTAAGCAAACCATCTTGCTTCAAGCGTTTTGATCTTACCACAAAATGTTTTGTTTGCCTCTAAGGTTTTAGTTTCATTTGGCAGAGCCATGCAATATCACTTGCTCCACGTGCCAATAGAAGCCATGAGCGTTTTACACACCCCTTGGCTACACTTTTCAAAGTTCATTCATTTACAAGTCCACTTTATTCTCAAGACGTCTGAAGTACTGTACAGTACTAAAGTTTCCCATGCAGCCGGTTTCCCATGTCGTTCTGAGTGTGTTTGTTGGGGGAAGGAATCCTCAACGTTTCTAAAAATTATTTTAAAATATTTTCTTCTTTAGACATGCTTTTTAACAGTTAACGTTTAAAGCGCCAAGATGTGTATATTATTTTTAAAGTTGTTTTCCCCCCGAGCAGCCCAATCTCAATCAAATGTAAAGCAATCACACAAAGCAAGCCGCTCATTCAGGCCATACATGCATACAGAAGAAGAAGAAGAGTTTGGATTTGATATCCCGCCTTTCACTCCCTTTAATGAGTCTCAAAACAGCTTACATTCTCCTTTCCCTTCCTCCCCCACAACAAACACTCTGTGAGGTGAGTGGGGCTGAGAGACTTCACAGAAGTGTGACTGGCCCAAGGTCACCCAGCAGCTGCATGTGGAGGAGCGGAGACGCGAACCCGGTTCACAAGATTACGAGGCTACCGCTCTTAACCACTACACCACACTGGGTCTCAGACTTAATCTGGAAGGTTTCTGACATAAATGACATTAACAAAAAACTGTCAAAGTAAGCAGTGAAGAAACTGCATTTATTTAACCCCAAATCTAGGAGGAGCAGGGATTAGGCCCAATTAAACCATAGTTATGTGCTAACCCGAATCTACCCAATCCAGAACCCTCATACTGACATTAGCCAAATAGGGAAATGTAGATTGGGGAGATTGGTGATTGAAAATGACTCACTTGCAGCATCATGTATAATGTTCAGCTGGGACCTGGACAAAGGAACTTTAAGTTAAATAATAAAATACCGAACTCTCCTAATCTTGCACCAGAGTTTGGAGAATCCACCTGCCCAGCCCTTTGTTTCAGATTAACTGTAGCCAAGCTTAACCACAGTTTGTTCCCACCAACAGTCTCCCCCAAACAGTACCCTTGTTGTGGGTGGACCAGGTGTAGACCATTCAGACCCTTGAATGGGTAACCACTGGAAGCCCTGTTAAAGAGCAGGACATTGACTCAACTAACAGTAAGTTGAAGCTGCAAGATGCGTCCAACTTTTCCAAGTTAGGCAATGCACATTTCAAATGTTTTCAAATACTGTATGAATATTCTGCCTTCATCTCCCTGACCTACACAGTCTCCCCCCCCCCTTTTTTTTTTTCAAGGCTGAGAGCCTAGCAAAGCCTCAATATGGTCTTAAGATATTTGCCGCAAAGAGTTCAGGCTTCAATACTCAACACAATGGGAACAAGCTCTCCATTCACTGGTGGGAGTCAGCAGGGAGAAGGGTTTGCCATCCTCAGCAAATTATTTTTATAAACAGCGAATTAAAACCATGAAGGCGCTCTCATTCCAAAGCCCACAGGAGAAAGTTCTGACCCCTCTAGAAGAATCCCGTGGAATGAAAACAAAGAACCCAAGAACATTAAATCCAACACATGACCATACAAAAACACCCACTATGAAAAAGTCACATAACTTTCAAAAGGTGCCTGGCCTAGTCTGTTCTGTTCCAGGTTTCGCAACAGGTCTGCAACATTTTACTGATAATATTGAAGGAAAGCACGGCTGTTAAAAGTGTGCCAAAATTTGGCCCCCTTTGCAAGATACCTGCAGCCATGCAGGACATATTTTCCTATGATGTGCATTGTGAGCATGAATTCTGCAGCCATGTGCATGAGACCAGTGTGGGTACTTGGGGTGAAAAAAATGGGGGGGGGGAATCCACATCCTGGAGCAAAATAATCTGATCAGCAGCCCCCAGTTCAAAGGCAGACTGGTACAGTAGGATACCCAAACTAATCAAGGTAACGAAAATTGCACTGTTTAGAAACAACAGTTACCTGACCAAAGGATTAATATTTCCACTAAAAATTGTTCTCACACTGCCAACAGTTTTAAACATGCAAAAAGAGTATATTGCAAAAACAGACTGAAATGTTTGAGGAAGCTATGAGTGCCTTTTTCCTTGCTGGGAAACAATGGGTGCAGGGAGAGATGGAGGCACAACTGTTTTTCCTTCTTGATTTATAACTCCCCTTGCCATCACAAAACAGATTTTCGTCCTGCATCATTTTCCAGGAAAGTTAGAATCACAGGATGAGAAGAACAGGCTGGTAGATAAACAATGACAGAACACTGCTCACATTACGAGTTCCTCACTTTATCTTACTTTGCTTTGGATGCCGAGTCAGAGAAAAAAAGATGTATCTGGGAAAATTGATCCTGGTTAGAATCATGAACTATGAGCCTGGCATGGAAAAGGCAGACAAAATGGAATCCACAAAGACGGATGAGTGAAATTAGTGCAACTCAGTTGGACTTCAAAATACCGCATGATAAGCCAACTTGCTGTCCTCTAAATAAAAATCTAGTTGCCACTGTGTTTTTGATGTGGGGGCCTTTTGTAAATGTGACCTTCAATATTTCATACAGATAATTATTTATGGTGTTTTTCTTTCCTCTCAAGCCCTGGAAAACGTCACACTGGTTAGGGAATGGACCTGGTATAAGGAGCTGAGTTCCTTTGGCATTGGACATCTTAAAGGCCCACAGCAGACTTAAGGATGATTCACATAACCAACCCGTGTGAGAAAGGGTGAGTGAGGCAGCTCAGCCATGCTACAGCCACACCAACTGTTTTAACATTACTCCTGATTTGTTTCTATGCAGATGTAACACTGCTGCAAAGTTAAAGCAACCCGCAAAGGGAGGGGGGAATTCACACCGGAAAACACACTGAAGGTTTGCACCAGGCCTTAAAATTGACTGAAAATGTAAAAAACAAACAATACGGTACTTCTTGAGCTCTGTAGCCTGCTTTCGTATTACACTAATTTCAACACATATGAATAGGCCTCGGCACATTACAGTTCAATGAGCCTGAGGAGATTCAAATGCTACTCATGTCCTTTCAGGAAGAAGTACAAAACCTGTGTCTATCTAGAAACACTAAAATGGCAGCTCGGGATTTCTGCTGGAATCGTCCACAGTGACCTAGACAGGAGAAAATCTAGAGCCACTGCTGAACTCAACGAGGCATGTTTCTGAGACGACACAAATAGGATTGCAGCGTAAGTCAGGTAACACGGCCATATGGTGGATTTTGTCTGTGCAACTAGAGAGCCATGTAAACATGACTGTTTGATCTGCAAGTATTATAAACAGGGATCTATATCAGCATCAAGGGATGCATTGCACTTGAAGAGCCGACTTAAATTAGCAATCCATGCAAATATCTGTCCTTCAGAGGGCCATAAAGACTGCTTTATACCAGGTAACTATTCAAATTGCAGGTGCTTCAGCTACACCAGACAAGTACTGTACTTCCACCTGCAGACGGCTGGCAATACTGAGAACAGCTGGATGGCCACAAATTTGCTGTTGAACGGGTCTGTAATTAAAGTACCGACTTTTGGGGGGAGGGGAGAGGAATTGCTCACATTCCTGCCTGATGTTGCTTAAGCCTCATTTATTTATTTTCATTTGTGAATTGCTACGTATGAAGCACTCTGAAACAATCTTACAATACAATAAAACCACATATAAAACAACTGCATGCATGAAAACAGTCAAAACAATTTTGAATCCAATGCAGACACAGGGCTCAGTTACATTGGCAAAGAAAACGAGCCTTATGTGGGTTGTTTATGCATTCTAACACTGTGGCACCAGATGGCACTGCGGAGTTCTGTTTTTGCTTACCCCCTTCCCCTCTCAGCCTACAATTGCCTCCATATGTAAATCTTATGCAAATTTATGCTACGGACTGGTCCCCAGAGTTTTTTTAGTACAGTGGTACCTACCTCTGGATGCGAACGGGATCCGTTCTGGAGCCCCGTTTGCATCATGAGCAGAACGCAACCTGCGTCTGCACGGGTCGCGATTCGCCGCGTCTGCGCGTGACATCATTCTGAGTGTCTGCGCATGCGCGAGCGGTGAAACCCGGAAGTAAATTTTAATGTTCTGTTGGAAGCCGCCCAGAGTGGCTGGGGAAACCCAGCCAGATGGGTGGGGTATAAACAATACATTATTATTATTATTATTATTATTACCCGTTCTGTTACTTCCAGGGCGCCACGGGACGCAACCTGAAAAGATTTAACCTGAAGCAAACGTAACAAGAGGTATGACTGTACCTAGCAACTCTTACTGAGATACCCTCCCTGCAAACCATGGTCTCAAAATCGGGAGCAAATGTTACATTCAGCAGTGGTCAACAGTGCTTACATCACCTTGTGGTAGGTGAGCCATTGCTGCTGGGTGATCCAGGCAGCAGCCAAGTCAGCATAGTACCATTGCACCAGCGCAGTCAATCTGGCATCACCCTGTTTGGCACCTCACCCCACCTGGTAAGCAGCAGCGAATCACCTGCCAGGAGGTCAGGTAAGCCCCTCCACCCCACCGAGCCGTCTGCCATTGGTGACACCTGCAGCAAGGCAGCGGTCTTAAATACGAAAAGTATATAATGAAACAGAGCTTTGGGTACCTTGTGACTTCTTGCTGTAGTCTGGCAACGCTGGGCACGTAGAACATGACCCCAAAGAACAGCAAAGGCTCGCTGGCAAACTTGTCCAGCTGCTTTTTCAGCGGTTTCTCCAATTCCACCCATCGCACTTGCTGGCTCTTGCTGTGAAACCAAAGGCCAAAATAGTGTGTCTGGAGAGGGGGAGGAAGAGTTTAAAAGCAGGTTTATTTGCTGGGCAAGTTTACAAAGAGCAAAAACCCCTCTCCCGTTTCCTTCCTCCCATAAATTAAAATCTATGTGTATTAACAGTTACCAAATAATAATAAGTTTCATTTTTATGAACCTAAGAAGTTGCCTCAGACCAAGTCAGAGCTGCAGGACTATCCAGAGCCGCTGTTACAATGTCTGGCAATGAAACCCCAGGGGGACAATTCTCAGCCCTACCTTAAGACGCCAGGTATTGAACCAGAGGCCTTCCACATGCAAGGTAAATGCTCTACTGCTAAGCTACTGCTTCATTCTTCCATCCTATACTAAATGGCCATTCAAGTTTGGGGAATAATTTGTGTGACTTTTCACAGTAGCTTAGTGGTGGAATTTCACATGGCACCTGGGCTTGTGAATGGGTTCAAGACATTCTGGGATTCTGGTACCAACATACACCTCACACTTACGATTTATGATCAAACAAAGAGTAGGAAACAACTGAATGTTTGCCACTCCTGAGATCAGAATAAATGTAAAACTTCCTCATCCTTTGATTAGTCCTAAGGGATCAGGAATAAGCAATTCAAAGTGTTGGTGCTGACTTTTAAAGCCCTAAATGGCCTCAGTCCTGTATACCTGAAGGAACACCTCCACCTCCATCATCCAGCCCGGACACTGAGGTCCAGCGCTGAGGGCCTACTGGTAGTTCTCTCGCTGTGAGAAGTGAGGTTACAGGGAACCAGGCAGAGGGCCTTCTCGGTTATGGCGCCTGCCCTGCCTCCCAGCAGATGTCAAGGCAATAAACAACTATTTTACTTTTAAAAGACAACTGAAGGCAGCCCTGTTTAGGGATGTTTTTAATGTCTGATGCTGTATTGTTTTTAATATTCAGTTGGAAGCCGCCCAGAATGGCTGGGGGAACCCAGCCAGATGGGCGGGGTATAAATAAATTATTATTATTATTATTATTATTATTATTATTATTATTATTATTATATCGCACCTCTCTCAAATGAAAGTTTCCTCACTCCCCGCGCCCGCCCAAATGGCTTGATGTTATAATTGGTTAAAGGAAGAACTATAACTCAGAAGTATAGAAAATGCTTTGCATGCAGAAGGTCCCAGATGGGGGAGAACTCTACTGGAGACCCTGTAGGGATGAACAAATAGTCTGACTTCATATAAAGACAGCTCCCTGCATCACCACGGACATCAACCATGGTTAGCTCTAATCAGAGCGAGCTCATGAACCAAGGTTTGAAGCCAATTTCAGATCCTAGGTTAGGAACAAAATAACTGCGTGGTTTGTTCCGTTCCTTTGTGTTGTCAGAGCAAGCATCCATTTGTCATATTTCAGTGTGGATTAAAGTGCAGGCTGGTTCAAGTGACTTGCAGTCTGCCAAGACATTTTATGGGCTCCACATGCAGAAGTTGACTGGCCTGGATGATTACTCTTACTTCAACACTGGCCATGGAATAGGATAGCATCCATCAGTATATACTTGATGGCAGCAGGCTAGTCGACCAGCCTGTGACACGCACACTGCTTTGCTCTTCAGTCGGCAGGCAATGGTGCGGAAGCTCAGGAGGAAGGGCTGTAGGGGTTGTCATCACTACCCCACCCCACAATTCCTGCTGCCTGAGGCCTAATATTTGGGCCAGCCCTGCTGTTTGCTGGTCCTGCCATGAGCTTTGGAAGCTGCAAGGCAGCAACAGAGGATGCTCCAACTACAGGCAGAGACAGAAGGCAGATTCACTGCACTGTCTGAACAAGCAAGTCAACCTCTTTCACTGCCTCTTCTCCAGGTATCGGAAGGACATTTTACAGTCTTGTAACTCCAGTACAGACATACAGAAAATAAAGCTAAGTGTCTGTGGAGCAGAGGGATCAATGTTACCGTCTATGACATCCCGGTTGCTTTAAATATCCTTTCACGACCCTTGAAATCAATCAAAGGCACGCTTCATTCTCAAAACCAAACACTAGAGATCTCGGTGAAAATATGACACTGAACGCAAAGCAAAAAAAGGCAACAATGGAATCAGAGCGATTACCATTATTTCATGTATCAGCGTAAATTCGGGTTTCCAGTACTGGTTGTGTTAAAATGAGTGTCCCGTGAGTCCAAGCAGTGGGTGTGGTTTAAACTTACATCATTTTGAGGCAGTACAGTAGAACAGTACAGTAATTAAAAGCAGCTTCTAACAGAAGCAGCTTTCAGTGGGATTTAAAAATAAATAAATAGATGTACTACAGTCAGGAAAAGAGGAGTAATTATTCAGAAGAGATTCCAGAAACAATGTTATTTATTTATTTATTTATTTAGGCTTATCTGAAGCTCGTCCAACATTCCAAGCAAAAAAAAAATGAGCAAGCACAAATTTCTCTCCTTGGTGCCTGGCAAGCAAGTGCCGGTTTGCACAGAACGCTGCCCACTGCGTACAGCTCAAGACATTTATGTGATGACTGGACCAAAGTAAGTGGGGGAGGAACTGGCCTTGATGGAATGCAGCAGGAACAGGAATGACTTATCCTGCATTAAAAGCACATTGCTTCACTAGCTGAACAATCAGGTTGCATTCGCAAGTTGTGAATTTTGTCAGTAAAAAAATGGGGGTGGGAAGGGTGCCTTGTAACTATTTCCCAGTGAAATACAGTGGTACCTTGGTTCTAAAACTTAATCCATTCCAGAAGTCTGTTCAACTCCCGAAATCGTTTGAAAACCAAGGCACGGCTTCTGATTGGCTGCAGGAGCTTCCTGCACTCAAGCGGAAGCCGCATTGGAGGTTCGGTTCCGAAAAACATTGGAAAACCAGAACACATGCTTCCAGGTTTGCGGCGTTCAGGAGCCGATTTGTTCGGCCACTAAGCCATTTGAGAACCAAGGCACCACTGTACAGAAATATTCACGGGAGTGGAACTCTGAACATGTTTGTTGCCCTGCCTCAAGAGGAAACATGAACACGAAAAGGAGCCTTTTCGCTCATGGAGAAACAGAATGAAGTTCTCTTTCGGACCACTTAAGAGAGTTAGGACCTGACAGGAAATATCACTGAATCACCATCCAAACCGTAGGTAATGGACTTTTATGTAAGCAGGGTACGTTTGCCAAAGTTCCACTCAGTGATAAGATCAGGCCAGTTCCAAGAATAACATGACTCTAATAAACAGATTCCAAATGAGAAACAGCTCGAGCTAAAAATATGCCAAATTGCAGGCGGCAGATGGTCTTTTCCTGGGTTACCCTCACCTCTCGCAATTCCAGCCTCTGAGCCACGGCCTCCAGACATTCCTGCCCGGTGCTCTCCACAGAGAGTGTGCACTCAATTACGTTGTTGTCCAACAAGCGGATCCGAGTCATAAAGCAGTTCTTGCTCCGGACATTGTAGCGCCTGGTCCTTCGCAATTTCAACCCAAACGGCATGGCTGCTGGGGCTTCGTCTTCTCACGCTTTAGATCTTCTTAGCAAGAGAGACTTGAATATCGCTGCTCCAGTGGCTGCTCTTCTCCTCCAGGTTTGGGAAAGGTTGCCCATGCCAAAGGCAGATCCCTGCTGGGGGGAAACACACACACAAATGGAGAAATTAGGTTTATTTGCTTAGGGTTAAGTGGAGCAGGACATTTGCCTTTATGCAAGTAACGGTCATCGCCTTGCAGGAACAGTTAAAACCAGCTTCCTCCCACCCAGACAGAATTATCTTCATCGCCATCGCTGATTTATTAATCACCTTCCAAGACACCATCTCAAGGCAATTTACATATACCGTATTTTTCGCTCTATAAGACGCACCAGACCATAAGACGCACGTAGTTTTTGGAGGAGGAAAACAAGAAAAAAAATATTCTGAATTTCACAAGCCAGAACAACAAGAGGGATCACTGCGCAGTGAAAACAGTGATCCCTCTTGCTGTTCTGGCTTCTGGGATAGCTGCGCAGCCTGCATTCGCTCCATAAGACGCACACACATTTCCCCTTACTTTTTAGGAGGGAAAAAGTGAGTCTTATAGACCAAAAAATACGGTAATTAAGAACAATTAAACTTGACACAAGCCAGAAATGACAACTTGCTTTGAAGGAGCATGCTCTGTCCCACATGTGCAAACACAACATTCTCCGCAGTAATGGCATTGCAAAGGTTCGCTGTCCTATTTTAACTCTCTGACCGCATCCACACGTCATGTTAAGCCGCAAACCAGGGGTCACCAAACTTCTTAGGCTCATGGGCACTTGGGGATTTCGGAACAAGTGCCATGGGCATCGCACTCTGTTGTTTTTCTCCCACTTCTGCAAATTAACCTCCATCCCCAATAGAAAGTGTACACACACACACACACTTTGCATTGCCAAGCAATGTGATTCAGTGTCGGATCCAGTAGATTAATCTGAGTCTTGCAAAGCAGGCAGAGAGCTGAAGGAGTAAACGAGAGAAGGAGTAAACGTGAGAAGGAGTAAACGAGACATCACACTTCCTTCTTCTGTTCTATGAATGAAATTGTCACCACCCTCACCACCTCATGACTAAGGGGGCAATGGGGGCAGGGGCATTCAGAGCCCTCATGGATGCCAGGGGAAGACCACATGGACATTATTCAACCCACAGGCACCTTGTTGGTGACTCCTGCCATAGACCATGGCCTACTGTGAACAGGTAACAGGTACATGTTGCTGAATTGCTCCCATGTCGCCCTGCCCTTCCATGAGCCAGAAGAAACAAAGCACTTTTCCCCTAGAAACTGTGCTGTGCGGACAGAGAGCCACTTTGGACACACAAGTTCCCCACTCCCCTTATCCTGAGTGCCTCCTCTACTGGCTTTTTAGCACATACTAAAGATGTTCCTTTTTCAACCAGCCTTCTAAAAGTATTTATCCCAGTTGGCCTCTGTGCTGGATCTGAATTGATTTTATGGGTGTGTTGCTTTTTTTAAACAGGTTTTAAATTTAGAGGGTTATGGTTATACAGCGGACGCTGGGGTTGCGAATGTGATCTGCGCGGGATGCAAGTTCGCAACCGGCGTCTGCGCATGCGCGGGTTGCGATTCGGCGCCTCTGCACATGCGTAAAGTGCGATTTAGCACTTATGCACACGCGCGGCCGCCAAAACCCGGAAGTAACCTGTTCCGGTACTTCCGGGTTTTGGCGGTCCATAACCCGAAAAAACGCAACCTGAAGCGGCTGTAACCCAAGGTATAACTGTATATGTGTGTGTGCGCAAGCGGAATTGTTTTTAACTGTTCTATATATGTAATTTTTATATATGTCACTATATTGTAAATTGCTTCAAGATTCCTCATGGGAAGTGATTCATAAATGAAATTATTATTAATACTAATGGTTATAATAATAATTCTCTCCTTTCTCCCATGACTGTAAACCATGGGTGAGGAACCTGTGGCTCTCTGGCTCTGATTGAATTCCAACTCCCATCAGCCCCATTGGTCAGGGGTTATTTATTTATTCCCTGCCCTTCATCCCAAGGTCCCTAAGAATGATGGGAGCTGGAGTCTAACAACACCTGAAAGGCCACAGGTTCCCCATCCCTAGTGCAAACCATGGTTTAGAGCTACATGTACAGTGGTACCTTGAGTTACATACGCTTCAGGTTACAGACGCTTCAGGTTACAGACTCCACTAACCCAGAAATAGTACCTCAGGTTAAGAACCTTGCTTCAGGATGAGAACAGAAATCGTGCTCCGGCAGCGTGGCAGCAGCGGGAGGCCCCATTAGCTAAAGTGGTGCTTCAGGTTAAGAACAGTTTCAGGTTAAGAACGGACCTCCGGAACGAATTAAGTATGTAAGCAGAGGTACCACTGTACAGCAAATGCTAACCCTGTTCCCTCGTAAACCTGAACTGGAAAACATGGTTCCAAGACTAGCAGCAGTCATGGTTTGCATCTAACTCTAAACCATGATTAACTCTGACACAAAAGGAATTCACTCTGAAGCAGAGAGCAAAAATTGTATTTGCTCCCAAGGACAACTCGTAATTTGCAACCATAGTTTATGAAAAGCCAAGAGGTTGTGTTGGAATAAAAGGCATTCCAAGCACTAAATAAAAATTAAGTTTCTTGGAGGAATAAAACCTCAAGTTCTAATATATGCCTATAGATAACAAACATTCTGCAATATGCCCAAGACAATAGCTTGACATGAAGTAGTGGGAAGAATGAAAGGAAACTCAACAAAGGTCACAGAGGATAGGGATACGTAGTGCTTGAGCTCTGCTTTTGTAAACTGCAGTTTTGCCGGTGGACTTTATCTAAACTTATTGTTTCATTAAAATACATTTCCATTCAGTAGAGCAGCCACACCCTTAGACTAAATTAACTATTTGATAGTTCTCTATTAAGATAAATAAATATAACTTCCATTCTTTTTGGCATTCAGAACTCGGCTGGAAGAGAAAGAAGGAAAACGCAAACTGCAAACACTCTATACAAAATGTAGACAGAAAATGGATAGATGAAGGCTGCAATCCATATACCTGGGAGTAAGACTCATTGAACTCAATGGGGTTTACCTTCAAGTAGACATGTATAAAATTGCATGGTCAACACTGAGCAAGGAGGAGTCAAGATATCATTTTGCTCCTATTCGGAACTACGAATTCTTAAAAATAAAGAACAGGGCACTTTTCCTCCTTTGTTCTCTTATGGAATTAAACTCATGTAGCTTATTTATCAGAGAAACCATGAGACATTGTAAACTAGTATTCCAAGAACTTGTTTGATTTCTTGCCATGGAATGTGCTTTACAACTTGTAACACAAAGCAAGTACAATTCGATATAAAGGTTTCTTTTCAAAAAATTAAAAAATAAGTCCATAAATTTATCTTAAATAGGCCTGCCCAAATGCTTTGTGCATCTGTTCACAGTGAAGGCACAAGATGCTATTTAAAAAATGCCGTGAGAAACATTCCCGTGAAACAAGCTGTGCTTGTACGGGATGGAATGTAATACTGATTTTGGTCACCTCCATCAAATAAAACACCCTTCAGATGGTGCCAATCTGTACCTTTAGATCCTGCAAAGAGGGGAGGGTGATTTACAGGGAAAGTGTTGTATGCATTTTAGACATGCCTTGACTCAGTTACTTTCCCACTCCTAGATCAGGGGTGGGAAGGTTGATCAAGATCCACAGGAGGCAGGAAAGCAGGTAGATCTGTGGGTGCTTTGCAATGGTCGGGAGAGTAAGTATCTGACTGCAATTCCTCTGCAAAAGATCTCTCTCTCTCTCCTGTAAACAAAGCTGATGAAAAGAAAGAAAGCTTAGCAGGAAACCTGGAATGATCTTTTCGTGTGAAAGGACTGCAAGCTCAGTTCTGTTGAGGACAGAGAAATCCCTGAGCTGAATGTGTGTTCATACACTCCCTACGCTTAAAATCTATGTGGATGCCTGCTCTCTTCAGCCACTATATTGCAACTGACTTTGGCTGGTGGACCCGGAGGTTCTACTAAAACAGGGCTGGGGAACATGTGGTCCTCCAAATGTTGATATACAGTCGTACCTTGGATCTCAAACGCCTTGTGGCTCGAAGACTTTGGCTCCCAAATGCCACAAACCCGGAAGTGAATGTTCCGGTTTGCGAATCTTCTTTGGAACCCAAACGTCCGGCGCAGCCTCCAATTGCGTGCAGGAAGCTCCTGCAGCCAATCGGAAGCCGCACCTTGGTTGCTGAACGTTTTCGGAAGTCGAATGGATTTCCGGAATGTATTCCAATCGGCAACCAAGGTACGACCATACTACAAACCTCCCATCATTCCTGGCTGAGGCTGATAAGAGTTGGGAATCCAAAACTGGAGGGCAAAAGGTTTCCGACTCCTGTACTGAAAGAGCAAAGTAGATCTTACAGGCCTAAAGAGTTGAGAGTAAAGTCTCCTTAGGATAATTTTTAAAAAACCTTTCTGGGAACAGTTCCTGAAAGGCAAGTCAGAACCACAAAGCATGCAAAGCTGAAAACCTTTCTTTGCTTTAAATTTGGATGGGACACGAACTCCTTGGTACATGGTGGCATCTGTTAAAGTTTCATTACCAGACGGTTCCCACGGTGTCTGTCTTGCTGCTATCTCAGACCCACATTCTGGATGTAGCAGCTACTAGTAAATAGTAAGGGATAGCCAGCATTTGGAAGTTGCCTCGAATAAACTTAAAGCAGCTAACATGCACCAGGTAGTTTGCCTGTATTGATTCTCCAGGTTATTCCCTGGCATGCTCTGCCTGCATAATTTTTGCTTGATGTTATCTTGCACTATCTGAAGGAAATGTTAACGTAAGGCTGACGGCTAGAACAGTAAACCACTCCACGCTGCAATGTTATCTTGCAATTGTATCATAACTTAGCTGGCATGCCAGAAGGTTGGCTTATGAATTCCTTGATGTGCAGCGGCAACCTATTTAAAGTTTCTTTTGCATAGCACAGAATAACAGCAAACAAGTCTCACTAAACTCAGCTAGGTGTATTCCCCTATAAATCTGCACTAAGAGGGCAGCTTTGGTAATGCCTTCCATTGTTTCCAGCAGGACTTTGGGTGACTAATTTTCTGTCGTTCGGGTCAACATGTTAAATAGAAGAATAGCCTACGACAGGGGTCTGCAACCCGCGACTCCGGAGCCGCATGTGGCTCTTTTACACCTTTGTCGCGGCTCCAGGGCGGATACTAGTGAGGGGAGGAGGCGCATTGTGCGCCCCGACACTCCCCACTGTGGCGGACGCTGTACTGGCTGTGACGTCGCATGGGGGCGGTGCGTGCGTTAGTCATGCACCGTCCCGACGTCACCTTCCCGCCCGCCCACCTGCCCGCTACATTGTAAGGGGCATGTACGCTGGTCACTGCATTGAAAGGGGACATGTACGCTGGTCACTGTTTTGAAGGGGAGTGAAGAACACACACACACAAAAAGGTAACTTGTTAATTTAACGTTTATTTCTACGAGGAGGAGTATTTCTGAGGGGTCAAACGAAGAAATAATAAAAAAGGTGACAAAAAAGTTATTTTTATAATGACGAGTTTTGCAGCTCCCAGTTTTTTTTCCTTCGGAAACGGGTCCAAGTGGCTCTTTTTGTCTTAAAGGTTGCAGACCCCTGGCCTACGACTATTCCCATCAAACTCCTTTATGTCACAGGCTAATGGTAGCATAGTGTGCCATGCTGCGAAACGCAAAAGCAAGTTCATCTTAGATATATACATGCATACATGTTAATATATACTTTTTCCCTTTTTAAAAACAAAATATTACTAACAGCCTCTGGAATTCTTCCAGCATTCCGTATATTACAGAACTACAGCACACCTATCTGAACTATGCAGTTCTGGGCATGGCATGGATAAGGGGATAATTAGCACAACTTGCTTGATGAGGTGCAAGCCTGCACTTTTAAGAGAGGGCATTAAAGAAGTGCCAAATTCCAGAGACAGGTCTCATCTGGAAAGATTTGCTTACTTACCTGCTGTTGAATATGTAGCTCCAAGAATAAAAGCAGGTTTTTAAAAGGAACAGTTTTCCAGCTAGCTAGCAGCTTCTAGAGCTTGCCATTTCAAGTTACGATCGATTTAGCCAGTATTTTTTACCACATACACAAGGCTATGTCCAGCTGTCCGGTCTCAAGTGCTCCAGCAGGGTCCACTGTGGGGAAATTATAATGGCAGGTAGCTTCCCAGATCCAGCTGCTGCCACCAGATAAGCCCACAGCTGGGGAAGGGACCAGCCAGACAACAGGATCCCTGGCTACTAGCCATAATGGCTACGTTTTGCCTCCACGGCTGGAAGCAGTAATGCTTTTCTGAATCCCAGTTGCTGGAAACCACTATCCCAATTCAATTCAGGACTTCCCACAGTTTGGGAGGGTGGGTGGGAAATGTTAGGAGTTTCAAACTCAGATCTTGTTAAGTTACACATACTTTGGTCCTACCTAAGCCTTTCTTTCTATTGGAAAGCAGGAAAGATGCTCTCAAATTGCCACAGCTGGCTGTGACACTCCTTTTTAATGTTGTTTTTTCCTGGCACTTCTCCCTTGTGCTGCTGCTGCTGCAAAAAAGGCTTCCCTCTTGGAAATATCCCTAGTATATTCATTCATTTCAGGAATGCTTTGTTCCTCGTGGTTCCACCCCCAGGGCTGTGGGGAGACAGAGATTATGGAACTCTTAATCAGTACTGAACAGTTAACCATTAAGCCAGCACCCTGGGCTACATGGGCTGCCCAGCAAAAGTGAAGGAACCTCCTTGTCTGAGACTCACGTTTTATTCAGCATTTGGGTTTGCAGAGGGAACACTGTTGATGACACACCTGTTTCCTTTGGCATGGAAAGGGATGTGTGCCATTAAACATCCATTCATTTGGCTGCCCTAATCAAAAAAAGAAATCTTCACGGTAAAAGTACACAGGGATGAAAGATACGTTACCTGTCACAACAGCCACATAAAATGTGGGCTGGAGCTGTTTTGCAATGAAACAGTCTCTGTTTCTTTGTTTGTTTATAAGATTTCTTGATACCCACCCTTCACCATAAGGTCCCAGGTCAGGTTACAGCAGTATACTCATACAATTTAAAAGAATTGACGCAGTAAAGGAGTTTATACGCAGCTATTAAAAACAAGTAAAACAATTTCAAATGGATAGATGTAGAAAGCAAAGTTCCCCCAAGGATCAGTACTGCAACCTGCACTTTTTAATTTGTTCAGAAATGACCAGGAGTCAGGGCTGAGCAGTTCGGTGGCCAATTTCCTGATGACACTAAAACATTCCAAGTTCGCTGAAACACAAAGGGATTGTGAAGAGCTCCAAACGGACATCCCCAAACTGAGTGACTATGTTGTGAAAAAGCAATTGCAATTAAATACAAACAAATGTAAAAATGGTGCCTGTCAGGTCAAAAAATCTTAACTTCACATATACACTCATGGGGTCTGAACTGGCAGTGACTGACCAGGAGTGAGACTTGGAAGTAGATGGTAGACAGCTCAATGAAGATGTTGAGCCTGTCTGCGCAGCCGCTGTGAAAAAGGCTGGTTTTATGCAAGGGATCATTGGGAAACGAATTGAAAATAAAGCTACTGATATCATAATGCCATTCTAGAATTTTGTGGCACAATTTCATTTGGAATACTGTGTACAGTTTCCATAGGCTCACCTCAAAAAAGGATATTGTAGAGTTGGAAATGGTTCAGAAAAGTACAACCAAAATGATCAAGGGGAAGAAGGACTCCCCTCTGAGGAAAGACTGCAGTATTTGGGACTTTATAGTTTAGGGGAAAGGAGAGTTAAGAGGTAACATGATAGAAGTTCATGCAGTTTTGCAAGGCATGGAGCCCTTGTCATCACACTAGACCTCGTGGATGTCCAATGAAGCTAAATGTTGGAAGATTAAAGACAGATAGAAGAATGTTCTTAGTCACAGAGCACATTGTTAAACTATGGAACTCATTCCAACAGGAGGCAGTGGTGGCAAACCGACTTGGGTACAAGTTTGTGGAGGATAACTGTTGAAGAGTGGGTAGACATGGCAGACGACACAGCGATTTCTCCAAAGCAGCTCTTTATTTTGTAAGCTGGAACAGAACTGAACAGCAAACAGCTCAGCCGGCCTGCTTTTATAGGCAGCCGGCTGTCAACATTGTAGCAACAACAACCCAGGGTTTCCCGCCTAAAATAACTGACGTGGACCTGAGTGAAAACTATCTACAGTATCCCCCCGCTGGCCCAGGGTGAGAACTTCAGTACATAACAATAACACTATCAATAGCTACTACCCACAATGGCTATACTCTGCCTCCACACGGTCGGAGGCAATAACGCTTCTTAATACCAGTCTCTATAACCACAGGAGAGAAGAGTGCTCTAGAGCTTGTGGGTTTCCCACAGGTATCTGATTAGGCACTGTGATAACACAATGCTGGAATGGATGGGACACCAGCTTGATCCAACAGACTCTTATTGTGCTGGTCCCGGGGGTAAGGTACCTTGGGTGTAGCAAAGTCCACACGAAGAGGGGCAAGGTCCGAGGCAGAGTGCCGGGCGGTGAACAGGAACGCTGGAACAGGAGGCTGTGCAGGGAACAGGAACACCGGATGGTCGGGAACAGGAGGCCGAGCAGGGAACAGGAGTACCGGATAGTCACGAGCAGGGATCACGAACGCAGGAAGGTCCGAAGCCAACAACGACGTTGCTCCCGCAACCTGGGGCCGGGCTGACTGGGCTTTTATCCTCTTCTAAGGCCAGGGGCGGTCCCGGCCCCCAGGAGCCCCGCCTCCTCTGGCCTTAAGGCGAGCACTCCTCCTGGGGGCAACCAGTTCCCTTCGCCTCTCTGCTCTAAACCTCTGCAGATCAGGAGAGGCCGAAGGGTTACTGGGCCCTGGAGGAGGCTCACCTGTGGCCACTGAGTCGTCAAGCCTCTCTGGGGCCAGAAGGGCTTCACCTGGGGCCAGCTCCTGATGCACTGCCACAGGTGCAGGCTCTTCAGCATCTAGGCCTGGCCCCAGTTCAGCCGGCCCTGGAGGCGGGGACTCCTGTGCAGGCCGGGATTCCTCTGTTTCATCCTCCGAATCGGAATCCCAGGCCATCACACCATCCCCCCTCCCAGGCCCCCCCCTCAACCGAGGGTCCGGACCCGGCTTGCCGGGGTACGTCGCATGGAACTCTCGGAGGCAGGCAGGTGCGTGGACGTTGGCCGCTGGTTCCCAGGAACGGTCCTCCGGTCCGTACCCCTTCCAGTCAATGAGATACTGCAGCTTCCCCCTGCGGTATCGGGAGTCCAGGATGCGTTCCACCTCGTACTCAGGCTCTCCCCGAACCAACACTGGCTGCGGTCGGGGACGGTTCGGGTGGAACTCGTCGGGTGGGGCCACCGGACTCAAAAGGGACCTGTGGAAGACCGGGTGAACCTTCAGGGTTGCGGGTAACCGGAGACGAAATGCCACAGGAGAGACTTGGTCTACGATAGGGAACGGGCCGGTGAAGCGGGCGTCCAACTTCCGCGAAGGTCGAGAGGGGTGGAGGTGGCGAGTGGAGAGCCAAACCAGGTCACCGACGCGAAGTTCCGGCCCCACCTGGCGGTGGCGGTCGGCCTGGGCCTTGTACGCTTCCTTGGCCTGGTGCAGTTGCTCCACCAAAAGCTGTTGCTGGGACTGGAGCTCTTGAAGCCACTCCGTCACCGCCGGGACTGCGGATGTCGGCAGCACCTCTGGAAACAGCCGTGGATGATAACCATAACTGGCCTGGAACGGGGTCTGCTGGGTGGACGCATTCACCGCGTTATTGTAGGCGAACTCCGCCAATGCCAGGTGGTCGACCCAGTCATCCTGCTGGTAGCTGCAGTAACACCGGAGGTACTGCTCCAGCACCGCGTTCGCCCGTTCCGTCTGGCCATCGGTCTGTGGGTGGTAGGCTGACGAGAGGCAGACCTCCGTCCCGAGGGTCCGGTGTAGTGCTTGCCAGAACCGGGATGTGAACTGAACGCCCCGGTCGGACACCACGCGCTCAGGTAGGCCATGCAGGCGGAAGACATGCTGAAGGTACAGCTGAGCAGTTTCCTTGGCTGTGGGTACAGATGGACAGGGAGCGCAGTGCACCATCTTGGTGAAATGGTCGGAGAAAACCAGAAGGCAGGTACAGCCACGAGACGAGGGTAAGTCCACTACAAAGTCCAACGAAACCGTGTGCCAAGGGTGCGGTGGAACTGGCAATGGCTGAAGTAGGCCGGGGGGTCGCCCGGTAGGTCCCTTGGCGCGCCGGCAGACATCACAACCAGCAACGTAGCGAGCCACGTCAGCCTTCAGGCGGGGCCACCAAAACTCTCGACTGACCAGATGGGTGGTCCGATACCGTCCAAAGTGCCCCGCTGCTGGGGCATCATGGGCCATCCGGAGAACCTCCAGCCGTAGTGGCCCTGGCGGGATGTACAAACGACCGTGGTGCAGCAGAAGGCCCTGATGCAGGACCAGCCCCGGATACTGTGGGCTGGACCCTTCAGCCAGCTCCCGGAGTCGTTCCTGGGCCCAAGCGTCGACCCGCTGCTGTTCCCGCACCCGAACCTGCAGTGGCTGCGCCTCCTGGGTGGCCAGGAATGCAGCCGGAGGTAGGATCGTGGTGGGTTCTGCTTGCTGTACCGTGTCTGCGTTGTCGTCAGGTTTCCGGGACAGGGCATCCGCCTTCTGATTCTGAGAGCTAGGGATGTAGCGGATCCGGAACTGGAACCGGGAAAAGAACAACGCCCACCGGATCTGTCTTTGGTTCAGCTTGCGGGTGGTCTGGAGGTACTCCAGGTTCCGGTGGTCGGTTCTCACCTCCACCGGATGTCGTGCCCCCTCAAGATGGTGGCGCCAGACCTCAAAGGCTACCTTGATGGCCAGTAGTTCCCGCTCCCACACAGTATAGTTACGCTCCGCTGGTAGGAGCTGGCGGGAATAGAAGGCACAGGGTAAGAGTGGCGCTTCAGGCCCAATCTGTTGAGACAAGACGGCACCGAGAGCCGTACTGGAAGCGTCGGTCTCCACCACAAAGGGTCGAGAGGGGTCAGGATGTTGTAAGATTGGTGCCCTCTGGAAACAGGCCTTCAACCCCTGAAACGCCTCCTCTGCCTCCTTGTCCCAGGAAAACGGCGTCTTTGGGCGCAGTAGCCGGGTCAACGGGGTGGTGCGATGAGCATAATCAGCGATGAAGGTCCGGTAGTAATTGGCGAACCCCAGGAAACGCTGTAGGTCCTTGCGGTTCCGGGGTGCCGCCCATTCTTGAACCGCTGTCACCTTCCCCGGGTCCATTTGCACCCCATCTGGAGAGAGCCGGTGACCAAGGAAGTCCACAGTCCGCTGATGGAACTCGCACTTGCTGAGCTTTGCGTACAAACGGTGCTCACGCAAGCGCTGCAGCACGGTCCGGACATGTCCCTCATGGCGAGCCGGGTCACGGGAGTAAATCAGTATGTCATCCAAATACACCACCACGTACTTGTCTAACAGGTCCTGAAACACGTGGTTGATGTAGCGTTGAAACACAGCAGGCGCGTTGCACAAACCGAAAGGCATAACCAAATATTCGAACTGCCCGTACCGGGTCCCGAACGCTGTCTTCCACTCATCCCCGGCTCGGATCCGAATCAAGTTGTAGGCCCCCCGGAGGTCCAGCTTGGTGAACACCTGTGCCCCTTGCACCCGCTCCAGCAGCTCCGAGATAAGGGGCAAGGGGTACCGGTCTGGGACGGTAATTTTGTTCAGGGCTCGGTAATCATGGCAAGGGCGGAGTTCCCCACATTTCTTCTTAACAAAAAGCACCGGCGCCGCGGTGGGCGAGGTGGAAGGCCTAATGAACCCACGCTCCAGGTTCTTGCGCAAGAAGTCCTGCAAAGCCTCGCGCTCTGGCTCTGTTAGGGAATATAAGCGACTCACTGGTAAAGGCGCTCCGGGTTGGAGGTCTATGCCGCAGTCAAAAGGCCGATGCGGCGGCAGCTGGTCTGCCCCCCGTTCCTCGAACACGTCCTGGTAGTCCTGGTACACGGCTGGGAGCGTGGGTGCTGCCTCCTCTGAGGGCGCGGCCGCCAGCGTTCCGGATTGAGCATGGGAACATGGGTCTGGGAAGTGCACGGTCCGTTTGACCCAGTCAATCTGAACGTTGTGGGCCTCCAGCCAGTCCATCCCGAGCACCAGGGGGAAGCGGGGCATAGAGGCAATGTCCAAAGTTCGCAACTCCCGGTGCTGCTGGAGACACAGGACCAGAGGCTGGGTCTCCTGAGTAACGGCACCTGAACGCAGAAGTCGTCCGTCAATCGCTTCCACCTGGACCGGTACTGGCTTGTTCCGAAGTGGCACCTGATAATGGGCGGCAAAAGCCGCGTCCATGTAGGAGCGGGTTGCCCCTGAATCTACCAAAGCATGGGTGAGGATCCAGGGCCCACCTGGAGGGTATAAACGTACCGAAACCATAAGATGTTGCAAGTCCATTGGTGCGGGCCCATTCTGTACGGTTTGGGACCCCCGGTAGCTAGGGCCATCAGCTACTGGGGTTGGCGGTTTCCCTGCGGCTGGCGTTTCTCAGGGCAGGACCGAGCGAAGTGTCCACTTCCGCCACAGTAAAGACAGAGATTTCCATCCCGACGCCGCGCCTTCTCTGCGGGGGAAAGGCGTGGCCGCACTGCCCCGAGCTGCATAGGCTCCTCCGTTAAATCAGTTGTGACCGTGGGGCTGCCGAAAAAAGCTGGTGCCGTGAACTGGAAGTGTCGGCGACCCCGGGCCTGACGACGATCCTCCAACCGGTCGCCTATTTGTAGACTCCGTTGAATGAGAGTGTCCAGCGTGGTGGGGCGTTCCATTGTGGCCAACTGGTCCAGTACCTCGTCCGAAAGCCCTTCGAGATACTGGTCCCGCAGTGCCGAGTCATTCCAGGTCAAGTCCTGTGCCAACAGCCGGAACTCCGTGGTATATGTGGCCACCGTGGACTTGCCCTGTTTCAAATGCCGAATCGCCCGGTTGGCTTGACTCTCTTTCTGGGGGTTGCCGAACGCGGCCTCCAAACGATTGCAAAACCCCGTATAGTCTGCCAGCAAGGGGGAGTCTTGCCTGAGTAGCGGCAACGCCCACTTGGCCGCCTGGTCCTTTAACAAGCTAATCAAAAAGTGCACCTTGGTACGGTCGTCAGGAAAGTTCCGGGCTCGCCCCTGAATATACAGTTTGGCCTGGGCCAGGAACATGGGAAAGCTGGCCGGGGCTCCATCAAATTTCTCAGGCAAAGCCACTGGGTACTTGCCCGGAGCCGGGGCGTCGGCCCCAGAAGCCGGTAGGGCTTCCAAGCGTTGCTGAAGTGCCTCAACCGCGTCACTGAGCTGCTGCACGGTGTGAGACAAGGCCTGGTTCTCCTGGGCCAAAGCCACCAGTGCAGCCGCCTGTTCAGCCATGGCCTCTGGCTCTTCCCGAACGCACCCCGACGAAGGGGGAGTGCGGGAGGTGGCGGGAGCAAACTGTGCTGGTCCCGGGGGTAAGGTACCTTGGGTGTAGCAAAGTCCACACGAAGAGGGGCAAGGTCCGAGGCAGAGTGCCGGGCGGTGAACAGGAACGCTGGAACAGGAGGCTGTGCAGGGAACAGGAACACCGGATGGTCGGGAACAGGAGGCCGAGCAGGGAACAGGAGTACCGGATAGTCACGAGCAGGGATCACGAACGCAGGAAGGTCCGAAGCCAACAACGACGTTGCTCCCGCAACCTGGGGCCGGGCTGACTGGGCTTTTATCCTCTTCTAAGGCCAGGGGCGGTCCCGGCCCCCAGGAGCCCCGCCTCCTCTGGCCTTAAGGCGAGCACTCCTCCTGGGGGCAACCAGTTCCCTTCGCCTCTCTGCTCTAAACCTCTGCAGATCAGGAGAGGCCGAAGGGTTACTGGGCCCTGGAGGAGGCTCACCTGTGGCCACTGAGTCGTCAAGCCTCTCTGGGGCCAGAAGGGCTTCACCTGGGGCCAGCTCCTGATGCACTGCCACAGGTGCAGGCTCTTCAGCATCTAGGCCTGGCCCCAGTTCAGCCGGCCCTGGAGGCGGGGACTCCTGTGCAGGCCGGGATTCCTCTGTTTCATCCTCCGAATCGGAATCCCAGGCCATCACACCTATGTTCTTTTGAGTTTCATAATTTAGGGGCTGACATAGACAAAACCCTCTCCCAGACCATCATTCCCCACACTTCTGAGGGTGGTGGAACTACCAAGAGAGCAATTCAAGTAGATTAAACTGTTCTACTTCAACTAGTGTGTAGGGATGCATAACAGGGTCACGTCTCAGGGCATATTTTTAGCAGAAACTTAAACCTAGTTTACAAGGAATTCCCACACCGTAGGGAACTATCATTCTGCAAAGGATTTCTAACGGAGAATTCTTATTCCTTCACAAAACAATTCCCAGGGTCATTAGGTAGAAGGATATAGCTGTTAAAGTTCTATAAAGCTGATATAATTTTGCAGCGTAGATCTGCCCCTAAGCTAATGTAGGTCAAGATTTTCAAAGAGAGAAGTTGAAAACTAGAGAAGGAAGTAGAGGGGTGTACGGAAAGAGAAAAGATATACACTACAGAAATTAAAGGTTGGTCTCCTCTTGCAAATTGGAATTAAAGGTAAGTCCTGGGTCTGAAAAAGATCTTCTGGAAAAGTACACCATATATCTTATCAGGCCTAAAGTTCAAACATCAATTTAAAACTCATCCTTTTGACTACGGTAAGCAACTCTGTTGTGAACCAAGCCTTAGACATCTTTGTGGGATAACTTCCCAGGGCATCTGAGATATGCACAGTACAATCCTTGGCTACTCAGAAGGAAGCCCAATTGACTCCAATAGGACTTACAGCCAGCTAAATGTACGTACAGTGTAGGGTTGCAGCCTTATCAACAGAAGAGGAACACTTTAATTCTTTCTTTGCCAAGAAAGTTGGAAGCATATTATCGCCGTTTAAAATTACAGTGTGAGTAAAGTAATGATACATTCCAGGGTGGCGAACCTTTGGCCCTCCAGATACACTTGGGACTACAATTCCTATCATCCCATGCTGGCTGCAGCTGACAGGAGTTGCGAGTCCAGCAACATATGCAGGACCGCAGCGCAGCCACCCCCCGATTTCTAGAATATTCCCCAGCCTATACACTTACACTGTGGCCTAGCTGGTTTCAGGCCTCAGAGCTGCTATGTAACTTGCAGGTAGCTGCTGCCCCTTTCAGAGCACTGAATAAGGGCAACACTGAATAGAGAATTGTTTTGTGTGTTTTAATTGCTTTAATTGCTTCAAAAGCTGGGGCAGGAGAAGCTGCATTTCTGCTTGCTTCTCTGTCTCTTGAAGGGCAGAAGTCCATTTTCAGAACATGCCTCTCTCCTCTGCTCCCCCAGTTTGTAATTAAATCCTGACCAGTATAAATCTCATAGAAAGCAATCACTAAAACCTTTTCCAAATAACTTCGCTTGCATGCCTGCATGGAATGGCATTCTTAGCATTAATTCACAGTAAGCCTTGATATAAATCACACAGAGCTAACAGCTTATGAATAAGTGTGCTTGTTTCAAAGGCAAACCACACTGCCACCTCTTTTGAAAAGCAAAAGCAACAGTTCAGAAGTGAGCTAATGGCCTTCTCTCCCCGCCTCGCCCCCCCAAAAAAGTATTATAGCATTTTTTTTTACAATGCATAATGTGTGGGCTTAAATAGCCTGATACAACTAGTATCCTTACAATGAAGACTTATTGCTGAAATAAGAAGGGCAGGGGGCAATCCTTATTTGAAATTACTGCCTGCTGCCAGCGAACTGGAATGCCTTAGAAAGGGACCCCTTAGTGTTAACACTTCACCCCAATTTGTTGCATGCTTTTTCTCTGAGGAGCTCAAGATGGGGTACATAGCTTTCCCCCTCCTTCATTTGCCACAACTACCCTGTGAGGTAAGGTTAGGCTGAGAGGCAGTGGCTGGCCAAAGTCACCCACTGAGATGCATGGCTGAGTGGGGATTTGAACCTGGGTCTCCTATGTCGCAGTCTGACACTGTAACCCAGGGTCCTCAAGGCCATTTTTGGTGGCCCTTGGCTACATTTGACGCACACACCCCGCTGCATCCCTCACACTGCCTTCCCCAAACCGGCTAAGTGAATCCCAAAGCCTAGTTAGCCCTTTCCCAGCTTTGGGAAGGAGTGAGGAGGGCTCTAGGACCCTGCCAGAGCCTTCCGAAAGCCCAGTGCCTCACTTAGGTAGGTAGCATGAGGACTGGATGGGGGGGGCGCACATCAAATTTTTGCCTTGCTCCTTCCCTCTGCATGAAAAGGCAGTGCATGGCCCACAGTTTCTGTGTCAAAGTACTCTTGTGGCCCACTTGGCATGAGAAGTTGGACCACCCTGCTCTAACCACTACACTGCACTGCATTTGGATGCAGTAATAATCATCTTTGAAAACAACAAGATGGGAATTTGTAAATACACCGGCTATAAAAATAGAAATTAACAACCGCTTGTGAAGAGGGCAGAAAACTACGTGAAAGAACAGCAAGGGTTCTTTCAGGGAGATGGCCACAATTTATATGAATGACTCAAATAACAGAGTTTGGGGGGGGGCAGGTCTATGTACGTCTCAGTGCTGTAAAAGCTTCCAGGGAAAGCGGTGCTATTCAGTGGACACATGTGAATCGATGAGGCAACGGAAAACTGCATGGAAACAGCATCCCACATATATGTATTGGGAGGCATGAGGCAAGGGGAATGAAGGGGAAACCCCAGCTTCAGAAACTAGCCCACACACTTGGCACAGCTGCCCAAGGAGGAGGAGGAGGAATCGTTGTCTTGGTTCAGGAACCCTTTCATCAAACAGCAAATTAAATCTGCCAAGTGCTTACAAGAGCACAGTGTCTGTATTTTTGGCACTCTCTTTGCAAATTCCGAAGAAGTGGCTGAAATTTAAAAGCTCCTTTCAGTCACTTATGTGGGCCAAATATAATTGATCTATAGTCCAGATTTATTTACCTATATCCCTCAAAGAACTCAATGTAGCATAACATGGTCCCCTCCAATTCTGTCCTCATTACACTCCTGTGAGGTAGGTTATCCTGAGAGACGGTGACTGGCCCGGGATCACTCAGTGAGCTTCATGGCTGAGTGAGAATTTGAACCTGGGTCCCCCTGGTCGTAGCATCTGACGCCTTAAAACATACTTCCCTAGCATGGTGCCCTCCAGCCAGCATGTCCAGTGGTCAGGGATGAAGGGAATTGTAACCCAAAAGGTCTAGATGGCACCAGACTGGGAAAGGCTCCTGTAACCACTGCACAACACTGTCCCTTGCTTGTGGCCAATGGATGTAAAGCACTATAAAGATAAATAACAAGAGCAGTTTGTATGGCGCTAGGAAAAGTAATTGTCATCTGTGCTGTAGATTCATGTCCTGATAAGAGGGACAGCTGCAATGCGATGGGCTGTCTCTTTCCCTGGCCAATGTTGTGACAAAAGACCTGAAGTTATAAAATCTAAGGATCTATGAGGATTGATCACACAACACTAAACCAATTAAATTATCGCTTGTCTTTTAACTTACGCTAGGTTAGCCATTTGACAACAATGAAACAGAGCTTCCCATACAAATGTTTTATTTTAATTCGCTTGACAGTTTATTGGCAGTGGGAACTACTCAAGTGTAATAGGACGGCGTTCAAGAAGCATAACTGGAAGACTATCAAATTACCACAAGCAATTCCACTGATGGGTTTCTTTTGGTAACCACAGTTGTTTTGCGTTCTGACATAACATTAAACTGAGGAGGAAAGAGAGAGGGGAAAAGTATGAGCCCAAGACTTACCAAAGCTGATTCACATAATGCTAAATCATAATTTGGCTTTATGTTCAAATGAGACGTACATGCAACATGCTCCTTTGTTAGGGCCAAATGGCAGGGTAAAGATGTTTTAAATTCAAAAACTGTTTCATTGCCCTCCCCACATTTACAAACAGCCAACTCACTCAAATTATTTTCATTTTAATGTAATAATTTGCAGTCTGTCAACAAACCTCCTTGATAACTTTCCAAGGAAGGTGGTGCCCACATCTAAACATACTCTCTCTCTTCCAGATATTTAAATAATGTTGTCCCAGTTCATTATACATACACCACTTCCACTTTACGGTTGCTGCCAGCTTGCTGACCTATGGTTCCTTATTTTAGCCATCCAACACAAGTGGCGTTTTTAAAATAAAAATAAATGGTAGTTTATTACTACAGTGCTGCATATTTGCCTACAATTTATCCTTTCTAAAAAGCAGAAACAAAAAACCCCCTCATCTTCTCCACCTACACAGAAATATCTCACAAGCGGTTGTTTCTTACCATCGCTTTCTCTCTCTAAATCTGCAACAGGAGGGAGAATTGTTTGCCTTTCTAAATTTAGATATCCATGGATACATACAATATTTTTCTCTGTTTAAGCTTGGCAGCTCAAACTGATATGGAAAACAAAAGTGCATTTCATTACAGGAAGTCTGTGCTCTTGATTTACAGAAGAACAAAACAGTACATGCTATTGCATCAAATCAATATAGGGAGGAAATATTCTCAAAAGAGATTTGCATGGCTTACAAGGGACCAGTATAATTTCATCTTCCTGGCCTCATGTTTTCTGAAAAGCTACACTGTTTAAGGGAGGACCCCATACTTGGGGTTTTCTTGTCATGTATCCATCCTCCCCGGTGCCAAACACTCCAGCTCCAACATCTGAGAGCCCAATTGAGGTTTGGGATCTTTTCAAGATAAGTACTGGTTAAACCCTATGGAAATGATGGAGAACAAAACCCACAGATTCTCATTGAAAGGCTCAGCAAATGAGATCGAGAGCATCTAGCTAACGCATCATTTACACAGGGATAAATGACTGTGGTATGAACACTTTCCTTTTCACAAAGCATGGCATGTCAAAACTGCACAGGAGTTGTCAGAGATAACACACACATGCATGCACGCACGCGCACACACACGCACACACAAAAACACCACACAAGCACACACACCCCAAGGCTATTCCAGTGTCCCATTTGCAATTTAGGTTCCTGTTCTAGAACTCAGGCTTATTTTATGGGGTAAACTTCACAACCTGAGTTTCAGCCCTTTCAGATAATCAGGGTGTCTGGAATACAAGCGCAACCTTTTTTAAAAAAACTTAAAAACTTTCTAACTAGTGCTGAGGTAGCTTAAACTCTTCTGTGCTATACTGTATGTCACCCATTTTGAGGAAAAGATGTTGGATAGTCTCATTTTAGACTTTAATAACAATCTTGTGTTGTGTGCGTTTATTTTGTGAGGACTGGCGTTGATGGTCACAGGAAAAGCCATCTTCCATCACCTTGCTATCCTTTCCTTATGATTCCTACTTCCAATCTAAGACCAACCATTGGTTACAACCCAATCACCACCATCAGAATTTCAGTCAGATAGTAAGTATAACTGCAAGTCACATTTTTTCTAAGTGTGGCATTTTAGCACAGAATGCTAGTTTATAAAAAATTATTTAGCTCTCTTTTTAGCTCTCTTCTTTTACCCCCATTATCCCATCTTCATCCCTCACATTTCTCAGTGCTAACACTGAGACAGACACACAGAAAGAAATCCCATAAAAATGTATGACTTTGCCAAAATGGTTAGCAACATATGATCATGATTTGACCTCAGAAAACCCTATTATGTGGTGATCCTCTAAAACTAAGATCAAATTATTCTCTCTGGAGTGAAGATAATTACAGGCTCACAAATGTATGAGACCATACAGTTCTGACACGTAAATTTTCAAATTAGCAAACCACTTATTTGTCTTGGATCTCAGAAATGAATCTAGTACAATCCTACCAGACCATGGCAACGCTATGGAACCTCCACCCTCTGTACACGAAAAGGAGAAAAGTCTGTGATGTGAATAATCCCTCTGTACAGAATTTGCATTCCCTTAACTCAGATTGGAATGCTCAAGTGAACCCAAACTTTTGATTAGAAGAAGAAGAGGAGTTTGGATTTGATATCCCACTTTATCACTACCCGAAGGAGTCTCAAAGTGGCTAACATTCTCCTTTCTCTTCCTCCCCCACAACAAACACTCTGTGAGGTGAGTGGGGCTGAGAGACTTCAGAGAAGTGTGACTGGTCCAAGGTCACCCAGCAGCTGCATGTGGAGGAGCAGAGAGGCGAACCCGGTTCACCAGATTACGAGTCTACTGCTCTTAACCACTACACCACACTGACTACTTATTTTTAACCAGGGTTAGGCAGTGTAAGGCCCAGAAACAATATCTACTGTACACCACTAAAAGTAGAAGCCAATGAGTATACCAGAACTAGCCCCTGGAAGCCAAGGACCTACACAGGGGAAAGATGCGGTGGACTGGTTACGCCAAACAGGCATTGCGTTGCATACCAAAGATTTGAATACCTCTCAAATTACTTCCCAGGTAAAATAATTTCATCTAATTACAAGTTTAACCTGTCAGTCGCAACAGAGCTCTTCTTCCATGCCCTCTCCCCGTTCTGATGTTGGCTCTCCCTTCTCCCCACCCTGGCATTATAGTAAGCTTAGAGACATTATTTTTTTCTTCAGAAGACCCCTGTCTTCAGCAGGATTTAAAAAAAAATGTCTAGAGTACCAAGGCAGCATTAAGTGCTTCGGGGTTCCCAGTTCCATGCCATCCTGCAGTCAACCTCACTTTGGGATTAATCCGAATGCAGAATGCACTGCGGAATGGCTTATTAGCTCCTCATTTTGCACATGGCATGAAACCATGAGAGAAGCTGGTTGCTTTTGTGCCCCAACTCTTCCAAGTTGCAACACCCCTCCATCTTTATTCTTTCTATGCTGACAAAACAGATGACTAAAGTTAGTTTTCCCATTTGGCTGGGGTCTGTGCCAATGCCAGAAAACCTCATATGATTACTCAGTTCAGAACCTGTTCTCAAGAATATGGGGTTATCCAAGTCATTCTTACTTTTGGAAAGATAATTTATTTATTGCATTTATACCTCACGTTTTTCTCCAAGACACTGATCTATAAAGTTTAAAAATAATACATGGTTATGACTATTATTGATTACCTGTCCTTCATCCTAAGGTCCCACAACATTAATATTAAAACACAACATTTAAAACAGTTTGAAACAACTTAAAATCTCTAGCTGGAAATTTATTTTGGAAAATGACTTCATCTTGTATCTGAAAATGCTCTTCAGTTTAAATTTGTTTCTGTTGCTTACTATGTCAGTATGTCCTGTATTTACCTGAATATCAATAAAAATAAAAATCACAGACACACGCAGACTGTCAGGCATTCTGCTCAGAGGTTTGAGACTGTAATTCATTCCCCCTCCTATCACTGTAGAGTTCTATTTTGATGACTTACTTTTGCCTCAGGCAATTAAAAAAAAAAGGTCGCTGAAAAAGCCACAATAGTTGACAAATCCCAGAGAACCCAGTCAGGTATATTGCTTCATACTGCGTAAAAGGTACAAGTATTCTTTTCATGCAACATCTCCACTCATGCAAGAGATCTCTTCATCCTCCGATCTCATTTCTAACTCTTAGCTATTAACCTGAAAACTTGGTAAGGAGCATATAAAAAAGTAAAGGTAAAGGACCCCTGACAGTTAAGTCCAGTCCAAAAGACTCTGGGGTTGCGGCACTCATCTCGCCTTACTGGCCGAGGGAGCCGACGTTTGTCCGCAGAGAGTTTTTCCAGGTCATGTGGCCAGCATGACTAAGCCGCTTCTGGCGAAACCAGAGCAGCGCATGGAAATGCCGTTTGCCTTCCCGCTGGAGTGGTACCTATTTATCTACTTGCACTTTGACGTGGTTTCGAACTGCTAGGTTGGCAGGAGCAGGGACCGAGGAACAGGAGCTCACCCCGGCAACCTTAAATTATGCCCCTTCTTCCTTAGTATCCCTTATGCCTGCAACTGCTCCTCTTTTTCCTTCAAATCCCTCATCAAATTTCACTTTTTACATGGCGTTTTTGGTTTGCTCCTCAATCCTCATCCCTAACCACAGCTTCTCACATTCATCTTTTGCTACCGTTGTCTCCCCATCCTTCCTTCCTTCCTTCCCCACTGTCAACATATGGATTCTGAGTTCCTTGAGAGCAAAGACCCATCTTTTTCTTCCTTTTTAATTTTTTTGTACAAATCTCTATAAAGCATTGTGAACATTGAGGGCATAGTTTAAGTTGGGGGGGGGGGGTTTTCAAGATAATGACGTGAGCTGCAGCCTATACCTTTCACTCAGCTATTTTAAAATTTTTAACTTTTGATGAGCCACTTTATATGTTTTAGGGTTTGGGGCTTTTGGAAAATAAATTACAGTGGTACCTCAGGTTAAGTCCTTAATTCGTTCCGGAGGTCTGTACTTAACCTGAAACTGTTCTTAACCTGAAGCACCACTTTAGCTAATGGGGCCTCCCGCTGCCGCTGCACCGCCACAGCACAATTTCTGTTCTCATCCTGAAGCAAAGTTCTTAACCTGAAGCACTAGTTCTGGGTTGGCGGAGTCTGTAACCTGAAGCGTATGTAACCTGAGGTACCACTGTAGTGGGTATTTCCAGTTTCTGGTATGACAGCCACTTGTGCAAATATGCATATATTTTTATATTTGACTTGAGTTTGCTCTTGGAAGTCATGAGGAGACGCAAGAAGCTATTCACAGCAGGGAAACTCCGCCGTAGAATAACGAACCTTCCGTGCACCACCAACTTATCAGAGGTTTCAGGTGTAGGTGGTCAGATCAAGATGAAAGGATGCCTGCAATTTTTATAATTGTCTGGAAGAGGGAACGCCATCACATGTTGGTTGCAAGACAAGAAACACTTGCTGAAATGCCGTCTTCTACAGCAACTGTTAATATCTGCTGGACTTCCTTTGGCCAAGAGGGCAAGGCTCGTGTGCCTTTAATAGTTGTGCTCCTGTTCAACTACTCTTGTCCTCTTTTTTGCCTGGCTATCCTAATACAATCCAACATGAAGCCTTACAGTAAAAGCAAGAGGAACTTTGTGGCAACCCCTAAATGACATGCTCAATTGTGCCTTATTTTGGGAATCTTGTCGTAGACCCCTTGAATTCAGCCAGAACTCTCAGGAGGGCTTCCAAACGAGATAAAAACAATAAATTACACATTGCTACGTAAAAATGGTTGGGGAGGAGTAAGTAGAAGCAGTTATAATAGGCTTGGGAAGAATTAAAAGGTTACTTTCTGGAACCAAAAGTATCAACTGTATTGTGTCAGGCATGCTTCTCTGTGGACAGAATTCCATAACTGGGGCACCACCACCACCGAGAACTCTCCCAGTCACCACCTGTTTTGTGTTAGAAGGTACACAGAAAAGATCTTTGACAAGGACCTCAGCACTGAGGTCGGCTTCCATGGGGCTAGGTCTGTTTCTCCTTGCAGTTTTGTCAAGGAGAAAAAGCACTTTAGAAAACATAGCCCGCCACAGTTCTGATACTATTATGCCTAAAACTGAGCATTCCTACACTGAGATTAAGAGATTATAGGTCAAGCAGCTCATTCTTCTGCAGGCAAGCTTCTCTCTCTCAGTCGATTTGAAAAGCAAGGAGCGGGCAGCGATGTTCCTGAATTTACAGGTCTCCACAATTCCCCTCACCAGATTGTCAGGGGCAACAGTTCATCACTCCCTGATGAGGGCCATGTTCAAAGTTACCTATGACGCCTGCCCCCCACCCCACCAGTGCTCAAATTACACGTGAGTCAGAGGCATGAGGTATAATTTGTCTAAAACTGGAGCAAATCAAGGGATGGGGAGTCAATTGCACATTTCACTGAGAGACCACCTACTTTACCACTGGAATTCAAACTCTATCCCCTGCCTTCCCCAATTCTGGAAAGCTGAGGCAGGGCCTCCCAAATTAAATTTCTTCGCCCTTCTGTTTACTCCAACTCTGGAGAGACCAAGTGAGGTCTTTCACTGTACTGACTGAGCTCTGAAGTAGAGAGAACCAAGGGCAATACAAGAGACCAGCTTCCACCCAGTTCTGGAGCAAGAAGGAGGGTTTTCTCACATGACATTGAATTTTGAAGCGGTTCATGCTGCTTCTGCCTGATCCCAGAATAACAAGAAAGGCCCTCCCTCCCTGGAATTCTCTGACATGTGCAGAGGATTTGAGAGGAGAACATAACCACAAATTATGGCTAGCTAGTAAACGAAACCGAAACACGTAGACCCTCCAGTAATTCTTTAGAAAAAGTTGTATCTAAACCACATGTGACTTTTATTAGTTACAAGAATTCATTTCTATATGTTTCCCTCCCTCATGTTCAATACGAGAGAAGTGCCATTACATGAGGACTGCATGTGCTCTCTATCACTGGTGATACACCCTACTGAGAAGTAAAGATGTTCCTAGCTGCATAGCTCCATCTCTTCATCTGCATAACCCCCTCCTGGGTGATGTTCTTTGCTAGAGTGTGGCAAAAAGATGGGAGCTGTTCTTCACAGGCCTCTCTCTCTCTCTGTCCATCCACACACGCAAGGGAAGCATTTTGTTCCAAACTGCACAACTATATATTGGAATGAATGGGAGCCGTCCACTTCTGTCACAGAGAGAAAAGGGCTGTGCAGTCATTAAGAATCAACTCCCACTTCTATCTGTGTACTTGTTGTGACCCCTGAATGCAGGAGCAATCTAGGTACAGGGTCAATAGCTGCAGAGGAGCTAGCTAAGGAGCCAGACCAGATGAAGGGCTCTGAGCTCACTGCTGGGAATCAGGGGACCACTGTGCCTGAGGCTGTTGGATAAGATCCCCAGAAGAACCTCCCGTAACAGGCCAAAGGGTTGGCCACCTAAGGTTCTGGAAGTTCTCCACGATGGGGTGGAGCCTAGAAGAGGCTTTAGAAGACCTAAATCTGCTCTCAACCTCTGTTGGAGTAAAGTGGCTCACTCGGAACTATCCGTGGTCCTGCAACACCTGACCTGCTTCGAGGTCTTCTCCGTAAGCCTGGACATCCATCGAGAATGCAACAATATTCCTATCATCAGTTCTGCTTCTTGGTCCCCCTATGGGGATTAAAAAGCTGTAATCACATTGGAGGTGTGGGGCTATACACACCCATCCCTGCCCCTTCTCCCTTCTTCCTCACCCAACCCTACCACATTCAGCAGAATCCTGAACAGAAGCACTTCTCACTGCAACACCCACCTATTATTTAGCAAGACTTACACACCACCACATAAAATAAAAAGTATATGTTGACAGGACAGAGTATAAATCGAATAAATAAATAAATAAATAATAGTATAAAATTGTCACTAAAAATAGCAATAAAAGTAGTAGACATCACAAAATATATAGATAAAAACAATAGTTTTAAAACCAAATATACATACTTTTTTAAAAGTACATCTGGGTATGGTTTTCTAAGCAAAAGTATTTTTATCTGCTGTCAATAACAGTTCAAAAAAGCACCTGCCTAATATTATAGGCAAAGAGTAGCAGAGAATACGTTCCACCACACTAAACAATCAATTTCTCACAAGTTAAATGTATAGGTAGAAACCGGAGGGGAACACTAAACACACCTTGGGGATCAGTTTTTCAAGCACTGCAATCCCATCTCACACTCCACATTTCTCGTGCTTTCTTAAAACCTGAAACCTTTTTGGTTCTTTTTGCTGATATCTATATCGTAACTTTATTCCCTTTATCTACCTAAACCTGTTACCTTATAAGGGGTGGGGGATTAGACTGTGCAGGTTGACCAATAGGAATTTCCCATGGGAATCTCTCTACATGGGAACAGTAAATATATAAAAGTAAATATTTTGTAGGAAGGAATACTTTTGTTATTCTAAAATGCAGTAACTGGTAACCAAAACAGCAACTCCGCATTACTGGAACGAAACAGAGTTTCTGCATGGCTGCTAACACTTTCCTTCATTTTCTAGCCAGATTCCACCCTGAAAAAATTAAGTCACCTTAAACAGTATATAGCTGAAATAAAGCTAGTTAACAGCCTTTCATCTGGGGATTGAAACTCTTTCAGGGGGTGGATTTATTTATCTCTTTTACAATTAACCCGGTCATTAACAATCTCTCAGATTAGATAAGGGGCTAATTAGCAACCAAGAGCAGAGGGAGATGGATTATTTTCCTACAGTTGGATAAATCTTTTCACTTTGCCTTTGGGAGGAATGTTACAGTTCCCCACTTAAAAAACCTCAACAACACACACTGCTAATCTATATGCATTAATTCTCTGAAGTGTGTGAAGATTTGCAACTATCCTCTAGGACTGAGCTAAGAGCGAAAGAGGCAAGAGAGACTAGTCAGTGCTAAACTGGTCAGTTGGAAACTTTTCTGTCAACATTTATTTATTATGTAGCATTTAAGGAAGGGCCAGTGTTTACATATGGATCAGTGGTGGCTGTCTGGGACTGACAGGAGTTGGTAGATGGAAACATCTGGAGGGCTCCAGGTTGGGAAAGGCGGAGTTAGTCTAACATAATGACTAAGAGCAATGACAAACCTAGACAGCATGTTAAAAAGTAGAGACATCACCTTGCCAACAAAGGTCCGTATAGTAAAAGCCATGGTTTTCCCAGTAGTGATGTATGGAAGTGAGAGCTGGACCATAAAGAAGGCTGATCGCCGAAGAATTGATGCTTTTGAATTATGGTGCTGGAGGAGACTCTTGAGAGTCCCATGGACTGCAAGAAGATCAAACACATCCATTCTGAAGGAAATCAGCCCTGAGTGCTCACTGGAAGGACAGATCGTGAAGCTGAGGCTCCAATACTTTGGCCACCTCATGAGAAGAGAAGACTCCCTGGAAAAGACCCTGATGTTGGGAAAGATGGAGGGCACAAGGAGAAGGGGACGACAGAGGATGAGATGGTTGGATGGTGTTCTTGAAGCTACCAGCATGAGTTTGATCAAACTGCGGGAGGCAGTGGAGGACAGAAGTGCCTGGCGTGCTCTAGTCCATGGGGTCACGAAGAGTCGGACACGACTAAACGACTAAACAACAACAACAATGACTAAGAGATTAAGAACAGAAGAGGAAAGGTCTATTGAGTCCAGCATCCTGTTGTCAGGGGCCAACCAGATGCCTGTGGGAAGCCCCCAAAAGTACCTGAACACAGAGTACTCTCCCCACTTGTGATTCCCAGCAAATAGAATTCAAGGGCATCCTGGCAATAATTTTACCTTCCATGAATTTGTCCTGTGCTTTTTTTTTCTGGGGGGGACACATACCCCTAAACAATTTGTGAATCTAAGTTTGGCAGTGTTTCAATATGAGTAGGAAAGTGTTATTGTTTAGTTGTTTAGTCGTGTCTGACTCTTCGCGACCCCATGGACCAGAGCACGCCAGGCACTCCTGTCTTCCACTGCCCCCCGCAGTTTGGTCAAACTCATGCTGGTAGCTTCGAGAACACTGTTCAACCATCTCGCCCTCTGTCGTCCCCTTCTCCTTGTGCCTTCAATCAGGGTCTTTTCCAGGGAAGCCATTCAAGTTGGTGGTCATCAATATGTCTTGTGGGAGAGAATGCCATAGTTTAACTGTGCGCTTTGTGAAGAAGTACTTTCTTTTGTCTCTCCTGAATCACCAACGTTCAGCTCCATCGGATGGCCCCATGTTTTAGTACCAAGAGGGAGGAAAACTTGTACACCTTTTCTCTAAACTAAAAAGCCCCAAAGCTTTCCATATAAGGGAGATGCGCCAGCCCCTTGATCGTTTTAGTTGCCCTTCACTGGCTCTACAGTCTCCTTTCTGAGGTGAGGTGATCAGAACTGCACACATTATTTCAAGTGCCATCTTCTCCAGCCATTAGCCAACTTGGTGGTCTTAAGTAAGCCACTCTCTCAGCCTCATATAGTATCCCTTTCCCACTTACAGTGTGTTTCAGTGGAATTTTTTGTTACTCAACTTAAGATGAAAAGGGAATGTTATAGAAATTTGGACGAGTTTGTCCAATAAAAGGCAGGTCTGCGGCTTTTTCAGTCTGCAGCAAATATAAAATGCTTGCAGGTCAATTCTCACACGCATCCAATGTGCAATGAGGGCTTCTCTAACAATGTTTCAAACCACTTCTAGGAAAGTGAACTATTCCTATAACGTTTTGAAAATTTTTGAGTCCACGACATTCTTTCTGTGGCACCCCTGTGGGGCTCAGGAGCCATTACGGTCTAACACCCCTTGCTTACAGAACTGGCAGCTTCCCACCCTTTTTCAAACACCCTCCCTTGTGGAGTGTTCCCTCAGCCTCCCCTCCTCTACCCTTGTCTTGGGAGTCCTCTGGGTAGCTGCTGCTGCTGCCCCTGGTCTCTGAGCTGCCCCTACCTGCCTCAAAGAGAGGTGCCTCCTCACACTGCCCCACAGGGGCCTAGGACTTGTCCGTCCATTCCCAACAGCAAGGGCTGGTGGACCGGCTGGCTGGACTCCCTGGCCTGCTTGCCTGCTTACTCTAAGGCCGCCTCAGCACCTAGCAACCAGTACCCCCTGACCAGTCCCAGAGGCACCATTATCCTGGGGAGCTTGTAGCCAGGGCTGCTGCAACAAACAGCTGTGCGAGTCATTGGGAGGCAGAGACACTAGACGGCATCAAAGGAGAGAGTAAAGGAAAGAGGGATAGAGGTCAGTGTTGCCGTGGCACCCCTGACCTTCATTCAAGGCCACCTGGGGTGCCATGGCACACTGGTTGAAAACCACTGATATAACTGAGTTAAGCCAAAGAAAGCCCTTAATATTCAGACCTGCTATTACATGCTTTTCTTGTGTTAGACCATCTGCTTCTGGGTATTAGAACTGGAAAAGAAAGCTGATGGGACTGACCTTGGTAGGACTTTTTCTTAAGTCGCTTCCGATGATGAAGTGGTGCCATTATTAACTTATTTGCAAAGAGCCTCTTGATTTATAAACTGTGGCCACAGTCCCCATTCCTTATCATTTACTCTCTGTATGGCAATGGCAACATCTGTCTCCACAGATGTGAACCCATGCAAATGAGACATATGGGCTTAGGCTGGCACTGGTTTGATCGCAGGAAGAGCTCCTGGCAGGGGAGCACAATATAAACTGTTCAGCAGTCTGCCCCTCTTAACCTACCGTTGGTTGGAGCCTGGGCACTGTTGGAAACCAGAAGGCTACTTTCTTGGTGGGCCCAGATCCAGCCTAACAGATGGCCAGCCAGGAAGGCGTGCCAGAGAAACCAGAATGTGCATCTAATTTGATAATTAAGGGCTGCATTCCCCTCCAGACACAATGAAATGGAAGGCCACACATGACTTCTGGCTTATAGTGAGGACAACAGCCCTCTAGTTCAAAACTGAGCTACTTTTCAACTTGGGGGAGGGGGAGGGAAAAGCAGTTCACAGGTCCCTAAGGAAGAATTATGAAGATTACAGCACTTCAAGGAAGGAATGATGAGTTGAGGTGGAGAGCATTAAAACATAGACTTTATCCAAAAGCCCATTTTCCATCTGAGGTACCAGCGGATCTTTGCCAAGACAGTACTGTACGGCGTCTTCACTTAAATTTCATATTGAATAAAAACATTGGCAAGAACCTAATAAACCTTTTACAGAGATCTAAATTTGGGCTTCCTTTCCAAAAAGTCATAATGCTGTTGGGTTAGAGAGAGAGCAAGGAAGCAAGGGGAATTGCACATTAAATATAGTTTTCTAAATGTTTAAAAATAAATGTGTGTCTTTGACTTATGGTTGCAATGGCTAAAAAAATCCAAGTACTATGCCTTGGCTTAAATAGGTGTTGAGAGAAGATTTCCAGTGTCATATGTGTAGTGCAAATGTGTCATTCCATGGTTAATAAACTTGGGTTCATGCGGTCCCTTTTCCCCTTAACCTTTTCATACCTAACCACGGTGCAGTGTTGCATCTTCACCAGTGTCAGCGCTAACCACGGTTATTTTCAAAACAGAATTTGAAGTAGGCGCACTGCATGTTCTAGTTAAAGCTAACCATGTTAAACAGTGCAGATATAACACTGTAACATGGTTAGCCTTAAAAAGGGAAGGAAGAAAATCAGAAAGAAAAGGAACGTGTTAAAGATTAAGAAATTTGGAGTCATTAAGTCTTTATCAGGCCAAAGAGCTTTCCTGCAGCTTAGACTACTTTCCCAGAAGTATGTTTTCAATGTGAAAAAATCTCTGAGAAATTAAAGATCTTATGTATTCCTGCCAAACGGAAAGTGATTAAAGCAGCCACCTTAGGTTACAGCTTTTGCTCTCTGCAGCCAATGTACAGTTTCTTTCTTCCCAAATGAGCTATATGTTACAGTTTTATAGCTCATTGTTCTGAGGACCTCTTTGTAAAATGGCAACTCGTCACTTCTGCCCCCAGAAATTGCTATTTCTTGGCTATGAAAATATTTACACCATGGAACTCTACAGGCCGCAACAGAATTGCAGCAGGACAGATTCTCATGTTACTTTCAGATATCGTGCAAATCCACGGCAACTACTTTTATCACACCAGTTTTGGGTGGAATTTCATTTGAATGCGTTCTCCTATGATGACAGCGATTAGGATCACACAATGGCAAACCATTTAAAGCCAGTGTTTGTCCTAAGTGTGGTAAATACCAGTTTCCGTCATCGGAGGGCACTTACAGGTGTGAGCTAGCTACTAAGAAGTGGCATGCTAAAAAAATCAATTTGGTAACTTGACCATTTCAAAAGTTAATGTAAGAATCAATTTAAAATAAGAAGCAAAACAAGTCATCTCTGAACTCGCCTCAAAGAAATCCATAGCATCTAAGAATTTCTGCTGCTATTCTAATAAAACCGCTGTTTTGTTTAAAAAGTAACAGGTTTGTACATTCTGAAGCAACAAATGGGGGAGAAATTAATGAAATATATAGTAAATCAGGGGTGACACCATTTAGAGGATATAGATTACGGGAGGAATTCGACATCACACTAAAACAGACATTCTGTCAGCGCAAGCATTTCTGCTTGGCCAATGGACCAACCTCAGCTCTCCTCTCCCCAAACAGTGTTCTGTGGGTTCTCCTGACCCCCACCAGAGCCAAGTGGATTGGGGGACATGGAAGGAAGGAGGGAGCCCCTAAACTACTTCCTTGAATCCAGCCCCATTTTTTCTATATAAAAGAGAGCGAGTGTTCAAACACTGCAGACATTTAGATTCTCTCTCTCTCTCCCTTGTTGGCATCCACTGCAATGGAGTGTGCCTCTGGGGGTGAAGTCAAATCGCTGGCACCAAATTGACCTTCCTGGGGTGCAAGACTGGGCAGTGTATATGGAGGCCCTGGGCTGCCCAGATGACAGGACCTCCCTCTTGGCCTCATTGATGTGGTCCAAAGGAAAGCAGAGCAATACATTTGGTACCAGCTTGGCTGCAGGAGTTGCCAGAAGGAGGCATACAAGGCACCATCCAACCATCGTAGGGACTCCACTCGGGATTTGTGTAGGGTTTAGTCCTTAGCCTTTTCTTCTCCCAGAGATATCCTGCAAGGCAGCAGACGTATAACAATAACAAAACAAGCAGCCTTTGAAGTTAGTGTTTTCTGTTTATTCCATCCTGATATTCTAGAGTGACTGGATGTCTTCAGGCGTGTATCTTTGAGGGCCCTTTTGATTGAAAAACGACTCATAAATTTTAATATTATTAGCATACAACAGCAGGCATAGGTGTCACTGCCATTTCCATTTCGAAGTCGTTACAGAATCTGAATCCAGAAAACCCTGACCTCGTTAGCACCGGGACACAAAATTTCAAAGATCCATTTCAAAGATGAATAGAGAGTCATTTGTTTTCCCCCACAGAGGTTTTTAAAATGGAAAAAGCCATGGTAAATTTCAACCAGGTTGTTTCCCCAACGTAGGTCTTTGTGAAACTGGCTCTCTCTGATAACCTGCCAGGTTTGGATGATCTTGTGGGCATAACATAAGGCTTTCTTTTATTGAAAAAGCTAGCTTTGGAGGACTACAGTCACAGCAAGCCTGCTCAGGTGCACAACTGACACTGGCCGTGTTTCACCAAGCTGTCCATTAGGAAAATCAAATGGCTTGTTTGTTTTTAAATGAGCTCTTTCAAACGGATCGTTTATAAGACAAAGAGAGAGAAATCATTAGAGGCTTCAGATAGTCACAAACTAAAACATTTTCTCCTTTCTGGTTTGTTTTTTTCTGAGTGGAGGGCTGAATGTGCCCATAGGGAGACTGAATGCTACCTTAACTCAGGAAGCAACAGAAAAGCCTTAGGAGAAATCAACATTCTGCAACAAATAATTTCGTCATCTGAAAATTGTGCATGTGAGGTTGCAGGCACGTTAAATCCTACTGAAGTCTGGGAAGTGAATGCTATGATCCACGCTCTTCCAGCCTTAAAAATGTCCTTATCTATAGGTCAGAGAACAATGAGATTCTAGCTTAGTACATTCAAAAGTAGTGGCAATCCTAATGTTGCTATATATGGAAATGTACCAAGTTGTAAAGGCAGGCATGCATTGAAGTTAGTCTGAAAAGTTCTTAAGCAATACAACTTCTCATCAAGGGTATCATAGAGCTTGGAAAAGTACAGAACTAGGGCAACCAAACCAAAATGAGAGAGGCTGGACGGATTATTTTATGAGGAAAGATTGCCCCCTCCCCCCAAAAAAATGGGCATACTCAATACTTGGCTAGTTTAGATGTATTCAAGTCTCCAGGGCCAGATGAACTGCATCCAAGAGTATTAAAAGAACTGGCAGATGTGATCTCAGAACCACTGGCAATCATCTTTGAGAATTCCTGGAGAACAGGCGAAGTCCCGGCAGACTGGAGGAGGGCAAATGTTGTCCCTATTTTCAAAAAGGGGAAAAGAGAGGACCCAAATAATTACCGCCCAGTCAGTCTGACATCAATACCAGGGAAGATTCTGGAGCAGATCATTAAGCAAACAATCTGTAAGCACCTAGAAAGGAATGCTGTGATCACCAATAGTCAGCATGGATTTCTGAAAAATAAGTCATGTCAGACTAACCTGATCTCATTTTTTGACAGAATTACAAGCCTGGTAGATGAAGGGAACGCAGTGGATGTAGTCTACCTTGATTTCAGCAAGGCATTTGACAAGGTGCCCCATGATATTCTTGTAAAGAAGCTGGTAAAATGCGGTCTTGACTATGCTACCACTCAGTGGATTTGTAACTGGCTGACTGACCGAACCCAAAGGGTGCTCATCAGTGGCTCCTCTTCATCCTGGAGAAGAGTGACTAGTGGGGTGCCACAGGGTTCTGTCTTGGGCCCGGTCTTATTCAACATCTTTATCAACGACTTGGATGATGGACTCAAGGGCATCCTGATCAAATTTGCAGATGACACCAAACTGGGAGGAGTGGTTAACACCCCAGAGGACAGGATCAGACTTCAAAATGACCTTGACAGATTAGAGAACTGGGCCAAAACAAACAAGATGAATTTTAACAGGGAGAAATGTAAAGTATTGCACTTGGGCAAAAAAAATGAGAGGCACAAATACAAGATAGGTGACACCTGGCTTGAGAGCAGTACATGTGAAAAGGATCTAGGAGTCTTGGTTGACCACAAACTTGACATGAGCCAACAGTGTGACGCGGCAGCTAAAAAAGCCAATGCAATTCTGGGCTGCATCAATAGGAGTATAGCATCTAGATCAAGGGAAGTTATAGTGCCACTGTATTCTGCTCTGGTCAGACCTCACCTGGAGTACTGTGTCCAGTTCTGGGCACCACAGTTCAAGAAGGACACTGACAAACTGGAACGTGTCCAGAGGAGGGCAACCAAAATGGTCAAAGGCCTGGAAATGATGCCTTATGAAGAACGGCTAAGGGAGCTGGGCATGTTTAGCCTGGAGAAGAGGAGGTTAAGGGGTGATATGATAGCCATGTTCAAATATATAAAAGGATGTCACATAGAGGAGGGAGAAAGGTTGTTTTCTGCTGCTCCAGAGAAGCGGACACGGAGCAATGGATCCAAACTACAAGAAAGAAGATTCCACCTAAACATTAGGAAGAACTTCCTGACAGTAAGAGCTGTTCGACAGTGGAATTTGCTGCCAAGGAGTGTGGTGGAGTCTCCTTCTTTGGAGGTCTTTAAGCAGAGGCTTGACAACCATATGTCAGGAGTGCTCTGATGGTGTTTCCTGCTTGGCAGGGGGTTGGACTCGATGGCCCTTGTGGTCTCTTCCAACTCTATGATTCTATGATTCTATGATTCTTCTATGATTCAATATATAGGATTCACTGCCACAGGAAGTAGTGAAGATGGCTTTAAACGGGATTGGAAAAACCCATGGAGGATTAGGCTATCAATGGCTACCTGTCCTGATGTCTATAGGCGACCTCCTTGATTGGGTTACAATTCCCAACATCCCAACCACTGGTTACGCTGGCTGGAGTGGAAGCATCTGAAGGGCATCATGTTGGAGAATGCTGACCAATCACTTTATCTCACTTGAACCCTGGTCGGTATAGGAAACATTAGAAAGCTTGGTTGGGCTTTTTCATTTATTGTAATAATTGTCTTTCAGTTGTCAACAACTTTATATGAACAACTTAAGTTAAACATTCCACTGGGCAAGCAAAAGTCCACGACTGTTCCTGAAGAAGCTCTTTAGAACCTGGCCCTAATTGCCAAGCAATTTAAAATATCAGGCCGAGAATGATGTTTGATGAAGTGTTTTTGATTTCATTCTTATATTTTGGACAATTGGGTTGCCTTGCCACAGAATGCCAAAAGCAAATACTTTGGGATATTCAACCTCTAAACACATTAATGTATACACTGATGAATTAAGAGTGCTTGTAGATATGAATAACCATGATTGCCTTTCTCTGATAGGATGTCCACCAGAAACTTTCAATAGAAACTTGCCATTTTGGTACAGAAAACATTTCTTCTGATAATGTTTCCCCTCCCTCCCTCCATTTCTTTTTCCCTGGCCCATCCAGTCTGCTAACAGCTTTGCTCTTTATGCCAGTAAAAAACATAATAATGCTTTAAACATATTTGAGATGTACAATTAATATTTTGACACAAGAAAATGCTTTTGTGTTTGTTGATCGTGCAGAACTATGATTATTCTTAATAGTTTTCCATGAATATTCTTCTCACATCGCACCCAAATTTTCAAAGCAGCTTATCCATGCTTGTTCTCAGAAGGCGGTTATGCATTAGTTTGCCTTTTGCATCAGAAATGAACCTCAGAGTTGTCACCAAGCTGATCATTATTCTGTTGTTGTAACTGACAAGGGGTGGAGGTAATTTGCACTGCCTTGTTGGCTTCCGTCATTAATGTTGACCTCTGTTATTGTGAATATATGCAGGATTTCCCTGGCAGACTTGCAAATGGCAATTTTGGATTTTCAGGCTATGGTGTAATTGGCTGCCATGAGTTAACAACTAGCCATGTCACCTGGTGATCCTTGAAGGTTAAGACCTCTTGACAGCTGCTATTAGCTCTGTGAAATTTGCCATTCAGTTGCTTTCACTTGAAGTTTTGAAGGGCCATGGCCAAGGGGTGGGGCACATGCTCTTGGATGCAGAAGGTTCAATCCCTGGCATCTCCAGGTAGAACCCTAGACAGTTGCTGCTAGCCAGTTGGACAATGTTGAGCCAATGGTCTGTTCTGACGTATGTTTAAAGTGATGTGTCAGGTTGCATGGTTGTGCTCAACAGAGCAAGAGATGCTACCTGATGCTACAAGACTACTGAAGGTGTGGCTAACCAGAGGAAAGTGGGAACCCCAATTTAAAATCAAGATTTAAATGAATACATTGGGAAAAGAAGAAAAATCACACTGAAGATAAAATCACCTGGAAAATATTATTTACCGAACAGCAGTGACAGATGGAAAGAAGCTAAAAGGTGGAGAACTCAACAACAGTCATTATACAGGCATGAGAAACAGCCAAGTTTGTTTGGCTGTGTTAGACTAACACAGTCCTCTGGTTTTGCTTGGGCCTGTCCAGACCTTTAGTTGAAAATAATCATAATCAATTTCCCCACCACCACAACTCTTGTCTCCATGAAAAGGGGAGTTCTATGATAAGACCTAATCTAAGAAACTTGAAGAATGTCAAGTATTTTCCTTGGTCAAAAACACACACAGACAAGCACACAGTTTAACTGATTGCAGCTGACCTTGCTTTTTTGTGCTAGAGATAGGGTCATCACAGGTTAGAGCCCACAGACCGATGGATAAGCCTAAGAATTCCGAAGAGGAGACAGAACTAAATGAAAACAAAATGCCTTTCATGTTTTTACAAATACCTGCATCCCCACCCAAATTCTGAAGAATAAGTGAACAACAGCCAGAAACTAAGGGCCCAGGTAAGTCCCAAGCTATCTTTTCTTTTTGCAAGAAAAGATTAAACTGGTATTCCAAAAAGAAGCAGCACGAGGAAATCCTTAAAAAGGAAAAGTCAAGATCAGGTCACACCTACCGTATTTTCCCGCCAAATCTTAAGTGCTTCCTTAAAACATTACCACATGTAAAGCGAGGAGCAAACATATTAGTTGAATAGCTTTGGGACTAGATCTGTGAATCTCAGAGTACCATCAAAAGACATGCATGTGCCAGGATCTTCTCAAAGCCACTTCATCCAAATCTGATGCATCTGTACAGTTTTGCTGGTCCCCAGAGAGAACACATGGGGTAGTGCAGTGTGAGCTGTCGAGAGACCCTCCAAATCACAGGTGGGGGCATGTGAGGACTGCAGAGGAGGAGGAGAAAAGAAGAGGAGTTTGGATTTGATATCCCGCTTTATCACTACCCGAAGGAGTCTCAAAGCGGCTAACAATCTCCTTTCCCTTCCTCCCCCACAACAAAGGTGAGGTGAGGTGAGGTGAGTGGGGCTGAGAGACTTCAAAGAAGTGTGACTAGTCCAAGGTCACCCAGCAACTGCATGTGGAGGAGCAGGGAACGAACCCGGTTCTCCAGATTACGAGTCCACTGCTCTCAACCACTACACCACACTGGCTCTCACTAGAGAGGAAGAGGAAGTCCTGTTGCTCAGGTGAAACTCAGTGGACAACCACTGGGTCATGTGGACCCAATATCCACAACAGCTCCTCATTTTTTTTTATTCTGCATATGTGCACTATATGTGTGCTATATTCATGTAAGGTAAAAGGTAAAGGACGCCTGGACGGTTAAGTGCAGTCAAAAACCGGCATTTGTCCACAGACAGCTTTGCAGGTCATGTGGCCAGCATGACTAAACCGCTTCTGGCACAACGGAACACCATGACGGAAACCAGAGCGCACAGAAACACTGTTTACCTTGCCATCGCAGCAGTACCTATTTATCTACTTGCACTGGCGTGCTTTCAAAGCACTAGGTTGGCAGGAGCTGCCACAGAGCAACAGGAGCTCACCCCATCGAGGGGATTCGAACCACTGACCTTCTGATCAGCAAGTCCAAGAGGCTCAGTGGTTTAGACCACAGTGCTACCCGCGTCCCACACAGAGCAGCCCTCTCTGTTTGAAAAGCCTTATGTTATTAGGGGAACCTCAGGAATGCCTTTGAAGCAGACTATAAAGAGTAGGCATATTCATATAAAGGCCTTCAGGTACACTAGTCCCAATCCATTTAGGGCTTTAATGGAATTGATCAGATTACGCATAATAAAGTAGTTGTTTTTATACTGGAATCTGAAGATTAATTATATAGGATTTGGCCCCAAAAGAGTGAACTTTAAATTAATTTATGTCATGCTCCAATTCCAATTTCCCAACAACAACTTTCCATATCTTATCCCACAGAGTTAATGGAGGCCCATCAACCATCCAGAGAGGTTTTTCTGGAGTGCAGAAAGGAAGAAGCAGCAGGAAACTTTCCTTTTGTTAACTTAACTTAAGCCATATTAAAAATAAATTTTAAAAATACCCTTTAGGACTATAGCTTCCATATTACAAAAGGCAGGGAGGGGTGGTCCACCCATTTAGATCAGTAATTTAAGTTGTTCTCAAATGTATAGGAAAGAATTAGGCAAAGTTATGGTTCCTTCCCATATGACGATAATTTTCCCAGGGATGGGTCAGATTAGTCATAATTCTTTTGTGGATGGTCACTTGGCTGCCAAGCGTTGCCATAGTGGGCAAAGGCGGGACAAGGAGCTATAGGAAGGCAATGTTGAATGGTGAGTCAATGTAATTCTATCTAGAAGCAAACCCTCTCAACTTCAAATTTGAGGGCTGCTATGCAAGTTGAAGGCCACAATCCTATGCATTCTTTATTTGGCAGGAAACCGAAGTTTCTTCCATGTTTGATCTGCTCTTAATGGTCAAGAAGTTTGGGTTTGGTGAATCGCTAGGCTCTGCGTTCCTGAGGCTCACATTCATTACTTTTCATCCTTTGAGGATGCTTATGGCTAGAGCTTAGCAAAATGTGGGCTACCTCTCTTCTTTCCATTGCTGCCCTGAACGTTTTGGAAAGATGGTGGGATTTTTAAAAAATGTAACAAATTAAAAAATTAGTAATCCCAGCAGCTCAAAGCAAAATGCTTTTCTCCAACCATATTCAATCCCATTGCAACAGCCCACATGAGACTCCCAAGCCTGCTCCTATTTTAAATAAAACTAACAGAGCTCTACAAATAAGAAGCAGGGGAGAATAAAATAAAAGGCAGGCTTTGGGATCTTTCAAATGAGAACCTGTCAACGCTTAAATGATTTTGTAATGCAAAAAGAAATACTATGTAAAAAAACCTGACACATCTCTCCCCCAGCATTCATCACATTTTTATATCATTTGTGCTATCCTTTTATTATTTACTACCTACTCTAAAAAAAAAGAGAGAGATCTCTTGCATTTCTCTTTATATCAGAGCTGTTCCAAGTGTTCTCAGGATTTTCACTGCCAATCTCTTAGGGAGACTATGCCTTCCCCTCTCCGGCCACTTTGACAAGAGGATCCATTACCAAAGAGGTTTTGTTTGTTTGCTTATACCAATCAGTTCATTGCTCAGAGTGCAAATGGCCAGCCTGAGTGATTTCCAGGCATTTCCTGAGTTCTTTTCCTGAGCAGAAACGGCACAATTTGATGCAACAAGCCTGGCAGGAATGTGTCATGTAAGGAAGTGCTCGTAGCCGCTTGCCTACTCACTTAAAGAGCTGGTGTTCTGGCAGAAGGGCAACTGCAGTGAAATTAATTGTGGAAATACTAAAGTCCTAGTTTTGGGGGAGGGGCGAAGAGGGCAGGATTGTGGGCAGGTTGTTGAAGCCGAACACCCCATTCTACCCTCCCAAGACCCTGAAAGACCTTAAGGTGGCTCTGCTCCTCCGCTCAAGCGTACGGACGACGCACATTTAAAGAGTGCATTCTCACAAATTAACAGGCAGGGACTTGTAGTTTCTGCAATTCTGTAATCATAGGCATTTTCTCAGTCTTTAGCAGCTGTTGCAGAAGATGCCTTGAGCTCTCAAGTTTCAAGCACCAAGACCCTGCAGGCCAAGCAGTTAGAGATTAATTCATTCCCCTGTTGACAGCAAGCCAGCAGAAGTAACAGCAATCATAATAAAGTCACTTTCTCCAGCCTTCCTCAATTACAAATCCTTTCACCAACGACCTCAATCTAAACCCGGGTGTTTCAAGCCTGAAGACACTTCCAAAGTTCAGAAACAAAAGCAGTTACAGAACTGGTGGCCTTAATCTGTATGGCATGCAAATCTGCATCATAGAGATCAATTTGAATGTTATATTCAGAGCGCAGGGTTAGACCTTCCCTACTGCCCAGTTCTGGAATTCTTCATTGCAGAACTCACCAAGCAAAAATCCCTGGTGTGATCAGCCTGGGATCACCTCTCTGAATTATGTTGTTGTTGTTGTTTAGTCGTTTAGTTGTGTCCGACTCTTCGTGACCCCATGGACCAGAGCCCGCCAGGCACTCCTGTCTTCCACTGCCTCCCGCAGTTTGGTCAAACTCATGCTGCTAGCTTCGAGAACACTGTCCAACCATCTCGTCCTCTGTCGTCCCCTTCTCCTTGTGCCCTCCATCTTTCCCAACATCAGGGTCTTTTCCAGGGAGTCTTCTCTTCTCATGAGGTGGCCAAAGTATTGGAGCCTCAGCTTCAGGACCTGTCCTTCCAGTGAGCACTCAGGGCTGATTTCCTTCAGAATGGATAGGTTTGATCTTCTTGCAGTCCATGGGACTCTCAAGAGTCTCCTCCAGCACCATAATTCAAAAGCACTCCGAATTATATACTGTACAACTTTAAATAAATTCAAGGCAGGAGCAGAGGAAATGCGTTATCTAGGGCAGACCATTCCTGTTTGTGTTAAATATAAATTGCCCTACATAAAACAAAGGACTTCCAATGAGTGCTAAGTTGCTTAGGGCAAGGATGCAAACTTTACCTATGGATCTCAAATGAGCTCTGTATACAGCAGAGAGAAATGAGAAGGTTACCCTGAATTCATGAAATCATGCTCTTTGAGGAAGGGCCATAGCTCCATGGTAGAACAACTGAATGCAGAAGGTCCCAGGTGCCATCTCTGGCATCTCCAGATAGGCCTGGGAGAGAAATCATGGAGAACCATTGCTGAATGGTCAAGTAGGGTGGACCTCCACTTTTTAATGCACATCCTGAAAAGGAGTAAAGGAAGAAAAAGCTAGGAACTCTATCTAACATCTTAGCTGGAGATATCATAGTACAGGTGTAAATGAAAAATAACCATGTCCACTGTCTCAAGGCAAAAATGTCCAAGCCACAGAATTATAGAGTTGGACAGGACCATGAAAGTAATCTAGTCCAACCTCTTCAATGCAAGAATCTTTTTGCCCAACGCTGGGCTCGAACTCACATCCCTGAGATTGAGTCTCATGCTCTATCAACTGTGCTGTGAAAGAAACAAAAAGTCCTTGATGCCAATAGCATTGTTGCATTCTTGTTGCTTACTTAATTCTGCTACTTCATGAACCCTAGATGCAAGTTGGTCACACTATAATGATATTGTATTCTCATTGCTTGTCAACATCTGCTGTAACTCAAAAGGGGCTAGATGCTCCGGCCACTTCCATCAAGGAACTGTCCCCTTGTATTCGGAAAAGTACTAAAGAAAGTGTGTCTGTGTTGTAGCACAAATGACAGCATCAAATGGGAAGGAAATGGTGTTGCAATTCGAAATGGAAACTTACCCAGCTGCACTGTTTTAAACAAAATAATTTAAGTTGCTCCAGGCTGCCCCAATACAGTTCCAGACACGTTCGACTGCAAAAACCAAAGGACATTCTTGAGGAAGAGCCAGAGTTCAGTTGCAGAACACATGCTATAAATGCAGAGACTTGAGTTCCAATCCTCAGCATCTCCAAGCAGAACTGAGATAGACCCCAGTACGAAACCCTGGAAAGCTGCTGCAGTCAATCTAGACAATGATGAGTCAGGTGGATCAACCATTTGATTCCGTAGTAGTGTTTGGATGTCACGCTAAACCAGGCATCCCCAAATTCGGTCCTCCAGATGTTTTGGGACTACAATTCCCATCATCCCTGACCACTGGTCCTGTTAGCTAGGGATGATGGGAGTTGTAGTCCCAAAACATCTGAAGGACCAAGTTTGGGGATGTCTGTGCTAAACTATAGTTTTTTGTTGTTTAGTCGTTTAGTCGTGTCCGACTCTTCGTGACCCCATGGACCAGAGCACGCCAGGCACTCCTGTCTTCCACTGCCTCCCGCAGTTGGTCAAACTCATGCTGCTAGCTTCGAGAACACTGTCCAACCATCTCGTCCTCTGTCGTCCCCTTCTCCTTGTGCCCTCCATCTTTCCCAACATCAGGGTCTTTTCCAGGGAGTCTTCTCTTCTCATGAGGTGGCCAAAGTATTGAATCCTCAGCTTCAGGACCTGTCCTTCCAGTGAGCACTCAGGGCTAATTTCCTTAAGAATGGAGAGATTTGATCTTCTTGCAGTCCATGGGACTCTCAAGAATCTCCTCCAGCACCATAATTCAAAAGCATATGTAAATGAGCCGACCCTTTCCCCAGGTTTGTGTAACCTGCCCCTCTGGTGCAGTCAGGTGAAGGAGTTTGGACGCTTTCCCTTCCACTTTTTATTAACCACAGTTTGCTGCATCATCCAGACCAACAAACAACTGTGACTAACATGATGTTTAGTGAGTTTCAAACAAAGCTGATTTCAAACAATGGTTGTTGCAGCTGCCTTGATTAAACTGTCACAGTTGCTAATAAGGAACTATAGGATACAGCTATGCGGTTAACCGAGTGAATAATAAAACATACCAGGAGGAAAAGAATGTGTGGTTTATGATTACAAAAGGTTCCATGATAGCAACATGAATATTAATACTTGACAAGGTAGGCCCTTTGATGCTGGGCCATAGTGAGCCAAAAAGGTAAAAGTACCTTTTGAACAATTCGCTCTAATTTTAGTTGTTGTGCAAGGATATCTTTCTTCTGCCAGCCCAAAACCAGATCTCATTTAATTCCCAAGGTAGACAGGAAGGAAGACAGCTAGTCAATCATTTTGAAAAATGTGAAAGCAGCACACAGACTGGTGCCTTCATTAAGAAATGAATCTGGGCCGCACATTGTCTCTCAGGTGGTTCAGTGTGCAGAAAAGTTTGGCAAGAATTTTAAAAATGTAGCGGTTTGAGTAACACTATACCAAGAGACGACCCCAGTTAGTTTCACAGACTGCAGGAGGGACAAAGTGCCCCCTAAAGTATGCAGGCCCAACCCAATTATGAGAAAAATGTGGCCTCCAAACCAGCGTCTGCCATGGGATCAACTTCATGGGCTCGGGTGTATTTCAAACAAGAAAAACACAACTCTGTGGATCACATTTGTGCCACAATATACCAGCCATTCCTGAGTGATGTCAGCTTAGCCAGACTGCACCAGAAAGTACTTGCCAGCCAACTATCAGAGCCAAGCGTCTTTCACAATCCGACTAACCTTACAAAGCCACTGAATCATATTACAACGTAGCACACTGCACAAGTTAAGTTGATTTAATCAACTCCAATCCAACACCAGAGCAAAAGTGTGACAAAACTGGCTTGGGTAAACAAATATACACCCCAAACATGCACTGGCTTCCTGAAAACCATGGTTTGCAGAACGAAACCCAGCACTGTGGACATGTTTCCCTAACTTCCCTAACTGTAGACTTCCCTTTCCCTAACTTCATCCCTTCCAGAACACCTTCTCATCTGCTCCCTCAGTCGAGAGTTAGGGTTAAAGCAGGCATAGGCAAACTCGGCCCTCCAGATGTTTAGGGAATACAATTCCCATCATGCCTGACCACTTGTCCTGTTAGCTAGGGATCATGGGAGACGTAGTCCCAAAACATCTGGAGCACCGAGTTTGCCTATGCCTGGGTTGAACCCATGCTTGCAGGTTCACACATAATAGCAAGTTGAGATTAGGCTCACTCAGGCTCATTTTCGCTCAAGCACATTGTGTTAAACCATAGTTTAGCATGATGTGCAAATGCGGCCATTATGTCTGCGATAGGCCAGGGTTTCTCCCACCTGTCATTGGTGCTATTTATTGGTGCCACTGTTTCTCAGAAGCTGCCACACCCTGCTCCACCACCACCATTTTCAAAATAAAATAAAAACCCCACAGTCCATTCCAATCCAAGATGGTAACTATAAGAACCTTGCAACGTCAAGAATTTGAGAGCCAAGTTTGTTTTCCTCTCTTGCTTCTTGAGCGATGACTTTTTAGGTTCTGTATCTGAGAGCAGGGACTGTCCTGCATTATTTTATTGATTCGTAAGCCACTCTAGAAGCTTTTCCAGCATGAATGCTTTGAAGAAACAAACAAAATTCATGCACATAGTTCCTTTCTGTTTCGGATTTGTCTATGCCTCTTAGTTATGCCCAGTTTAGACCCTGGTGGCTTATGCAACACTGTATATGACCAGATCTGTTTCACAGGAACCTGTCCCACATTTAAGCAACAACAGTAGAAGACGCGCATAGCATCTGCTGCCAATTAATGGCCAGCTGAGAAGAGCATTGAGACACATCAACACCAGCTGCCTATTAATTGCTCCCATGAACAATGTTGCACCTAGGCCATCACTGCTACTATACATGAGCAATGAAAGATGGCAGAAACAACAGTTTTCTCATTTTAGATTACTTTTTTTTAAAAATGAAACCTCATCACAATCATCACTAAGGCTGTCCTCATTTTTCTGGCGTGCTTTAATTCCGCAATCAGGCATTTACTGCAGAATCCAATACATGTTTAAACTTGGAAATAAGTCACACTGTGTTCAATGGAGCTTGCTTCCCGGTAAGTTTACAAAGGATTAAAGCTTTAGGACTGGAGCTCCCATAAGTCTACACAATCTTAAGGATCAGCTCGAATAATAAGATGCCCAGTTAATTCATTTATTAAATTTATATCCTGCCCTTCCTCCCCAAGGAGCTCAGGATAACAAACAGAAAGTAATGAAACAATAAGGCTGCTTGGACGAGTGAAACCGACCACCTGATTCCTTGATCCTTGCCCATCCTGGCTCATCAAAGCAAGCTGGGGAGTGCTGGGTGATGGTTAAAGAAGCAGTTATTAAACTGCTTCTTTAAAAACCATATTTGGACCCGGCCAATATGGCCAACTATTGCCTAGTCTCAAATCTTCCATTCTTGGGCGAGGTGACTGAGCAGGTGAACAACTCCAGGCATGCCTGGAGGATATGGACTATTTGGATCCCTTCCAGTCGGGATTCAGGCCTCATCATGGGACTGAAACTGCTTTGGTTGTCCTGGTCGATGATCTCCGGTGGACCAGGTACCAAGATGAAAGCTGTTCCCTAGTCCTGCTGGATCTCTCCACGGCCTTTGATACCATTGATAATGACATCCTTCTGGACTGTCTAGGGTAGGTGGGAGCTGGGGGAACTGTTATACAGTGATTCTGCTCCTTCCTCCTGGGCTCTGTGCAGAAAGTGGTGTTGGGGGATGAGTGTTCAGACCCCTGGGCTCTCACTTGTGGGGTGCCTCAGGGCTCCATCTTCTCCCCCATGCATTTTAACATCTATATTAAGCTGCCGGGAGAGATCATCAGGGAGTTTGGGCTGGGCATTCACCAATATGTGGATGATACCCAGCTCTACCTCTCCTTCAAACCTGAACCAGTGAAGATCCTGAGTGAGTGTCTGGAGGCAGTTGGATAATGGATGGCAGATTGAGGATGAATCCTGACAGGACAGAAGTACTGTTTTGGGGGGACAGGGTGTGGACAAGTGTGGGGGATTTCCTGGTCCTGAACTGTGCCCCTGAACTGTGATGCCCTCCCTGTGAAACACCCTCCCTTCAGATGTCAAGGAAATAAACTGACTTTTAGAATACATCTGAAGGCAGCCCTGTATTGGGAAGTTTTTCATGTTTGATGTTTTAGCACGTCCTGATATATGCTGTGAGCCACCCAGAGTGGCTGGGGAAACCCAGCAAGATGAGCGGGGTATAAAATAATAAAATAATAATAATAATAATACAACAGCTTACAATGCCAACACAGCTACAGACTGGGAAGGATCTAAATTTAAAAGGCTTGTTGGAAGAGGAAGGTCTGAAAAGTAAGGCACAAAAAAGACAACAGAGTCTGCATCTGACTAATATTCAAGAGGAGGGAATTCCAAAAGGTAGGTGCCACAATACTAAAGGTGCTATTTGTTGATTAGATTATACATCTGAGTTTCTATCATTGCCATCATCCCATGGGTATAAATTTATGTTGAACGACTGTTCTGAAACAGGAGACATGGGCCATAATAGACAAGTCGGAAGAAAATCCTCTTTTATTAGAGCCATCCAGCTTGGCTGCCCTCATCACTGCCTCTGGTGAGAGCGAGCTCCACAGTTTAAGTACACAAAGAAGTACTTTCTTTTGTCTTCCAACACTCAGCTTCACTGGATGTCCATGAGTTTTAGTGCCTTGATATAGAGAGAAACTTCCCTCTATCCATTTTCTCCAAACCATACATAATTTGATAAAAACTTAGATTATGTCGCCTCTCACTTTTGTGCTAAACTGAAAAGTCCCAAACACTGCACGTTTTCTTCATAGGGAAGGTGTTCCATTCCCTTGATTGTTTTGGCTGCCCTTTTCTGAACCTTCTCCAGCTCCGGAATATCCTCGTGGATGTGAGATGATGGAACTGTACACAGTCTTCCAAATGCAGTTGCACCTTTGCACCTTTGCGGGGAGGGATTGGATTGGGCAGAAGTGTCCTACCACCCAGCCCTGCCCATCTCCATTAGCTGCCCTCCCCCCGTAAGGTGTCATCTGCAATTCTGATGAGCATTCCGTCAATTTGTAACAGTGTTTGATGGGAAATTGTGGGAAGAGGGGGTAAATAAACATTAGAAGGGCCAATATGGAGTGAACGGTGTGTGCAAAGTAACAGAAGAAAGAGTCTAAGCTGGATGGAAAAATTGTTGGCCTACTCCCCAGCTGTTGTTGGACTACAACTCCCATCATAGAATCTTAACAGTTGGAAGGAACCCAAGGGTCATCTAGTCCAACCCACTGCTATGCAGAAATCTCAGCTAAAGCAACCATGACAGATGGCCATCCAACCTCTGCTTAAAAACCCCCAAGGGAAGAGAGTCCACAACCTCTCGTGGGAGTCTCCCATCATCCGCAACCACTAATCCTGCTAGCTAGGGATGATGGGAGTTGTAGTCCAACAACAGCTGGGGACTCAAGTCTGAGAAACAGTGTTCTAAATTTTACTTAAACACACAGATAAGCATATGCAGATGTTATGCACATCTGTGCCTATGGGCCCATTCCCCCAGATCCTTTAAGAGCCAAGCAACACTAAGTTCAATGGGATTTACTTTTGCATATGTGAGCATCAGATTATTGCCTAATATTTATTGAATCCTGTTGATAGGCCTACTTAAAGCCTAATCAAGTATTGCAACTTAATTGGATTGTGAATTGCACTGCCCTCTCTTCTAACACCACTAATTAGCATCCTCATTCAAGTGCTTACTACACAGTGATATCTTGAGATGTTTTGGTCAGGCAGTGTATGCTCATTCATGCTCCTCTTGGTATGAAAAGAGCTTCCTCTGCCAGCCACAACACAGAAGTACGTGGGTTTTCAAGCCTCTTCAGAAAATATTTAATTGTGTCCATAAAACATGCCTAACCCCGGCCATTTGTTTGTAAGGCCACCAAACCCTGACTTTTCATTTGACCTAGAATCATAGAATCATAGAATCATAGAGTTGGAAGAGACCACAAGGGTCATCGAGTCCAACCCCCTGCCAAGCAGGAAACACCATCAGAGCACTCCTGACATATGGTTGTCAAGCCTCTGCTTAAAGACCTCCAAAGAAGGAGACTCCACCACACTCCTTGGCAGCAAATTCCACTGTCGAACAGCTCTTACTGTCAGGAAGTTCTTCCTAATGTTTAGGTGGAATCTTCTTTCTTGTAGTTTGTATCCATTGCTCCGTGTCCGCTTCTCTGGAGCAGCAGAAAACAACCTTTCTCCCTCCTCTATGTGACATCCTTTTATATATTTGAACATGGCTATCATATCACCCCTTAACCTCCTCTTCTCCAGGCTAAACATGCCCAGCTCCCTTAGCCGATCCTCATAAGGCATTGTTTCCAGGCCTTTGACCATTTTGGTTGCCCTCCTCTGTACACGTTCTAGTTTGTCAGTGTCCTTCTTGAACTGTGGTGCCCAGAACTGGACACAGTACTCCAGGTGAGGTCTGACCAGAGCAGAATACAGTGGCACTATAACTTCCCTTGATCTAGATGCTATACTCCTATTGATGCAGCCCAGAATTGCATTGGCTTTTTTGGCTGCCGCGTCACACTGTTGGCTCATGTTAAGTTTGTGGTCAACCAAGACTCCTAGATCCTTTTCACATGTACTGCTCTCAAGCCAGGTGTCACCCATCTTGTATTTGTGCCTCTCATTTTTTTTGCCCAAGTGCAATACTTTACATTTCTCCCTGTTAAAATTCATCTTGTTTGTTTTGGCCCAGTTCTCTAATCTGTCAAGGTCGTTTTGAAGTGTGATCCTGTCTTCTGGGGTGTTAGCCACCCCTCCCAGTTTGGTGTCATCTGCAAATTTGATCAGGATGCCCTTGAGTCCATCATCCAAGTCGTTGATAAAGATGTTGAATAAGACCGGGCCCAAGACAGAACCCTGTGGCACCCCACTAGTCACTCTTCTCCAGGATGAAGAGGAACCATTGATGAGCACCCTTTGGGTCCGGTCAGTCAGCCAGTTACAAATCCACTGAGTGGTAGCATAGTCAAGACCGCATTTTACCAGCTTCTTTACAAGAATATCATGGGGCACCTTGTCAAATGCCTTGCTGAAATCAAGGTAGACTACATCCACTGCGTTCCCTTCATCTACCAGGCTTGTAATTCTGTCAAAAAATGAGATCAGGTTAGTCTGACATGATTTATTTTTCAGAAATCCATGCTGACTATTGGTGATCACAGCATTCCTTTCTAGGTGCTCACAGATTGTTTGCTTAATGATCTGCTCCAGAATCTTCCCTGGTATTGATGTTAGACTGACTGGGCGGTAATTATTTGGGTCCTCTCTTTTCCCCTTTTTGAAAATAGGGACAACATTTGCCCTCCTCCAGTCTGCCGGGACTTCGCCTGTTCTCCAGGAATTCTCAAAGATGACTGCCAGTGGTTCTGAGATCACATCTGCCAGTTCTTTTAATACTCTTGGATGCAGTTCATCTGGCCCTGGAGACTTGAATACATCTAAACTAGCCAAGTATTCTTGTACTATCTCCTTAGTTATTCTGGGCTGTGTTTCCTCTGCTGAATCATTTCCTCCAAATTCTTCAGGTCGGGCATTGTTTTCTTTATCGGAGAAGACTGAGGCAAAGAAGGCATTGAGGAGTTCAGCCCTTTCTGTGTCCCCTGTTTGCATTTCACCATCTTCTCCTCTGAGTGACCCCACTGTTTCTTTGTTCTTCCTTTTGCTACGAACATACCCATAGAAGCCTTTTTTGTTGCTTTTAACCTCTCTAGCAAGCCTGAGTTCATTCTGTGCTTTAGCTTTTCTGACTTTGTGTCTACACGTGCTGGCTATTTGTTTGAATTCCTCTTTGGTGGTTTCCCCCCTTTTCCATTTTTTGTACACATCCTTTTTTAATCTTAACTCAGTTAAAAGTTCTTTAGATAGCCACCCTGGCTTCTTTAGGCACCTTCCATGTTTCCGTCTCATTGGTATTGCCTGAAGTTGTGCTTTTACTATCTCCCTCTTAACAAACTCCCAGCCATCATGAACTCCCTTTCCTTTTAGTATTACTGTCCATGGGATCTCACCCAGCACTTCCCTAAGTTTTATGAAGTCGGCATTCTTAAAGTCAAGAAATTGAGTCCTAGTATGCTTGGCTTCTCCTTTCCGTTGTATAGTAAACTTCAGAAGAGCATGATCACTTGCACCTAATGATCCTTCCACTTCTACCCCATTAACCAGGTCATCGACATTGGTTAGGACCAGATCTAAAATGGCTGTTCCTCTTGTTGCTTCTCCCACTTTCTGGACAATGAAGTTGTCTGCAAGGCCAGCGAGGAATCTGTTTGACCTTATGCTCTTGGCTGAGTTTGACATCCAACAAATATCTGGGTAATTGAAGTCCCCCATTACTACTATCTCCCTTCCTTTTGCATGCTTGGCCATCTGTTCCAGGAAGGCATCATCTATGTCCTCCGTTTGGCTTGGGGATCTGTAGTAAACTCCCACAATGAGGTCACTATTATTCTTCTCTCCCTTAATTTTGACCCAAATGCTCTCACTTTGGCTTTGAGGTTCTAAATCTTGGATCTCTTCACAGGTATACACATCCCTGACATATAACGCCACTCCTCCTCCTTTCTTGTCTGGTCTGTTTCTCTGAAATAGATTGTATCCCTCCATTTTTACATTCCAATCGTGGGACTTATCCCACCTAAAACTATATTATCACTATCATCATCAACAAAATACTTTTATGCATCTTGCAAAGTAAATAACACAATCCATGTTGCCAGAGTTCAAAAAGATTCACAAATTAGACTGCAATCCTAACTCCACTTGCCAGGGAATAAGCACCAATGAATAGAACTTTCCTCTGAGTTGCATTGCACTGTTAAGACTCCCAAAATACACTCATGGATTAAGTGACTTAAATTCAACAGTCTTGCTTGTTTTAAGATGGTTCAGCATTCACTCAGAAGTATGTGAGACAAATATTACTTATTAATCATTATGACAAGGATGCCTCTGAGTACCGGTTGCTGAGAAGCACAAGTGAGAGAGTACATTTGCACTTTTTTGGTGAGTTTTCCATACGTGTCTAACTAACAGAAGAAGAGCCTGTCCAGCATCCTGTTATCACAGTGGCCAACCAGATGCTTGTGAAAAGCCTGCAAGGAGGGTATTAGCACAAAAGCACTTTTCCCATGTGTGACTCCCAGCAGCTGGTATGCAGGGTCATACAGTGCTGCTTCTGACAGTGGAGGTAGAATATAGTCATCAGGGTTAGTGGCCTTGGCTGGCCGCTGTTGGAAGAGAATGCTGGACTAGATGGGCCTTTGGTCTCATATGGCAGAGCTCTTCTTATATTCTTAAAGCACACTGGAAAACAGCACTATAAATGGGAGCTGGGAGAAGAAGCTTACAAAAGACACCCAGGCCCTCATCCACCATGCCCACAAGCCAGATCCAAAAATCACTAATGATGGACAATATGCTGGGCTTAGTTGCCGGAGACCCCAAAGTTGAGTGATCTGCTTCGAGTAAGTCACCACCCCCTTGCCCAAGTGACCTCACCATGCAGCTTGTCTGGTTCACACACCCCTGGCTATCATAGGATGACTACAATATCAAGTGGCGCCTGTATGTATGAGCCATCACTATCATGTTGGCCCAACACACTGCTTTTCACTTAAACCAGTTCACACATTCCGCAGTCAGGCAACTCTTGCACAATTATCAGTCTCAGCAATCCAGTGATCCGCATTTATGTGCAAACCAAAAAAAGTCCAGATCTAGACATTCTTTCCAAGGCTACTGCTAAGCACGGCCTGAATACAGTAGATCCACCTCTCATATCCACTGGGGAAATCCAGATGGTGGAGACCACATTATATACATTAGCAACGCAAGTTGTGGACAAAATATTCCAGCATGCAAATATATGAACTGCCAGCATCCAGCAACAAGGGAAGCTGCCTCAATGCCCTACTGGTTTCCCTGAAGCATCTAGGTGGCCACAATTGAACTAGGTAGACTCTAGGTTTGATCCACCATTCCTAATGGCTAGTGAGCATCTAAGCACACCAGCTTCGAGCTTGTAAAAGTCCACGCATGACTAGGATCTACAGAAACCACTTGTGTGTGCTTTATTTCTAAAATAAACATTGCAAATATAAAACAGGTCTTCCTATTACATAAACTTTTCAGCATGCACATTTCACAGGAATAAAGACATCACAGGGGGAAATATTTAAAGCAAGACATTCCGTATCTGACACCTTCCCTTCATTATCCGCACCTTTCATTATCCACATTCCAAGAGACTACAAAGAAAGAAACTTGTAATCAAAAGGGCCCTTTTGCCCACAGAGTTCAAAACTAGCAAACCTCATCCCATTTACAATGTTTAAGTGCACAGAGAGAGAGAGAGACCTTATTCTGTGTATATACTGGACCGCCAATGACTCACCCCTTAAAAGATAGCTTTTAGAAACTTTTTTTTTTAAGATTAATATTGTCAGACAAGGAACACAAGCAGACTCCACCACATTCCTTGCTTCTTGACACCGCAGTTTGCCAGCGCTGGATGACCAGTATAGACTTGACTGGTAACTAACAAAGAGCAAGAAGGTAAATTCACCCAGCAGAGAGTGGGAGGGGAGCTGGCTGAAAGTTGAGCAAAAGATCCACGGAGCAGAGAAGTTCGTTCATCTGTTTACCGGCTTTAAAACAAACAACAGAAAGGAGCGAAGGAGCGCGATCCCAAACCTGCTTACCTGGGAGCAAGTTCCACTGAACCTAATGAGACTTACTTTCGAGTAGGCATGCACAAGATCGCACTGTAGGTTACAAAAGTAGTGTTTTGTCTAAAAGGCCCTTTGAGTTTCAGGACTCCCTCTAAATGCAAAGCGTGCACATTAGCCAACCCTATTTAAAATCGGGGCGGGGTGGAGGGGGGGGAGAGTAAAAGAAGTAGAAGCTTGTCTCAGAAACTGCATGCCAACTGCTCCCACATTTTATAGGCAGACTTTCCCCCCCCTAACACAAAACACACAGCATCGTCTTATCACAAGATTCCAGCTTCCTGTTTAACGCTATAAACTGCGTCCACTCTTCAATTTCGCCCCCCCCCCCGCTCCGATCCCTGCACTTACCTGTTTCTTGGGTCACCCAAAAGCAGCTTCTTCTCCCCAACGCGCCTCGTCCGCTGGGATCCCTTGCTTTCTCCGCCCCCAAGAGAAAAAGTAAAGCTTTTATGCAAAGCACACACGCACGCATACAAAACTCCGTGAGGAAGATCCAGCGATGGATGCGCAAAGTTTCCTTCTTCACCAAAAAATATCCACGCAGCAAGGGGAAGAAAGTTTTAAGTTGTTCGCTGCAATAATACTAATAATAATAACTGGCGACGCGGGGGGGGGGGGCGGTGCTGTGAGAAAGGGGAGAATCTGGATGGTGGCGAAGTTTTGTTGGGGAGTAGCAAACAGGGAGAGAAAGAGAAGGAAAACCGACTCCGCCTTCTCCTCCCCCTTCGCTAAGAAACACACTCGTGCGTCCCAGCGGCGCTGGGGAAAGTTTTGGAGAAGTTTGAGAGAGGAGGCATAAAATTCGGGAAGGAGGGCAGGACGGGCGCTGGGACAGGGGGCGGTTAGGGAGCCAGGAGGGTGGGGAAAGGACGTGAGGGAGGGGATTGGAGTCCGGATTATAAAGCGAGGAGGAGCCGGAGTGGCGGTCGGGAAGCGCGCGCGCGCACGGCGCTCTTTCTCTGGCGCGTAACGCGGAGCTGCTTGGAGGAGCCGCCGCCGACCTCGGAGTCACGGCCCAGGAATGCCAAGAATGCGGAGCGGCCGCTGCCACGGCAGGGCAGGAGACGTCGGCGGGGACTTGGCTTTCTTTCTTTCTTTCTTTCTTTCTTTCTTTCTTTCTTTCTTTCTTTCTTTCCTCCTTTCCTCTACCCCCCTTTTTTTACACGGCTCACACTTTATATATTTATATATAGCGCAAATGAATGGAAGAGAGGAGTGTGGAAAGGGATTTTTTTTTTTTTAATTCGTCCAGCCCAAGCCAAGGATGATGCCTTCCAAGTGCGACTCTTTCCCGAGGAGGGCAGAGCAGATGCCAAGGGAGGGAGGAGGAGAAGGGAGGCGCCGAGGTGGATCGCAACGCGGGTGGGGATTGCTCTGCAGGAAGGCGCGCTGCAACCGCGGGCACAGTGGGGAGAGGAGAGCAAAAACCCGATCGCTGGCAAATAAGCCTGGGGTGGAGGGGGGACACACACTTCGGATCTGTAAGGGTCTTCCTGCCGCAAAGCAAAAGAACCGGGAAAGTCGCGCTGTTGTGTTTTGTGCGTCGCAGACGAGGGGAGGGAGGTGCTTCCCTGACTCTTAAGGAAGTTTGGGCTTGGGGAGAAGGCGGCCTGGAAAAAAAAAGAAGCCGAAAGGGAAGGTGGCGGCTTTTCTCCTCCGCGGGTGGGAGCGGAGTTTGAGAGGGGTGGCGGGACTTGGCGGACGAAGCCAGGCTTCGCGGTTTCGGCTGGCCCCTTTTATGAAAGAGTTCCCTTGAAAACCGCCTCGCAGGCCTGGTTGCAGGGAAAGGCCTTCACAGTTCTGTCCTTAGCTTGCATTTTAAAAAGGATAGCTTCCAACTCCGGGGAAGGAACTTAAGGCTCCATCTGCACTATGCATTTAAAGCAGGATCAGTCGTGGGTCTTTGTTTGGGAGGTGTTAGGAGACTCCCCATTCTTCCCCACAGAGCTGCGGAGGTGGATCCTTCTTCCCAAGAAACTCGGGGATATTGCCACATGCCCACAAGCTTTTCACAGAAGACATTGGGATATACTTGAAACGCCATTATGTCACATCAAGTGCCACTCCGGCCTTTACATATTGTCAAGGCCTGCTCTGCTTCCTATAGTATATACCATGTGGTGGACCATCAACCTTCAGGCCTGATCCTGCCCTAGTGGTCTGCTAGCCAGCCTGATCCAATTTGGTGGCAGCCACCATGGGTTAAAAAAAGGCCTGCGATTTGGACTCTTAATTTCTTCTACAGTGGTACCTCAGGTTACATACACTTCAGGTTACATACTCCGCTAACCCATAAATATTACCTCTGGTTAAGAACTTTGCTTCAGGATAAGAACAGAAATCGTGCTCCAGCGGTGCAGCGGCAGCAGGAGGCCCCATTAGCTAAACTGGTGCTTCAGGTTAAGAACGGACCTCCAGAACGAATTAAGTACATAACCAGAGGTACCACTGTACTTTAGATAAGACTCAAAAGCTTTTCAGTTGCTTGTCCTTCAGAGGGTTGCAGAGGAAGTTGCATGTTCATTGTTTCCTCGTGAAAATCAAATTTTTTTAAAAAAGTTTTGTTTTGTTTTGGAGCGCAAAATGCTAGCAGGGATGGAATATTTTGTCATCATCATATTGGATTTTCAACCTCTCTGCCAAGTCCAATGCCACAATAAGGATTTGAATTAACCATCCCACATCGATGGTGCTATGTTTATTTGCTTTACATGAGCCTGCCCTCAATTCACTTCAAAGTCAAACACAATGGTATTTGTTGCTAGAGAGAAATATAAATGTATTACAATATGTTAACAGCTCAAAATATACCCCTGCCTGGATGTGCATGATGCTTTAGTGTAGAATTCACATGTTGATATGCACTTACATACATTTCTACGTATGTGCACTGTGGACAAGATGCATCATACACTCACAAACAGTCAGAGAGTTGACTTCTAGAAATTCTGGAGAAGGAGATGAACCTTGAATATTGTTTGTGGTCACAGGTTTCAGATGCAATTGTAGGCATATACACATGAAAGAAAGCCCTGTTGGAAGTATCGCTACCAAGGGAATATGGTTAGTACAAGAAGTTAGAATTAGTAATAGTAGTGCTTTATAGTTACATTAAAGCTATGATGCGGGGTTGAGGAACCACTGGCCATAGCTGTCAACTTACAGATTTGAAAATAAGCGACCAGCAGCCTCGAAAATAAGGGATCGGCAGCCTCGAAAATAAGGGATCAGCAGCCAAAATAAGGGATTTTTCGGACCAAAGGCGGGAAGCCCAGCCAGCAGCCAAACAAAGCCTCATCAATAAGGGACAACAGCGGGGCATGGCTCTAGGGATAAGGGACTGTCCCACCAAATAAGGGATGCTTGACAGCTATGCCGCTGGCCCTCCAGATGTTTGGCCACAACTCTGAAATGGTAACGTGGAATGCCTTGGTATTGTGAGAAGTTTGAGGTGTGCATACAGCAATGGCACCTCATACCCAGAGCATTCTTTTGGAGGGGGTCTGGGACCCTTTAGTTAGCCAACTGCATTTCTTATCCTGGGTTTGGACACCTGCTGATAAGGTGGTTAATTTATTGTCTATCACTTAGTCATGGGCAGCAGGGCTTCAAGATTGGCCACCAGTTAAAGGAACACTGGTGTCTAGTCACTTGGTCCTAGAGAATGTTTAAGTTTGCAAAAAAATAAACGGGACTTGGAAACTCCATGAATTGTAGCATAGATCAAGACTATGGAAGATGGCTATTTCAGAAACCTGCCCATTGTTGTTTTGAGGGCTTCCCAGTCACTAAAGGGATGTAAATTATAAGTTTTTTTGCTTTTCCCTTTGTTCCTTGTTTTCACATCCTACCTGTAAATAAAATATTATCAAGGAACAAACCTGGCATGCTTGTTGGCTTGTCCAAATCCAAAAATAATATCTATTCTTGGCAGAACAAACCCCCATTGACCACTGGCTAGAACAAATAGGAGTTGGATTCCAACAATTACCATAATTCATAATTATGGGAGGGGTGGTGAACCTGTGGCCCTCTGGTAATTTTTGGATTTGGACAATTTCTGGTATTATTTTTGGATTTGGACAAGCCAACAAATTGGCCTTTCCAGATGTTGCACCAACCATGTTCTTAGAAAACTCATCCCGTACAGTAGATGGAGAGTAAATGAGAGCCACCCTCGAGAAAAATTCACTACTGTACTTTATTTTATTTTATAATTTTTATTAATTTTCTTTTTTCAAAACAAATATCCAATATCATTGTTAAACATAGGTTTTCCAATTCCCCCCCCCCCTCCCTGTTGACTTCCCTCAACTACCATTTCTGGTTTATTACATCAGATGATACATTCTGCTGTTTATATACAATTTTATGTTATCACATTGTTATACTTCTTGTTCTCTGTAAATAAAATTGAAAATGTTTAAATCCTGCCAGCAAGACCATTTCTTTCTGTTGTTTCTGCAAATATATTGTAAAGAGTTCCCATTCTTTCCCAAAGTCACTATTGTCCTTTTCATGCAGTTTGTCCGTTAACTTTGCTAACTCTGCATAGTTCATCAACTTGTCTTGCCATTGTGCTTTTGATGGTACTTCTCCGGTCTTCAAACTGTACTTTAAAACATACAAAAATTAAAATACCAAGACAATATTAAAATTAACTCAACTTTCTAAGCATCTGGGGAGGCCACATATGATAAAACATTTGGCTGTTAACTTATGCCCCCTATGGTCACATCCACACTGTACATTTGAAGCACTTGTACATTTAAAGCACTGTTAAAACCACTTTTAACAGTTATGGATTCCCCCAAAGAATCATGGGAGCTGTAGTTTGTTAATGGTGCTGGTATTTGTAGCTCTGTGAGGGTGCTGCATTGTATGGTGTGAATGTACGTTCCTTACCTTGCAAAAACAAATAAATGAATTCTGCTAAAAACTACAGCAGCTCTGCAGTAATTGTTAGTTGCATACCTGGTGTTAGGTACTGTGCTGAATCCTAGAACGATAGGATCCAGAATGCAGCAGTCTGATTGGTCTGCAGGAGCCACCCCATCCAGCTCCAGGTGGAAGTGAATCAGCGACCTGATTGGCCTGCTGGAGCAGCCAATCAGGCTTCTGGAGGAAGTGAATCCACAACCTGATTGGCCTACAGGAGCAGCCCGGAATTAGCCAATCATGCGGGGCCCATTGTGTAAATAATGTACGGTATATATAGCTAGACATTTTGGGGAAAGCTTCATTCATTGCTACTATGAGCTGAATAAAGAGCATGAAATTCATACTGAGTGTGTCTTCAGTATATTTCACCTGGAATGTACTGAAATCTAGAATGTACTGAAATCTAGAATGGCCACACGCTCTACCCTTTGTAGAGAATCGCTGGAAGGAAGTGCAATTCAGCCACTGCCATGTGTTTAAATGGGCCTGTAGAGATTGCCTCATGGCATTAAATTCTGGATGACCTTCAGTATACATATTGAAATCTCTCCATACAGATGGAAACTTTTGAAAAAGGTTCCAAGGTAATATTAACCAGGTTATACTGTTTGTTGTGCTGCATAGCACAATGCCCTGGAGAACTTTGCATGCCACACCCTGAGTTGGTAAAAGGAAGGAAGGAAAAGAAGAAACATTCCAGATTTGGGCTGGAACTCCTGCAAGGAACACAGATAAGAAGATAAGACCTGGATGAACAGGTCTAAGTGTGTGTGAAGCCATCTATCTATCTATCTATCTATCTATCTATCTATCTATCTACATCATCTATTCCTGGTGGTCTTTTTTTAATTCAAAAGCAAAAAAATACTATTTAAAACATAGGAAAGGGAAAACAAAAAACCCACACAATATAGAAGGCACAGCAAAGAATTAACAGTCCCAGATTTCAATTTATATACACTGAAGTTGCCAAAAGTCCATAACTGCTGGTGTGTGTGTTTAGGTCTTTGCTGGATGCACGTGTAATAAAGTCATGCCAGGTGACGTAAAATTATAGTGGCTTTTCTTTTCCTTATGAAGCTCGGATATTATGTGTAATTTTCTCCACTACTGCTAACGTCTAAATCGTTCTGTACTTTGTTGGTAAGTTATGGCTGTCCAGAGCTTTTGCACTGCCAAGTTTTTGCACAATTTGAAAGTGTGAAATTAAGTCCTTAGACTTGATATCCTTATTATGTCCCATAAGCATAGAAAGCAAAAATAATGCTAGAGTAAATTCACTATTATCTTCTGTAATACTAATCATTTCATTTTGTACATAAGACCAAGCCCTCATATCAGAGTGCATTCACACCAGAGGTGATGATATGTACCTTTAATCCCACATCTCCTCCAAAACACAACTGATCGTGGAGGTAATGAGAGCCCATTCCATGTGCGCCCTTTACCACTGATGTGATATTTTTTCAGTGGCCTCTTTAATATTAGCAGAAACCATCTCAGGGTTGCTTGACCTCAATTTGTCCCAATCTCTGTCTTCAATCACGCTTCCCAGATCTTTTCCCCATACTTTTTTTTAACCACCATTTTGGATATTTAACAAGATTTTATATAAATCAAAAGCATAATTTGCTCAAGGCTCACCAGTGTTCAAGTGCTCATGTTTTTGTATTGGTATCCTTCAGAATATGGGAGAGTTGGTACATTTTTCAAAAGGTAATCTTTTTATAGCTGCACCAACAATGTTCTAAAGAGGCAACTGTTACTCTGTTGCAGTGAAAATAACACTTTTGCAGAACCATAAAGACCAGCCCATTTCTTTTTTTATTCCAACATTTACAGTGCTACAAGTATCTTTTTTTGTTTTTTTCATCAATATGTGGCATTTCAAATGCCTACGTATCAAATAAAAAGCATAACAATTTTTTTACTTGATACACCGGAGTTTCAAATGTCGCATGTTGATGCAAAAACAAATAAAATTGGTTTGTAGTACTGTAAATTATGGCATAAGCCACAAAACTGGAGGCGGATGCCTACATTTCTATACATGGTCTTTTCACCCTGATATAAAATCTACCACATATACACACACACACACACACTTTCATCTAGCTTTGATTTCCTTGGTAATGGATGGAAAAATGCTGGTATGGGATTTTGAACCAAAACTATCGAATTTTTAAATGAACAGAGCTTGAGAAAGGGCTACTTAATAACACAATTCCCTTGGCATCTTCTGAAGATGCACACACTTTTATGAGTTTAGAGTATGCATCTAAAATGGCAAATTTAAGCGTGTTTCCAATGATGGCTGCAAAACCTATGGGGATATTGGGCATAAATTTCACATTGAGATAAATCCTTCATATTTATGTTATAGATATGGCTCTTAAAAGTGGTTATTTAATCCTGGTGATGCGTGGAATATATAGTGCTTGAAGTAAACATATGAATTGTATAAATGTACAAGGCCTTTAATAATTAACTTGATTAATAAATAACTGGATCAGGCTTGGGTACTCTGCATCTCGACTTTGGGTGCAGCAAAAGGTCTTAAACCCAAAGAATTTACTAAGGTCTGGTCCACATAGAGTTGCCAGACCTCCCAGGTTGAGCAGAAGTTTTCATGTTTGCCTGGGTGGCAAGGGGAGGGCTTGAATCTCTAGGTAGATGAGAGCAGCTTCAGTCCCTGCCTTATCCAATGAACACTTAAATGTCTTTGGGGGTTGAAATATACTCGGAGTATATTTGGGCCCGACGTGATTGGCTAATTCTGAGATTCACCTGTAGCCCAATCGGGTTGCGGATTCACTTCCACCTGGAGCTGGATTGGGTGGCTCCTGTGGACCAATCAGACTGCTGCATTCTGGACCCTATTGTTCTAGGACCAATCAGACTGCTGCATTCTGGACCCTATTGTTCTAGGACCAATCAGACTGCTGCATTCTGGACCCTATTGTTCTAGGACCAATCAGCCTGCTGCCTTTTGGATCCTATTCAACTCAGTACATAACAGGGGTTTTTCTGAACAAGCAGTAATGTATTGTGGCACCTTAAAAAGTACCAAATTGCATAATGACATACGAACTGGTGAAGAGGAATACAGTGGTACCTCGGGTTACAGACGCTTCAGGTTACAGACGCTTCAGGTTACAGACTCGGCTAACCAGAAATAGTACCTCGGGTTAAGAACTTTGCTTCAGGATGAGAACAGAAATCGTCCTCTGGCAGCATGGCAGCAGCAGGAGGCCCATTAGCTAAAGTGGTGCTTCAGGTTAAGAACCGTTCCAGGTTAAGAACGGACCTCCGGAATGAATTAAGTTCTAAACCCGAGGTACCACTGTATATGTGTGGGAAGACATAGAATCTCAAGGCTCATTTCTCATGTACAACCATCTTGGGACCAATGTCATGTGTACAAATTCTGGGTGTTGCACAGGCACCAAATATCCTTTCAGAACTCTTAATACACAACATGTACATTAGCAGAAGCTACAGCCAATAGCATTCATGCTGCGCAAGACGGTACTTTTTAAATTTTGTGATGTGCGCCATAATTAATAAGTAAGTTTATTTTTCCAATGTCTGATGTGCCAACTAATAGTTACATTTAGTAATTGTTCTTTTCTTTTTTTTCTTTTGGAAAAGGAATTTGGATTACACAATGCTGGAAAACAAACCTGTTGTCATGAAGCATGAGCTAACATGTTTTAATACTTTATGGCTTACAGTTGCTAAAGCAGCACACTGAGCCAAATAGTTTTCACTAGGTTATCAACCATAAAAATAAAAAAGACATCAAGCAAGATAACAAACTCAAGTTGTAGACTAAAAACACCATTGTTTTTTCTCAACATTTTGGAATTTTCTCTCATTTATCCCTGGAGACTGAGATGCTGATGTGTTCTTATTTATAGAGCCATGTTTCCTATTTTTGATTATAATTTTCCCAATAATTCAAGAAAATTGCTCCAGGCGAGAATTCTCAGACTCCATAGTAGCAGGGCAGGGCCAGTGTGTGTGTGTGTGTGTGTGTGTGTGTGTGTGTGTGTGTGTGTTATTTAAATCAAAGTTACTTGGAGTGCAATTCTAAACATGCCTAATCAGAAGGAAGCACCATTGAGTTCCATGGGCTTTATTCTCAGGTAAGTGGGTATAGAGCACAGGTGGAAAATCTCAGGTCCAAAGGGCTAAATGCAGCCTGCCAGCCTCTTTATCTGGTTCTCAAAACTCTATCCGAGCCATGTCCCTTAGACCACAACTCTCACTGGCCCTGCTCTGTGCAGTGGTGGACTTTGGGCTCTCAGATTTCAGCAGCGCCCTGTGCGACGCTAGAATCTGGCACGCCCCACCTCTCTCACTCCATTCCACAGCATTGTTGTGGCGCCCCCTGCAGCACAGCACCCAGTGTGGCTGTACCGATTGCACTACCCTAAAACCGCCTCTGCTTCTTGGCCTCCTCTAGTGATTTTACCCAGCTAGAATGTGCCCTTGAACTGTGATAACATATATTCCTTGCCTGGATGGAGGTTGGAGAGTGATGAATGTCTGGGCACACCCACCACTGGAATGTGGCCCCTGGAAGGCTATCCACAAAGGAATGTGGCCCTTGACCTGAAAAAGGTTCCCAGCCCCAGGCAAATGAAATAAAATATCTCACGTAATGGTTTCTGATTCTTAGGTGATATAACCCCGCCACAACCTACACATCCAAAAAAGAAAAAAGCATGAGGTCATTGCTTTTGAAATTATTGCCTTGACTAGCTTACAGACTCAGGTCTTTCCTTTATCTGTGCAAGTCGGCACTTAAGAGTGCGAACATAAGCAGTTGCTTTTTCAACAGTGATGGGAATACTGATCTTCTGCCTGAGCTGAAGCCTGTTAAGTTCCGTTTAATATATTTTAATGGGATGCTAGCATGGATAATGGGGAAAGGGTCAGTGTAAGAGGTCTGAAGGCCAGTCACAAACTGAAGGGTGAAAGGAAACATAATAACCATTTGCATCTGCCTAAATGTCTATTCAAAAATGAGGATACGTTCACATGAAATGAAAATATGTGTTAAAAAATGTATGTTTGTCAGGGCTGAGGAATGGCCCATACTTCATCATTAGCATTCTGCTTGCATGAATCCTTTTCCTTCCGCAGAGGTGGATAGGATTGATTAAGTGCAGGAATAAGGATTGTAGCCTTATTGCTACACTGATGCCAAAAAGCAAACTATTCCAAACACCATGCTAGAGATGTTCCAGAATGTGGTAATCTTTCAAAACAAGATCTAATATCAGTCATCTGACAAACCTGGTACAGCTAGAGTCCTGGTTATACAGCACTCCTAACATTTTTTATTTAAAACCCCCCCACTGTAGACAGATTTCTGCTTTTCCTGTATAAAAGCGAACAGAATTGTTTTGCCTTTTCCTGTGGAAAAGGGAATCACCTAGTGGCAAGAACAGATAAGGTATTCTGATCTTTGTATTTCAAAAAATCAGGCAAAGCTCATAAATGAAAGGAGCACATTATCAGTTACAGAATAGTTAACATCTTTATTATTGCATACATCCTGGACTTAATTTTAAGTGGAATGACCTGAGAACAGTTGCTTTCAAATATATATGTGCCCCATCTATTCCACCTCCCTGCTCTTGCAGTGGCCAGCCAAATGCCTATGAAAAGCCCATAAGAAGGACCAATAACAACAGCATTATCCCCATTTCAAAGCACTTATTTCTTCAACTTTAACAATCCCATGACAAGCACAGTTTTAAATAGGGACTTCATATTTCAATCTTACGCATGTTTACTTAGAAGAAGCAAATCCACAATATCTTCATCCTATGCCGAAACCAAACTTAATTACATGTAACTGAACTGAGCCCATCATCTTCCCATTTGCCTCTATATTTATTCATTTCTTATCTACATGTTTCCACTTATTTTACGAATTCCTATGCCCCACAAATAACCCAGAGATGCATTTTAAATACAGTGGTACCTCAGGTTAAGTACTTAATTCGTTCCGGAGGTCTGTTCTTAACCTGAAACTGTTCTTAACCTGAAGCACCACTTTAGCTAATGGGGCCTCCTGCTGCTGCCATGCTGCCAGAGCACGATTTCTGTTCTCATCCTGAAGCAAAGTTCTTAACCCGAGGTACTATTTCTGGGTTAGCGGAGTCTGTAACCTGAAGCGTATGTAACCCGAGGTACCACTGTAAAAGGACACATTCTACTCATTGTAAAAACATGCTGATTCCCGGACCGTCTGCGGGCCGGATTGAGAAGGTGATTGGGCCGCATCCAGCCCCCGGGCCTTAGGTTGCCTACCCCTGAACTAAATAAAGAAAACAAATCTCTCTGGGTGACACATCACAAAAAACAACCTTGTGCTCCCCAGTCTCCACTGCTGGTCTCATCAGCAGTGAGGACTGGGCATAGCAGATCCGTCCAGGCATAAAGAGCAAACAAAGGGGGTTCCAGATTCCGCACAGCCTTTTCGTGATTACTGTCTCTAATCCACGAGAGTTCATGCCATGCTAAACTGGTTAGTCTTTATTGCTGTGGTGGCTCATCTCTCACCACGCCTCATGTTGTGGACCACAACTCCCATTACCCCTGACCATTCCCCATGCTCGCGGGGGCTGATGGGAGTTGTAGTCCAGAAGGTTTGGCGGGAACCCACGACGCGGGCTACCCTCGCTTTACAATAACTCCTTTGTTGCCTTTTGTGACACGACTCTGAAAGGAACTCTTGGCGCGTTCGCTGTTGGATAAAAAGAAAGCGCAACGTCGCCTCCCGCCTTTATTTTCCGCCCTCCCAGCCAATGAGGTTTGAAGAGGAAACCCAAACTCGCCACTCAGAAGCGAGGTGTCGTCACACCCGCCGGTGATTCCCTATTGGCTCAACTGAAGAACGCAGGAAAGAGATTGACATTCGGGGCTGGCCAATCGGTGTCCCGGCTTGTCCTCCGCTAACCGCCTGCGTCGGGGAGATGGTGGCAGGTTTGAATCCTCTGTAAGCGCTGAATGAGGAGCGAAGGCGAGATCCTGGGTGTTGCAGCGGGAAACGAAGGTAGGAGAGCGGATCTTCCCGTGGGAGGGGAAGGATGGACTCAGAGAAGAATATATGTCTTGCATTATTATTTTTATATTATGCACAGCTTTCATTGTATAGTTTATGTGTCTGTTTATCGTGTGTATGCATGTATGTATAGATAGATATTTATCTATTTAATGTGATGTTCAGAAGTTTAAGCCTCATGAAGTTCCATAGGGCTTACTCCCCAGTAGAAGTGCATACGTTTGCACTGACGTTCTTCAATAGATTTCTAAAAAGAAAGAAAGAGGGTTGCAGGGAAGACTTAACCACGCACTTCAATACATGTCTGCTCATAAGAAACTCTCGTTGCATCCAGTGGAGCTTCCTCTCAAGTAAGCGGGGGAATAGAATTGCAGCCTTACTTCCAGGTAGGTGTAAAATCTAAAATGAATGGAAATTTTGAAGCGGTGGGAAACTGCTCCCCACCCCTCTCCACCTGTCTGGGAAACACAGTTTTGGGAGGGTTCAAAATGTTGCATTTTGCAGTACTTGTGGGTTTTGTTTTGTTTTTTGTAAGTGCTCTTTACATATCAAAATAATAATAATAATAATAATAATTTATTATTTATACCCCACCCATCTGGCTGAGTCTCCTCAGCCACTCTGGGCGGCTCCCAATCAAGTATTAAAAACAATACAGTGTTAAATATTAAAAACTTCCCTGAACAGGGCTGCCTTCAGATGTCTTTTAAAGATAGGATAGCTACTTATTTCCTTCACATCTGAAGGGAGGGTGTTCTACAGGGTGGGTGCCACTACCGAGAAGGCCCTCTGTCTGGTTCCCTGTAACCTTACTTCAAAAGCCACTTTGTCATTCCAGGAACATAAAACCAGCTTCCGGGCCCAATTCAAAGTGCTGATTTTGACTATAAGCCTTAAATGGCTCAGGACCGCAATGCCTCAAGGTCCACCTTCTCTCCATATAAACCGCCCCAGACTCTGCATTCATCATCTGAGGCCCTTCTTCATGTGCCTCCTCCATAAGAGGTTTGGATGGTGGCAACACAAGAACAGGCATTCTCTGTAGTGGCTCTTCATCTCTGGAATGCTCTCCCCAGGGAGAAGCCTGGCACCTTCATTATATATTTTTACATTAAGGGTAAAAATGTATCTGTTCTGCCTTCTAATACAGTGGTACCTCTGGTTGTGAACGGGATCCGTTCTGGAGGCCTGTTCGCAACATGAAAAGAGCGCAGCCCGCAGCAGCGCGTCTGCGCACGTGCGGGTTGCGATTCGCCGCTTCTGCGAGTGACGTCATTTTGCGTGAGCGGCGAAACCCGGAAGTAACCCTTTCCAGTACTTCGGGTTGCTGCGGCACGTAACCTGAAAGAACGTAACATGAAGCGGACGTAACATGAGGTATGACTGTAATTATTTGGTTGGTTACCATAGGTTACCAGGAAATTTATGTAGGTAAGTAAGTGCTGGTAGAAAGGGAACCTATCTGTTTGTCCAGTCTCCTTAGAGACTGGTATTGAGAGTCATACTGCCTCTGATCCTGGGTGAATCATGTAGACATCATGATTACTAGAAGCCATTGGTAGACTGATCTCCCATGAATTCGTCAAATGCCCTTTTAGAAGTTGTCTAAGGGACCATTGGTTAGTGGGTCATGCTGCCTTACTCAGAGCAAAAGCAGCATCAGCTTCTTTTTACAGTGTGTTGAGTCCCTCATGCGGAGAATGGCGCTGGGCACCTTTGGAATGAAGGGCAAGATATAATTGTAATTAATATTAATCATTATACCCAAAAAAGATACAGTGACATATATAATCAAAACAATATAAGATCATAAAAACATAGTGCCTGGCAATGGCGTACCTGCATAGTGGATCAGCCAAAATATGATGGTGATCAACTCACCTAGGACTGTCTCAGTCATCACAGTCACTGACTCCTTTGCAAGTTAAGCTACATCTTAGCTGTTCCTAGGCAGGGGATTGGGGTTGTGAGGAGCAGTGTAAACCTTAATTTTCTGCCCTTCTGTCGATTCCTTCGGGATGAGTGTTAATTATGCCTGCATTTTTGGTGGTGTAAATTACACTGTGCTCTGTGAACGGGGCCAGTGAAATTAAGGGAGTTGGGTGCAGCACAACTTTGTTTATCCCTCTGCTTGCACCCAACACACCCACTTCCTGCCTTGACAACCCCCCCCCCCTTTTTGACCTCCTAATCAGAGGGGCAGCAGAGCTTTCCTTTAGCCGCCATCAGTAGATTTGCCAGGGTAGGTCATCCATGCCAGCTTGAGGCCTCTTCAGCTGGGGAGATACACCACATCATTAAAAAAGAAAATATTTTATTAAGATTTTCCTATAATAAAACTGCAACTACAGGAAATGCAAACGGAATAAGTAAAGTATGGAGTGCTCTCTTAAAAGTAATTCATGGCCCTTACCACCCACAGAGGACAGTAGTTCTTCCCAGCTCTCACCTGAGATCTTTCCTTTCTTCTCTCAGCCTCTCACCCAGGCCCCAGACATAGGACTCCAAAAGGAGAAGAAAAACAAAATAAATAAAAAACAAAGGAAAAAGTGAAATAGAGAAGAATAAAATAAAAAGAACAAAAGAACAACAACAATTAGCAAATAAAACACACAACCACATCCTGATCTCCCCCATATGGCCCATCTGAAGGTTAGGATTCCAGCATGACTTAAAAATGTTTGCGTACTTGGTTTTATTTGTATAAACCACTTAAAAATTGGCATTGATGTTAAGTGGCATATAAATTACAGTGGTGCCCCGCAAGACGAATGCCTCGCAAGACGGAAAACCCGCTAGACGAAAGGGTTTTCTGTTTTCAGAGGTGCTTCGCAGGACGAATTTGCTATGGGCTTGCGATTCCTGGGGTTTTTTTCCCGCTCCCCACCCCCTTTTTCTAAGGCACTAAGCTGCTAATAGCCTTTTAGCAGCTAATACGCTAATCTCTTAAGCCTTTAATAGCCGCTAAACCGCTAATAGCGCTAATCCGCTAATGGGCTTGCTTCGCAAGACGAAAAAACCGCTAGACGAAGAGACTCACGGAACGGATTCTTTTCGTCTTGCGAGGCACCACTGTAGTAATAATAACTGAGGGCTCAACCCACACACCACCTTTCACCTCAGCCTTCGGCTCTGTAGTCTCTGTAGTGAACTAGTAAGACCCCTGCCCCATGCCCCCAGCCCACTTTCTTTTACACACACATATATATCACCAGTCAACAGTATAACAAAACAAATAACATACATAAAAGAAAACATTTCTATACATAAAAAATTCCTTCCACCTATAATGACTTCCACCCACTTTCTAAATTAGTACATAACTGAGGAATAAGACTTACAGACACAGAATCTATCCTTTATTTCAATCATATGGACCAGTCTTTTCCAACCTAGTGCCCTTCCAACAATTTGGGCTGATAGGAATTGTAGTCCGAAACATTTAGATTGCACCAGCTTGGCAAAGGCTAGCAGAGAAATATTTGTGGACACTCAAAAGGGCAATGGCCACTTAAGGTCATTATTTTTCTTTTCTTTTCTCCCCCCCCCCCCCCTTTGTGAAGCCTCCTGTTCCTTAAGGGGTCGGAATCTGACGAGATGAGCTGGGCTGTGGAAGAGTGGAAGGAAGGCCTTTCCACAAGAGCCCTTCACAAGATTCAAGAACTTGAAAGTCAACTTGAGAAGCTCAAAAAAGAGCGGCAGCAAAGGCACTTTCAGCTGGAGTCTCTGGAGGCTGCTTTGCAAAAGCAGAAGCAGAAGGTAGTATAACTATATAGATATAAATATAGCACCGATTTAGGGGACAATCTGATATTGCTAGTATATTCTCATAATTTTTTCATTGCTTCAATTAAAAAGGCACATACTGGAAATATGTAGTATTTCTGCTTCTAGCAAGTTTTTACTGTTTAATGACTAGAAGCTGGGAGGGGAAGAGCCACAGTGGCCAGAATCACCATGAATGTCATATATTATCCTTGGGCGCAACTTAAAAAGGACGACACTATAATTTATGTACAAGGACACTACACTGGCTAGCTTTGGTTTAACACTTAGATTAGGCTTTTCATATTCCACTCCAATGTTATGTTGATATCCCATTGAAAAACAGTCCGGATAAAAATAGTAACTCTTCTCCAGAACTGATTGAGGTGGTTTTTCACAGAACAGCAGTGAAAATCATCATCTTCATCACTTTTAATTTGTATACCGTCTTTCTAACTTACAATACCCAAGACGGTTTACAAGCTGAAAAAAACAAAGAGTGTACACCTTATAACAATCTACTGCAATACAAAAATGTGATAATAAAACATAACTTTAAAATAAGCAACCTACATCAAGTCATACTGGGTGTGGCTGTGCACTCTTCCAATTAGGTGGAAAATGAAAAAAACGAAGGAGCGACGCTGAAGAGAGAAAACCAGAACCTGATGGAACTCTGTGACAGCCTAGAGAAAACCAGGCAGAAACTTTCTCATGAACTTCAGGTGAAAGAAACACAAGTCAGCGTTCAAGAAGGACAACTCCTCTCGAGCAAGAAACAAACTGAAAGGCTTGAACAAGAACTTAAAAGGTGAGGTTCTACTAGCTGAGCTCCTCCCAACCAGGGGTAGCCATCTTTGCTCTATTAGATGCAAGGGGACGCGGGTGGCGCTGTGGTCTAAACCACAGAGCCTAGGGCTTGCTGATCAGAAGGTTGGCGGTTCGAAGCCCCACGATGGGGTGAGCTCCTGCTGCTCGGTCCCTGCTCCTGCCAACCTAGCAGTTCGAAAGCATGTCAAAGTACAAGTAGATAAACAGGTACCGCTGTGGCAGAAGGTAAACGGCGTTTCTGTGTGCTGCTCTGGTTTGCCAGAAGTGGCTTAGTCATGCTGGCCACATGACCCAGAAGCTGTATGCCGGCTCCCTTGGCCAATAAAGCGAGATGAGCGCCGCAACCCCAGAGTCGGTCACAACTGGACCTAATGGTCAGGGGTCCCTTTACCTAACTTGCTTCTAAGTGAGTGTGCAATGGATTGCTAAGTAAATTATTTGAGCTTGGATCACAGTGAAATCATGGCTAACTTGTCCCAACGATTTTAATGTGACCTAAGTTCAGCTAATTTAGTCTGAATCCAAACTTACATTTCTTATTATTAAGGTAACTTTCTATGCCTTTATTTATTTTTATTAAAAAATAGATACAAATATGAACTAGAAAGAAGCCAGAAAACTTTTGCTGCTGCAGATATATCTTTCAATAGTACACCACAGAAGAACTTCGCTGCTCCTTCAACACCAAGCCACAATGGTATGCTTTGTTTTTATCTTAAGAACTTTATGGATAGAATTCCTAGATGTTTTTTGTACCCATATGTTTTTAAAAGTTAACAATGGTGCAATCCTGCCCACATGGCCAACTGTCATCCATATTATATATTAATTGTGTCCTGTTCATCTTGAGGGCAAAATGCCCAGACAGTGACTGTGTTCACATGTAGTGGTAAACCGAGGTTCTTAAAAAGCAAACACTTTATAATTGTGCATATAAGCATTTTCAAACTTCCTGGAAAATCAAGAAGCCATTTACAGCATTATTGAGGTTTTTATCAAAATGCCACATGAATAAAACCAACCTTATTAACGTAACAAATAATGCTTAAAACTTACATTTTAACTTTAGTTTCTTCATATCAACATATAATATAATCTTTCCCAGTTTCTTATGTTTTGAATGCTCTTTTTATGTACGGTATTGCTCAACCGGCCTCCAGACTCCAGGTTTTCTCTATAATTTCCTTGTTTCCTTAACATTATGTCCAGCATAACAACTGCTTTTTGCTGTCAAATATTTCCATCTTTCCTCTTTCCCAACTATCCTTCCTCACTTTTGCATGCATAATTCTGACGATTGTTAAATGTGCAACACTTGGATACCAATGTTTTTTGTTACTCTTTTTCCTTAACACAATTCAACAAACATAAAATTAGTAAGCCAGGGCTCTTTGCTTATTACACCATATTGTGCTGGTGCATATAAACAGTTGCTCCTGATTTGTTCCTCCTCTGGTGTAAGTGGATGAACAAGCCAGAAGAGGACAGCTTAGCCTTATGCCTGTACAGTGGTACCTCAGGTTAAGAACTTAATTCGTTCTGGAGGTCCGTACTGTACTTGGGACAAAAGTTTGTTTTACCCTAACAAACCATACTTGTTAGCCAGCCTTAACTCCTGGTTGGTTTCTTACGGAAAAACAAACCACAACCTTAGGTTCAGACATAACACTAGACTGTTCTCTATACAGTGGTACCTCGAGTTACAAACACCTCAGGTTACAAACTCCGCTAACCTGGAAGAATTACCTCGAGTTGAGAACTTTGCCCCAGAATGAGAACGGAAATCGTGTGCCGGCGGCGCAGCAGCAGCAAGAGCCCCCATTACGAAAGCACACCTCTAGTTAAGAACAATTTCAGGTTAAGAACAGATTAAGTTCTTAACTAGAGGTACCAGAACAAATTAAGTTCGTAACTAGAGGCATCACCTGGTTTGTTTGCCCTAGGGAATGGCAAATCTGAGAGCCAGCGTGGTGTAGTGGATAAGAGCGGTGGACAGGTAATCTGGTGAACCGGGTTCGATTCCCCGCTCCTCCACATGCAGCTGCTGAGTGACCTTGGGCTAGTCACACTTCTCTGAAGTCTCTCAGCCCCACTCACCTCACAGAGTATTTGTTGTGGGAAAGGAAGGGAAAGGAGAATGTTAGCCGCTTTGAGAATCCTTCGGGTAGTGATAAAGCGGGATATCAAATCCAAACTCTTCTCTTCTTCTAGAAATTGTTTCACGCTACCTTCCATCAAATGGCTGCGGGTGGCACAGAGCCTAGAACTTGCCGATCAGAAGGTCGGCGTTTCGAATCCCTGCAATGGGGTGAGCTCCCGTTGCTCGGTCCCTGCTCCTGCTAACCTAGCATTGCAAGTAGATAAATAGGTACCGCTCCGGCAGGAAGGTAAACGGCGTTTCCGTGCGCTGCTCTGGTTCGCCAGAAACGGCTTAGTCAGGCTGGCCACATGACCCGGATGCTGTACACCGGCTCCCTCGGCCAATAAAGTGAGATGAGCGTCGCAACCCCAGAGTCGGCCACGACTGGACCTAATGGTCAGGGGTCCCTTTACCTTTACCTTCCATCAGTCCTAGCCAGAATGACCAAAGGTCAGGGATGATAGGAATTGTAGTCCAGCAATATTCCAAACTTGTGATTTACAAGATGCCATTCTTCTAGTTGTCAGGAAGCTCTTGCTTTTTGCACGCTCTGGTTTCTTAATCCAAGTACTTTAGCTTGCCTCTGTATGCAGACAGAGCCATTATGTATTGTAAAGGATGCTCCTTACATCCGAATGGCATGATTTGCTAGTATGCCATGTTGAGAAACATCACACTTCAGTATCTTTGTTCCTTTTATAAGGACACACAGAGACGTATAACATTTGCTTCATAAGCTTACTGAGATGTTTATTTTTTGCACGAACAGATTCAAAGTTTGAGGAGCTTCAAGTAAAATACAACAAAGAAACAGAAGAAAGGAGGAGGTTGGAAGCTGAGCTGAAGAGTGTGAAGTGTCAAGTAATGGTATGAAACAAGGCTTAGAATGCTGTTAACACAAAGAATTGGTTCAGAATAGGAAAGGTGGAGTTTCTCAACCAAAAGAAAGCTAAACAAAATAGTGAAGCAGCCCACAGTTGACTTTCAGATTGCAAAACTGTCATACAGGTTGAAGAATGATGAATGGGTAGAGGTTTTCATTCTCCTCATAAAGAACAGTATTCTAGAGAGTGACCTCTGTTGTGTGTTCCAGCTCTCAGTAGTCAATTCTTTTTCTCTGAAGAATCTTCTGTACTGAGGCCAGTCCAATTAGGTAAGCATTTTTTCCCTCTCTTCTTTTGTTTTTAAAAGAAAACAATCCCCTCACATCCCGAAAGTACTATAAGTCGCAGAGAAATTGCCCGGCAACAGGCTTCCTCGTCTGTGTTCTCATGGCAACAAGAGAAAACGCCAAGCCGGCCTTTATCCAGTAGTCAAGAAACTCCTGTGAGCAGCGGGTCAATGCCATCGCATTTTCCTTGGGAATCTGGGACAACTCCTAGTCACAAAGACCGGAGATCGGCAAAGAAAGAGTTCACCAGCAGCGTCTCAGAAAGTTGCAAGGACTCTTCATTCGTTGACAAGATGAAAATCCAGAACCAAGGTATCTCGCAAATATTGTAACAAACTTGAACTCGTTCTTGAACTTTGCAGTTAGTTAGCCTCCTGCAACACAATGCAGCTGATGTCCTTGCAATGCTGGCACTACAGTGGTATAGTAGTGCTCATTCCAGATTGCAAATGCTTGCATCAGTGATGGAGAACCTGTGGCCCTCCAGATGTTGGGTTCCATTAGCCCAGCCACGAGTTGGGTATGATGGGAGTTGGAGTCCAGCTATATCTGGGGGTCTACAGGTTCTGCATCCCTGAGTTACATGCTTGCACAAGATCAGGACATTAAAAGGTGTCCTGCAACCATTATTATTATTTTTATTATTCTATCTAGAGAACTCAAAAGAATTTAAGTATGATCCCCCCCCATTTTACTATAAATATAAATACTTTACAAAAAATATATATACTTAACATTACCTTACATATATTACATACAAAACATACAACACCATACTTCACCTTCATCACCCCTTCTACCTACCTACCAACCAAGATGCGAACATACTGTGATTATTGACTTCCAGCCAGTCTCACTGTGTAATTTTGTCACTCATTAAATCTATGCACATTTCATATTGCTTATTTTGTTTTTCTTTTGCAATAATTACATCTTTTCTCTCGTCTTAACTTCTCTATTTATTAGAGTTATTTATACATCTGTCAGGAGATTTGTATTTTCTATATAAATTTTGAGATAGTCTTTAAATATTGACCAATCTTTATTGACTCTTTGTATGGTGTTTCTTCTTAATCTCCCAGATAATTTGCAAGCTGTGAGGACTCCATCATTTTTACTAACCAGTCAGTTTTCGTGGGGATGTTATTGCTTTTCCAATTTTTGGCTATTATAATCCTAGCTGCGGTGGTCGCGTATATAAATATGGGTCGGGCAGTTTTTTAAATTTCTTGTTGCATAATACCAAGTAAAAGAGCCTCAGGTTTTTTGTTAATGGAAAATTTAAACATTTTTTAAAATTTCATTGTAAATAACCTCCCAAAATTCTCTTATTTTCTTGCACTCCCACCACATGTGGATAAACGTGCCTATTCCTTCTTCACACCTCCAACACATATTTATGTTATTTTTATATATCTTTGCCAATTTGACTGGGGTTAAGTTCTACCTGTATTGCATTTTCATTATATTTTCTTTTAAATTATGACATAAAAGTGAACCTAATATCTTTTTTTCCATAATAGTTCCCAATCCCTCATAGGTATATTATGCCAGAATTTAAGTATGATTTTTAAGAGGGTTTCATCGCAGATGTGTTTTCAAAACTAAGCTAACAATGCATTTTACAAACTCGTATGCAGAATGATTTCGATATCTCCCTGTAGAGAAGCAAGAAAACTCTGTCCAAGGTATATGAAGCAACACTATATTATTCACACTTTTGTGTATATACAGAGTTAAGATCCAGGATTCAAGAACTGGAACGTAACCTGCAGATTCAAACACAGGATTTGAAATCAACCACGGCTAAACTTCAGGAAACTAAGCTGCAGCTGGAACATATAAAAATGGAGTCGACAGAAAAAGATAAAGCTCTGAACAAGAGTAGAAATGAAGTAACTAGAATTAACGCACAACTTGACCAGACCACGAATCAGGTAAGGTGCTTTCTTAAATCTTAGACTTTTTAAGAGGCATTTCCCACATACATGCACAACACTCATTGTATATTTTTGTGGATCTCATATTGGAGAGACAGTCATATAATCTGATATCTGCTGAAGCAATGCTTTTCAGTGGACCTCGGTACTGGTTGCTGTGGAGCAGAACCATGGAACCACCCTCCCGACATTGCCTATGCAAGCCTGATGTGGTGGAATTCAACTTTGTTGTCCAGTCTACCATCTAATTAATCTAGTTTGCTGCCTAATACGATTTTAAATTTGGGATTGACTGGCCAACTCTCTCTCTCTCTCTCTCTCTCTCTCTCTCTCTCCCCCCAACCAACCAACCAACCAAAAAATAAAATAAAATCCTGGCCCTAATTTTAAGTCTTCCATTATGCCATATACTGAAATAAGTTATGGCTATATCTATTGAGTTGTTGTCTTTGCTAGTAAGAACTAGGAAAGAAGCATTTTAACAGCAGCAATCCTACCTGAGCAGGTGAAACGTTTTTCCCATTGCTCTGTGTGGGTGACAACTTCCTTACAATCATGCTTCACAATTATTCATCTATAAATCATTCATTCTTATTTGTTTTATTCTAAGATGCTCTACTGTCTCCCCCCCCCCCTTTCCAGCTATAATTTAATTCAGCTCAGTTTCAGATATTTCTAACCCGTGTGATATTTAAATTACTCGTTTTATAGCACACCGCATCCGAGGAAAAGGTGAAAAGGCTTTCAGAGGAGCTGAACTGCCAGAGACAAAATTTTGAAAGAGCCCAACACTCTTTGCAACAGAAAATGAAAGAGAAAGAGAAAGAGTACCAGGAGGTAAAGCCAGGGAAGGGGGAAATTCTCACAAGTGAAAGGGGGTTGTGGGAGCCCATGGGTCCCTGGAAGGATCCTGCTAATGTTCAGTCCTGCATCGCACTTCCATCAGCCCACATCCACAGGTGAACAGCCTTACTTACAGCTGTGGCGTTTGCCCTCCTAGGTGCCTGACATCATACTGGGTCACAAGGAAAGGGTTAACTAAGTGTAAAATGATTAACCAATAGGAACCCAAGGGGAGGAGTTAGAGTTGTTAAGAAGTCAGTCTGGAGTTAGAGAAGGGAGAGGGAGGATAAGTCTGTGGGTTGGGCTAGTCTGATGTGAGAGAGCGAGAGAATTTGTTAAGAGGAGTCAGTTAAACAGTTGGGATAATCAGTTAGAAGGTATTAGGAAGGTATAGGCGGGTAAAGGTTAAGAAACTGACAAGAAAAATTATCTGAAACCATAAACTTGTTAATGCTTATAAAATATAGTGGTGCCTCGCAAGACGAAATTAATTCGTTCCGCGAGTCTCTTCGTCTAGCGGTTTTTTCGTCTTGCGAAACAACCCTATTAGCTATTAGTGGCTATTAAAGGCTTAAGGGATTAGCGGATTAGCTGCTAAAAGGCTATTAGCGGTTTAGCGGCTTAGAAAAAGGGGGTGGGGAGCGGAAAAAAATCTCAAGACTCGCAAGACATTTTCGTCTTGCGAAGCAAGCCCATAGGGAAATTCGTCCTGCGAAGTGCATTGAAAAACGGAAAACCCTTTTGTCTAGCGGGTTTTCCGTCTTGCGAGGCATTCGTCTTGCGGGGCACCACTGTAAATTTGTTAATTTGGTTTAACACTAACAACTGTCTGGACTCCATGTGTACCTGAGAGTAACAGGTTGGTGGCAGCGGGGAAGCGAGCACAGTGGTGGCACAGGGATCAATAGACCGTCAAGCGTCCGGGGACCCTGTGTGATCGCCACCACAGCACAATCCATTTTCATGTCTGCTCAGAAGTAAAGCCCCATTCAGTTGAGTGGGAGTTACTCCCAGGCTGTGTGCACATAAGACTGCAGCCTTTGTGGCGAACGTAACTTCTAATGTACTTTGTACAGTTGCAAAGGAAATTGCTTACACAAAGGTCTGGCAAAATGGTTTAGAAAAATCCTTCCTTTTCTCCTTTGGTAAGGAAAATAAAATGTTTGGGGTTGTTGCTTGATCCTTGGGATGGGATGGGAGACAAAAGGGCGTAATCCAGAGAAGTTGGCATGCAGTGGTGGTCTTCACACATATCACTGGCAATGAACGAAAGCAAGTTTATCGGCTTGTTTCTTGATTTCTTGGGCATCTTTTGAAATACCAGGATTATCAAGGTTTAAAGAAGATTTGCATTTCTTTTAAGAATGAAGACCAGCAGTAAATTTAAAAATATATATTCCCATTTCAATCCATGGAAAAAAATGCTTCTTTTTACCTTCTAAATAAGTGCATAGGATTGCAGCTTTAATCTGCCCTGCTCCTTAATATTTCTTTCGTTCCAGCCCCAGATTTCCTGCCACAAGTTGCATACCAGCAGATACCTTTAATTTCTCTCCTACGTCCTCCAATGTTGCCTACTTAGGCCAGGATCTGCACACCTACTTAAGCTAACATGCAGGGTGTGCAATTTCAGTGGAGTTTTTGCCTTCTCCCCCTTTTTTTCCTTTGAACTCCTAACCTTCATGCCATGTCACAAGCTGCTTTTGAAACTCTTCTGGTTTCCAAAGCAATTTGCCATAGGAGGGCAGCTGTTCAAGAAAAACTAAGTCTCTAAAGCCCCACTGGGCTGATGGTACGAGTTTTACAGGCCATAGATGTGATTCAGTGAATTGTATATGCAATTGAATCCTTCCCACCCTTGTCAACAAAATCATTATGAAAAAACTGAAGTGGAGCAGTAGAAAATATCTATTTATATATTCCAATTTCCTCATTGTTCCTTTCTTAGTAAAAGGCTCACCAGCAAAAAGACATGCAGGTCTTCAGGATGCATAGCAACTGGGAAGTTTCACCCATTTTTCTTTTCTTTTCCTTCATCACCTGAGATCAGGTCAGGAATATCTGACAATTTACCACATTCCTGGTTTGTAATCATTTTGGTTTCCCCCAACGTCGCTGTTTTAGGAAGCGTCTCTCCAGCTCAATCAGGTGAAAACGAAATTGCAAGGGGAACTGCATCAAGCCAAGAACAACTACAATCTTCTTCAAGCAGAGCTCGAGAAAGTAGGTAGTTTTTAAACATGGCTGGTAAGGGGGAGGGATCCTAGAACTTTATAGAGTCGGATGGGATCTTGGAAATGATCTTGTGCAGCTCCCTCAGCGCATGAATCTTTCAAGTCAATGACTTTTTTTATAATAATAATAATAAAAAAACCAAAACCATCCAGCCACTGTTAAAATAACTCCAGTAAGGGACAGCTCACCACTTCCTGAGGCTGTTTGGTTCACCAAGAGCTCTTTAAATAATTATTTTTAATTTAGTGTTTTCATTACATTTATATCCCACCTTTTTCTCCAGGGAGCTCAAGGTGGCGCACATATCCCCCTCTGCATTTTTCCCTCACAGCAACCCTGTGAGGTAGGCTAGGCTGAGAGATAGTGAGTGGCCTGAGGTCACCCAATGAGCTTTATGGCCGAGTGGGGATTTGAACCCTGGTCTCCCAGGTCCTGGGCACTAGGCCACCCTGGCTCTCTTAATGCTGAGCAGAAATCTGTCTTGGTTCTAGGCCTGCTCTCTGAAGCAACAAGTCTGCTCCGTCTTCTGCCTTCTCCAGGCTCAACAAACGTGGCTCTTTCAAACGTTCCTCATAGGTTTCTAGACCCCCTCATCATCCCAGTCGTTGACCTCTAAAAACATGCTTCTAAGTGGCCTCTTCTGTGAATCCCCAGCTGCACTGAGAATATTTCCGTATCGTTTAATGTCACACGTGGCTGCAAAGTAAAACTTGCCATTTTTCCACCTTTAGACCAAGTCTGCAAAGCAGCAATTGGAAAAAAAGGTTGACGATTTTTCACAGAAGTTGAGTCGAGCGGACCAGGCTACTCAGGCAATGCAGCTGAAGGAAAGCGAACTGAAAAAAACCTGTGAGGTAAACAGAATTACAGGAATAATTGCATATTTACGACCCATGGCCTGGTGTCGCTGAGGTGAATCCCACTTGCCCTTTCAGTTCTGGCAAAGAAGAGATATATTTAGGAGCAGGACACTGCATGACCCATCAACTGCACAGTTAACAATATCACTGTGACCTGGCCCAGAGCAGTCAGAATGGCTGCCAGCCGCGATCTGCAAGCCAGTGTTAGTGGCGAGAGATAATGGAGGTTTTTGCCTTATGACCGTGTATCGACCATCAGCCGATACAAATTTGAACTTGCAATCTGCAGCGAAGGGCCTGGTTAGGTGAAGGGTACTGTTCCTTCAAACTTGAAATTACCGTATTTTTCGCTCTATAAGACGCACCAGACCATAAGACGCAACTAGTTTTTGGAGGAGGAAAAGAAGAAAAAAAATATTCTGAATCTCAGAAGCCAGAACAGCAAGAGGGATAGCTACGCAGCCTGCATTCGCTCCATAAGGCGCACACACATTTCCCCTTACTTTTTAGGATGGAAAAAGTGAGTCTTATAGAGCAAAAAATACGGTATTTAGCCACTCCCACTGTGGTCCCGTGAAACACAGCCCAAGGTTTTGCATAGGAGTCCCCTCCAATCCCATGGAGAGACTTTTCAAAAGGTGGCATCCAGGAGGCTTTTGTGCAGTATCTTCTGCCCTCGTTACTGGTGCATTCAGCCAAACGAGGCAAGCTGCAGGTCCGTCTGGAAACGCCTGTGACTGCTTCCCATCCAGTGAAATGCAGTACACTCGATTGCTGCTGCAGAGCCTCTGGTCCACGCAATGCCCAGGCTCCCAGACTGGCTGAGGTTTTGCCAGACCCCCGGCTACCTAAGCTGTTATTGGGGGGGGGGGGTGTGACACTGCAGGGCCCCATCATTAATAAGAGGCTCCGGCAAACGTTAACGGAGCCTACAGCTCCTTGCACCTGTCATCTCAAAAGAGTGATGTGCATAGCTGTCAACTTTTCCCTTTTCTTGCGAGGAATCCTATTCAGAACCAGGGAAATTCCCTTTAGAAAAGGGAAACGTTGATAGTTATGGTGATGTGCCTGCTGGTAGCATCACTGGGAGAACTGGGAGGAGAAAAGCCAAGCCGGGGGGTGGTGGTGGTGGAATAAAAGAGTATCTCGTTGTTTCCTTCAGTTTGATTCTGAAGGCCAGAGCTCGTGTCTTCTGTCAAAGTCCCGTGAGCTTATTGGTCCGGCCCCTAATGATAATCACACAGGATGCAAAGCCCCATTGCTCTCTGCATCCGTTTAAGCCACTTGACCGTGATCGTATTCCAGCAGCGCTTTTTAAATCGCCGGCTAATGGTCCTTATGCTTGTGCTTAAAACTGTTAAGGAGCCTTTAACTGCAGGATGCTCATTACGCGCTGCGCATCCAAAAAAAAAAAAAAGTCAGAAAAACCCTGAGCTTTTGCATTTGGGCACTTGTGTGGGAAATGTTGGCGCTGCAGTTTGCCTCTTCTCTTTCTTATGGGAGCTGAGCGGGGGTTGTGGCACGGGGCGTGCGGGGAGGACGGGCGATGAGCAGAAGCAACAACAAGTTTAATCTTGCTCTCGGGCTGATTTGCTTAAATAGCTGGAAATACAGACCTGCTTTGCCAGCAAATTTCCAGCTTATGCTTCCCATCCTGGTTGTCCCTTCTCTTAAATTTGGCTTTGGTGCGTTTGGTGCCCATCTGCTAGTAGTAACTAGATGGATAATTGAGGGCTCGAGACCAACAAAGCCCTGCCAATGCCATCTGTTATCTTAGCGGCTCAGGAGTGGGCGGTATGTGTTTGTACGTGCCATTTTCTTTAGGAACTGGCTTTTTATTTTTGCTTCCCAAGGGAGAGTGAGTTATGATGACAGGGGCCAGTTCTTTTTTCCTTTAATGCTTTCAAGGTTCAGTGCAGAGTGCTCCAAATTGTTTCACACTCCTTCCTGGGGAAGAGCTTAGATGCAAGGCGATCGTGTGTTTAGGATCTACTGTGCAGGAGGGCGGCTAGCTTTTGATTTATCTATCCGCGAGATACCTGCTTTCTGCAGAAAAGACCTGGCCCCGAAGCCTCCATGAGTTCTAACCCTGTCTCTGATAGCAGTTTTAACTCAGAGACCTTTGGCTGCAGAGTTTCGCTCTTCCATTAAGCACTAAAGGGGCCGTGATTGGGTTGTGGTTCTCTGATACTCCCCCCCCCCTTTTTGACCTGCAAAACCCCCTTGTCCTGGCATAATTTATAACAGGCTAGAGGTTTCCTTACTTAGCATATGCCGCTTGGCAGCTGCTTAGAGTGCACTGCCTGTCAGCTGTAGCCTGCCAGTGTGATAATATTTCTGCTGCCGTTCTCTTGGTGTATAAGAAATGATAGGGCAGTTGTCAACCGATAACTCACACTTGATGGAGGAGAAGGTTATTTGCGTTTGTGGAAAAGTGTGGTGGAATTGGGCTACCGGACCAAACATGGCTTCTTTCCAGAAGCCCTCTAAGCCAGAAAGTATATAGCATAAATGTTTCCCACAGCTGAATTGCTCAGATGTGTGCAGAACAGCTAGATGTCAGGAATTCTTCATTCTCTTTTGCATCTTTTTTATCTACTTAGTTCAGATAGAAGAGAGTAAAGGTAAAGGGACCCCTGACAATTAAGTCCAGTCACAAATGACTGGGGTTGTGGCGCTCATCTCGCTTTAAAGGCCAAGGGAGCCAATGTTTGTCGGCAGACAGTTTTTCCGGGTCATGTGGCCAGCATGACTAAGCTGCTTCTGGTAAAACCAGAGCAGCGCATGGAAATGCCGTTTACCTTCCCGCTGGAGTGGTACCTCTTTATCTACTTGCACTTTGATGTTCTCACCCCATTGCGGGGATTCGAACTGCCGACATTTCAGTCGGCAAGCCCAAGCTGCACAGTGGTTTAATCCACAGGGAGAAGCCTTATATTTCAGTGAATAATGTCTTGAACTATTTGTAAAATTATGGTCCCGATGTTGTGCAGTTGTCTTTGTATTATATCTGTAACACATTTTTGTGGGTTTTTTTCTTTCTAAAATAAGCCAGATTGAGGGCTATAAACCTTTAAATGATTCTAAGCACATTTCAGGGTACTCTCCTCTCCCCCCCCCCTTTTTTTTGGAATACACTGAGGGACATCATTGCATCTGGCAGACATTAGTTGGGATTTACATTTAGAATGGGTGTGTCTTAAGCAGCTAGTGTAGCTTCAAGTTCCTTTCGCATTTTAGAGACTTTAGCGCTACAGACCACCTTGATACAGTCCAGAGCATATAGACCATGTCTGGACTGGTAAGGCTTTCTCCAATAATTATTTACTTATTATTTAAATAATTTCTGTACTGCTTTGTATGTAAAAAAACAAGCAAAAAATTCCTCAAAGCGCTCCACAACCTAACTTGAAGCATCAACATAAAACCTTACAGATGAAGGTCAAATACAAAATAATGCATTTCCGCCAATGTATTATCAGGAAAAGAAAGCATTTTCTTAAATACAAAAAATACAGGAAGATATCAAATACAAAAATACAGTAAAACTCCACTAAACAGCATCATTGGCAACTAAACGAAATAACTGAAATAGAAGCTGTGCCTGCACTCCTAATCACCCCTCACACGGTGGCAACCTCTCCAAAATACACCCTTAGCAGTTCTCCTAGTCTCAGTCATGCATTCCCATCAGGCATACAGATAACAAAGCTAATTCCCAGCCAACCATTTATTACAAAGCAAACATCTGGTCTACAAAAATACATAGCAGCATTAAGCATAATTGACAACCAGCTTATTCACCCACCTCAGACTAAGGCCATATATAGTATATAAAGAGCAACATTTCCACCCCTCTCTCTCCAATGCAGGGTTCGGTTCAGTCTCTCACGCTGAGCGGTATTAAGCAGTTCTGAAATGCACAAGTGCATGAGAATCGAGACAGTTGCTCGGGGCGGCAAAAATGCAGTTCTAGCTACTGCCCAATAATAATACACCACACACTTCCTCCTACCGGATAATGCATTCAACAGTTCAAAATTAAAGGGGTTGGCGCCCTCACGGCGATCCCCAAAGGCCTTCATTTCAGCAGCCCTCTTATCTTGGTCTGTGGGCTGGGAGGCAAGTCAATTAGCCACAGCCATTTCCACTCTTCTCCTGATGATGGGACTGTGTGGGCCAGACGACCTGAAAAGGTATAGCCGGCCAGATAATTGCAACGTTCCTACATGTAAAGTGCCTGAATTATATGTTTGGGCTTGGATGGTCGGCTATACATCCAGAAAGAAAAGAAAGTATGGTTCAAGGTCACAGTTGTGCCTGGAATCACATTGGAGACTTCATCTCCCTTGATATTTTTCCTAGCAAAGCCTTCTCAGCAGTTGTTTTTGTTTTATTTCTTACTGGACCCTCTATTTGCAATTTAAAAGTTCCCTGCAAGCAGTGGCTATACTTTAGCAAGCTGAAGTTGTCTATACATGCTCTCCTCCCTTTCTCAGCACATTGCTCCTACTTCCATTATGTCTGAAAGCAAGGAACTGTGGTTTGAAGGTCAGCTTATTAACCAGGATCTTAAACGATGGGTAGTAAACCGACATTAAACCACAGTTCCCCATTTTGGGCATAATGGGGGAAGTGTAGTTTAAGCTTCTGAGAACTAATACGAAAGGAAGCGATTGGGTACCCAAGATTGCTGCTAGTTCCTGGCTTGGTAAACTATGGTTTAGCAAACTCGGAATGTATGTCTTAGCTGGCTCAATGAGTCAAAGAACCTTAGTCAAAGGTAGCCAATTCTTTAACTGTCACTTGTTTAATTCTTGCTGTCCAAGGAAACAAAGAAGCAAAATGGCCTCCTTCACTGCCAGTCGGCTCAACAGTTGCAAGAAATTTGTCAGTTAAAAGAAGAGCTCTGTGTAACCAAACGACTTCTGCAGCAGAGTCAAAACGTCGTTGAAGATATGAAAAGTGAGTCACCAATTTTTATTAGGTTTCCTTCCCATTCCGAACCTTATTCTGTGTTTTGAGGTCCCTCTGTATGGCATATACTGAGTTAAATCTTGTTTAGCATGCTGTAAGCAGCTTGGGCGACCATTGTAGTTTTCGATAACTGGATAAAATAATTATTATTATTATTATTATTATTATTATTATTATTATTATTATTATTATTTATATCCCGCCCTCCTCAGCCAAAGCCGGGCTGAGAGTGGCTAACAACAATAAAAGTAACACAGTTTACATAAAATCACAATCAATTAATTGAAATGCATTCTAAAATCAATTCATTCTAAAATCAATTCAAAATCAAATTAATGGCAACCATTGGGCTAGAATTCTATGCAATATGCATTATGTTTTGCAGTGTACAGGGAAAAAGATAAGATCCAGGTGTGTCTGTGTAAACCTTAAGTTACCAGATGAGAACAAGTGGGATAAAAGAGATAAAATAAATGAATGACACTAATAAAGAGAATAAAGGAACCTTACTGTTTGTAAATTAAATACTTCCCCTTTTCTTTCAATCACTTGGATTGCAGATAAAAATTGCTCTCTGGAAAAAGAGTTAAAACTGCTTGAAGAGAATCTGAGCAAACAAAAGAATCCTCTCACTTTGGAGAAAATGAAACTTGCTATTTCTGAATTGGAAAACCAACGAGATTCTCTCCAGCAGCTTCTGAAGCACAAAGAAAACACCATTGAAGAGCTCAGTGTAAAACTGGAGGATCTGGAAGCTTTGCAGAAAGTTCTTACAGAGTGTGAAGGACTTAAAAAAGAGGTTGAGGTTCTTTCCCAGTGGAAAAAAGAAAGTGGGCAACGCATAAATGAACTTGTTTTAGAAAAAGAAGATTTGATGAGCAAGATTTGCAGCCTGGAAAGGGCCTTAATGACCGAACAACTTAGAAGTAATGAGAGAGTAAAAGCTTTAGAAGGTACGAATGAAAACCTTTGTGTGGAGATTAGAAATCTCAAAGCTATGGTGGAAGACAAAACAGCAGAGCTAGAAGCAGAAAGAAAAGCCCACAATGACCTTCGGGATAAAACAGCAGCATCCGAGGAAAAACACAGGAAAGAGAGAGAGAACAATTCGCTGAAATTATCTGAGTTCACCAAACAAGTGGATTGTCTACAGAAAACACTGGAGAGGGTGGGAGAGGAAATGTTGGAAAAGGACAGATGTATGGCCTTTCTGGAAACATCCTTAGCTTCCCACGTGCAGTTAAAATCCAGCTTCGAGAAACAATGTGAGGAGCTGGTCCAAGCCAGAGATGAGACAGAAAGAAAACTGGCTGCCGCAGAGCAAAGGCATAAAGATTTTGTTAGGGAGAAGGAAAAGCGCATAAGTGAGTTGGAAGCAGCTGTTTCCGAAAAGCAGGACTTGGTCACTAAGACTTTACAGGCTCTCCAGGAGAAAAACAAGACATTGCAAGCACTGATCGCAGAATCAGAGAGGCAGCAAGCAGAGATTCTGAATTTAAGAAGCAGTAACTCTTTCCTTGAGGATACAGTGCAGCAACTGAAAATTACGCCTCAAACAGTTAGCCACAAGGAACCAGATGCGTTGGCACCAATAGCCTTAAATAAAAAGCTAATTGAAGGAGTTAGTGATGAAAATCTTGGCCTTACGATTGATATCAGTGCCACGGAGCAAAGAAATCTAGACTTAAGGCAGACAGGCTTCCGTCTGTCCAGAAGCCAGAAGGAGAGGGAGGAAAGCCTCTTGGACCTGTCAGAAAGGCATAGAGAGAAAAGCTTGTTACTGTCTAAAGCCGAAGAAGAATCAAGAAGGAAATGTGGATCAGTGGAAGCAGAGAATAAGGACTTAGAATGTGCTTTAAGGGAGCAAGCATGCCATTCTGAAGTGGAGAAAGCCACATTTGAAGAGCGAGAGAAGCAGCTCATGAACGAACATGAGGAGCCGAAGTCTAAGGTCATGTCCTTGGAGAAGAAAAATAACACTCAGCTTGAAAAAATGCAGGCAGTACCTGAAGAAACTGAGTTTCTGGGACAGGAAAGGGCAGCACTTAATAAAATGCAGCATCATAACGATGTGTTGCTGCAAGAGAACGAGGAACTTGTCAAGGAACTGAAAATAAGGGACGAACGTGCAGCTGGTGGCTTTACTGTGGAGAAGACGTCACTGGGACAGCTGAGAGGATCTGCGGAAGAAAAGGAGGAGGAACTGAATAAATATCAGGTTCAGCTAGAGCTGCTTCAAATGGACCTTGAGGACAGAGAGGCCTCAGTAGAGAACTATGCTGATCAAGTAAAGCAACTGGAGAGTGCTCTGAGAACTATGGAAATAAAACTGGAAGAAAACGAAATGGAGAGAGAGAGGCTGAACCACCAATTGCAAGCTCTTAAAGATGTGGAAAATCCACATTTAGAGCTTACAGAAGAGGAAGGGAATGACCAATCAGCAGCACATTTCAATGCTGTTTCCAAGGACAACTTTAGCGGACAGATAGATGGCAAGTGTTCGTCAGTTCCTCATGATCTGACGCCCAGCCAAAGTGATTATGTCCGATTAGTAGCCTCCCTGCACATGACAATGAGCAAGCTCAATGAGTTGGAGAAAATGTTCGAACACCTGCAGATTGAAAAGTCAACATTAGCATCCCAGCTGAAAGACTCTCAATTGAAATGCATCGCAGGCGCAATGGCAGAAGAGCTCATCGGCAGAATTAATAATGCAACAGAAGAGAGCGCTGCTTTTTCTGGTGGCTTAATAGATCACAGTAAAATAGCAGCACAATCTGATATTGAGCAAATGCCCTTAATAGCTCTGGAATGTTGTGGTGGACTTGACTGCAAAGGTTTGAAGCCATCCAGCAAAGAAATTAAAATGCACTTTGACGGGGTCAAGGAAAAAATATTCTCTTTGAAAAATGAATATAACAGCTTGCAAGAGCAGCACTCGGGTATGGCCGCCAAAATATCAGAGCTGCAAAGCTATATTGACATGCTCAAGGAAGAAAATGCTGCACTATCAACCAGCCTCGACCAAGTCACTAATTCTTCCTTCACAATGCAGGTAACCCCTCTTCTAATGAATGAAGAATTGGATTCAGATGGAAAGTTCCCCATGAGATTTCCTCCTTGCAGCAAAATCTCCTCGTGTACAAGTTCAACTCTTATGGAATCTGATATCGACTCTGATCAGTACAGACCGTCAAATGAAATAAGTGACCTAGATCGTAACAAACAAGCTGATCTAGAAAGTACGCCTGAGGAACACGGCCACTTTCTTTCAGAAGGGAATGACAGTGACACATGGGCCTGTATGATGAAGCAGGGGCATGCCATGCCTGAAAGACATCATTTAAAAAAGAGAGTCGAATGCCTCCTACGTGAGGCTTATGAAAAGTCCTTCAGGATGCTTGAAGACTCATTTGAGTCGCATAAAAATCTTGAAGACGAAGAGATCCAAAAGATCCAAGAGCTGCTCCTTTCTGTAAGGAAGGAAGTTGATGGTCTCCAAAAGCAAAATATATCGGAAAGCAAACAGTGGCAACGAAAACTTAACGATGTGGTCTTGCAGGTGGCATCTAAATTGCCAGCTGAGAAGAAACATCCTGACCTGTTGCCTCAGGAACTGGAGGAACCACTGCAAGGCCTTGATTTAGGTTCTCATTCTCTGCTTTGTGTTGACACTGAACACGTAAGTGTGCCTAATTTCTTATCATGCAGTTTTTCATGTATGTTCAATAGATTACCCATGTGTACTGTTTTGGGAGGGAAGGGAGGAAGTCTCTTTAGACTGGGAGCAAAGGCAGTTCAAAAAGCATGGTGGCTAGCTTCAGATGCTTTGTTGGACTTCAACTCCCATCATCCCTGACCCTTGGCCACATTGGCTGGGGCTGATGGGAGTTGTAGTTTAACAACACCTGGAGGGCACCATATTAACTATCCCCGTTTTAAAACTTATTTCTTTCACACACACACCCAATTTGAAACTATTTTGACAGCCTTGAAAAGCTGTAGTTTCTGTATTCTAAGAAATAGTGTGAATCAAGATACATAAAGATTTGGTTTTGTATCCGAATTCTGAAAGAAGACCTTCGCATCAACTGACTCATTTTTAAAGCCTCAATTTATGGCCATTATTGCCAGTTAAATTCTGTCCCTCCCTGGCTCCAGCCAAGAAATATGCTCAGAGAGGGGAAAAGAGTATGCCTGACAGCAAAAAAAGCGATTTTGTTGAGTATGCCAAGGTTGCTAAATTAGTATTTTAGTTCCAGGTTCTTTCATATACGGTGGTACCTCGGGTTACAGACTCCTCTAACCCAGAAATAGTACCTCGGGTTAAGAACTTTGCTTCAGGATGAGAACAGAAAAAGTGCTCTGGCGGTGCGGCAGCAGCAGGAGGCCCCATTAGCTAAAGTGGTGCTTCAGGTTAAGAACAGTTTCAGGTTAAGAACGGACCTCTGGAACGAATTAAGTACTTAACCCGAGGTACCACTATATTAAATCCAGCAACAACAGCTATGTGTGATTATTGCTACAGTGGGCCAATTTATGGAATAGGGAATGACATCAGTAGGTGGGAAGAGCCTGCTTTGGTGAAATGTTACATCAGAGATGAGGTGTCTTCAAGCATTTGCCTGAAAATGTGAGCACCAAGTTGTGTAGCCAGCAGGGCCCACATGCAAGTCCTGCCCCCAATGTCATCATGTGCTCTGCCCCCACCTGCCCAAGTTCCCAGCCTTCCCTGTGTTGGACGAGGAAGGTCTGTGCAGCAATTACATTTGCATTTCTCTGAAAGTGAGTAGAGCTCTCCACACAATCAGAGGACCCTGCCGAAAACAATGTCCCCAGGTGATCAACAGGAGGGCCCATATTAGAATATTAAGTGTGTTCTTTATCTACCAAAACATTACATATCGGTTCCCATTTTATTCGGCAGAGGTCATTGGCATTGTTTTTGAAGATGTGTTTATTTTATTTCTTTGCCACCCTGGACTCCTTTGGGGAGGAAGTATCACAGTTAAATGTAATAAATAACAGAATAAATATATCAATCTGATAAAAGTGACTTATTAATTAAAATGACTCTCTTTTTTCTATCTACTTCTAGCAAGTCCAGATTCCTTCTAAGCAAGCAATTGATCCCTTGGGTCAACTGGAACTGTATGGCATGTCTACTGAAAGCACAACGTTTGAAGTTGAAAATAGTAAAATATCAGCAAGGGCAGGTGAAGCAAATAGAACAGAAGATGAAGAATCTATTTGCCAAGCAATTGGCAGGAAATTTAGAGAAAGAGGCCTTCTGGACTTAGACACAGAATCCAGAAATGCAACAGATATATCCATAAGTTCTCCAAACTATCCTCGTGAGTTATCGTTTCTTCCATCTCAAAACACTGATGTGATGCCTGTGAACACCTTGGAAAGCCAAAGGGCCCCTGAAAAGCCTCTGCTAGAAGTAGAGCAGACATGTAATAAAATCTCCAAGTCCTTCCCTGACGTGAAGGAAAGCAGTAAAAGAACTGATATTCTACTAATGGAGATCCAAAACCTAAAGTCAGGCCTGGATTCAAAGGACAAAGAGCTGGCTGCAGAGAGAACTGCTTGTGCAGAGTTGGACAAAACAGTTGTAGCACTCGAAAAAGAAAAAGGAGACTTAAATGAGTCACTTAAGTCTGTTACTTTTGATAACCAGCAGTTGTCTTATAGCCTTATGGCTCTTGGAATAGAACTTGAGAAGGTAAAATCTGATGTGGAAACGTACAAGGCAAGACTGTCCAATACAACAGAGACTCTGGAAGATTTGGAAATGGACAAGGCTGACTGGACTGAGAGGCTTCTTGAAACTGAAAATGAGCTGAGGAGGATAAAATCTGAGAAAGCAAATATTGAGAACCATGCCTTATCCATGGAGACCGACATAGAGGAGCTTCAGTTAAAGAATGAGCACTTGGAAAAAGAAAATGAAAATAAACTGAAAAGCATTTTTGGCCTTCAAGAGCAGCTTCATATACTCGTCACTGAGAGAAACCAATTTAGTCAAGATCTGAGTGCTTTGTTGAAGGATAAAGAAGAATCGGATCAAATGTGCCAGAAAATGCAAGAGACTATCAAAGAACTTGAGTCAAGTAAAGGGGATTCTGCTGAATTTATCAGGATATTGGAAGCCGAAGCTAATACCCAGGCAAAATTGCTTCAGGCCACGAAGGCCGATACTCATCGGTTATCAACCGAAAAGGACAGACTTCTGCTGCAGTTACAGAATCTGGATCAGGTTATGAGGGCTCTTGTGTTAGAAAAAGAGGCAGCGCAAAGCCAAATAGAGCATCTGAATGAGGAAAAAGAAGTGAGCCTTAGGGAATATGAAACTTTACACAGCAAGTTAAGTATCTCTGAAATGGAATATGCCAAGATATCAAAGTCTCTGGAAGGGTCGCTAATAGAAAAGGGTGAACTTGCAACTCGGCTGAACTCAGCACAGGAGGAGTTGTCTCAGCTGCGTCGGGGCATCGAGAAGCTCAAAACAAAAATAGAATCCGACGAAAAGAAAAGGTGTCACCTTGCGGGAAAACTGAAAGAAAGCGAGCGGAAAGCTGACTCCCTCACAGACAGAATTGAGGATCTCGAAAGAGAATTGCAGATGTCGGAGGACAATTTGGAAGATGCAATTCTTCGGGCAGAGACGGCTAAAGCAGAGGCAGAAACAGCCACTGCGGAGACAGAAATGATGCGTGCGACTTTGCAAAGCTTGGAATGTGAGGTGAATGCCTTAAAGTTAGAAAAAGGATCTCTAGAGAGAGAGCTGAAAGAAAATCAGGATAAAATATCTGAATTAGAAGGTCTTAATTCCATGCTTGTGAAGCAGCTAGAAGAAAGGGAGAAGGAGAAGGTGCAAATTAGAGGTGAATTTGAAAACGCACTGATGTCGATGGAATCCCAGTTGAAACTGGCCCGTGAAGAAGTTAAACTTTCTCATTGCGAAGAAGAGAATTTCAAGACAAAAGAACAGGATCTGATGGATGAAGTTGCTTGTGTCAAAGAAGAGAATGGACGGTTGGCTCATCATCTACAGGAAGCCAAACACAAACATTCTGAAATGGAGCATTTGCTGGAGGTCCTCGGCCAGCAATTCCAAGACCTCATACGAAAGCTGGATGACAGCGATCCTGTTCTGGAGCAGTTGCCAAAAAATGAAACTCTGCAGTCTAGTCTTGAGGCTACAGAGGTGGAGTTGGAAGCTGCAACTTCTGAAAAACCTGCCTTCCTTGAAAAGGTACAGCATATGGTTGACATCATGAGTAGAATATCTTGTAAGTTAATAGGTTCCTTCTGAAATTAAAGGCTGATTTGGGGGATTTTTTTAATATTGAGGGAGTTTTCTAGAATTTGTATGTAGAGATTAAATACATTTTTTTGTTGTTGTTTAGTCGTTCAGTCGTGTCCGACTCTTCGTGACCCCATGGACCAGAGCACGCCAGGCACTTCTGTCTTCCACTGCCACCCGCAGTTTGGTCAGATTCATGTTTGTAGCTTCGAGAACACTGTCTAACCATCTCGTCCTCTGTCGTCCCCTTCTCCTTGTGCCCTCCATCTTTCCCAACATCAAGGTCTTTTCCAGTGAGTCTTCTCTTCTCATGAGGTGGCCAAAGTATTGGAGCCTCAGCTTCACGATCTGTCCTTCCAGTGAGCACTCAGGGCTGATTTCCTTAAGAATGGATGTGTTTGATCTTCTTGCAGTCCATGGGACTCTCAAGAGTCTCCTCCAGCACCATAATTCAAAAGCGTCAATTCTTCGGCGATCAGCCTTCTTTATGGTCCAGCTCTCACTTCCATACATCACTACTGGGAAAACCATAGCTTTTACTATACGGACCTTTGTTGGCAAGGTGATGTCTCTACTTTTTAGAATGCTATCTAGGTTTGCCATTGCTTTCCTCCCAAGAAGCAGGCGTCTCTTAATTTCGTGGCTGCTGTCACCATCTGCAGTGATCATGGAACCCAAGAAAGTAAAATCTCTCACTGCCTCCATTTCCTCCCCTTCTATTTGCCAGGAGGTGATGGGACCAGTGGCCATGATCTTCGTTTTTTTGATGTTGAGCTTCAGACCATATTTTGTGCTCTCCTCTTTCACCCTCAATAAAAGGTTTTTTAATTCCTCCTCACTTTCTGCCATCAAGGTTGTGTCATCTGCATATCTGAGGTTGTTGATATTTCTTCCAGCAATCTTAATTCCGGCTAGGGATTCATCCAGCCCAGCCTTTCGCATGATGAATTCTGCATATAAGTTAAATAAGCAGGGAGACAAAATACAGCCTTGTCGTACTCCTTTCCCAATTTTGAACCAATCAGTTGTTCCATATCCAGTTCTAACTGTAGCTTCTTGTCCCACATAGAGATTTCTCAGGAGACAGATGAGGTGATCAGGCACTCCCATTTCTTTAAGAACTTTCCATAGTTTGCTGTGATCGACACAATCAAAGGCTTTTGCATAGTCAATGAAGCAGAAGTAGATGTCTTTCTGGAACTCTCTAGCTTTCTCCATAATCCAGCGCATGTTTGCAATTTGGTCTCTGGTTCCCCTGCCTCTTCTAAATCCAGCTTGCACTTCTGGGAGTTCTCGGTCCACATACTGCTTGAGCCTTCCTTGAAGAATTTTAAGCATAACCTTGCTAGCGTGTGAAATGAGTGCAATTGTGCGGTAGTTGGAGCATTCTTTAGCACTGCCCTTCTTTGGGATTGGGATATAGACTGACCTTCTCCAATCTTCTGGCCACTGCTGAGTTTTCCAAACTTGCTGGCATATTGAGTGTAGCACCTTAACAGCATCATCTTTTAAAATTTTAAATAGTTCAGCTGGAATACCATCACTTCCACTGGCCTTGTTATTTGCAATGCTTTCTAAGGCCAATTTGACTTCACTCTCCAGGATGTCTGGCTCAAGGTCAGCAACCACACTACCTGGGGTGTACGAGACATCCATATCTTTCTGGTATAATTCCTCTGTGTATTCTTGCCACCTCTTCTTGATGTCTTCTGCTTCTGTTAGGTCCTTACCACTTTTGTCCTTTATTATGGTAATCTTTGAACGAAATGTTCCTTTCATATCTCCAATTTTCTTGAACAGATCTCTGGTTCTTCCCATTCTGTTGTTTTCCTCTATTTCTTTGCATTGCTCATTTAGGAAGGCCTTCTTGTCTCTCCTTGCTATTTTTTGGAATTCTGCATTCAATTTCCTGTATCTTTCTCTATCTCCCTCGCATTTTGCTTGCCTTCTCTCCTCCGCTATTTGTAAGGCCTCATTGGACAGCCACTTTGCTTTCTTGCATTTCCTTTTCATTGGGATGGTTTTCGTTGCTGCCTCCTGTATAATGTTTCGAGCCTCCATCCATAGTTCTTCAGGCACTCTGTCCAGCAAATCTAAATCCTTAAACCTGTTCCTCACTTCCACTGTGTATTCATAAGGGATTTTGTTTAGATTGTATCTTACCAGCCCAGTGGTTTTTCCTACTTTCTTCAGTTTAAGCTTGAATTTTGCTATAAGAAGCTGATGATCTGAGCCACAGTCAGCTCCAGGTCTTGTTTTTGCTGACTGTATAGAGCTTCTCCATCTTTGGCTGCAGAGAATATAATCAATCTGATTTCGATGCTGCCCATCTGGTGATGTCCACGTGTAGAGTCGTCTCTTGTGTTGTTGGAAAAGAGTGTTTGTGATGACCAGCTTGTTCTCTTGACAGAACTCTATTAGCCTTTGCCCTGCTTCGTTTTGAATTCCAAGACCAAATTTGCCAGTTGTTCCTTTTATCTCTTGATTCCCTACTTTAGCATTCCAATCCCCTATAATGAGAAGAACATCCTTCTTTGGTGTCACTTCTATAAGGTGTTGTAAGTCTTCATAGAATTGGTCAATTTCAGTTTCTTCAGCACCAGTAGTTGGTGCATAAACTTGGATTACTGTGATGTTAAAAGGTCTGCCTTGGATTCGTATCGAGATCATTCTATCATTTTTGAGATTGCATCCCAGTACAGCTTTTGCCACTCTTTTGTTGACTATGAGGGCCACTCCATTTCTTTTACGGGTTTCTTGCCCACAGTAGTAGATATGATAGTCATCCGAACTGAATTCACCCATTCCCGTCCATTTTAGTTCACTGATGCCCAAGATGTCAATGTTTATTCTTGCCATCTCATTTTTGACCACATCCAACTTACCCAGGTTCATGGTTCTTACATTCCAGGTTCCTATGCAATATTTTTCTTTACAGCATTGGACTTTCCTTTCGCTTCCATGCATATCCGCAACTGAGCGTCCTTTCGGCTTTGGCCCAGCCGCTTCATCAGCTCTGGATCTACTTGTACTTGTCCTCCGCTCTTCCCCAGTAGCATGTTGGACGCCTTCCGACCTGAGGGGCTCATCTTCCAGCGTCATAACTTTTATATACCTGTTGTCTTTGTCCATGGAGTTTTCTTGGCAGGGATACTGGAGTGGCTTGCCGATTCCTACTCCAGGTGGATCACGTTTGGTCAAAACTCTCCACTATGACCTGTTCATCTTGGGTGCCCTGCTCGGCATAGTTCATAGCTTCTGAGTTCTTCAAGCCCCTTCGCCACGGCAAGGCAGTGATCCATGAAGGGGTAAATACATTTTACCTGACGCCAAATAACAAAGTAACATTGAGTGACTGCAGATGTGGTTCCCAAAATCAAAATCCACTTTATTTGAAGAAGACAAGCTGATATTTAAGTTTATAGTTCTATTGCAATCATATCTGTAAAGTATGTTATCTGTAAGTATAACATGATATATGTAAAGCAGGCATAGGCAAACTCGGCTCTCCAGATGTTTTTTGGCCTACAACTCCCATGATCCCTAACTAACAGGACCAGTGGTCAGGGGTGAGGGGAATTGTAGTCCCAAAACATCTGGAGGGCCGAGTTTGCCTATGCCTGATGTAGAGCATAATCTTAGGGATGTTTTCTCAGAAATAGTACTCAGTGTTCAGTGGGACTTACTCCTAGGTAAGTGTGCATAGGACAGTAGCTCATGTCTGTTACTGTGCTACTTACAGCGTGCACAGTAAAGAGTTGCTGTGATGTGCAACATAGCAGCCGTGTTTGCACGATACGGTAAATCGTAGTAATGCTTTACTGCGAAAACGCAGAAATCTTCCCTTTTACCCATCTCATCTAAATGGCAGGAAGAACAAACCATTATCCCTGGCTTAGTGTTCTGTCCGAACTAGGGATTGTGGTTTGTTTCATTCCAAACAAACCAAGGTTTGCTCAAATATGCTGCAGTTGGTAAGCCGAGAAGAAACCTTGGTTTATCATCTGGATTAACATCTCCCTGGCCACATGGGAGGATTGAATTGGGAGCCTTCTGCATGCTTGCAGTGAACTATTAACTGCATGTGCAAACTGGACTCTGCTTATGGATCTCTGGCATAGACAGTTAGGGTCTGTCTGGTGCAAACCAAAGGACATCAGTACATTTAATAATAATAATAATAATAAATTTTATTTATATCCCGCCCTCCCCAGCCGAAGCCGGGCTCAGGGTGGCTAACAACACTAAAATAGTGCAACATTATAAAAACATTATAAAAATTAATTAAAATCAAAATTGATGGCAACCATAAACTAAAGTTTTGTAAAGATTGCCAAAGGAGGGAGTCAGGCTGCATCCTGACCAAAGGCCTGGTGGAACAGCTCTGTCTTGCAGGCCCTGCGGAAAGATGTCAAGTCCTGCAGGGCCCTTGTCTTTTGTGACAGAGCGTTCCACCAGGTTGGAGCCGCAGCCGAAAAAGCCCTGGCTCTAGTTGAGGCCAGCCTAACCTCTCTGTGGCCTGGGACCTTCAGGATGTTTTTATTTGAAAACCGTAAGTTCCTCTGTGGGGCATACCAGGAGAGGCGGTCCCGTAGATACGAGGGTCCTAGGCCGTATAGGGCTTTGAAGGTTAAAACCAGCACCTTAAACCTGATCCTGTACTCCACATTTGTTTTGTTTTATGGAATTCATCAGATGCTCTAGTTAACAGGCCCTGTTAAGAAATGGCATAGTTGCCCCAACAGTGTGGGTGTTATGGAAGGAAAGGAGAATATCCATGAGCTTTACTTGGAACTAATGAGAAGTCCTGTTTTGCATTTGGCTGGGTGATTATTGCTTCTGCAGCAATAATTGCATGAATGTTTACCGGTTTATTTTTATTTTATTTTTCAGACAAATAGCCACCAGGAAACAGTGCAACTCAAGACAGAATTTGATTCCTTCCATCATAGATTTCAGCATTGGCTGAAAGCCTACACAGAACTAAAGCAGGAGAAAAAGGTGATGGTGAAGCAGATTCATGAACTTGAGATTCAAGTGAAGAAGATGGATCCAGGTATGTAGTGCAGGCGTGGGGAGCCTTTTCCATCCTGCAGGCAGGCCTCCTCCCTCAACCCCACCTTGGACCGCTTTGACATGTGTGTGGGGCTGGGCACCTATTAATCACCTATCACTACGATGTCAGGTGACAACCTCAAAGAGGCTTGGCTGTCAAGGCTGATCAGCTGAAAGGTCTTGTCAGCAAGCCCCACCTGCCACTTTAAGCTCCTCATCGTCCCTTTGCAGCCCCACATCTGATGTCCCACATCTGATGTCACATGTGAGGGGCAGCTGGCCATGGTTTGGGGGTGGGGGAAGCCTCAGGGGCCAAATTAGAACCTCTTCTGGGTCTAGTTTGGCCTGTGGGCTGGAGATTCCTCATGGCTTTGTGTGTATGTGTGCAAAAATGAGTTCCCTCACCAGTAGCCCCGGCTGACATCAGAATGACATTAGTATTGCTGTTCGTTCTAACCCTGAAAAAAAGGTCATGCTGGGATTCTGGTTGTGCCATGGTCAGCATCAACCCACCATCTAGCATAATCATCCTGGTGTGCATTGAGCTTTTATCTACAGCCTTCTGTACAGATGCCTTTTTATCCCATTCTGGGCCAGCTCCTGCCACCCTACTTGTTATTTCATCCACTGGCAACAGCAGAGAGGAGGTCCCCACCTCTCATTTTTCATGTGAAGCTTCTTGCAATTTCATAGTAGTTAGGTAGTTGCTAAAATATTTTAACTCATCATTTGGTGCAGATGGCCCACAGCATGCAAGGCCCACAAATTACATCTTTTAAAAATACAAATTAAAGCAATTATAGCATTCTCTGAAAAACCACATTGGAAACCGTCAGAGAAATTAAAGACAGGAAATGAAATAGACATCCAATGGATGGGAGTTTCACAACATTGGTGCCACTGCAGAAAAGGCCATGCTCCAGGAAGATCTTTAGGTCTTAAGGTGAACTACATATCTAAAGGAGTCGATAGTGTTTGGTGTCCACTGCTGCTGAAATGCTCTTTGCAATATTTTCAAGTATATTGAAAGTCTCTGTTGCTAAGCCTTCATTTATTAATGATTATTCTTTCATTGCATAGGTTCTGATAGGGATGCCACTGCAGAAGAGATAAGGTTGGAGCTGGAAGAACTGAAGGAACTGGTTGAAGAGAAAACTGCAGAAGCAGATCAAAACCTGGATAAGTACTGTACTCTGATAATTGATTATGATAAATTAGAGGAAGAAAACGAGATGCTAAAGACACAAGTCTCTCTTCTGAACACTCGGCTCAAACAGTCATCAGACTCTTCCAGTTCCCCTCTACAAAGTCCAGGAAGCCAAACCTCTAATGGGCTGCTTGTGGAAAAGGCCTTATCTGAAGATATTACTAAGATTACTGCGAGGAGGCAAAGTTGTCATGAAAACAGAAGCAATGGTGAAAGTGCTACATCTCCTTTTCCAGAGGCTGCCTCAAAACAAACTAAAAGAAGAACCACAATTCAACAGCACAGCCCAAAAGTTCCCCTAGAAAATGCAGAATTTGAGTCAGATGGTTCCACAGAGGTGGGAGGCAAAGGTAATCACTTTCACAACAGTATTGATGTTTGTTTAATAACATTCCTGTTATAGCTTGATACAGAGGGACAATAGAAGTAATCGAATCTATCCCCCTATGTTTGCCCTTTACCATTTTGTATTCTCAATATGACCAGTGGAATAAAACTTAAGGCTGCCATTGCAGGGCATAATGGTGTAAAATTCTGCATGTAAAGTGATCATCTTCTTTGGCAATCACTAATAGCTGTCTTCCATGAACATGGTCTTAACAGTGAGTCTGTAAGTGACTGTGGAAGCCAATTCTGGATCCACACGTCCTTCCACAGTAGGGATATAGGTTTCCGGACGGGAGTTGATCATGGTGAGGGTTTGCCAAACATGCCTTCCTCTTAGCATGTTTTTCCCTTTCGACCTGAGTTCACAAGTGTCTTCAAAGCCCACGACAGCTTTGGTAAAGGCTGTTCTCCAATTGGAGCGCTCGCAGGCCAGTGTTTCCCAGTTGTCGGTGTTTCTACTACATTTTTATAAATTTGTCTTTAAACCTCTTGCGTTGACCACCAGCATTACGTTTTCCATTTTATTTTATTTATTTATTTTGGTATGTACATATTTTTAATTGGCTCACTTGGGAAGAGCCATAGCAACTGATGCAGAAGAGGAGGGAACACCTGAGAATGGAGCTTTGACAAAGCCATAGTTGATCACCCATCCTTCTACAACTGCTGTAAAAAGAATCCTGCACTCCAGGAAGTGGGGATGAGGAGCTGCTGAGCTCCAGGTGGTATTGGGACTACAACTCCCATCAGCTCCAGCAAGCATGGTGGCTGCTCAGGGATGATGGGAGTTGTAGTCTAGCAACATCTGGAAGGGCACACGTTCCACCTCCCTGACCTAAGGCCCACAAGGACATAGCTCCTTGGCCTGTGCATGGCCTTAAGGAAACGTTTTCCATTTTAAAGTTCAGAATGGAGTAGTCGCTTTGGAAGATGTTGATCAGGCATCTGAACAACATGACCAGTCTAACAAAGTTGCTGTTGAAGAATAATTGCTTTGACACTGGCGACCTTTGTTTCTCCAAGTACACTGGCATTACTTCACCTGTCTTCCAAAGTGATGTGTAAAATTTTTCGGAGAAACAGTTGATTGAATCTTTCAAGGAGTTGGAAATGGCGTTTATAAAGTGATGAGAGAGTTGTCTAGCGCTATTGCCAAACCTTTACAACCACAGAAGTATAATATACCCAAACAAGTGGTTGCCTGCAAACTGCTTTTTCCTGCGATTTCTGTAAAGGGAGATGTTCACGTGGAAGGCTTTTCTCCATTCGACATTCTCAGGAAAGACTCAGCTGGATTTAGGATTATTGCCAACAACAGGAGTGGGGGCAGCAAGATACAGGGGGCGCATTCTGGTGAGGGCAAGAGAGGCCTTTGTGGCCATTGGAGCTGCAGCTTGCAAACCACTTGACCGCTGATGAAATCGCTAAGGATATCATGGGACTACTCAAGAACGCAAGTCTGTGGGCTCAGTTCCATGAATGCTTGACTCCTTAATAGCCTTGAGACCAGTGGCCCCACATTATGCAGATACTAACTAGCAAAAGGAAACCATTATCTTTCAAGCTGAAAGCACCCACCTGGGAGACTGCAGAAACACTTTACCTGTAGTACTTGAAATGAAAATAAGTATTATGTTCCTGTTGTAAGGATTTGTGTCAGGGAAGGGCTGTGGTTCAATGGTAGCTTAGCATGCAGTAGATCCAAGTTCAGTCCTTGGCGTTTCCAGGTAGATCTAGGAGCATCTCCTGTGTGAACCCTTGAAGATCCACTGACAGTTCACAGCTAGGTGGACCAATGGTCTGACTGTAGAAGGGAACTTCCTATGTGGCTCAGTTGGTTAGAGCATGGTGCTGATAATGCCAAGACTGCAGGTTCGATCCCCGTAGGGAACAGCTGCATATTCCTGCAGGGGGTTGGACTAGATTATCCTCAGGGTCCCATCCAGTCTACAGTTCTGTGATTCTATGATAATCCTAATTGACAAACAACACAACTCTGTAAAACCTTGCATAGTCTTCAGATGCTGTAGCAACAAACTACCATTGCTATTATTTATTTCTTCTTTTGGGTATCTTACTCAACCTTCAGCACGTTGCAACAATATAAAAACACAAGATTAAAATCAATTTATACAATTTACAGTCAGAAAAATAAGGTAGTATATGGGGCCTAACTTGTTTAGGGATTTAAACACTACAGTGGTACCTCGGGTTAAGAACTTAATTTGTTCCGGAGGTCCGTTCTTAACCTGAAACTGTTCTTGACCTGAAGCACCACTTTAGCTAATGGGGCCTCCTGCTGCTGCCGCGCCGCCGGAGCACGATTTCTGTTCTCATCCTGAAGTAAAGTTCTTAACCTGAGGTACTATTTCTGGGTTAGCGGACTCTGTAACCTGAAGCGTCTGTAACCCGAGGTACCACTGTAATATGAGCACCTTGAATTGGACCCAAAAAGCGAGCTGGCAACCATTTTTAAACAGTTGGTTGTTGTTTTCCTTTTTATTTCTTTTTTGTTTTTATTCCTGTTATAGTTTTTTAAATGTAACAAACAATGATCACCACACACTTTCCTCCCTCAGGATCTTCTGATCTTCCTCCAGGAAATGGCAGCTCTTGCATTTCTCACGGGGCATATCTAATTCCCAGAGCGAGCCCCTGTCTTGTCCGTCCAAGCTTGAGATCGCCACCATTTACTGATGACTCCCAAACAACTGAGAGCGACTGCTTGCTTGAAAACCAAAAAGCAACACCAGAGGGCAGCAAACTACAAAAGGTAACTTGCACGTATTATTAAACATGAGTTTGAACGTACCAAAGCACAAGAAATTCAGATTGTGAATGTATCTGAGCAAGTGCTTATGGGAGTGTCTCGTACTTATACAAGCTGTGAGCAAATCAGCGTGAAGACGGGGAAAGTGAATATAGCAGGAAGTGACCATAAATTAGCAGCAGAGATCTTGTATGGCTCCCCCCCCCCACACCCCCAATTATAAAATATGAAGAGAACTTTGTTGTGTAGATTTGGCTTACAAATCATGAAGCCTGTATGGAATCATTGGTACATGTACAAGAACTTAAAAGGGATGTTCGTGTGTTTTTGTGTCTTCAAAACACTTAACTGAGTACCTACCTGGAGTGAGTGCTAAATACATAGGTGTATAGTTACAGGTAGGTAGCTGTGTTGGTCTGCTGTAGTCGAAACGAAATTAAAAAAATCCTTCCAGTAGCACCTTTGTTGTTGTTTAGTCATTTAGTCATGTCCTACTCTTCATGACCCCATGGACCAGAGCACGCCAGGCACTCCTGTCTTCCACTGCCTCCCGCAGTTTGGTCAAACTCATGCTGGTAGCTTCGAGAACAGTATCCAACCATCTCGTCCTCTGTCGTCCCCTTCTCCTTGTGCCCTCCATCTTTCCCAACATCAGGGTCTTTTCCAGGGAGTCTTCTCTTCTCATGAGGTGGCCAAAATATTGGAGTCTCAGCTTCAGGGGGCACTCAGGGATGATTTCCTTCAGAATGGATAGGTTTGATCTTCTTGCAGTCCATGGGACTCTCAAGAGTCTCCTCCAGCACCATAATTCAAAAGCGTCAATTCTTCGGCGATCAGCCTTCTTTATGATCCAGCTCTCACTTCCATACATCACTACCAGGAAAACCATAGCTTTAACTATACGGACCTTTGTTGGCAAGGTGATGTCTCTGCTTTTTAAGATGCTGTCTAGGTTTGTCATTGCTTTTCTCCCAAGAGAAGTAGCACCTCCCAAGTAGCACCTTAGAGACCAACTAAGTTTGTTATTGGTATGAGCTTTCGTGTGCATGCACACGTCTTCAGATACCTGATGTATAGGTGTATAGTTAAGGTCTTTTTTCTTGTCCTGAAAGTTTTAGGTCTGACTATTAAATCTACCCAGAAAACATATAGAATAACATAGAAAAGAGGCCTGCTGAATTTTGCCAAAGGCCCATCCTGCAAGCAGGGCATGAGCACAATAGCACTGTCCTAACTTGCAGTTCTCAACTACTGATTGACAGGTACACTGCTTCTAACACTGGAGATAGTACACAGCCTTCATGCCTAGTGGTTTTGATAGCCTTATCCCCCATGAACCGAATCTTGCTGTCTGTGCAAAACCCTGCCCCTGTCCCATTTCTTGCTGGATTTCTATACCTGTGGTTCCTGGCACTGGATACCCAAACCAGCTGCTTGGAGCTGTGTATGGAATTTCCAGCACTGGGCATTGGTACATGCAGTACCCAAAGTGGTGGCTGGTATTCTCAGTTCTGGTCCCTTTTTGCATGGTGTGGAGTGGAATTGAAGAACTAAAGCCGGCCTCACCCCTTTCCCTTTAGGAATGGGAGTGTTGCATTCATGTCCTCTAGTTATCTCAAAAGTGGAGATTTACTGTTCTCGAAGCTTTCACACCAACTTGGCCTCGGCCTGCTACTGTTTGTAGATCTCTCCGAATCAAGGCTGTTGGTCGCTGTACTGCTTCCAGACTTTGATTCTCCCTTCCTAGAGAATTTAGACTGGCTCCCTCCTTGTTGTCTCTCTGCCATTGGCCTTTTTATTCCATCAGGCCTTTGGAAACTGACTTTTTAAGGCAAGGGCAAATATTGTCATGGTTTTCTTTTTGTTATAATCAGTATTTTTAATTGATTTCTTTATATTGTTTTCATTCCATTAGTGTTTAATTAATTGTTAATGGCTAACTTTTCTATGTTTTTTGCTTTTTCTGTTTTGCCTGCTTTTTTGTATTTTTATCTGTAAGCCATCTTAAGTCTCAATCCGAGAAAAAGGTGGGGTATAAATACATATAACAATAATAACAATTTAACCTAATAACAATATATATTATTATATATATTATATATAATATAATATAAGGGTGGCGCTGTGGGTTAAACCACAGAGCCTAGGACTTGCCAATCAGAAGGTCGGCAGTTCGAATCCCCGCAACGGGGTGAGCTCCCGTTGTTCGGTCCCTGCTCCTGCAAACCTAGCAGTTCGAAAGCACGTCAAAGTGCAAGTAGATAAATAGGTACTGTACCGCTCCAGCAGGAAGGTAAACGGCATTTCCTTGTGCTGCTCTGGTTTGCCAGAAGCGGCTTAGTCATGCTGGTCACATGACCCGGAATTGTACGCCGGTTCCCTCGGCCAATAAAGCGAGATGAGCGCTGCAACCCCAGAGTCGTCCACGACTGGACCTAACGGTCAGGGTCCCTTTACCTTTACGTAATATAATATAACCACATAAACAAAACACAGAATCCTTTGCTAATTTCCTCATACATCTAGAAAATTAGGATGCCAAATTCTAAAACCAGCAGTTAAATTTTGCACTTCATTCATTGTTGGCATCCGTCTCAAGAAACAATGGAGTGTGCCTCTAGGGGTAAAGTCAAACCACTGGAGAATCACAGCGCCTGCTGTGGCTGTAGAGACCGGCAACTTCCAACTGCTGCCTCCCTCATTCTACATTCTGACAAAGGTCTTGTTTGAAACATCTCTGCTCATATGATCCAGTGCCTCAGTGCTGGAATAATAACAAGTCCCTCTTCTCCTTACACCTTTCTCCATCAAAAAGTGGACTTTGAGCAGGGCCCAGCCAGCTGACCATAAGAGGCAACGATGAGGCTTACACGGGAGCAGGGCAAGGGTTCAGTAGGCCAGTCCGATTGACTTTTGAAAAACATGGCCTTCAGCTCCGCTACTAGACTCAGACATGCGGAAAGTAGTCCTCGCCATTGGAATCAATAAACGTCTTCCTTGCATGGATTGATACATGTATACTTTTTCTGTGTGTCTGTGTTCCCAGATAAATGACGTGCGGCTGCAAGAAATCCTAGCTGCTGCTTCGCCCTTGGGATTTGCTCCCAGGTCTCCCCTTTCAGCTTGCAACCAGTCAGACCAAGCAGTTGATGGAAGATCTGCTAGGACCCCCAGTGCAATCGAAACGAAAAGCCCTCAAAGTACTGAAGAAGATGAGCTGGATAAAGCCTGCCATGTGCAGTGAATCTGGATTCTGGACTTGAAATGGTGAGAGCAAAGGGTTGTTTAGGAACTGAAAATCCAGAGAGCAGATTTCATTTGGCTGGTTGACATCTGATGCTCTTTTAAATGTGTTGTGGGAGGAGGAGATTACTGGGTTGTTTTTGTTCTTATCTTTATTATGTATTTTGCATTCTTTTATATTGCAATTTTACGTTGCGAACCGCCCTGAGATCTATGGATGAAGAGCAATATACACATTTAATGAATAATAATTTTGTCCATTTAGTTTTTTCATCCACCTCCCAAAATATAATAAAAACCTAAACAAACTATTGCTTTTGTGTGACTTCTTTCCCGATAGTTTTAGAAACTCAAAAGCTTGTCCTGTTTTTGTGACATTTTGGTCTGTCCCAATAAAGGTATTGCTCTTTTGGAGATTTTCTCTTCTTATGAACCAACACAGTTTGTGTGCGACTTAGAAAATAGTTGTCTTGAAAAGGAAAAGGGGGAAGCAAACTACAAGGAAATGGTTGTGTACAATAGGTCTGCTCTGACATCATTTAAAGTAAACCTTTTTGGAACAGTAATTTTCAAATAGGAACACACTGCCTCAAGGACACGCATGCTCCCATCAAGGTTACAAAGTACCTGAGGGATACAGATTAAAGACTTTAGGGAACAGAAATAGCTTGCTACCTGTACAATCCTGCTAAGTGGATACCACCCCCTCACCCCTGCTTTTTTGCTTTTTTTTTTTTTAACCGACTTTTCCTGGAATCGGTGCTTCATTTAATAGTGGCGGCACATAGCTTTCCAATGCTTTAAATCTGTCAGTGTCTGGGTTTGCACAATTAACCATAGTTTATAAGCCAACTGTGAACCCAGCATGGTTTGGTGGTAGTTAATAAGCCATGGTTAAGCTACTGTGCTGGATTTGGAGGATGAAAACCATGGTTTAATAAACAACGGTATAGTAGGGTGCGTTGAATCTTTCAAATTTCAAAAATGGGTACCAGAGTGTTGTGACAGGACTTGGTAATTCTAAAGATATTTTGGCTAAATGAATATAATTCAGTTTTGCCCTCTAAAATGGTATGGCCTAACGCAGGGGTCAGCAACCTTTTTCAGCTGTGGGCCGGTCCACCGTCGCTCAGACCACGTGGTGGGCCGGACTATATTGGGGGGGGCGGGGAGTGAATGAATTCCTATGCCCCACAAATAACCCAGAAATGCATTTTACATAAAAGAACACATTCTACTCATGTAAAAACACCAGGCAGGCCCCATAAATAACCCAGAGGTGCATTTTAAATAAAAGGACACATTCTACTCATGTAAAAACACGCTGATTCCTGGACTGTCAGTGGGCTGGATTGAGAAGGCGATTGGGCCGCATCCGGCCCATAGGCCTTAGGTTGCCTACCCCTGCCCTAACAGTAAAGTGTTGCATGTGAACCAGGCCTGTTTCTCCCAAATCTATGCAGACAAGCATCAAAAGAATGGTAAACTCTAGGGTTGCCATTAGTCCAGAATTTCTTCCCAGCCATAACAGCTCTTGTGAACAGCTTTTGGCGAATTTTTCGAGGGAGAATTTGTCAAAAAAGCTCAACAACCATTGTCTGGATTTTCACTTTTTGAAATATGGCAACTCTACGGTAAGCAGTTCTGCCTACCTAGGAGTTCATTTTGGTGTTTCAAACAACTCCCACACCAAGCACACACACCGATCCTCCAGCTCATTCTAGAAATCCAGCCCAGTTCATTTTAACCCTTGGAAAGTCGAGTGCACGAAGCTCACACCTCTCTCCCTCTCTGCTTTTTCTCTTTCAAACACAGAAGCCAATGAAGAGGAACAGGCATTGCCCACAGCCAGAGGTGCTTTATTCATTTGGGGTGGGGGGGGGGAGCCTCTTAGCAGGCGTTTTGAGCTGTTCCCTCCCTTGTCCAGAGACAGGAGGAGCAGCTTGCAGCGGGAAAAGGCTCTGCAAGAAGTAGGAAACCCCATCATAGAATTGTAGAGTTGGAAGGGATTATGAGGGTCATCTAGTCTAACCCCCTGCAATGCAGGAATCTCAACTAAAGCATCCATGACAGATGTAATCCAACTTTCTGTTCAAAAAATCTCCTGGGATGAAGAGTGTGCCACTTCTTGTGGGAGTCTGTTCCACTGTAGGAACAGTGCTTAGTGTCAGAAAGTTCTTTACTAAGAATAAGAATAAGAATAAGAATAAGAATAAGAATAGTTATTTATTATTTATACCCTGCCCATCTGGCTGGACTTCCCCAGCCACTCTGGGTGGCTTCCAAAAGAATATTGACTGTGATATGTCAAACATTAAAAGCTTCCCTAAACAGGGCTGCCTTCAGATGTCTTCTAAAAGTCTGGTACTTGTTGTTCTCTTTGGCATCTGGTGGGAAGGCGTTCCACAGGGAGGGTGCCACTACTGAGAAGGCCCTCTGCCTGGTTCCCTGTAACTTGGCTTCTCGCAGTGAGGGAACCGCCAGAAGGCCCTCAGTGCTGGACCTCAGTGTCCGGGCTGAATGATGGGGTGGAGACGCTCCTTCAGATGTTTCATCAGAATCTCCTTTCTTGGTTTTGTTTTGTTTTTTAATCCTGTGAACCACCCTGAGACCTGCGGGTATAGGGCACTATATGAAATTAATCAATCAATTAATTAATTAATTAATAATAGCCATCAGTTCGGGGGCGGGGCGGCAAAAACTAATGGAGCTTGCCTGCCTCAGCCGATGTTAATATTCAGCCCTGCAAGCTTGGAATTGCCTTTTAAAATACAGTGGTGCCCCACAAGATGAATGCCTCGCAAGACGGAAAACCCGCTAGGCAAAAGGGTTTTCCGTTTTGGAGGTGCTTCGCAGGACGAATTTGCTATGGGCTTGCTTCGCAAGATGAAAATGTCTTGCGATTCCGGGGTGTGTTTTTTTCACTCCCCACCCCCTTTTTCTAAGGCACTAAGCTGCTAATAGCCTTTTAGCAGCTAATCCGCTAATCCCTTAAGCCTTTAATAGCCGCTAATAGCCGCTAATCCGCTAATGGGGTTGCTTCGCAAGACGAATAAACCGCTAGACGAAAAGACTCACGGAACGGATTCTTTTCGTCTTGCGAGGCACCACTGTACAAGAGTTGGAGTCTGGTGGCCATATTGTACATAAATGTTAAGAGGGCTACACTGTGTTATGCAAACTAAAGTGTTTATTCAGCCTGCTGCCTGTCTAGCAATTTGGCCTTACAAGATGCTGCATAGTCTACCCATATTGGAGGGGTTCTTGGGACATTTTTGAATGTGGGGGGTGGCAGGTTTCTCTCCGATGAAAGGCATAGGGCAACAGTGACATCTGCTGGCAGATTTTGAATTTTAAAAGCCCTATACAGTGGTACCTTGGGTTAAGAACTTAATTCGTTCTGGAGGTCCGTTCCTAACCTGAAACTTCTTAACCCGAGGTACCACTTTAGCTAATGGGGCCTCTTGCTGCTGCTGTGCCGCCACCGTGCAATTTCTGTTCTCATCCTGAAGCAAAGTTCTTAACCCAAGGTACTATTTCTAGGTTAGCGGAGACTGTAACCTGAAGCGTTTGTAATCTGAGGCGTTTGAATGGTTACTACTCACGGGTTGATGTGCCTACTGCTGGCGATATTTCCACAAGGAGGAAGACACACGACACCCCCATTTCATGGGTTGTGCACTTGTTCCTGCCCGTGCATTTCACACTCATTGTTTATTAATATATTAATATTAATATATTAATATAAAAATAGAAAGTTGCTGTGAAGGCAGATGTATCAATTTCTTGGAAATGTTATATTGCTTTGGGGATAACCAAGAGTCTAAAAAGCAAAGCGAAGTAAAACTCAATGACTTTTGTGTAGCCTTGCAATTTCCAACCTGAAACAGAACTGAGCCCAAGGAAAGCACTTTTAAGAGGAAGACCTGATCCCTGCCTTGCAGGCCTTTTCCCGCCTGGCCTGGGAGGGCAGGGCCCAGACTGACTCCAGCTGCAAAAGCTGAGGTTGCTGAACAGACTTGTGGGCTGGGGTGTTGTTGGGGGGGGGGTCAGGATGAAGAAGAAGAAGAAGAGTTTGGATTTGATATCCCGCCTTTCACTCCCCTTCAGGAGTCTCAAAGCGGCTAACATTCTCCTTTCCCTTCCTCCCCCACAACAAACACTCTGTGAGGTGAGTGGGGCTGAGAGACTTCAGAGAAGTGTGACTGGCCCAAGGTCACCCAGCAGCTGCATGTGGAGGAGCGGAGACACGAACCCGGTTCCCCAGATTACGAGACTACCGCTCTTAACCACTACACCACACTGGCTCCCAGGATGTTGCAGTTATTATTTTCTGTTACAGTGGTACCTTGGTTGTGGAACGTAATTTGTTCTGGAAGACCATTCAACTTCTGAAATGTTCAACAAACAAGGCGCAAAGGGCAGTCTGCTAAGTCAATGGGGAAAATTGAAAAAAAACGTAGTGGAAGCCATTCAACTTCTGAGGCACATTCGAAAACGGAAGCATTTACTTCCGGGTTTTCGGTGTTTGAAAACCGAAACATTCATCTTCTGAGATACTCAAAAAACAAGGTACCACTGTATCTTTATGTGGAAATTGTGTTGTGTACTTTTTGATGTTTTATTCATTGTTTATGACTACTTTTGTTATGTTAGTAATTATGTAATTTTTTAAAATGTTGCAATCCGCCTTGAGTATGGTTTGAACTATGGAAAGGTGGCATACAATTGAAATCATGTATGTATGTATGTACTGTATGTATGTATGTATGTATTCATCCATTCAGTGGTGTTGCTCACTTGATGTTAAAGCTTCAGTCAGTGGAACAGGAAAGGAAGGAAAAGTCCCCCAACCCCTAAATTTACTCAAGGGTTGGGAGATCGTCCAGAGCAGATTTAGGGTGGTGGTGGTTATGTATGCATGCATTGGAAGCCAAAGTCAGGCTATATGCATGCAATGCTGGCCTAGGCCTTAAGGCTTCCTGGAGCTCCATCTGCATAACAAAAGACAGAGAGGATTCTAAAACCCTCAAATGACATTGTTAGGAACTGGCAGGCAGCCAATCCCTGCTGAGATAGGGCCATTGTTGTGATTTGCTAATTGCAGCATTAAAGTGACCTATCACAGACTGGGTGTGTGTTTTGCCTTGGCCGGTTTAAGGGATGTGGGTGGCACTGTGTTCTAAACCACTGAACCTCTTGGGTTTGCCAATCAGAAGATTGGCAGTTCAAATCCCCTCGATGGGGTGAGCGCCCGTTGCTCTGTCCCAGCTCCTAACAACCTAGCAGTTCGAAAGCATATCAGTGCAAGTAGATAAATAGGTACCATTGAGGCAGGAAGGTAAGCAGCGTTTCTGTGCGCTCTGGTTTTCATCACGGTGTCTCGTTGCGCCAGAAGTGGTTTAGTCATGCAGGCCACATGACCCGGAAAGCTGTCTGTGGACAAACGCCAGCTCCCTCGGCCTGAAAGCAAGATGAGCGTTGCACCCCTTAGTTGCCTTTGCATGGACTTAACCTTCCAGGGGTCCTTTACCTTTTACCTTTACCTTTAAGGTAAATATACTGGTCCAAGTGCCCCTGTTTGTCAGTCTTGTTCCTGTTGCTGCAATAAATCCTTTTGAGCTGAAATCTGGTCTTGGGTCATGCCTGAACTCACCTACACCTGTGGTCACCAAAAATTGCTTTGCTTCCTATCCTGCAGATGGGAGCTTGACCATCATCTGAGCAAAGTGGTCAGATATAGCCCATGTCGCGGCTTACTTTCAATCGCTGTTTTTTTTTAATGTGTGCAAGCTTTGTACGTGTTATTACTGACTAGTCTTGGCTAGAAATTTATGGACACATTAAGAAGGGAGGATATGGATGGGGGAGGATATTTATTACTTTGTTTTATTGGATTTAACATCAGTATGTAAGCAGAAGCTCTAAAGATGAATGGATGGTCGTTGTCAATGGAAAAGGGATGGTAACAAGAGGCTGGGAGCTTAAATGGGGTCTGCAAAAAGGATTTTGTAAACCGCAGTCGGATTTTGCTCCCAAGAGGAATGCCCTTGTTAGCCAAATTCAGATCCTTCTTCAGCAGTTGGAAAGCAAGGACATAAGTTGTTGTATGAGGACGTGAATTGCCTGCGTCTTGGAACTAGAACTTGTGCTGGTTTTAATCAGAGTGATTTCATTTGCTTTAATAGAGCTATGCTGATTTATACTGGCAATTATACAGGAGCACCGCGCAGTTTTAAATAAATTTATAGTCCTTTTGAAAATAGTCAAGATTAGCTCGTTCCTTTTCTGTCTTTCCTGCGTGGGCTCGGAAAACCCCTTAACGAAGCCAAACAGAGTTGTCTATATGACAGCTCACATTAATGGAATTATAATGATGTCACATATATGAATAAGAATTTCGTTTTCTCTCTTTTCAACTATATAGATGAGGGTTTTTTTTAGCTGTCTCTGATATATAACAACGAGTTTGGCAGGGAGCAGGGTGTATTCCAGTATTTTGGGGGTCTGGGGTTGGTTAGTGTGGTGTAGTGGTTAAGAGCGGTGGACTCGTAATCTGGGGAACTGGGTTCGCTTCCCCGCTCCTCCACATGCAGCTGCTGGGTGACCTTGGGCCAGTCACACTTCTCTGAAGTCTCTCAGCCCCACTCACCTCACAGAGTGTTTGTTGTCGGGGAGGAAGGGGAAGGAGATTGTTAGCTGCTTTGAGACTCCTTAGGGTAGTGATAAAGCGGGATATCAAATCCAAACTCTTCTTCTTCTTCTTCAAAGTGAGCCCAGGCATGGGACACTTTTCAGAACAGCCCTTTTATTCCTCTCTTACATGGGTTGTGTGGCAGCAGTCACTAAGTGGCAGCAGTGTGTAAGCTTGATCTCGCAAGATTTCAGTAAGATATTTGCAGTGGTGGGGGGCACCTCTTGGGCTTCTGCCACCCAAGGTGGCCGCCTCACCAGGCTTCATGGGCAGGGCAACCCTGATTTTATCACCCTGTTTTAGAATTAGTTGCAGGAAAATGCCGAATGATACGGTCATTTTCACCCCCGGTATGGACTTTTTAATCTACTACACTCTTTTTAAGATATCTGACACCAAATTTTTGGTACAAGTTAGTACTGTATACTAGTTCAGCTATGCTTTCCAGAAATATGTCTGGTTTTTTTTTTTGGGGGGGGGGGTTGTCCCTTAGAGTATGATGGCAATCCACCACACTTGGCACCAAACATCTCTCCACTAAAGAAAAAAGCCACACATCTTTTCAGTCAGCACCAGGATCATCTACATGAACTTTCCATATGCACCATATGGATAATCTTCCTAAATCAACTCAGGACACCTGGGGGCAGCAGATAACAGTAGGTCAGTAATATTATACGTGCATCTAAATGGGAAAGGTTCAGGAAAGGCACATTATACATTTTATCTCCAAGGGATATACCATCCTATTTATACTGATTCTAAATATGCTAGCAAACAGATCCTAAATACAAGAGAAGCACAGTTAAGCACAGCAGAATGCTGAACTTAATGATAAACATTAAATAGTCTGTCTGAACAGATCTTGGGCCTTGAGGCCAATGGCTCATTAAGTTAGGAAAGGCAGAAAGAACTGGGGTAAATCTGACTCTTGCCATAAACATTTAAGCTTTTTAGCCTTCAGCGCCTAAATGTGCTTCTCTTATGTCTTTTTGCAACTGCATAGTGTGTGTGTGTGTGTGTGTGTGTGTGTGTGTGTGTGTGTGTGTGTGTAGTAATAGCTTTGTTCCAACCTCACAGTGTTCATCAGTCTAAAACACATTTACTGAAATTTTGCAATAATTAAATATTCCAGGTGGAATCCAATGTCACACTCTTAGGAACGTTCTGTCTGCAGAAGCATTTCAGCCTGTCAGGTGGAATGATCCTCCCTCTTGTGCTGTTCTGGGGTTTTCCCTGACTCCCCTGAGCCAATTTTGGGGGGCATGTGGTGGGAGAGGAGAGAGGGAAAGCCCCAAGGCATAAGCAGAAGTTTTTGTGTGAGCCTTCTGCTGACAGGGCTCCCTAGGTCAGGCATCCCCAAAATCGGCCCTCCAGATGTTTTGGGACTACAGTTCCCATCACCCCTGACCACTGGTCCTGTTAGCTAGGGATGATGGGACTTGTAGTCCCAAAACATCTGGAGGGCCGAGTTTGGGGATTCCTGCCCTAGGTAAATCCCATCCATTCACTCACTCCAGTGTTAGAAACTGAGATATGAAAGCTAGGAGCTAAATTGCACCTTGTACCTAGGTTATGAGCACAACAGCGGAATGTCTAGGTACATTTTTTTATAACGAAAATACAAAGCTGAAAATGAATGAACTGCAGCTAAAATCTTACGTTCAGTTTCACATGGTTTAGTCCTTCCCCTGCCCACCACCCTAATATTCTTAAGAGGGTCTCTTCTCCCGTCTTCAAAGAATAGCTAGAAGTGGGGAGGCAGAAAAAGGTCCCCCTTTCCTTCCATTCTGTAGTTTTAATCTGAATTCTCAGGAGCAGTACTGTACCCAGAGCTCAGAAACTGCTCGCGCCAATGAAATTCCCTGTTGCAAAATGCGCCTAGGAGTGTCAAACGCTGATTCACTCACATTACTCAAACTCCAAACTTTGACTTTTCACCTGCTTCTAGTAGTCAGTGCATTTGGATGGAAATTGATACTGCATCTTCAGAAGAGGGGTAGGAAGCAGGATGAGATACTTTTAGTACAATCCTATCCATCCAATCCTATCCAGGGACGCTGTGAGTTAAACCACAGAGCCTAGGACTTGCCGATCAGAAGATCGGCGGTTCGAATCCCCGCGACGGGGTGAACTCCCGTTGCTCGGTCCCTGCTCCTGCCAACCTAGCAGTTCAAAAGCACGTCAAAGTGCAAGTAGATAGATAGGTACCGCTCCGGCGGGAAGGTAAACGGCGTTTCCGTGCGCTGTTCTGGTTTGCCAGAAGCGGCTTAGTCATGCTGGCCACATGACCCAGAAGCTGTACGCCGGCTCCCTTGGCCAATAAAGTGAGATGAGCGTCGCAACCCCAGAGTCGGCCACGACTGGACCTAATGGTCAGGGGTCCCTTTACCTTTACCTTATCCATGTTTATTTATCCTGGTTTTGGGACCGAGACGGCTCTGGTTGCCCTAACAGATGATCTCCGTAGACAACTGGATAGAGGCGGGTCAGGCCTGCTGATCGTTTTAGATTTGTCAGCGGCCTTTGACATGGTCGATCATGATCTTCTGGACCACCGCCTCGCAGACGTGGGGATACAGGGCATAGCCCATAACTGGCTGTGCTCTTTTATCTCTGGGCGGGGACAGAGGGTGGCACTAGGGAGGGAAATGTCGTCGCGCCACTCCTTGGTGTGTGGAGTGCCGCAGGGCGCAATTCTCTCCCCGATGCTTTTTAACATTTTTATGCGCCCCCTTGCCCAGATTATCTGGAGCTTTGGGCTGGGCTGTCACCAGTATGCTGATGACACTCAGCTCTATCTGCTGATGGATGGCCACACTTGATTCGACCCTGAACACACTGACCAGATGCTTGGAAGCTGTGGCTAGATGGTTTCGTGGGAGCCGATTGAAACTAAATCCTTCAAAGACAGAGGTCCTATGGCTGGGTCGGGATGGCATGGGGATGAGGGACCAACTCCCTTCTCTTGCGGGGGCCCAATTAGTGCCATTGCCTTCCGTTAAGCGTTTGGGTGTAATCCTTGACACCTCCCTTTTCCATGGAGGCGCAAGTTACAGCAACAGCCAAGGCGACATTTTTCCACCTTCGCCGCATCAAGCAGTTGATCCCTTACCTTTCCCGCCCCGACCTGGCCACAGTGATCCATGCGATGGTCATCTCCAGGCTTGACTACTGTAATTCAAGGGGCTGCCCTTGAAGCTGTCCCAGAAACTCCAGCGGATGCAGAATGCTGCAGCGAGGCTCCTCACGGGGTCTCTGCCATGGGAGCATATTCACCCAGTGCTTTTCAAACTGCACTGGCTCCCGGTAGAGTACAGGGTCAGATTTAAGGTGCTGCTTTTGACCTTTAAAGCCCTTCACGGCCTAGGACCCTCGTACCTACGAGACCGCCTCTCCCGGTATGCCCCACGGAGAGCCTCAAGGTCCATAAATAGCAACACCCTAGTGGTCCCGGGCCCTAAGGAAGTTAGATTGGCTTCAACCAGAGCCAGGGCCTTTTCAACTCTGGCTCCGGCCCGGTGGAACGCTCTGCCTCATGAGACCAGGGCCCTGGAGGATCTGATTTCTTTCCGCAGGGCCTGTAAGACAGAGTTGTTCCGCCTGGCCTTTGGCTTGGAGCCAATTTGATTCCCTCCCTCTCTCTCTTTTTTTCTTTCCTTCTCCTCCTGCGTTGAGGCTACAAACCAATGGCCTATCTAGACCAGTGTTCTGTTCTCACGGTGGCCACCGAAAGAAAGAGACAGAGACAGAGAGAATAAAATCATTTTAATGATAATGACCATTTCATTATACTTAGCTTGAGTTTTAACCACAGTTGACTGAAACAGTTGCATCCTTCTTTTTTAAAATGCAGCCAGTTCATTTTCAGCTTCTCCTTGTGCCTCCTGGTCCTTCAATTTATGTCCTTGTTAGCTCATTCACATGACTCTGCTCAAACCAACTTCTTTCAGAACATAAAATTATACTCAATGATGAGAAGGAAGGATTGATGTATTCATTGTGTCTGGAAGTAGCCAGCGATGAGTTCCTACATTATTCATTCCCGGAAAAATTAGCACAAAGACTGGATCAGAATTGTTTTTGCTTTCATCTAGAAAATAGCAATGCTGCATCTGGCAAGTTGATCATTGGAAGGAGGTTGTTCAGATAGTTGCTGACCAGTGGCCTCAGGGTGTTTTAGAGTTCCCCCAAGCCTACTGACCACTCCCTTTTGTGTAAGGATGATGCTGTTACCAACAGTCAGAATGAGTTAACTATTAGTACATAGAATATAAAAAATGTTTGCATGGCGAAATCTAGGATTCAACCGCAATTCTCTTCAGATAGTACAATGATTCAAGTTAAGTTTCATTAATGTTCACAGTACCCTGAATGGCTCTCTACATTGTAAATTTCCTCCCTCCCTTATTATAAAGTCTGTTGTGCTTGTTTGAGTCTGATGCTTCAGAAGACCATTTGTGACTTAAAAAGTGGTGGCTGTGTTGAGACAGCTTCTCCTGTGCTTCAAGCAAGTGTAACAGACAGGAGAATCTGGCAGATGAGGGCAGATGTTCAAATCATCCTTCAGGGCTTGAAAAATTCTTTGCATTTTTACCTAATGAAAACAAAAAAAGGGGGGGTGAAGAGAAAGTTTGTCAGGGCTATAAAAGTGTTGCACACACATATGTACTGTAGTTACATTCCTGTAACTGAACAATGTGGGGCAACAGGAATGTATTCTGTATGGGCCTCGTTGCAATTTCAAAGAGCTTTCAGTTGTCAAACAGTGCCTCTAGATATTCTGGAATAGGTACGAATGCCAACACCTACACATTTGCCAACACCCACACATTTTGCTTTATCCAAGTCTGGCTCCTGGCCTCTGGAACCAATGCCCAACATCGCTTTGAGCACTTGTTTCCTGCCCCTCCACCTGATGCCATGAGGGCAAAAATCACTTGGGACTCCACCAGATAAGACCAGAACCACTGTACCACAGTGCCCAAATTCCCATCCTATGGAGTCAGTCCAGAATCAGGAGCAAGGTTGCAATTCCTCTATCATCTATCCAAGTGACCAAGGCCGACTTGAACATGTATTGAAATGGTTCTAGAGAACCCATGTCATCCATGAATTCCTGCAGCTGCCCCATCATGGCTCACTCCAACCCCTATCCTAAAAAGGCAGTATTTGTGAGTGGTCAGTAATTAGTCCAGACCAATAGGTCCAGGGACAGCTTCTTTAAGAGTGGTGGTACCACCATCTCATTCAAGGCAATAGAGACAATCCCCTCCCTTAATGAACTGGTAACCATTGAATGTCCTTCTCCCTGCCACATATGAATCATCTATTCCTTGATTTAGATGTCTTGTGATTACATATATTTTTGTCCAGACTTTCCACAATCCATAAGGTTGGACCCTGCTGTTTCTGAATTATTGTTTTACATGTTTTTATAATGCTGTTTGTGATATTGTTTTATTGTATTCCTGTTAGTTTTGTATACTGCTTTTAAATATTCAAAATATTTTTAAATGTTAATTACTTAAAATATTTTTAGAAATGCTTTTGAATAAATGAACAAAACATCTGGAGGGCATCAGGTTGGCATAGACAGACCTATGTCTTGCCAGCTTGACTCCCAGAAAGTTCACCTGCCCCCTCACCACATTTCCCTGCATTTTATAGATCCATTTTTGTTGTTTAATATCTGACTTAATGTGCTATTCAAGAATCATAATGCAAATACCTGTCCTTCCTTGTCCTTTCTCAGCCTTGGCTCTTGAATTTAATATCAAGAGCAGTATGCAGCAATCTAAATTTTTACCTGATACCCTTAGAAACAATTTATGGGGAAGAAACAAAAAAACAAGAAATCCATCTTTTGTCACAATTGTGGTTGTTTCCTCATTTGCAAGTGTTTCCATTATGTACTTTTGGAGGCCTGAAATTTATTAATGTCACAGAAACAATTGCTCAAATTCAAATGGCCAAAGAATCTCACTGAATGGAAGTCGCTTGTGTTGATTGTCATATGTGAGGCAATTCAGGTGCGATCCTGGAAGCAACAAGCTGAGCTGAAATTTCTCAGAAGACTTTTTACCCCCATGAGAAATATGCTGAGGTTTTCCTCTCTCACTCTTCTTCTAGAGAAGAAGGTGAGAATCTTTCAGGACCTTCTCTGTATATTATTCGCTATTGTTTTCTGGCAGGAGACAAACACAAACCCCTCACCCTCCATCCTGGAATGACACTAGACTCAGTACAGTATGAATGATAGCTAGGCTGCCAACACGGTGGCAGCTGTTGTCGCTTGCAGCAGCAGCAAAAATAAAAAGTAAAGAACCTTTTGGTGGAGCGGGGCGGGGGAGAAGGCATGCATAAGAAAAGCCCCGCTGGATCAGACCAGTGGCCCATCTAGTCCTGCATCCTGTTCTCATTGACCAATCGGATGCCTGTGGAAAGCCTGCAAGGAGGACCTGAGCGCACAAGCAGTCTCCCCTCCTGCAGTTTCCAGCAACTAGTACTCAGAAGTATACTGCCAGTGGCGTAGTGTGGGGGGGTGCAGGGGGGGCCGGCCGCACCAGGCGCAACATCGGAGGGGGGGGCGCTCGCACTCGAGTGCTAAAATCCATGGGTTAGGGGGCGCAAATTACTTGCCTTGCCCCGGGTGCTGACAACCCACGCTACGCCACTGCATACTGCATACTGCATACAACCGCAGAGGAAGAACATAGCCACCATGGTTTCTGGCCACTGATAGCTTTGTCCTCCACAAACGTGCCTAATCCTCCCTTATAGCCAAGTTGGTGGCCATCATCGTGGGAGGGAAATGAGCTGCATGAAGGTGTGTTTTTTGGATAGGAGACTGAGCATATAAAAAAATACAATCAATATTAAAATTAGTTAACACAATTGATCTATTTGAAAACAAGCAGGTCAGCACACATCAAAATAGCCTTGCTGATGGTCAACGCATTACATTTCCGGCCCTCACAATTGTGCACAATAATTATGGGCTGTTTGTTGGCTTAGTTTCACACTTCACTAAGTTCTACTTTACTAGGATTGCCATATTTTAAAAAATGTAAAATTCCTGACACCCCAAAGTTAATGAGCCCCAGCATATCCAAGAGCCGATTCTTCTTCTTATTAGAGCAGGGAAAGAAGGGATTCCCCCCCCCCCAAAAAAAAATTATTATCATTTTAAAGCATGAAAAAAAAACGGGAGACCCCCCCCCCAAATGAAAATGGTCAGGCCCTATTGCACCCCTTTCTCCAACACGCCCCCCCACCTTACTTTCCTCTCTACTGCACCCCAGCCAGCTGCTCAGGCCCCCAACAGCCCTCAGAAATGTGTAGTGAGGCACTGCAACCTTTCTCACAGCCAGTTATGTTCCCCTTCCTCACAGTTTGCTGCCCTCGCTATCCAGGCCTATCCAGGTCTCATTTAAACTCTTTCCTGCGCGCACGCACACCCTGTTTTCTGCCTTGATGGTGCTGCAGCTGAAAGTGGACAGGGGCCATGAATGGCTGCAGCCCACCCTGGCAACATGAAGATGTGTTTGCCGCCATGTACCTGATGGGTGAGCCGAACCAACACCGCCACCTCAACCCCCTTAGGCGAGGTGGCCGTGCCTGCAGCTCCTGAGTGCCCAGCTGCAGACCCCCTCTTGCTGCTTCTGCCACCGTGACTCTGCGGGACACCCCTGGCATGGAGTCCCTTTTTCAACCAGCTTGGGGCGGCTAGATTGCTGTGTCGCCTTTGTCTCTCCATAGCCTCCTCACTCCCCCCCCCCCCCCGGCTAAGGGAAGTGACGTTTTGTCACTTCTACTGCTGCTGGGGGCAGCCTCCCCAGGAAATAAAAAAACAAAAATGAGGGGGGGGGATGGGTTGGCATACATTCGGGAAATTCCGGAGATTTCTTAACATTCAACAAATTTCCCCGGATGCTATTTTAGGCGTCCAATTTCTGAACAGTGGTACCTCGGGTTAAGAACATAATTCATTCCGGAGGTCTGTTCTTAACCTGAAACTGTTCTTAACCTGAGGTACCACTTTAGCTACTGGGGCCTCCCGCCGCTGCCGTGCTGCTGCCGTGTGATTTCTGTTCTCATCCTGAAGCAAAGTTCTTAATCCGAGGTACTATTTCTGGGTTAGTGAGTCTGTAACCTGAAGCGTCTGTAACCTGAAGCGTCTGTAACCTGAGGTACCACTGTACAGATCTGGAATTTTCCAGATGTATGGCAAGCCTAACTTTACTGCTTCCTGTCCAGAGAAACAAACAATGCTATATTGTGCCTGTGTGAATTGTAAAACACTTGCAATGTTCAACAGATACTCATTACATAAAACTGACAATCTCAGCTGTAACTATCATTGCCGACTCAGAAGTTAAGCTGTGTCCAGCTGAGCTAATCCATTCTATGTGTGTATATGAAATAAAATAATATAATATTTATGCACAATGAACAAAAAAATAGCTATTTCTTTTCCACTGGCACTGCAGAAATATTATTCTCTTTCAGGACCGCATTTAGGCTAGATTAGTATGCCTGGACTGTCTGACAGGGGGGGAAATGGGTTTATTTTGGGATTTAAATGGACACTTTGCTTTGGTTGCTGTGGAAACCCTAGGTTCATTTAGGGACTTTAATAGTCCCTTCCACAGGGTTGCTGTGAGTACTTCTTCACATAATTAATCTGTGGATTCCTAGGATGTTGCGATGACGACGCTTACTAATATAATAGTATATATAGGTAATTGGTTAAAATACATGGAAGAGCAGTATAGAAATGACTACAAAGTCATAATACCAAAAGTACATCCTCTATGTTCATAGACAGTACACTAAATTGTTAATAACAATAATTTATTATTTATACCCCAGCCACTCTGGGCACCTCCCAACAGAATATTAAAAACATGATAAAACATCAAACATTAAAAACTTCCCTCAACAGGACTGCCTTTAGATGTCTTCTAAAAGTCAGATAGATGTTTATTTCCTTGACATCTGATGGGAGGGTGTTCCACAGGGCAGGTGCCACTACCAAGAAGGCCTGGTTCCCTGCAACCTCACTTTTCACAGGGAGGGAACCACCAGAAGGCCCTTGGAGCTGGACCTCAGTATCTGGGCTCAATGACGGGGATGGAGACGCTCCTTCAGGTATACTGGGCCGAGGCCGTTTAGGGCTTTAAAGATCGGCACCAACACTTTGAATTGTGCTTGGAAATGTACTGGTGTTATATGTTATATGGTCTCAGCAGCCACTCCCAGTCATCAATCTAGCTGCTGCATTCTGGATTAGTTGTAGTTTCAAAGCTAGTTAGGCTATTGATGATCCAATTTTTATACTTTCTCGTTTCTTTTCCTTTTTTCCCTTACCAATGTGGCACATTTGGAAATAGGGAGGGAGGTGACTGGGAACAATGGGAAAAAAGGCACGGCTACTTAGGGTGAAGACATCTCTCTTCTTGCACACTTGAAATATTTTAGTGACTCAATTAAAATACAGCCACCCTGCCTTTCTGTTCTACCCAACTATTCAAGGTGAGCAATATAATAATGAGTTAAAAACAAATCCAATATATCAAACTAAAATCTCAAAAAGAAAACATGTTAAATAACAGCAGGGAAAAAATGATGATGCCAGAATTGGAAGATTCCTCAAAGGTTGTCAAATCCAACCCCCAGCCAATGCAGAAAATCTATTAGTGGGATTTCTTTACAGTGAATAAATGTGGGATTCCTTGTCCCCTTGTTTCTTGTAGAGAGAAATGCTGAGCTACGAGATCAGACCACAGAAGCCGTAAAATAACTGCTGTGCCCTCACCTTACTCAGTTATATATAATTTTTGTGCAGTTTTGGGTGAGGGAGGACTTTTGAGATGCTGTATGTTTAAAGCCATTACACAAATAGCAGCAATATGAGGCAACCCTCTCATTTAACTCCACAGCTTTCCCAGAAAGAATTTACTGAGAAAGACACCTCACAGAAAACAAACCAGGATTGCAGCTCCTGAGCTTATTACCATCCATTGCACAAAGTAGTGTGCACTTTACAGATACATCTTGGTGGCTAATTTAAAAAAAAAAAAAGGGGGGGGGAGCTCTTTCTGCTTTGCTGGATTGTTGGCGTTACTTACCCAGGTAGGCTCAGTAAAGTTCTCAGAAATATTTATCACAGACATATTATGGCCTCTTCTGCTGAAACGTGTTCAAGTCATAGATTCTAAGGCTGCAGGTGATAAATGTTCCTTAATAGCTCATTATTCTGCTCTGCAAGTGACTCTTTATGAGGACAATGAAAAGTAGACTTCAACATATATCAGTGTCCAAGCAGAGCAACTTAGATTGTAACCCTAAACACACTTACCCAGGAGTAAGGCCTATTGAATACAGCTGGACTTACTTCTGAGTAAGCATGCATAGGGTTGCACTGTCAATATACAACATACAATGGGGGAGTGCAACCAAATAAGAGGATGTTAGACAAAAATGTGTGGATTTATTGACGAATATTGACAACTGAAGATGTAAAACACAAGAACATATGGAAGGGAATACTCATGGCTTGTGAAGGAAGTAGAAGTATCCTAAATCAGAATCATCTTTTTAAACTACCCATTAATTGGATTAAGTTCTAAGGAAGTGCTTAAAATCCTGTCATAAAAAGAACTTATAAGTGCACCAAATGTTTTGGTGTCTGGATTTAAAGTAGTTTTTTGTAGACGGGCAGAATATTCTCTAGGAGAAAAGGAACATTTCAAGAATGTTCACCTTTTGTGTGTTTCCACAATAGATGTAGCTACAAACACACACAGACACAAAGGGGTATACACCTGAGTCAAATAGGATTCAGAATGCAGCAGTCTGATTGGTCCTAGAAAAATAGGATTCAGAATGCAGCAGTCTGATTGGTCCTAGAACAATAGGGTCCAGAATGCAGCAGTCTGATTGGTCCACAGGAGCCACCCAATCCAGCTCCAGGTGGAAGTGAATCCGCAACCTGATTGGCCTACAGGTGAATCCCGGAATTAGCCAATCACATGGGGCCCATTGTGTAAATAATGTATATAAAGCAGACATTCCATTCCTCCTCACCACTATGAGCTGAATAAAGAGCATGAAATCCACTCTCGACTCCGAGTATATTTCAATAATGTACAGTGGTACCTCAGTTTCCGAACGTAATCCGTTCCGGAAGACCGTTCGAGTTCCGAAACGTTTGAAAACCGAAAACTCAATATGGAGGCCTCAAAACAGAAAACTCAAAACGGAAAATGCCGTACTGTTTTTAACACTTGTTTGGGAGCTGCCCAGAGTGGCTGGGGAGGCTCAGCCTGATGGGCGGGGTATAAATAATAAATTATTATTGTTATTATCATTATTTGGAAGCCGACTTGAAAGTTCGACTTCCGAGGCACATTCAAAAATGGAAGCATTTATGGCGCTTGAGTTCCGAAACGTTTATCAACAGAGACGTTTTAAAACAGAGGTACCATTGTATATACATAGAAACATAGGAAGCTTCCTTATACCAAGTCAGACTGTTGGTCCATCTAGCTCAGTACTGTCTACACTAACTGGAAACAGCTTTTTGGGATTTCAGGCAGAGCTCTCCACCGGCCCTACCCAGAGCTGCCAGGGATTGAACCTGGGATCATCTGCAAAGCAGATGCTGTATCACTGAGCTGCGGTCCTTCCGCTAACAAATATACAACTTTGGTACAACAAAGAAAGAAGAAGAAACCCACCCAAGTTTCATAGTATATTGTCAAAGAATTGTATTTGTGTGTAGGACCAACCCAAGGCATTTTGGCACCTGAGGTGAATCACAAAATGGCGCCTCCCCTGCCAGGGAAGAAGGAGTGAGTGAAGATCTACATCAGGAACAAGGGGAAAAGAGGGAATAGGAGCCTGTTCTTTTAAGAAACAGTGTGAACCCTGGAGAAAGAAAAACAGGAGGTGTCTCAAGGAATCACAGAGTCCAAAACTCATGGCTGTTTAGTCAGAAATAGGTTTCACAAAGGTGCTTGCATTCAAAGGCACGATCCTGCTGTGACATGGCTCAAAGGATAGGAGTCATTCTTGGGTGCCCTGCGGGCAGAGGATTTGCAATGGCAGCTCACGAAGTTTCAGCTGCAATGGTAAAGATCAACAGAATTTATTTCACTGTTCGCCAGGAGCAGCCCAAGCCATTTTGCAGGGATGGTGCATTCCCCATTCTGTGCCCAAAATCTAACTAAACTGGTAGTTGGATCTTACTTCAGCAATGGTGATAAAACAAAGTCTTCAACCGCACTTGAGGGCAGCAAGCTAGCTTAGAAGATGCAGGGCAGATCACATGGCATGCATTTCTAGCCAATTTCCGCCCCTCAGAATTTGCCACCTGAGGCAGCTGCCTCACTCTGCCGACCCTGCTTGTGTGTGTGTTTGTTTGTGTATGTTTGTGTGTATTACTTGAAGGTCAACATGTTCAAATATCAGATCTTTCAGTGCGATCATATCAAAATGTCTTCATACCATGCAGGATTTGACCTCAAGAGGGGTGAATTCAGAACTGCCTAGCCAGTGACAATATAAATCCATTCATTTTGATGAACCATTTTACGAAGTGCCATTATCTAAAAAGAAAAATAACCTAAAATTCTTCCCTGATTGTGCTTTAACAGATTTTGTACAGCCCACTAACTGTTACTCACACTAATGTCTGAACACTATCGTCACCAAAACTACCCATTCCACTTAGAATGACACAAAGCCACTCTACAACCTAATTACTTTGCAATTATCTAGATTACCTCTTAATCGTCCTTTATAGTGAACATAGTTAACTCCCACATAACCTCTTGTTTCAGGGAACACTGTCGAAGAACTCTAGCGCTTAACAACAAGATGAGACAGCCCTGTGGTTTTAGGATATCTAGTGCAATTTGCAGCTGTTTCCTGGTTTGCAAAAAAACACACCAAAACAACAACAACAAACAAACCCCACCCACACAATCCCAGTTTGTTTTGGCAATTTGGTGTGCTGGTGCTGAGTGATGGCAAACCTGAAATGGGAAACTGATTTTGGAGCTGGCACAAAGAATATCTACAAGATGGTTCAAGGGGAAGTGGAAGGCTGCAGATTTAGTTTACACATGTGGTGTCTTCCCTTCCCCCCCTTTTTGTTCTATGTCCATTATGGGAGGACACTTAGCTGGCCAGCCACTTGCAAGAGTTCTGCTGGCAAGTGGTTTCTGATGGGCAGCCAGTGGCGATGATTTCCAACCTCCCAAAATAGGTTCTAGGTGGAAGTCATAGTAGAAACCTACATAGTGCATCTTTTTGGAGCAGGGAACTCATCAGTGCTCCATCAGCAGAGCTTTCATTCTGGGTGACCAGCTCCTTAATCTCCATTACTCTCCCCCTGCCCCTGAGACAAGGAATCAGAAGGAATCCACTGCTCCACCATACTACATACATACCTCCCTCTTCTTCTCTCTTCTCAGAATTACCTCATCTTCCTGGAAATTGGTAAAATGCCCTTTTCCAACTCACCCTCTATGAGTTGAATTGGGGTATTTGATTGGGGTAGGGAATTTTCCATCAACCCTAATAATATCCTTGTGGGTTTCCTGAAAGCATGTGGTTGGTCACTATGAGAACAGAAAACTGGACTAGATAAGTCTTTGGTCTGAACTCAGCAGGCCTCGTCTGATGTTCCCAGAAGCTGAGAAAATAGTCATAACCCGGTGTCCCATAATTGTGGAATCATTTTAAAGCAATAATGACTATGCAGGAAATCAGTTTATGTTAGATAAGCATAAACAGGAGGGCAACAACTGCAAACATTTGTGAGCTGAGGGTTTGGAGGGCAGGGATACAGAAGATTTTCATGAGTGAGCCACCCTGCTCCACACCATGTCAGTAAACTGTAGTGTCACCTGTCTTAGGTGGGACACTTTGCAGTTTTGCCCCACCAAACCAGCTGCTACTGCATGCTGGTCAAAAGTTCCTGCAGTATTCCTCCCCTGCTAGGGTTGCCATATTTCAAAAAGTAAAAACCAGGACACCCCGGAAGTTGTTGAGATTTTCTTTTTTACACACACACACACACACACACACACACACTTTTTCCTTGCCAAAGATCCAGGACAAACCACCACCTGCCGAAAATTCCCCCCAGACGTCACTTCCGCCTTTCAAATCCCAGTAGTGTCCAGGAAAATCCAGTCATATGGCAGTCCTATCCCCCACTTCTGTTGCTGCACCATGGACAGAACAAGCAAGAGTTGGACTTGTTCCACCATCCAGATCTGGGTTCGCGGTTTTTCTCTCTCCAAACGAATAAACCTAGTATTTCAAGATTGTTTCAGGAAACAAACAAGCTGGACTCTGTATTGCTTTGTTTGCCATGCAACAGGAGCAGGGGAGGAGCACCGCAAGCACTTTTGAGAAGCGTGTACCAGCGCACTGCTCATTCACATCAAACCACTGGTGATGTGTGAACTGGACCAACGAATGCATCATTAACTGAGATTTGCATTACGGCGAACAGTGCTATGACTTTTTCATTTTGGATTACAAGACTCCCTCCCTGATCCCCCCCATAACATTTTGTATTTTTATTTGAAGATGCAGCCACGCCTGGTGCTGCCTTGTATCTGCCTGGTTCCTCTTAACATGCACTTTGCACCATCAAAGCAGGTTTCGAGGAAGGCCCTTTGAAGCCAAGTGGACTTCAAAGTTGGTGGCAAGGCTTTGTAGTTCAGCTCATGCATCTAACTGACTCGTTTCTAAAACTGGAGGATTACAAATCCTCACTGGCTTTATCTGTTGCTTCAAACAGGAGAAATGCATAGTGGCAGGCTTGCTTTGCAATAAGGGCCTTCCTTCACTTAAAGGACGACCTGGACAGCTGCATTCTTCATCAAATGCTAAGTTACATTATCGGTTTATCGCCAAGGGGAGGGAAGGATTGAGGTTGGGGTTTTTTTTTTTTGCCTGCATCACATATAATCCACTCTGAAGCTGTTAATTCATTCATTAGGCACTTAATTGTATTCTCTTTTTAATTAAAAAGGGTAGCAGCCCAAATGGTATATATTGTTATTTGATCTACGTAGATGCAGGGCTACTGCACTGCTGGTAACAGCCCGTTTAATTACACACACAGGGAGACACAAATGTGTTTGTTTGTGTGTGTGTGTGTGTGTGTGTGTGTGTGTGTGTATGCTCACCTCATCAAGGTCATACCTTCTCTTTCTAGTGTGCATCTGAAATACATGGCTCACTGCCCTTAGAAAGAGAATGAAAAATGTACATCAGCAGAGACATGAAAGAGAGCCAAAATAAAGCAATGAAAACAGCAACAAGAAAAATAGATGCTGGCCTATTTTTCAAAGCAGTAAGGAGAAATCCTGGTTCTACCCTAGGATTTCCACTTTAATGTTATCAAAAAAAAAAGTAAGGGCCACCGCCATAGAAACAACTTTAAGGTTTTCTTCACATATTATGTTTGTGTAATACATAAGAAGATCTACAGAGCAGTCCTACGGATGTCATTTCAGAAGCAAGTCCCTTTCACTTCAGTGGAGTTTACTCCTGAGTAAGTGTGTACAGGATCACAGAGACAGCACGTGTACAGCTTTGCACCTAAACACTTTATTTATTAAATGGAGGGGGGAATAATTCTTGGTGCTTTGTGCATGGAAATAATTACTGCCAAGTACTCCTGGAGAGCCAGTGTGGTGTAGTGGTTAAGAGCGGTAGTCTCCTAATCTGGGGAACCGGGTTCGTGTCTCCGCTCCTCCACCTGCAGCTGCTGGGTGACCTTGGGCCAGTCACACTTCTCTGAAGTCTCTCAGCCCCACTCACCTCACAGAGTGTTTGTTGTGGGGGAGGAAGGGAAAGGAGAATGTTAGCCGCTTTGAGACTCCTTAAAGGGAGTGAAAGGCGGGATATCAAATCCAAACTCTTCTTCTTCTCCTCTATAGTTATTGACTCTTTTCCTGAGGTATCACACTTTGACCAGTTGATTTACATCTTGTGCTATGTTAACTTCTGATGTTGAGATTGAAGTGTGTTTGGTAGGCTTTGTTAGTGTTTTGTAGAGAAATATATACATGACTTAAAAGCATTATGGATAACAAAAAGAAAAAAACGAGCAACACAAAATGGTGAAAACTATGGAAAAACTAGAGGTCGCCTTTATGGCTATCTTGTGGGAACCCATCCTTGAAAGATTCCATGTTGGAAGTGTCAGCCTACGAGAAGAAATGCTAGATATTTGTGCTTGAGCCCATTTGCTGGAGTATTTTACCGCCTACATTGCTACTTTGTGTGAAAGTTTTCAAAGTTTTGAGGAAGAAGTACTTGACCTTAGTGATGTCATGAGTAGAAATCATGTCTTCAACAGCAAAAAAACCCTAAACACTTCCACAAGACCATGTCTGATGAAGCATGAGAAAATAAAGTTGTTTTGGAAGGCTCTCCAAAGTTCAGTGCAGAATCATTTTATCCAGTTATTAATAGATTACTCACTTGCATGAAGTTCACATATTAGTGCCTTCAAAGTTGCACTCGGCAAGTTTCGATTCCTCAGCAATTTGACTGAGATGTCGAGTGAAAACATCTTCAATGCTGCTACAGATTTACAAGAATGTTACCCCAAAGCCCTTGTTAAATAATTTCCTTAAGCATTTTTTTTCCAGTTTAAGTGTCTTGTGAAACTGTCATGTTTGCCACTGCCTTCCCTAAACATTATATGAGATAACAAAATGGAGAGAGCTTCTCTAAATGTAGATGTTGCCCTCTGAATTTACTTGTGGTTGCCCATCACCAACTTCAGTGTCGAGAGGTGGTTTTCAAAAATGGCACAAAGAAAAAATGAAGTAAGGGCAAGCATGCTGAATGCAAGACTAAACACTTTGGTGCTGATGAGTACAGAAGCAAGTCCTCTGTGCAGCGTAGCGTTTGAGAACATAATCAATGACTTTACAGAAGCAAAGGCAAGAAAGGTCAACAGTGAGGTAAAGCTTCTTTTCTGTCTAACTCTTCATCATTTCACCGGGTACCAGACAACATATGTGCACCGTTAATTTTTAGGCACCTAACTCGCAACATTTCTTTTTATACTGCAGTTTTCTAGTGCATTGTCTGCCATTGTTTTATTTTTACTGCTGTGTTGTTAGTGGGTTTTGAATTTTTATACTGCAACAGACACATATCTGAAAGGTACAGTTCTGAAAACCCATGATTGACTGGTCCAAAAACATTCAGAAGTTCACAGATTAGCCACCCTTGAATTAATTAACGATTAGAAAAAACCGAGTACTCACTCCTTGCGGAAACAGCTTCTCCTCAAAATGTCACTTGCAAGTTCCTGGAGAAAGTGAAGGTACTTCAACTCTTCTTCTCTTCATAAGCATGAAACAGGATACCAAGATTAAATTAAATAAATACTGCTTAAATTAAAGAAATACTGCTTTTTATGCTTTACCAATTTTGCTAGCAACTTCAAGTACTTTAGATGAAAGGCAGATCAATGGGCATGACCTGTCAAATTTAAGCATTTTGTAGACCCACTGATTTGAATGCGACAATAAAGCTAATAGGTGTTACTCTTGCATTTATTTATTTTTAATGTTGTGATTGCTTCAAATACCATGAAGCATTTCAGAGGCCCTGGCTTCAACTCATGCCATGTCACCTCTGAAATTCCAGAAATCTATCTGACTCCCCACTTTAACACATACCCCTATTAGATATGCCGAACCTGAACATACTAAAAAGGGCCCCATTTGCAATATACATTTAAAGCGGTACCATACCACTTTAAATAGTCATGGCTTCTCCCAAAGAATCCTGGGAACTGTAGTTTGTTAATGGTGTTGAGAGTTTTTAGGAGACCCTCCCCATGTCCCCTCACAGAGCTACAATTCACAGAGTGGTTTAACAGTCAATCCCTCTTCCCAGGGAGCCCTGGGAATTGTAGTTATGTACCATGAATGGAGTACAACTCAGTACCCTTAACAAACTACAGTTCCCAGGATTCTGTGCAGGGAGCCATGGCTGTTTGAAGTGGTACAGGACTGTTTTAGATGTATAGTGGGGTCTAGGGCTATTGGTCCCTTCAGCCAACTTACAGGCTACTTCACAGCCTCATGTAAGTTACTGCACTAAAATCCTTTAATTGCCAGTGATAGAACAAGATAGAACCAGTTGCAGGCTAAGTCTGCTCTGTCCCTGAGGCACAAAATGTCACATCAATATGGGAACTAAGTGAGAGAATCAGGAAATAAGGCAGGAGGAGAAAGTCAGTGACACAAAAGAAAAACATAGTTTGAAGGGAACACACCTTCAACCAGCAAGGAAATCAATGCAGAGAGTAAGGAGTTAGAGCAGGAAAGAAGCACAGCAGCGGAAATGATATTTATTTTGAAGAAATAAAGACTTCAGTTTTACATAAGTCCAGACTCTTCATTAATAGTAAACTCCTTATCCAACTTTGACTGTACTGCGGACTATGAACCAGACACATCCTCCTCCTTTTTCCTTGTACGCCTATATTGTACTGATCACTGACAAGATAAAAGTTACAAAGACAGAGAGAGGATTTGTCCTGCAAACAAGATGCTGGACTACATAACCATTTGGCTTTTGGTGTGACCCAGCAGGCCTCTTCTGAAGTTCTTATAACTCAGTTATCTTCATATTCCAGGTTGTCTGAATCTTTTATAAGCATTAGGTTTTTAGTATTGCATTACATAGGGACGGGTGTGTTGCTGTTATTATTATGATTATTATTAAATAATGTACAATATACTTACTTTGCAAGAAGCAGTGAGTGAAGAGAAATTGAGTTATGTGGGTGTTTCTACAATGGACAAAAAGAAAACAAGCAATTGCTTTATATTCTAGTATCGCTTAATCTTGTATTTTGTAATTCTACAATAGCTAGCTTCCTGCTAGATGCATTATGTGAACCAACAGTGGTCTAACCACTGTTTGCTTTCTAGAAAAGTACCCTCTTTTAATAGGGAAGCTCATAAGGTACACAGTGTGTAGGCATGCACAGAGAAGATGTCCTAGGAATCAGTATGAGGAAAGGTACTTGAGAACTGATCATAAATCTCTCGGGTGCAGTTCTTACAATATAAACCACACACTCCTTGCATTTATTTGTTTGTTTGTTTTACATGTCAATATTGTTTACAAAAGAAGTGCACTACATATCAAATTTGAGCCTGCTTTCTGCTTGAATGTAGATAACAAAAAATACTTATTATTTTAAATAAAATAGGGCAAATCCTCAGGTACAGGCAGCTCCCATTTTGTGACCATTCAAAGCATGTGCAGGTCATTTTCTGACCCGGAAGAGGGCAGGGCATAACAGGGGAAGGGTGGGCTTATGCAACCCTTTGCAGAGTCGGGGTTTGCCTGTATAAACTTCAGAGTTTAAAATCTGTGAGTCCCTGATCAAATTTCACAATAGGTTCATAAGGGAGGAGTCCTTCATGCTGTTGGGAAGTTTTTTTGAGCCAGTGGAGACTTTCAGCAGTGGAACAGGAAGAGAAGGGATTTCTGCTGATTCTCCCTCCCACTGCAGTCGCCTGACCCCCCTCCCCACCCCACAGTCTGCTCCAAAGGGTTGAGGGACCCTTCAGAACTTCAGTGGAGGTGAGGTGGGGTTGTGGGACAGAGAAAGGATCAGCAAAAATTGCCTTCATTCCTGTTCTGCTGAAAGAAGACTTCACTGGATCAAGGACCTTCTGACAGCATGAGGGTTACAATTGCGCTGTTTCTGATCTCGTGAAAAATAAGCGAAAACCCAGGCAAATTAGTCTCCCAATGGTGCCCTATTGCCCGTTGTTTTACCAAAGAGGCAAAAATATGATGTTCATTGTTGAGCCTTGCTTTGAAAGGTGCAAAACAGGTCTGGAAATTTTTGCTTAGGTAGGAATAAGCTAACCACACCATTTTTATACCAGCTCAGGAAGGCATTTATGATTACACATGTGCTTTTGTGATACCTTAGGAACATAGGAAGCTGCCTTAAACTGAGCCCACAATTGGCCCCATCTAACTCAGTATTGTCTACACTGACGAGCCCTGTATCCCAAGGGTTTCAGGCAAGGAGTTTCTCCCAGCCTTACTTGGAAATATCAGGGTTTGACTCCCTTCTGCATTCAAAGCAGATGCTCTAATACTGAGCTACAGTCCTTCCCTGCATTCTGAAACTGCTCTTATTTTCCATTTTTTTTTAAAAAAAAATTGCATTAATCAGGAAAAGTAAAAGGAGAAACTTTACGTTCAGACATTTTCCTTTGCTATTTTCTTAAAGGGTAAAATATGGCAAAGTGAAAGGATATTGTGTTCCTCAAGATCTCTAACTACATTACTTTAACTGAACATATTGTTTGTGATTTTATGGTCTCTTTTTTTGCAGGGAGAATACTGGGTTGGGTGATTCAGCAATTATTGTTGGGTGATTCAGCAGTTATGCTTTTAAACACCTATTGTCATATCCTTTAGGGACAGCTCAGTCAGTAGAGCGTGAGACTTAATCTCAGGGCTGTGGGTTCAAGCCCCATGTTGGGCAAATGGATTCTATGATTCGACTGTTTATTTTAAGGCTAGGCCTGTTTTAGATCAAAAAGGGCCACTCTTATCACCCCCCTTGAAATACTAGATTTCCTAAGTACAATTTTCAATTGCTTTCATAACAGTTTGACTTAACAGACCTAGTAACATTATTCACTGTGTTTTAAAAAAACTTTAGCCATTCCTGATGCATTTCTATCATGTTTGTAATTGCTTTTTAAAATCACACTATGCTCAAGACCAGAATTGCTTATATTTCTGAATATTTCTGCTCGTGTAATTTCATTCAGCACCCAAACAGGGAACAACAACCTTGACTGGATGCCTCACAGAGTAATCTGCATAAGATCTTAGACATTCATCTTCCGAAGACCTGAAAAATGAAAAACGAAATGTTGAATAACACTGACAGGCCATGGCTGTGTTTAGCCCACTACATGCAAACTAAGCTGATGAGTGGCTTACCTGTTAAACTTATTTGGTCTTTCAAACGATTGTTGATGAAGCGAGGGACTTTTCTTTCCATGTGGGCCATTATAATACCTGTATTTTGAAAGGTATGGCTTGCTAGCTGTTTTCAAAACTCTTGGAGTAAAAGGCTGCACTGTTTCAGTGAACCACTGTGCATGTCTGTCCAGGAGATCAGCAGCAAAAAAATTCTTCTGACGGATTTGAAGCTTCTTCTTTCTGGCATGGCTCAGAACTGGCAGGTGAGACTTGGTGGATGAAAGAGGACGTTGCGGGAAAATACTTCTGCCATTGTTTTGAGTCTGAGATAAAGACCACTGGACAATATCATGGATGGCCTCCTCTGCTCTCAAAACTGGGGAATGACTACTTGAAAGCATCTTCTTGAAACACGGAGGAGAGTGCTGCTCTGTTTTTTTCAAGGATCGCATTCGTCCACTGGAAGTGTAAGTCGGGCTGCTCTGTAGCCACTGCAGATGGGAGAAAAAACATTTCCTGACTACTTTCGTTACATTGTAGAGAAGGTATTTTTTCATGTTGTAAGCCATCTTCAGCATGGTTTGAACTATGAAAAGGCGGCATACATAATTATGTATGTGTGGTTTTTGTTCAGGACTGTCTCGGTTCACGTGTCACGGTAAACCACAGTTAATGCTACCTGGTGTTATATTGTGACTGCGGTTTGCAGGTTTGCACCTACAAAACATCACTAGTGGGCCATCAGTTGCATGGACCTGACAAAAACAATTTCTTCCAAACATAGAAGTAACCACAATACCTCATCTCTGCATCAATCTCTAAATTGTATTTGGTTAGATGTTACATGACTTCCTGCTTATAAGTCCAGAGAGAAAGTAGGCCTCTTCAGACAGGCAGGTGATGAGTTTTGGGAGCAAGTATATTCTGCAACATGTCATTGTTGCAATAATGAAGCATTAGTGGTAGATTTATACTGAACCATCTGCACATAATTAGCTGCTCATTGATGCTTCCCCCAATGTTACTGCAATATTGCCATCTAAAGGGCCACTCTTGAACTATAGCGACTATTGTTTTCAGCCCAGCCAGCTCTTTGCCCTGCTAGGTTTCTAGTTCCATGGATTCTTTTTAATGCAAGGAAGTATTTTCTGACCTCAAGGATTTCCTTCACTGTTTAAAAAAAGCGTGGGAAATACGCAAAACTCTGCTTACCCAAAGTCTGCAGTGGGACAAATTGATCACTTCAGAATTCTTACCCCATTATTGTGTGGCATGTTTACAGTTGAGGACTTGGTTGCACATAAAATTTACCTTGCCAGGGTCTGACTTAAAGGTAAAGGGACCCCTGACCGTTAGGTCCAGTCATGGACGACTCTGGGGTTGCAGTGCTCATCTCGCTTTACTGGCTGAGGGAGCCGGTGTACAGTCTTGTGGCCAGCATGACTAAGCTGCTTCTGGCGAACCAGAGCAGCGCATGGAAAGGCTGTTTACCTTCCCGCCAGAGGAATAAATAGACCTATTTATCTACTTGCACTTTGATGTGCTTTAGAACTGCTAGGTTGGCAGGAGCAGGGACCGGGCAACAAGAGCTCACCCCGTCGCGGGAATTTGAACCGCTGACCTTCTGATTGGCAAGCCCTAGGCTCTGTGGTTTAAGCCACAGCGCCACCTGCGTCCCTAAGTCAGGGTCTGACTTAGAAGTCCCCAAAAGCTGTGGGGTTTTTTTTTAGGTGGGAGCAGGTTTGCCACGATGGCATCACTGTTTCTTGTTGAGGTGAGGCAAAAACAACAGGATGAAGTGAGTGACTGTGATATTGAGCTGAAGGTGGCACTGAACACAGCTTAGGTCATCGTGTCAATGTTTATGGCTAATGTCTCCGACTCACAGGAACATGCCAGATCACATGGGGCATGTGCCAATTAGTTTCAGTTGCAGAGTGGGCGAAACAAATGGTGCTGGGGAAAACAGTTTAAATTAAATACTGACTGCGCAATGCCCGGCTTAATGCTAATCTAATAGTAATAAGAAGTTTAATTAAAACAAAAACAAGCTACGTTGAGTAAGGGGAAGCCAGGAGTGCCGCTGAGCAGCCACCAACCCAAAGGAGTTGTTCAGCACACAAGTCCTCCACCCTGGAAGAAAGCAGATTTTAAAAATCCTGGTAATTTTAGTTTGTTTAGGTTGCTGGCAACTGTGAGGTGCAAACTACAATTCCCAGGATACTTTAGGGGAAGTAACATGGTTTAAATGTGCATTAAATGTATGGTCCCTTCTACAATTCTATGATTCATTCCAAATGCAAGATTATCCTGATTTTCCCCCATGGTCATCACCAGACTATCATATGAAACTATGTCTGGAGATCCATGAAATTTTAAAACAATATAATGCTTTCAATGGTACAGTTAGGTAACTTAGACTCTGGACATACTGGGGAGAACTTCTTTTAGATGGTAGAGTGTGCTACTTCACGTAATTCATAAATTAAGTAATATCTAATAAGTTTAAAATGTGGTAAGCTAACCTTGCTGGGTTTCTCATTCTGTTGAGTGGGGCCGTGGACCTCTGCCCTCCCCCCAAATCCTACCCTGATGGCATGACTGAGTTCTTGTTTTCTTTCCAGCTGCCAGCTTATATTCAAGCATTTATGGACAACATGGAAGTCTAGAGACTTGCTTTACTTTTTTAGAGGAGGAAAAAATGGAAAGCTGAGATTGTAGGAATTCTTAATAGGAGTGGAAAGTGCCAGCCATAGGTTGAGCAAGCTTGGGACGTTGTCCCTTGGCAGCAAACCAGGAAAGCAGCTAATGTTTCAGTGCCTTCAGAAATAAGTCGCATACAGATTGCACAATCAATATCCTCCACATACTTTACAATTCTCCGTGGAAACACTCCTGGGATGACATGGAGGTCCAGAAGGGATCCAGGACATTTCTTTCTTGTATTTCTCAACTGCTTTAATGAGCGCGTCTCTTTTCTGCTGGTCCTGGTCTGCACAGGGGAAAACAGGAAGGGTTTGTAAGTACAAATTAAATGGCATTTCAGCTTCTTGGAGTAGAATAAATAAACACAATGGCATGGATAGAAGCTGGACAAGGAGTGCTCCTGCAATTACATGTATACCTTCACCTAGTTGGGAATGGATGTCTCCAGTCTATTTCTTGTCCAGGTCACTTCTTCATCCAGCGCACTGCTAAACAAGGAAATTGGTTCCCCCACATAAGAAGCAGTGATAGCCACCACCTTCTACCACATGTGGTGGACATGTAAGGTAACAAAAGCATAATGGGAAATGATATATAATGAATTTGGGGGAAAAAATGTTTAAAATAGCTTTTGTTAAAAAACCAGAAGCCTTTTTATTAGGAATTGTAGGTACTGATATTCCAAAGGAGCAGAAAAGACTTTTTATGTATGTGACAGCAGCCACACGGATATTACTAGCACAGAGATGGAAAGAAGACAAAGTCCCTACCAGAGTGGAATGGCAAACTAAGCTATTGAATTATGCCAAAATAGCAAAAGTGACTGGAACACTCAAGAACCAAGAAGACCAAAACTTCAATAAAGAATGGGGATTTTTAAAAAATGAATCTTGGAGACCACTGTAGGCAGATGAAAACATTAGCAGGATTGTACTAATACTTGTAATGTAGCAAATATTATGGACAAAATGGAAAGACATAAAAGATGGATTATGAAATAATATGCAGTTGAAAAGGCTGACAATAGGACCCATGGATGGAAAGGTGGGTCAGAGAAATCTCTAAATAGAGATGTATTTTGTATTGTTATAATTCTATATTTGTAAAATTCAAAAAAATAAATCAAAAAAAGCAAAAAAAAAAAAAAAAAAAAGCAGGGATGGTCACCAATACGTATGGATTTAAAAGGAGTTTAGCCTTGTACAGGGCTTTTTTTCAGCCGGAACTCTCTGGAAATCAGTTCTGGCATCTCTCAGGTGGGGGCCATTGCCATTATAAGAGAACAAGGTGAGTTCTGGCATGGTGAGTTCCAGCACCTCTTTTTCTAGAAAAATACCACCGGCCTTATCCTTCACAGATTTATCAATTGATGGCTACTAGCTATGATAAAAATGTTCTACCTCTACTCTCAGAGGCTGTTTGCCTCTGAACACCAGTTGCTTTAAGTCACAAGTGGGCAGAGAAAACACTGTTACACTCAGGTCCTTCTTACAAGCTTTCCATAGGTATCTGGTTGATCACTGAGAGAACAGGATTCTGGACTAGATGTGGGAGTTTTTGTTTTTGTTTGTTACTATCTTATGTGTTTTTGTGATTTCATATTGTGAACCACCCTGTCATCCCTGAATGAAAGGCGGTATACAAATTGAATAAATAAACAAATAATCTTTGGGTTGCAGCTAGAAGGAGTTCCGAAACAGCACTCTTCTCAGCCTCTAAGATCAGGGTCAGTTACTGGTCTTCAGCTGAGGAATGTAGTAAGTTGCCTTATACTGAGTCAGACCATTGGTCCATGCAGCTCAGCACTGTTGGCATTGACAGTTATCCAGGGTTTCAGGCAAGGGACCTTCCTAGCCCTTTCTGGAGATGCCAGGGATTGAACCTGGAACTGCAAAAGCAGATTCTCTACCACGGAGCTATGACAATTCCCTGCAGCTTGCGAAGAACAAATGGGTTGCAGCGGTGGCACCATGATTCTTTCAAATGCTTTTAAGACAAGTGAAGGAGAAAGGGAAAGGAAGAACAGTAGGCTGTAGGCAGGAAAAACAGAGGAGTATTAAGAGACACTAAGAGGGAAACAGAAGAGAGGGAAGAAAGAGGGAGGTGGACATCATACGAAAAAAATAAAATAAAAGTGGGTCCCACAATATTGACCGAGTTAAAGTTGGGTCTAAAAAGGTTGAAGATAATTAGTCTCGATGTGCCTTGTAACAATATCTCCCCAGAGTGATTTGAAGGACATGGTGGTGCCTCGAACTTTGAGATGTTAGAGGTCAATGCAAAAAGTATTGCTCTAAAAGCACATCATCTAACACCCACCAGCCTCTGCTCCGAGTAAGGAATCTTGGAAAAAGCATCATCCTATATTACCTGTAACATGACTAGCAGTGTTTTGTGTATTAGCAGGGAAATGCTACATGGCATAAGCCAGGAAAAAGCAATTGTTTGCAGAAAGAAATCCACTCATCTATTTTTCCATCCACAAACAATTGCTTTTCGCAATATTTTCATTAGCATTTTCTTCTGGTCATGGTAATCAGCTGTGTGCATTAGTATCTGGCACCCACTCACGTTCAGGAGAAGTCGTGTCTGGCACCGTTGACTTAACAGAATTGATTGCCCATCATCACCACCCTGTTTTCCTTGCTCCTGTTGGCATGGCTGTAAGTGACAGCTGTCTTCTCAGTCACCATTACTCTTTTGGGAACATATCCAGGGCACTGTATAACCAATTTGTCGAACTCAGTACAAACAATGTGATAAAACAATTTACTCCATGCTAGAAAGCTAGAAAGCTGGATATGGAACAACTGATTGGTTCAAAATCGGGAAAGGAGTACGACAAGGCTGTATTACTGTCTCCCTGCTTATTTAACTTATATGCAGAATTCATCATGTGAAAGGCTGGACTGGATGAATCCCAAGCTGGAATTATGATTGCCGGAAGAAATATCAACAACCTCAGATATGCAGATGACACAACTTTGATGGCAGAAAGTGAGGAGGAATTAAAGAACCTCTCAATGAGTTTGAAAGAGGGCCAGTGTGGTGTAGTGGTTAAGAGCGGTGGACTTGTAATCTGGTGAACCGGGTTCGCGTCTCCGCTCCTCCACATGCAGCTGCTGGGTGACCTTGGGCTAGTAACACTTCTTTTAAGTCTCTCAGCCCCACTCACCTCACAGAGCGTTTGTTGTGGGGTAGGAAGGGAAAGGAGAATGTTAGCCGCTTTGAGACTCCTTCGGGTAGTGATAAAGCGGGATATCAAATCCAAACTCTTCTTCTCTTCTTCAAAGAGGAGAGCACAAAATATGGTCTGAAGCTCAACATCAAAAAAACTAAGATCATGGCCACTGGTCCCATCATCGCCTGGCAAATAGAAGGGGAAGAAATGGAGGCAGTGAGAGATTTTACTTTCTTGGGCTCCATGATCACTGCATATGGTGACAGTAGTCACGAAATTAAAAGACGCCTGCTCCTTGGGAGAAAAGCGATGACAAACCTAGACAACATCTTAAAAAGCAGAGACATCACCTTGCTGACAAAGGTCCGTATAGTTAAAGCTATGGTTTTCCCAGCAGTGATGTATGGAAGTGAGAGCTGGACCATAAAGTAGGCTGATCACCGAAGAATTGATGCTTTTGAATTATGGTGCTGGAGGAGACTCTTGAGAGTCCCATGGACTGCAAGAAGATCAAACCACTCCATTCTGAAGGAAATCAGCCCTGAGTGCTCACTGGAAGGACAGATCCTGAAGCTGAGGCTCCAGTACTTTGGTCACCTGATGAGAAGATAAGACTCCCTGGAAAAGACCCTGATGTTGGGAAAGATGGAGGGCACAAGGAGAAGAGGACGACAGAGGACGAGATGGTTGGACAGTGTTCTCGAAGCTACCAACATGAATTTGACCGAACTGCGGGAGGCAGTGGAAGACAGGAGTGCCTGGCGTGCTCTGGTCCATGGGGTCACGAAGAGTTGGACATGACTACACGACTAAATAACAACAAACAACAAGAAAGCTTCAGAAGCAAAACTTGACATCCAGCCCACTCTGACTAGTACTAGCCTAGTCTTATGGGTGAGTGTTAATACTAGATTGTTGCTGGCTACAGATGAAGGAGAAATTCATTTGGCTTCACAGTTTTAATGCAAAGCTACCTAATATGCACTTCCTGAAACAATACACACACCAAGGGGCAGCCATCCTTCAAAATCCCCAATTTTGCAATGCAGTTCTCCAAATAAAAAATATTTAATTGTGAATTGAGGGAACGATTAGGCTGTATGATACCAGAGTCCCTTCTAATTCCTGGATCCAGAAAGCGTTAAACGCTAATGGAGGATCCCATTGTTGAATTATGGGCAAGGGCCATAATGGCCCTTAAGTATGGGTCCTATGAACAAAGAAGTTGCTCTATGCCACAGGGCAAATGGGTGGACTCCCTCCCTCACCTGGCTGATAGTGAGAAAGACAAAAGAGTGTGTGGGGGGGGGAGAGCTGGGTGAGAAGCAGGCAGAGGGCGGAGAGTGAGATTTCTGCCGCAATCCGAAGCTATGACTATGGGAACTCCTCCATTGTAGGCTCAGGTGGTATATATGTGTAATGAAAGCATATATCATGAAGACACCACAGTTTCCACTGTGCCTCATTCCCAAAAGAAAACATAAACACTGGGAAAGAACCTAGAACCCCAGGAATCTTGCACTGCTCAGAGATTAGGGTGGCATGCAACAATATTAAAAAATGCATCCATTATGTGAAAGAATGTAAAAATGCATTATATTAGGGGAAATTGTTTGCAGAAATCTGTATATTAGGCAAAATTAAATACAGTATGTGTGCGATAGCGAGAAAGCACAGTAAAATGCTGATGAATCTTCAGGAGGACTTTTAAAAGAAGGGTTTGCAAACTGAACTTAAAAATGAGAAGGAATTTTTTTTTTGAGATTCCTCCATCCCCTATTGCTGGGATAGCTCAAAGTGGCAGCATATGCTTTGCAGCAGAGGCAAACATGCCCCTCTCTGCCATGTTTGCCTTTGTCCCTGCGAAAAATGCCATAGGACCATGGCATTTTTCCAGAGGCTTGAGGAAATGAATGCCCACTTCCTGACATTCTGCCACAGTCCAGCATCGCCATGGAAAGCAACATCAACCCAAGATGGATCTAGCAAATCTGAGCATGCTTGATTATGAATGACTGGGGTCGATGAGACGCCAGGGGCACAGGTTTAACCCTAACACTGTCCTTGAGTTCACCCTTTTAAATCCTTCCACAGAATGAAGAGTCACCATTCGCTCCTCCCACAAGGAAAAGGAAGCAGCTACATTGCTGGGACACAGAAAAAATACGTGATGCTGCCATTATGCCGTTGCAGGGATGACACTACTGCGTTATATCAGGCATAGGCAAACTCCGGCCCTCCAGATAATTGGGACTGCAATTCCCACCATCCCTAGCTAATAGGACCAGTGGTCAGGGATGATGGGAATTGTAGTCCCAAACATTTGGAGGGCAGGAGTTTGCCTATGCCTGTGTTATATGGACACACTGCTTGTGGCTTCACTTGCTCACAGGAGGACACATTGTTAACCACAAAAAGGTATAAGTGGGTAAGAGACTTACAGAAAAGAGAAAAATGCAGTGCCTTTCAAAGGCACGTCACCTGACTAGCTTATCTGTTGCATTTATGGGTGCTATAGAGAGTTTATGGCATGTATGTAGATAAAATCATAAATGAGGTAGCTTTTTCAAATAGCTATTTGCTTACGCTTCAATAAACAATGAGTGGTACTTGACTTGAGGAAACTCAAATGCGGCATGGTTTGCAGTACTGTTACTTCAGAAAGACAAGGTCCATGGCAATACAGAGGGTGGCAGTGTGTGAAAACAGGCAGGCTATTAAACTGCGAAAGATTGATACAGAGTGGAAGATTGCTATGGAACAAGCTGAGTGATTGGTTTTCCCAATTGGCTGTATAATCCTTTTGCTATCTGAGTAGCATTTAGTACTGTGTCAACATGCTGTTTCCACTAGGCACCTGCTGCAAACCGCTCATCTGTACACACTTGTAATTCTGATCACTTAACCTTAGAATAAATGTATGTCAATTGGTCTTCATAGCTATGCCTTTCCTCCTAATCTACCCAGAGCCAAAACCTTATGCTTAAAAAAAAAAAAAAATCTCTGCCAAGCAAATCATGCCCATACATCAAAATAGGAAACTGGTTAGCATCTGAAACTCCTTTAAAACAGTTTCGTATAGTTTTTTTAATCAGATGTGCATCCCCATGATCAAATTAACCATTTGGAGGCAGGAACTAACCAGAAAAGTGTATCACACATCAATACTGAGAGAGGCAGCAAGATAGTATGGTTAAAAAGTCTGGCCACTTGAGCAGGTAGAATTTGACTAAGATTGGGGCATGACCTTAGGCTGAACACTTGAGATTTCAGATTTATAAGTATTATTAGGGATGAGTTATGGTTGCTTTTCACCTTGAAAGTAGCAATTAGGGGCAGCTGAAACCCCACCTGAAAACACTTGAATCCTACATTTTCCTGTCACTTTTCACAGCTGCCCACAGCCAGTTTCCCTCTGTATTGTTACTGCTTCATTTGTCACGGAGCAATTTCAATCAATAAAGGGTCACATTCTTGAAATGATGGCATCATAGTGCTATGCAGCCATTGAGTTGACGTCGCTAAGGGCAAATGAAGCCAATTTAAAATGAGGGCAGTGCTTCCTGTATTAAATCACAGGAGCTAATTCTAGCCAATCAGGGATCCTGCTGACTAAAATGATCCTGGGAGAAAAGGAGGTGGGAAATCCCAGGAAAGCTCCTTTTTGATGGATGATGGATTGCAGCCACCAGGGTTGCCATATGTCCGGAATTTCCCAGACACAGTTGGGATTTGGTCGTCAAAAACTATGTCGAAAATTGCTTAAATGTCCGGGGAAATCTGGATGTCTGGCAACCTGGAACCTAGGCAAAAAAGAAAAAGAGAGCGAGAGAAGCTCAACAACTTTGCCAAAAAAAAGGCTCAACAACTTTTGTGTCCGTATTTTCACTTTTTGAAATATAGCAACCTTAGCAGCCACCCTTTTAAAGCCTTAAAGAATATTGGCAAAGCAAGAGCCTGAGGTTTACTGGCCTATTTGTCATTCTCTCTTTGTTTTCAACATTATATTTCTCTTGAATGGTGAAAGATACTTAAATGAAATTTAAAATGCATTTTTAGGACACAATTTTATGTTTCAGATTCAAATATTAGACCCCTTTCCGTTCATAAGAGAGAGAGAATAGGCTAAGTATGCATGTTGTGGAGGAACTTGTCCTTTTATCTGTCTGTCTCATTGAACATCCTCTTCCAATGACCCAAGGTTCTAGTATTATGAGAGAGGAAGAAGAATCTTTTGCATCGGTTTCCTCACATCATGCATAATTGCCAGAAGGCAACTAGCAACAGCAGCAGTGTGGAGATGGAGAAAGAGAAGCCATCCCCTGAATAGTTATTTGAGCGGCTGAAGAAGTTGATTCTTCCGAAATGCTATACAATTTCATTAGTTTTGATTAATAGGGAGTAATAATCCTACATGGAAAAGAGCCTTGCTGACTTGCTTGAGTGATGGAGATCATTCATATAGGCTGGATTTCTCTTGTGGTAATTTCACATTCGTTTGTACATTTCTGCAATGAAGTAGCAAATAAATAAAGGGCAGAATCCAGTTAAAATTCAGTACGCTTTGAATTCAGTGGGAGAGATAAGTTCACGCATAAACTCTCCCATCTCAATCCAGTAGTGGGTGGCATGATGGGGTGATGCCACTACCTGACCTCTGGCCACATACATTGCTGCCACTTACTGGAAGGTAGAAGGGGAGGCGAGAGACAGGAGAGAAGTTGTTGTGGTGCAAACAAACTAGCAGGAGTGCCAGATTGGCTCTGCTGCCGTGTTTGCACCACACTGACCCCACCGCCTTGTCCCTTGTCCCTCTATCTCCTACTACACAGAAATTATGCAAGTGACCAGGAGGTCAAGTGAGTGATAATGTTGCACTACACTGCCCACTATCAAGGACTAATGAGTGCTTAACTTTGGCTGGCTTGTACTCAAATGCCCAGAAATCCACGTAGAAACATTGCTCTGAAATTCTGCAGTCTTAAATCAGCACTGAGCTCCCAAACAATTTACAAACTTAATAAAAAAAGGCAGTGTGCTTTTCTAAACTAATTTAATTGACTAATATTTGCCCCACAGAGATTACTGCAGTGAAATAGCAGATAATAATAAGCAAGGTCTCAGCATGCTATGAGCTATAAGCTAAACTGCTAGGCTGACAGAAAAACAATCTGCCATACTAGGTAATTTCCCCCCCTTTCCAGAAATATTGGCTTCACAAAATAGTTCTATATATAACCTAAGCAGGCTGATAACTCATATTTATCTATAGCAGATGATCAGACCTTCTGTGCAGCTTCTAGATATATATATATACACTGGCATAAATATGTTTTCCTTTAGGTATGAGTATTTTTTTTAAGGAAAAAAAATCCTACATACTGTGAGTGGTGATCCTTATGTAGTCAAACTGGAATCATACATACAGAAGAGGGATAAATCAATGGGCTTGGGGGAACTCCATGGTTTGCAAAGTACCAACCCCCCCCCCAAAAAACCCTTATTAAAATCACTAATAGAAGAAATAACCCAAAACATGCCAGTGAGAACTAAGCATGCTTAGTAGCCACTGGGAATTTCAATTCAGTTCACATTTGAAGGCGAACGTACATATTTTGCACTTTCTGAAACCCTATGCCAACAGAAACATAGCTGATCCCTTTAAAACTCGCATTTCTCTGAATTTTGCAATGCACTTCTCCAGCTAAGCAACATGGACAGAAATGCACATACTAGGGTATGAATGAACATTAATGAAAACAGATACAAAATATTATATACAGAGGAATGGCTTTGCAAAATTGCATACAAAAATGTGTGTATTAGAAGTTTACCCTAAAATAGTAATGAATTTTCTTGAGATCATTAAAAAAAAGAAAAAGCTGAGGAAAAGTGGGGAACTGAACTTAAAATTGACTGAACTGAAACTGACCAATTTGCCCATCATGGCTTGTGGCATCCTGGGAGTATAAATTATCCTATAAAGGAGAAGTACTAAACTTTGCTTCTGTGTTATGGCTGACCCAAACTTATTAATTTTATGCGTTGCAAGTATTATTTTTAGCCAGTGAGCATCTTTATCTGCTATAAACAAACACAGCATGTTATGTTTCATTAATTCTGCCAGTATCCACAAACTGAGTTTAATGCTAATGATGACCCAAGTGCCATTTCATTCAGATTTCCACAATTGCAACAATAATAATCATCATAATAATGAATGAACAACTGTCTATTAGTACAGTCTCATCTGTACTAATTTGTCTCATCTGTACTTGCTTTATATCGATTAGTAGAACTCAGTGGAGGCTGGTGCCCATTTGGCACAAAGCAAGGAGGCCAACTCTAGGTGGCGCCAGAGCCAACGACAGGCAGAGCCAACTAATTCTAATTTTGTCCCCATCTTCTTCCCTGCTAAGTTCTACAAGGGGAACAAATAAGACGAAGCTAATAGCTGTTCCCTGGAGTGGATGTAAGCATTGCTTGCAGATTGTCAGGCTGACGATCAAAGAGCCTAAAGGACTAATCTTAGCTCCAAAGCAGCTTTTAAAAACAGAATTCAGTTTACCTGAAGAGGCAAAGACTATTACTGGGCAACTGTGGGATTTATACAGGCTAACCCATCTTGGTTAACCCACCCCCTTAGAACTCTTGTGAGATCCTGCATGATCCACAGGAATTCAGTTTCTAAAATTCTGATGTAAGTCAAGTCCTGAACTAATACGTAGATCAGAATGTAATTATCCATTGGATTCTGCACATTTATGCATTTCGCAGTACAGAGGTGTTGTTGTAGTTGTTGTTGTTTAGTCGTTTAGTCGTGTCCGACTCTTCGTGACCCCATGGACCAGAGCACGCCAGGCACTCCTGTCTTCCATTGCCTCCCGCAGTACAGCGGTACCTCAGGTTAAGTACTTAATTTGTTCTGGAGGTCTGTTCTTAACATGAAGCCCCCACTTTAGTTAATGGGGCCTCCTGCTGCCGCTGCGCCGCAGGAGCACAATTTCCGTTCTTATCCTGAAGCAAAGTTCTTAACCTTAACTATTTCTGGGTTAGCAGAGTAACCTGAAGCGTATGTAACCTGAAGCGTATGTAACTCGAGGTACCACTGTACAGTTCTTTGTTCAAAAATACATAAAAGGTGTGTTTTGGATATGTTATTACCCCTAGATACCTTGGAATTTACCTCAAGATGGAAAAATGGTCCCAGACCCATTTGTGTTACATTTTTCAGGCATCTCGGTTATTGTTAAATAGATAATGTTCCCTATTTGTTGTTATCCTACCTGCCCTGAGCCCAGTGTCAGGAGGGGAGGGCAGGATACAAATAAAAAAGTGTTTATTAATTATTATTATTATTATTATTATTATTATTATTATTATTATCTACCCTGAATTTGAATTTAGTTGCTGTATGTGAAGGACAGCCAACACAATGAACTCCAGATGTTGTTGGAATCCCACCAGTCCTAGTCAACATGATCAATGAAAACATAAGAGCCCCGCTAGAGCAAGCCAAAGGCCCATCTGGTCCAGCACCCTCTTCTCATAGTGGCCAGCCAGCTGCTGGTATTGCAGAGGCATCCCAGGTGGATCCTGGAGGTTGTACACAGGCCATCATGGATCAAGGATGATGGAAGTTGTAGTTCAACAAAGCTGTAGTCCAACCGCACTTTGAGGACACGTTGGGTGGAATTCAACATGGTGCTATTATAAATGCTCCATCTGCACAAGCACATCAACTTGCCGGACGGAACAATCCCCCTCCTTGTGTACTTTTCTGGGGGGTTCTCCCACACCCACCCCAAGCTACAGTGGTACCTCGGGTTAAGTACTTAATTTGTTCCGGAGGTCCGTTCTTAAGCTGAAACTGTTCTTAACCTGAAGCACCACTTTAGCTAATGGGGCCTCCTGCTGCTGCCGTGCCACCGGAGCACGATTTCTGTTCTCATCCTGAAGCAAAGTTCTTAACCCGAGGTACTCTTTCTGGGTTAGCGGTGTCTGTAACCTGAAGCGTATGTAACCTGAGGTACCACTGTAATTACTGGGGGGAGGGGCAATTGTAAGTCCCCTATTGTAAGTCATCAACAACGACTGCTATTTTTCTACAAAAAGAGGTGTCAGAACTCTCCATGAATGCCTCCTTTGTTCTCTTATAATTGCAATGGCACCCATTTGAGAGCTGCTGGAACTGAGTTCCAGCTGGAAACCCCCCCCCCTGTCAACTACCATGGAACAATTTATACTTTTATCCTTTGTTATTACCTGAATTTATTGTTTTCCATCTGTGGGACAGGTGACGTACATGCTATGCTTTCAAAGAGTGAATGCATCTTTATGAGTTTTCATGGATTAAGGATAAAAATCTGATGCCATTCAGTATGACGGGTGATTATGTTAAGGCCCTTGTTTATCACGGCACTTGCCATTTTTTGTAACCTTCACGGGGTTTTTAAAAAATGACTCCATATTTATTCGGTGGTAATGTCATTAATCAGGGACAAGTCTTCTCCATTATTGTTTTAAAATGTATTAAAGAAGTAACTGCATGCCTCACACAACAGAAAATTGACAATGTCCCCACATCACTCTGACATACTCCTTGTTTATCCAGCAGCTTTACAAATGCAAATACTAATCAGGACCTTCTTCTGGTAGATATTAAGTCATTTTTATGTTTAAAGAACTGTTTGCTCATTAGGCCTATGAACTCTGTGCCTAGAGCTTACATTGAGTGAGCACCTTACAGTATTTATTTTGAGTGGATGCCTTATTTGAAATGTTACAGTAGAGTCCTATAATGTCCAAACGGATATAAGTCCCACTGAATTCAGTGGGGCTTACTCCCAGGTAAGTAGGTAGAGAATTGCTGCCTTAGATAAATAAAATGAGTTCATTAGGTCACAAGAGCCACCTCAGATCTGACTTACCTGTGGTAGTGAACTGAGCATTTTGGTAAATCTGTACAGTCTTTTTTCTTTCTTTTTTTAAAGGAAACAACAACCATGAACGCAAAAGTGAAAGTTAAGACTCAGCTATATTACTCAAAAAACAGCATTTTGAATGCATTACAAACATGCAACACCAGATGGCGCTGGAGAGCAAACAAAATTCCTATGCGATTTTCCATTGTGTGTTTTTTCCTTTTGTAATGATTTAATTTCTGACTTATTTATAGCAGGGAGATTTTCTGTGTGTAGATCCACCTTTACTTTTACAGAACTATAAGTAAGGTTTCAATAGCCCTGGGGATTATCTAGTCCAGTAACAAAAATAGTTTGGAGGAGGGAATCAAAACTCCATCAGGTAACTACTGAGACATATTTAAATTACCCTTCCTTGACATTTGTTCTGTATGTTTTGGAAACTGAGAACATTTTCTCTCCCTCAGCTAAATGTTCTGCCTCATTGTGCTGTTTGTTTTATTTCCCCCATAGTCTCTGTATTTAGAACTGCTTTAATTTCCCCTCTGTAAATCCATTAGCAACTGATCACACCTTAGGTTGTCCCTATGTAGCAATTTAATCCTGTTTAGGTCAGAAGAAGAAAACTGATTTGCAGCTGGCCTTGCATTGACCTTTCACCCCATCTCCACCATCTCTTTTATCTCCAGTCAGATTCAGCCATCCATTATTCCTTCTTCTACAGCTAGGTCTTGGATCATCTGCAGATTATTAGCTATACAGGTTGTGCTCAAGTTACTGTTAAATTATTACAAGCTATCCTGCAGCATGATTTCTGACAGAATTTCTGACTGGCTGCCAAGTTCAAGGTGTTACTATTGGTATTTAAACCCTTAATGGCGTGGGACCAGTTTAGTTAAGGGATCACTTTACCCCATATACGCCCACTCAGTTGCTTGGATCTGCAGAACTTGCTTGTTTACATGTGGCACTGAATCTTAAATTGACATGCGTAGGATTGTGCTGACCTGTGGGACTCTCCCTAGGCCATGTCCCTTCTCCCCAGGACATGCTCCTGGATGTTTTTGCCTGGCTGGAATGTGTCTTCAAACCTCTCCCTTGTCTGAATGGAGGATGGAGAGGTCTGAGTGTAACCATTCCTGAATTTTGTGCTATTCAAATATAACATACAAAGGTCAAAGCCATATCCATTGCAACCTTCCCCTGTGCGCCCACCCCCCACTGGAATGTGGCCCCTGGAAATTTGTCCGCAACAGAGCAACATGCTCTGAAAAAGGGCCCCCACCCCTCTTTTAAAACATGGTGCTAATGCTTTTAAGTCTGGATTTATCTCATTCACCCCAAGAGTGCAAGAGGTTTCAATGCACTTTGAAGCAGCAATCTTGAAATCAGTATTATCTTTTGTATAATCCATGATTTTTAAAATACATGTAAGCAGGAAACTTTAACGAACAGATACAAATAATTCAGATGCAACAGCACCCTTCCCATGCAACACAGACAATACTAAAGTAACGGACAGTGCTATTTTTCTTTGCCAACAGGTCAGTGCTATATGGGATGCCGAAAGTATTGTGGTTTGGGGGAAATGGCATGAAGGTTTTAGGAGAGAACGAGTGGGATCATCCAAAGCAAATATTTCCAGACCAAACAAGGTGAAGCCAGACGTTATTTTGAAAGCAAAACAAGTTATACTTACATTTAATGCTTGTGTTCAAACTCTTTGGAGCAGATGAATCAACAGCAGCTGAATTAACAAAACAAAACAAAAAGTTGTTTATCTATGTTTTCAGTATTTTGCTTTCAAATTACAGGAAAGAGTAATGTATGACCTGCTTCTAAGCGATAGGGTTGTTGAAAGTCTGGATTCAATTAAAAGCGTGCTCTTAAGTAACCTCCTTCTCTAAACCTTTTATTTAGAAATCTAACCGCAGTATGGGATATATAAAAGAGGAAATTATTTGTGGTAGGTTTCTATTTCTTCTTCGTTGATTATGAGGCCAAATCCTCAGCTGTAGCTTAAAATTTTGGTGGCTAAGGCTGCATATGGAAGAACGAATGTGACGTGGGGTGCATAGCATCATGCTCCCTACACAGGCTTGGTTTAATGCTTGAAACAGAGATAGTGTGCTCACAGTTAAGATGCTTGCATGGCTCCATCTCATTACCATGAACAACTGCCGGAGCCCTGCATTTTAAAAGATTAAGCATTGCATGTGACATTGATGTGATAAGGTTATCTTTCAACATCTCAACTCAGCTGTTACCTTCTTCCAAGACAGTAATGCCCACTCACATCACAAAGAACTCATAACCCACCTACTCTCAGCAGCCAAAAACATCAAAACCAGACACTGGAGAGACCTGTCAGGAGCAAGCATGGACCAATAGTACCAAATATTATGGGAAACAGCCTTACTAGAAAAATCAACCAATGAACTGAAACTGGTGCGGGGACAAATAGAGGAAGACGCCTTCACTCCAGTATGGCACTCCTTTATCAAATACACAGCCCAACAAGACAATGACCAAAATCCATCAACAACATACAAATCAATATGGCTAACCTGCAATCCAAAACACCCACCCACCCACTCCACTCACACATGAAAACAAAGATCACCACAGCCAATCACAAACAACCACACCCTAGGCCAACCCCAACTTCTCTCACCACCAAAGGAACACAAGCAAATAGCAAAGAGAACCTGCACAAGCGATGCCGACGCAAAACCCCACGCATACGTTAAGTAAAATAGAAACATCACCACTCGATCCTACCCCCACCCATCATGGCCCCCGCCACCTCTTCCCCCCTTTTCTTCCTAATGTAACACTAATGTCTCAACATATGAAACCGATCTGTAGAAAATGTAGCATGAAAAAAGAGACATTGCACATACTTTTGTAAACCAAGAAATCTTTAATAAAAAATACATTTTAAAAACCCTTCAGCTGTTACCTTAGTAATTAACTGAGTAAATAGTACATCACGCATTAAGCAAGATGGACATTTTGCACTGTGGGTTAAACCACAGAGCCTAGGACTTGCCGATCAGAAGGTCGGCGGTTCGAATCCCCATGACGGGGTGAGCTCCTGTTGCTTGGTTCCAGCTCCTGCCAACCTAGCAGTTTGAAAGCATGTCAAAGTGCAAGTAGATAAATAAGTATCATTCCAGCGGGAAGGTAAACGACGTTTCCGTGCGCTGCTCTGGTTCGCCAGAAGCGGCTTAGTCATGTTGGCCACATGACCCGGAAGCTGTACGCTGGCTCCCTCGGCCAATAAAGCGAGATGATGCTGCAACCCCAGAGTCGGTCACAACTGGACCTAATGGTCAGGGGTCCCTTGACCTTTACTACGCAAAGGTAAAAGATCCAAGGTAATTAACAATGGTTAATTACCTCCAAAAATTGTTCTTTATTCCATAAGGGGGTGGGGGAGACCCTCAATATATTATTTTTAATATAGGACCAAACATCCAAATTAATAACTTCAGCCACAACTTGACTAGAGCATACAGAAAGTGTATTCAACACATCAGAAGGCCAGAGGGTCAAATCCCTTATATTCTGAATGGCTTTCTTCCTTTGGGTGTGTTTAACAACTCACCGACTGCAAGCAGAATACTTCCTGAGTTTGGGCAATGCAAGGTATTCTGATATCTTTACTCTATTTTTATGAGCAAACAACAGCAGTGGTATGTCTTAGCCAGCTTAAAGAGCAGAAGACTTTCAGCTCCCTGTAGTCACTGGGCTTGCGATTTACACCAGCTGATTATTTTGTTGTACAGTCTGTGCATACTCACTTGAATGTAAGGTCAAGCGAACATCAGAGGGGTTTGCTCTCAATTAAATATGTCCAGGGCTGCATACAGGGGGTAGAGCAGGGACCCCAGACTCTTCATTTTTAGGTGTGTGTGTGTGTGTTTAAGTATCTCAGCCAAATATTTCTGAAGAAAGAACATGTGGAAGCAACTCTGATGCTTTGGCACTTGGTAGGCAGCACCACTGCTAGGGATACTTGATCACTGTTACTAGGCAGACCGTGTAACCCTCATTTTGCTAGGCAGACAGTGGGCCCTCATTTTATCTTTGAGGGTTTTTGATTTTTTACAATCAAGTGGTTGAGAGTGGATTTCATGCTCTTTATTCAGCTCATAGTGGTGAGGAGGAATGGAAGTTCCCCCAGAATGTCTGCTTTATATACATTATTTACGCAATGGGTCCCACGGGATTGGCTAATTCCGGGATTCTCCTGTAGGCCAATCAGGTTGCGGATTCACTTCCACCTGAAGCTGGATTGGGTGGCTCCTGTGGACCAATCAGACTGTTGCATTCTGGATCCTATTGTTCTAGGACCAATCAGACTGCTGCAATTTGGATCCTATTCAACTCAGTACATAACAATTGTCTTCTCCTTCCCCACTTTTATCTTCACAACAGTCCTGTAGGGTAGGCTGTGGGCTGGTAGTTTTAGACACTAAAGTTTTGAAACTGCACACACATAGAATATTGCTAGCTTGTTACTTTCTCAGGGTCGGCAAACTTTTTGTTTGTTTTGATATTCAGCTAGTATGGAACCTCCTGAGATAACAAAATCCCAACCTTCCTCTGCTTCCATTCTAATCAAAACCTCATTGTTCTGCCTACACATTGGCTGCTAAGAGCCCTGAGAAATCAAGGGTACTGTACAGAAGGGCTTATTCTGCAGACCTGTTTAGACAAATGGGTCCCAAGCAAACGTGGAAACACATGGATGGATGGGAGTCCTCCTCAGTTGCTCCAGGAACAGCCACCTTATCCTTGTCAGAAGTCACCAGGTGTTGCTCAAGCCCACCTCAGAATTACTGTTCTTTGGTAGGGTCAGATTATGTGGATGCATGGAATCTGTTACATATATTTATAATTTAGAAAATTGTTTCAAATTAGCTTTGCATCTCCCAAGCTACACATATATATAACAAGCTATCTGTTTACTAAGGCACACCAGGTGGGCTCTTGGAGCCAAACTACAAGATAATGTGAAATCCCCAGGATCGAAATAAGACAACCTGACTGGAAGGAAAATGCCTCCCTAATCCAAAATATGTCAGTAAATGAGCTTGGGAGTGAAAGCAAAACCTTTCCATTCAAGATGAATGTTTTCTGTTCTTAGGCATGATACAACTCATACTAAAACCAGAATACCTAAGGGAACAATGGATGTTAGTATTGCTATTTCAATACCTGCACCTCAGGGATACAATGGCATTATGGGGGGGGGGGGGGGAGTCATAAGCAGTGCACTACTTATATTTTCACATGCAGAGCTTTTATTTAAGCAAACCTGCCATTTTTCTCCATTTCCCCTGTTTAGCCCAGTAGGGAACTGGTGGAAAAGATTTGCAATGCATAAAAAGAAATCCTTCACAGGTTTTAATTTTGTGCTTTGATTCTTTCAAATGACTCTGTGCAGAGTTTAAATGCTTAGAACTGAGCTTTGAGGGAGATTTCTTCTGAATGCCTGAAACCTGGGTCAAATGTGGCTGCGACTTGCCACTCGGTGTAAAAAGGTTTGCAGCTTAAAAAGAGCACACCAGAGTTTGTTCCAGTGAGCAGTTTCAACGTGGGAGCGAAAGTAAGACTTGAAGTTGATTTGGACAAATGAGATCTTCCATCCGAGGTCCTGGCGTGTGAAGAATTCGTCCCCATAAATTTTGGCTTCAGCTTCAAGGAATGTAATGGACTGAAAGAATTGGCTGAAGGTCATGCGAGTCCTTGAATTAGTTCCTTCATGTTCTGTTGGGAACCTCTTCTTTCCATCTTTACAATGTGGGGGCAGAGAGCAGAGATAAGATGCTGCTCAGCTTTGTTGTTGTTGTTTAGTCGTGTCCAACTCTTTGTGACCCCATGGACCAGAACACACCAGGCACTCCTGTCTTCTACTACCTCCCGCAGTTTGGTCAAACTCATGTTCATAGCTTCGAGAACACCATCCAACCATCTCGTCCTCTGTCATCCCCTTCTCCTTGTGCCCTCCATCTTTCCCAATATCAGGGTCTTTTCCAGGGAGTCTTCTCTTCTCATGAGGTGGCCAAAGTATTGGCCTTCCAGTGAGCACTCAGGGCTGATTTCCTTAAGAATGGAGAGGTTTGATCTTCTTGCAGTCCATGGGACTCTCAAGAGTCTCCTCCAGCACCATAATTCAAAAGCCTCAATTCTTTGGCGATCAGCCTTCTTTATGGTCCAGCTCTCACTTCCATACATCACTACCGGGAAAACCATAGCTTTAACTATACAGACCTTTGTTGGCAAGGTGATGTCTCTACTTTTTAAGATGCTGTCTAGGTTTGTCATTGCTTTTCTCCCAAGAAGCAGGCGTCTTTTAATTTCGTGACTGCTGTCACCATCTGCAGTGATCACGGAGCCCAAGAAAGTAAAATCTCTCACTTAGCAGGTGTGAATTATGGATGCCTCCCCTCACGTAGTTGAGATGCTTCTGAACATTTATGAGCATGAGTTTTCCAATGGTGAAAGTTTGGGTGCTTTGCCTTCAATAATCCTAGCTGTTTCTTCTCTGTGTGATTTAAATGCATTGGAGGCCAAAGGTGGACAAATGTTACTACTGTCAGAAAACGGGCAGGGGTACCTATGCATGATGGCATATTAAAAGAGAAAACACACAAACACACCTGTGGTATTTTTGGTAGGTATATTTTGTAACATGTAACTGATGCAATAATAGTGGATTTATACAGGACCGTCCACAAATCATTCTTCTTATTAGTTCTTCAATACTTCCCAAATAAGGGACGCGGGTGGCGCTGTGGGTTAAACCACAGAGCCTAGGACTTGCCGATCAGAAGGTCGGCGGTTCGAATCCCCGTGACGGGGTGAGCTCCCGTTGCTCGGTCACTGGTCCTGCCAACCTAGCAGTTCGAAAGCACGTCAAAGTGCAAGTAGATAAATAGGTACCGCTCTGGTGGGAAGGTAAATGGCGTTTCCATGCGCTGCTCTGGTTCACTAGAAGCGGCTTAGTCATGCTGGCCACATGACTCGGAAGCTGTACGCCGGCTCCCTTGGCCAATAAAGCAGGATGAGTGCCGCAACCCCAGAGTCGGTCACGACTGGACCTAATGGTCAGGGGTCCCTTTACCTTTACCTTACTTCCCAAATGCATTTTTGCTATCTGGAAGGGCACTCTTACACTTCAGCGCAACAAAAGTAGGACAAACCTCCCTGGACTCTTCAATATTTGTGATACACACCAGTTGCAGGATTTCAGCAGGAGAACTGTAGACCCCAGATCTCACCGCATCATGCAAGATAGGACTCTGGTCTTGGAACCTCAAAGCGTATTTAACATACAAGACCAGACTGTGCTAAGTAGGAAGCATGATGGAATTGCCTTAAGGAACAGAACTGGAACGAACCAGGAATCAGTCCACCCACAGGCCCAGGAAATAACTTTGCACAGGCATTAAAGATGACATAATAAAAAAAAATCAGCAGCAGCATCACCTTCATCTTTCATTCATGTAGGCGGGACTGCAACACAGATTTTGCTCATGGTCACATGTTTTTTTTCTGAATCAAGGATTGAGGCACCTGTGACCCCCCCAGAAGTTGTTGGACTCCCATCATCCCTACCAAGGAACACGGATGGCGCTGTGGTCTAAACCACCAAGCCTCTTGGACTTGACAATCGGAAGGTCGGCAGTTCAAATCTGTGCAACAGGAGAGCTCCTGTTGCTCTGTCCTAGCTCCTGCCAACCTAGTAATGTGAAAGCATACCAGTTCGAGTAGATAAATAGGTACCACTGTGGTGGGAAGGTAAACAGCGTTTCCGTGCACTCTGGCTTCCGTCACAGTGTTCTGTTGCTCTAGAATCGGTTTAGTCATGCTGGCCACATGACCCAGAAAACTGTCTGTGGACAAACACTGGCTCCCTTGGCCTGAAAGTGGAGAAAGTAGAGAAAGCGCTGCACCCCAAAATCAAATTTGACTGGACTTAACTGCCCAGGGGTCCTTTACCTTTACCATCCCTAACCACTGGCCATGCTGGCTGGGATTGATGAAGCCCAACAACACCTGGAGGACCACAGTTTCCCCATCCCTGTTCTAAGTAGTGACTACCTCACTTGCTAGACAAAACAGGGAATTAAAACTCAACTCTCAATATGTATTTAAGATTTTGAGACATAACATTTGGAAATGCGATCCCTTAGAAATTACTCTCACACTCTGGTTTTGCATTTAAGAAATACTCTCTTAGGCCTAAGTTTTTCTGCCAGTTGCTAAGATGCCCGTCAACCGCCAAAGAAACAAGTCCCGTTATGTGATTGTAGCTATCAGCTTGATGGGCACACTTATTATTTGACAGTCCAAATACCTTTGGCAGATAGCAATTTTCTGTAATGTGTAGACATGTGATCTTGAATGATGTACTGGCTTGACAACTTGCATGAAGAACTGGGAGAAAAGGCTAAGAAAACAAAACAAAAAATGTTTTTTCAGTCAATGGGCTTAAGAAGTACCTTGCACATTCATTTATTTTGAAAGATCTGGATTCTTACACAAAGAAATACACTGTATGAGAAATCTGAAGCAAAATAAGTGATAATTCAGCATAGCTTCTCCACTCCTGTTTGATTACTCAGTCACTACAGTTTACAATAAATAATGTATGAGTTCTCTCTCTGTATTCTTATTAAATCACAATTTTTATGTATCATCTGCCATTGAAGCTCTCATGAGAACATGGTGCTTGCTGTTGTTTAATCTTCAATATCATCTTCATTTGGAAAGATTTAAAAGGGATGGAGGCGGAAAAGCAGAAAGAGATGTATGCATGGCTATTTTCACTGCACTACAAATATGCAGCCAGGACTTTGTTTTTTAGATTCAATGAGTAAGTGAGAAACATATAAAAGTTTGGGAAATCTGAATACCTTCTTCCATTACTTCTCCTTTCCAAAGTTGCCACTCTAAAATATTCATCACACGTGATGTCATCATGTAACTATAACTGTAGTCCTGCAAACAGGGTCACTAGCTGACCATAAACTAAATTAAACTGTAGCTGAGGGTTGCTTTGGGGCCAGTTGCATAAAAAGAAGTGACAATATTCTTTTTCTCCTTCAGGTTTTGTTTTATATACCTTGGAGAATTGTGGATCTTCACTGCAGTAAGAGCTTCTCCCCCACTACCTAAAATGCAAATAGCAGCTGCAGGGGTGTCATCCATATTGGAACCCGGACATGCAATACAGGCAGGCTTTAACCTTATGCCCTCCTCTGAGGTCCAGGTCAGGTCCCTGACGCCTGCAATTTGCATTTGAAAAAACCTCCTGTCAGCCTCCTTGTGTTCTGCCCTACTACTACCAATGGTCTTTTGCTGGAAACAGAAGTTGGAGAGATGGGAAGCAGAGCTCACCCCACCGGCTCTTCAGTGACCAACCTGCTCCATTAGGCTTCCTCTCCCTCAACAATCACCTAGGGGCATCCGACTGGCTCCATGGGAGAGGTGGGAAGCAGAGCTCACTCCATTAGCTTTGCTTAAAGACCACCTGTATCAGGAACCTCCTAGCCCTCAGCTGCACCAACTGGTTATTATAAGAACAACTGTTTAATTGTTGGTTCCCAAATTAGATCTGTTCATCTTCCCGCTCTGTCCCTTCTCCCTTGTGTGCTGTGTGTGTGTGTGTTTAGATTGTAAGCCTATGGGCAGGGACAGTCTTATTTTAATTGTATGCAAGCCAATCCTTTTGTCTAAAGGGTAGGTTACAAACCAGGGTTACCAGATGTCCCCAGTTCCTGGGGACAGTCCCCAGATTTGCAAATCTGTCCCCGGACAAATTCCGTCCCCGGAATGTCCCCTGATCAGTCAAAACAAAGGGGGAAGTGGGCAGGAGATCGGGGGAAGCTCAGATGTCACAGGAGTTTGCCAGTTTTTGCCCAGTTTTAAAAAAAACTCAGAGCTTCACAGGGTGTGAAAGAAGGGCTTTGCTCCTTTATACAATATGCATGTGTGCTTGGGCCCAGGGTCTTTTGCCTCACCATCCCCACTACTGATTCCCTGTTGCTACTCTGCTTCGAAGAAGAAGAAGAAGAAGAAGAAGAAGAAGAAGAAGAAGAGGTGTCCCTGGATTCATTGAAAAAAATCTGGTAACCATATTACAAATGCTCTACCTAAGTAAGTAAGTAAGATAGAGAGATATCCAACTGTGTGGGTCCATTTGATTCATGGGCTTCTGTTCATGCCAACAGGACTTTCTTATCCCCCCTGCACCCCCACATGTGCCCCCAATCTTTTCCAGATGGCTGGGTGACCCCCTCCTGGAGAGAATTAGGGGCATGGGGGGCCTGCAAGGGGAAGGCAATGCCTGTCATGTCTGCTGGTGCAGCGCTGGCTCTCACCCACAGATACTTCACTACGTCAGTTCAAGTCTGCGTTGGCAGCTGGAGCTGTAAAAGTGATTGACTGTTGAATGTTTTGCGCTGCCAAGGGGCAATGTTAATTGTCAGTGTTAGGCTCCAGCATTTTTATTTGGTAGGAAGGCAGGGATAAAAGCAATCTGAAGTGGGTGTCCATATGTGATGGGCAGTGTGGGTCACAGTAACCCTTTCCGGCAACTTGAAGTTAAAGTGGTACCATTAAAGTAATTTTCCTGAATGCATTCCCCATTTGCACCGGCACTCGTGGCCGCAGCAGTCCAGCCCTGCTGGTTGGAACGGATGAGTAACATATACAGGAAAGCAGGAAACGAGTGGCATTTCTGGAAGCTTGGAGCTGGATTATGGGATGAGTCACTTTGGCTCGTGTTTCATTTGGGAAAGGCCATAGCGCTGCAAAACTCCTGCTTTGTATGCAGAAGGTCTCAGGTTCAATCCCTCACATCTCCAGGGGAAAGGAAGGTGTTGAAAACTCTGGAGAAGTGGTGCCAGTCAGCTTGGATAATACTGAGGTTGTTGCTGCTGCTGTTGTTAATATCCCAGACAAGGACTCAAGGTGGCTTACGCAAATGAAAACCACACAAATAAAAGACAAAAAGGCTAATAACATATAAAGGATAATTACACCTGCTGAAAGTCTGAGGGGCCTGCTCCTACCTCTCTCCACCAGGCCCAGGGAAGGGCCTGACAGACTACAAAAGGACTGCTGTTGCCCAGCAGAGTGTACTGTTTACTTTCTTTTAAACAGCTTTTTAATTGTTTTTATATAAAAATAAATTAATTGTTTTAAACAATTTTAATGTGTTTTGGGGGGGGGTTATTCGGCTCTTTATATTTTGATTACGTATTTTGTGGTTTTATATTGGAATTTTGTCTTGTGAACTGCCCTGAAACCTGCAGGTATAGGTGGTATATTAATAATAATAATAATAACAGTTAAAAAGTAATTGAACTATAATAGAATTAAAGCAATATAAAAACAAATTTATTAAATCAAAGATAGTAAAAACTGCACAGCATTATTTAAAAGCCCTTTCCTCAAAAAAACAGTTGGTCTCCAAAAGGAAAACAATCTTCACCTGCTGGTGGAAGGACAACAAAGAGGCTCCCTCTCTAGAAGGGAGATTCAAAGACTGGGAGCAGCCACTGAGAAGGCCCTCTAACTGCTGAAACTAAATTTGCCAGAATGTAATTGAATCCCACCCCCAAAATTGCAAAAGTCATGAAAACGGAGTAGTTTCCACATTATATTTGAGCATTCACATGATGTAAAAGCCACTTCTGCAACTATAACGGAATACAGTTCAAGTATAACACCCATTTCCACATTATTTGCGAACAGGTTTTGTCTGGAAGCAAATAACATGGGAATGAGCACTAGTGTTTTTGAAATGAGACTGTAGCACTTGTTTTTGCTAAGAATGCTTTAGTACTTACAGCTACTTTTGATACTCATGTGTCCTCTGAAAGGCCCCATCAAGGAATACTTTGGGATCATAGCTATCTGGGACCCTTGAGGAGAGAGGAAAAAAGTGGACATAAGTAATAAATACTTAGAATGACAATTTTTATCGATTGTCATCATACAGTGGATGTGAGTAAAGAAAACAGGACTACTCAGTTTGTTTGTTTGCTTATGTTGCTTTGGTTATTTATCAGACGTATTCAGATACTGCCTCCAAAGCCAGCTAAAAATAATAATGAAAACCACAAAACAATATTTGAAATACCAGTAAAATTGAAGATGGTACTTTAATACTATGGAAGATGAAGCCACATATATTTATTTCAGGAGAGACTTTCGGGTCTGTTGGGCCACTACTGAAAAGGCCTCACAAGTCTGGTAAATCCTGAATGTATGCTCAGCAAGTGGGACTTCTAAATCTTTAGGCATATAAAATGCCTCATACTGAATCAGAGACCATTGTTGCAGTAGCTCGCTATTGTTTACACTGATAGCAAGCTGCTGTCCAGAGTTTCAGACAAGGATCTTTCCCAGCTTTATCCAGAGATTTGTAAAACAAGCAGAATATTTAAACAGGACATTTGACAGCTCTGCTACAAAATGAGGGGATCCTTTAAGAAACACCTGTGGATCTGCAGACATATATTGAGTAGCTAGGGTGGAGCACACCACCTCTCAGTTTTGGTAAGAAATCCACCTCCCCCCCATATTGTAATAAGATTGGGGCTAGGCTTAATGGGTTTTTGGAGTCTCCTCTATTCCTGTATTGAAGAATTGGTGCTGTTGAATTATGGTGCTGGAGGAGACTTTTGAGAGTCCCATGGACGGCAAGAAGATCAAACCGATCCATTCTTAAGGAAATCAGCCTTGAGTGCTCACTGGAAGGACAGATCCTGAAGCTGAGGCTCCAATACTTTGGCCACCTCATGAGAAGAGAAGACTCCCTGGAAAAGACCCTGATGCTGGGAAAGATGGAGGGCACAAGGAGAAGGGGACAACAGAGGACGAGATGGTTGGACAGTGTTCTCAAAGCTACCAGCATGAGTTTGACCAAAATGCGGGAGGCAGTGGAAGACAGGAGTGCCTTGCGGGCTCTGGTCCATGGGGTCAGGAAGAGTTGGACACAACTAAACAAACAAACAACAACAACAAAGACTGTCTTCTAAAGAAAAAAGACACTGCTAAAGAGATGAAATTGGGTGAGGAAGCTTATCCTGCCAAATGCCCTTTGGAGAACGAGTCTTTGCATAAATAAAGAGTAGACCAAGTACAGGTGAAGAAACCAAATAGTTGGAAACCCTTCTTTTCCTGGACATGTCTTTCTCTCTCCCTACTCCTGGCTGGAGGTAATGTCATTCAGGTGTCTGCGAGCGAGAATTGTCAGGCAGTTTGGAACTGGGACTGATACACGGAGGAAACCAATGCTATGGTGATGACCCCTGTAACCCATTGGGAGGAGGAGGAGCGTTAGTGCTACGAGCCTTCCATCTCATGCTCAGCCAATACATCTGTGTGCATAAACCTTATATCAAAGAAAACACCACCAATCTCCATCTGTCTTCATTCCAAGAAAACCAGACCCAAGGTTTATTTTGGAGCCCCAAAAACTTATTAGCGCTTGGAGAATGGGATGTGTGTAGCCATCTTAAGGGCTTTGGGAGCAATACACAAATACTCACAAATCAGATTTCATAACACATGCGTTCCAGTCTGGCATATTATTAGGTGGCAGACAGAGAGGATACAGGACCCTTTCATGATTATGATATACTTCATATGATGATCCTGGATGATCTATTCATGTATAAATCCAGAAAGGCTATTATATATACACCCCCCCAAAGAGTATGGGGAAATGAGAGATCCATTGTTAATTTATTTCGTTCTGCTGTATCCAAAAGTCCTTGTTTTGGAGCTTATTCTGTCAAATCTGCAGCGTAAGAGTTTGGTGAGCTATTGCCCTGAGTAAAGTAAGATTGAAAACAGAAAAGAGAGAGAAGACACCACCATGGGGACCCAAGAAAATTAATTAGCTCCCTGCCAGGGCTCTATGATTTTACCTTCAACAAGTAGCAATAAATTGTGAAGCAAGCAAGGAGCTTGATTTGAAAATACAGTCGTCGAATGGAAGAGAGGCTCTAGTAAGCTGTTCAAATTCACAAGCCTTTTCATTTTGTTTGTTCTGTGCTTTTTTCTATTTGCTTAGATCATGGGTAGGCAAACTAAGGCCCGGGGGGCCGGATGTGGCCCAATTGCCTTCTAAATCCAGCCCATGAGCGGTCCGGGAATCAGTGTGTTTTTACATGAATATATTGTTCCCTTTTATTTAAAATGCATCTCTGGGTTATTTGCGGGGCATAGGAATTCATTCATTTTCCCCCCTTCAAAATATAGTCTGCCCCCCCACAAGGTCTGAGGGACAGTGGACCGGCCCCCTGCTGAAAACGTTTGCTGACCCCTGGCTTAGATTCTATCAGTTCCTACATTCTCTAATAAAAGCCCCTGGGGTTTGGGTGCAAAAATAGCTTTCCTTCTAGTCCACCATCTTCCTCCTGGGAAGTCCGCTTTCCTTCATGTTTTAGGTGCATACTTAAATATCGTCTCATTTATAATTTAATGCACTGTTCTTATTTCTCGCTACAGGAAAACCAGCACCAGCGGCGGCAGCTTAGCTAGCTGCCTGAAGCATCTATGGCATGCAGAGGTGACCAGGGTGATACCAGTGGTGGGGTTGCAGTGTGAGTAGGACACAGCCTGGCATACATTTGTGCCTTAGGCAGCCTGGTCCACAGCAACCAGCAGGTGAAACTTTGCATGGCACGAAGTTAAAACACCATCAACTCCTAACTTCTACAGCACATTGCTGTTAAAGACACAAGAGCTAATGAAAAGGAAAAAGAGTTGTGGCTCCAGTGGGGCACAGACTTGGCTACAGCAGAGTGTCATACTGTAGGTACTGTTCTGCCTTCTGCACCCACAATGTGCAGCCTTTAGCTTCCTGCCTAAGTGAGGTTGAGGCAAAAGAGCCCCGGGAGGCTGTGTGTGTCACACCAGTGACTTTCTCTTATTTTTAGACTTTTTTAGGGTTGCCAAAATGCTGGCCGTCATTGATACAATGTTTATGGGCATTGTGTGGGATGAGGAAACGATGACTAGAAAATCCTCTAAAGTAAGTCTAAACTGCGTTGCAGCTACTATGGTTTCGTTCTTTCGGCTCGACGTTATGAAACTACAGTGGTGTGAAATTGGGATGGCGCCAGTTCTGGAAGCATTGCAAAGCAAGTTCTGATATTTATCAAATACAGAAGGTCTTGTACTTTCGAAAGGTCTTCTGTAAGAGCAGGCTTGACCCTACTGTGTTTGATAAATAACGTAAGTTGCATCATGGTTCTCTTAGAACTGGTTCCATCTATGGAGACATCTGGTTAATCTTCCTGAAGTACAATGAGAAGTATGGCCTTTGTTGTTGCTGTTATCTTCTCATCCAGAGCCTGGTTCCTGTATATATGTTTGGATGGGACAGGGGTGTGCTTGAACTCTCATGCCTCTTGAGCTTTGAGAGACATGAAAAAATGCTTCCTTGGGAACAGGCAAATAGTATCCATAATGGCGTTAATGGAGGTGGGGATGTTTTAAATTGTGAAATTGTTACATGTAAACTTTTTATTAGTTTAGTTTCATATCAGTTAGTTTGCTTTTAAGGGCAGAGGGTCAAGGCTGCCTTGGGAGTGGGCCTTAGCCAACATAATGGCTGGGGCAGGTACCACTAGGGTGGGTGCAATAGGATACCCAACCTCAGTGATGATGGGCAGGAAGAGGAGTTGCTTGAGGGCCAGATCATGTCATTACCGAGGAGGCAGGTATAGTCACTGTCTGAAGACTATCCGTGCCTTCAGGTCTGGCCTTGGCCAGAAGAATACAGGTATCAACAGGGTATGCCAGGTGATGCTGTGTAATGCCAGGTCAATGACTAATAAGACCAGTGCCATCCATGATTTGATCATGGGTGGGGGAATTGACCTGGCATGTGAGACAGAGACATGGTTGGACACAGCAGCTGGACCTGTTCATGCCTCTTCCTTGTCTACCAGGTTTCTCCTATGCACAGCAACCCACGTCATGTGGGGGAGGGGTTTTTGCAGTGATTTTTATGAAGTCTTAATTTTCACAGAGTTCTTATCTTGACTATGGTTGGCACAAACCATAGTTTTACATTATGTCAGAGCCCAGCCACTGTGTGCCCATCTAACCCAGTCTTGCCTTACCAGTCTGGCAGGGAACATAAGAAGGACCTGTTGGGTCAGGCCAATGGTTTGTCTTTCCCAGAATCCTGTTCTCACAGTGGCCAACCAGATGCCTATGGGAAGCCTGTTGGCGCAAGAGGACTGTCCCCTTCTGCAGTTTCCAGGGACTGGTGCGCAGAAGCCTACTGCCTTTGACAGTGGGGGGTCTTTTCCCTTTGAATCTTTTCAATTAAAATGTCAGGGACAGAACCTGATCTTTGGTACACAAAAGATCTGATGTCGCAATAGTCCTGTGCTTCTTTGGTGATCAAGGGGCTAGTCATTTGTCCCCTCTTATTTAGCAGCTCTTCTTCTTTCTGTCTGAATAGGGATTGCATTTTATAACTTTTTGGCATGATAAAATTTACACTTCTGTCGGCCCCACCGGCAGCACGCAGGCTTTCAGCAGAGGAGAACACACCAGGCAGTCCATTCATCAGCATTTGACCTCCACATGGGGGAAGGACCGGAGAACCTGATTGCTTTCTATTACAGTCAAAGCACCTCTCAGACTAGCAGCCATGCTGTGGGGCTCATTACAGATGTCACAGAGGAGCGGAATTAAACACCTTTCCCAGTGATGCCAAAAGACATTTTTAGCCCAACAGAGCCAAAGCTTTGTGGAAGCAAAACACTTCTGCTAGTTTCCATTAGCAAGGGGGAGGGGGGGTACGATTCTTGTCTCTGCTAAGGGCGAGATAGGGAGGCATGGATAGGCAGGCATGCACTACGAAGGAGAGTAGAATATCTTATCAATGCAATATTAGTAAAATGACTAGCAAAACACCTGCCAAAATCATGGGTGAAGCATGGTTAAAGACACGTTGCTTCGGGAGGACATAAGAAGAGACTGCTGGATCAGGCCAATGACCCACCTAGTCCAGCATCCTGTTCTCACAGTGGCCAACCAGATGCTTCTCAGGGAAGTGCAGAGGGTGGACACAAGCCTTCTCGGTGGTGGCCCCCCATCTATGGAAAACTCTTGCCAGGAAGACAAGCCTGGTGCTCTCTCAAGTCAGTTTTTAGGTGTTGGACTAAGACTTTTCTGATTACCCAGGCCTTTGGTTATTTAATGTTGCCTCCTATAGCGCTACTCAGCTTTTGGTGGGGTGAGTAGTACTTGGTTCTTACTAAATTATCGCTGCATGAGCATTTTATGCATATTGTATTAGTGTCTTAATTTGTTCTGGTTTTAAATACGCTGCATTTTATTTTTGCCAGGTTTCTTTGAGACATTTTACTCTAAAAAGTGAATGAAAAATGAAATACGAAATGAAATTTTTGAAAAGCTGTTTTCCCTTTGTAGATTATCGTCACTAATAATATGCACATCTTTACGCATATTTTTACCCTAGAATATCTAGCATGTTACTAGACTAGAGAATTGCGTTGCAAAATTCAGGGAAGTTCAAATTTCAAGGAATGGCTACAATTCAGTTCACTTACTGGTTCAGTAAGTGCGAATTAGGCAAACTCACCTTGAAATGCAAACTGAATGGTTTCACATGTGAACCCTCCCAAAATCCAGCTGAATGTTCTCAAGTAAGAAATTTGGCCCAGCACTAATCTAAAAGCCAACATTTCCCATTTTATTCAGAATTTCCTCCTGGTGTTAACCCATCTGCTAGCACAATTTGCCTTATGGAAATTTTGAATTTCACTGCCAGATATTACTACTTTAGCTTGACCTTTTTGGAAATATAGAGACAGTAGTTGCTGCTGCTGCTGCTGCACACAACTGTTTCCCTTCAGTTATCTTTTCCCTTTCTAAAAAGGCATCTTAATGCATTCTCAATCAAACCTCATGTTGAGATTCAGGGTTTGCTGGTACTTGGACGCAATTGCTGCTTTAAAAGCTACAAACACTTACCGGTAAATAGAGTTGATTAACCGATTAATGGATTGATTAGAGCTTAAAAATAGACCAGCAATTAATCAAAGCCAAGTGGCTATTCTTCTGACATTAGCAGCACACAGATTCAGTGGCAAAAAACGAAACGCAAAGACCAACCTTCAGTTAAAACACATGGTTAAGACTTCACACACTAAAATGCAAATGTATACAGACTATCCTTTCACTGTTCCAGTTGTGATAAGTTTGTTCAGTAGGTCCTCTCTTAAATATTGTCTCTTTTGCTTCCTCCTGATGTAATTGACACACAGGTGCTAATTCTGTGGTGGACAGTAAAAGAATGAATTTCTAAATTTTGCATCTTACTGCTTTTTAACATGTGCTTATCTGAAGCTACATGGGACGCGTGTGGCGCTGTGGGTAAAACCTCAGTGCCTAGGACTTGCTGATCGCATGGTCGGTGGTTCGAATCCCCACGGTGGGGTGAGTTCCCGTCGTTCAGTCCCAGCTCCTGCCCACCTAGCAGTTTGAAAGCACTCTTAAGTGCAAGTAGATAAATAGGTACCACCTTATAGTGGGAAGGTAAACGGCATTTCTGTGTGCTGCGCTGGTGCAGGCTCGCCAGAGCAGCTTTGTCACGCTGGCCACATGACCCGGAAGTGTCTGCGGACAGCGCTGGCCCCCGGCCTCTTAAGTGAGATGGGCGCACAACCCTAGAGTCGGACACGACTGGCCCGTACGGGCAGGGGTACCTTTACCTTTACCTTTATCTGAAGCTACAACTTTTATTTTTCGTGGGGGTTTTTAACCACTTAACCTCGCTGTGTCTTCTGTCCTGGAGATAAGTTCAATTTAAGAGCTATTGCTGCATCAGATGATTACATGGACAAAACTGGCATCTTTGGCCAGACAACACAATACACTGACCAGGCTTTGAGTGCAGGATGTTTCTGGCAGAAACAGCCAATGCGAACACCTGATCTGGATTCACACCCTGGCTGACGGCTGGGGAAACCTGTAGGAGGGTTTTAGCTCTTTGTCTCCTAGTGTTACGGTCCTGATTTGGAGTCCCTGCGCCAGCAATTTTTATTGTATGGGGGTATTCCCATTTTATTGAATGGGCGTATTTACCATCATGCCATGCCCTCCAACACTTCTCCAATGAAAATGGGGACGTCCTAAAGAAGAGCGGGACATTCCGGGATCAAATCAGAAACTGGGATGGCTTCTCTAAATAGGGACACTTGGAGGATCTGCCATGCATATTGCAGGCATGGGTCTCTTTGATACAATGCTGAAATGCATTTATTTGTTGGCCTCCTTTTAGGGGCTAACCCATCCCACAGCAGCTTCCAACATATAATATTGAGTTTAAAACCATAAAAATATAATTTATTTAAAATGAATCCCCCAAAGAAGAATGAATGATAATACAGTATTCATCCCTGGAAAAACAGCCCTGTTACTGCCAAACAATCAGTTTGTTCTGTTACCAATGTATTGGCATTAACAGGGATAGTTATAAAAAAAAGGGAAAGGAGGGAAAGAAAGAAATGACTAGGTGAATGTTGTGGTGTTGCATATGCACAAGGGCCAGTAGGTGGCACGATGCAGAAAGGTCAGAGTTTGCATCCAGGAAAATAAATTTTCCTTATGCTTTTCCTCTCCCAAAATGATGTCCTGGCTCCCTTACAGATGGTACATGCTGTCTATCTAAATCTAGAGTGTCTCTCTTCCTAGCTGCTGGATGAGAAGTTATTGTGTAAACCTCACATTTTAAAATTTAAGGGGTTACACATGGTGGTCCCCACTCTCCTTCTTCCCTTCTGATGGCCATTTGGAAAACGCAAAGAGATGTTCTGTGGTAAAATGACTGTTGGAGCAACTAAACCAGAGACAAATCTCAGCCCCTGCTACTTTCACAGCCTGCCATTAAATGATTTGCAGAATTGGGAACACAACCTTCCCATTTCACATACTTAAAGTGTCCTTGCTCCCCGCATCGTATAGCAATACAATTTTATGTTGTCTCGGTGCAGACGTTCGCTCTATTTCCGGGAATCCAATAGGGGAAAAGGAAAGAGGAGTGTCTTTTTTCGGAACAGAGGCCAATGACTGAGGACTCCTCTCGATGGACTGTAGACCTGCTAATTGCTGGCCTTTGCTGTACGTTAACCCGGAAACTAGCAAGGATTAGCTTCATGAATCAGCAGTATTTGCTTCACAATTTGCTCCACTATTAACACCCGAGGTTCCTACTAATTGTTCCCCTGCTGTAAGTTTCAGCACATGAAGGTGCGGGCTTTAATCACAACACCGCCGTTCCAATATTGTGTTAATGAGCCCTGGGCACACAAACACCAGCAGTGAGCGCTTTTTAATAAGAGCTACAGAGCAACTCTCATTTTATTAAGCAATGAGACAGCGGCATATTATTGCCCGATGGGCTGGTGCTCAATAAAGTCTCCGTGTGTCAAGGCCTGACACAAATTGACTGCCCATCAGATTCTAAATCACAGCTGTTCTATCCACCAGTGTGGCCGGATGCAGGGCGGTTGTGTGTGTGTGTGTTGTCTGGAGCTCTGCTGCCTCTCCAGATAGAGCCAATCATATCTGATCCCCATTGCTTCCCAGCAGTGAGCAGCGCCGAGCCTGATCTCTTACAAAGGTAACAAAGGCGCCTTTTGTGCAGTACAAGGAGAAGTCACAAAAGAGATGGTTGCAGGGGAGGAGAGAACAGAAGTATCTCTTCCTGATGCTGGTTCAATAAGGAGGCAACAAAGAACCTGTATCTCATTTTTCTCTCCCCCATTTGTTTTGGATCATGTCCACAAGAGCCTTGCTCTCGGCACTATATTAATATCGTTGGGGATTTTGTAATCGTACCATGTCCTGCCCTGACTGCAGGACCATCAGGAATGCAAATATTCCAATTGTTCAGGGCAGTTTTAATCAACCGGCAGGCAAAATGGCTCATGGAAACACCTATGATGTTTCCCAGGCCCTACCAGTTGAGGTAGCCCATTATCCCATTCTGCCTGTCATTTTGCCAGTGTGGCGTAGTAATTAAAACATTGGATTAGGAGCTGGGAGATCGGGGTTCAAATTCCCACCCAGACATGAAGCCACTGTTTCTTAGCCTCACCTACCTTATAGGGTTGTTGTGAGTACAAAATGCAGAGAGGGACCTTGAACTCCTTGAAGTTAAAGTGAGATATAAATGTAATAGTTAGCAAATAAAATGAACAAGACTGTAGTAGGGCTGTGCCAATGTTATAGAGGGTGGGCCAAGAATGCCAAACTGGATGCCATGCTGTTGGTGATTCATCCTCTGTTAAGTTCCCTTTGCTAATTTGCACTACAGTGGACGCTCGGGTTGCGAACGTGATCCGTGCAGGATGCACGTTCGCAACCCACGTCTGTGCATGCACAGGTTGCGATTCGGTGCTTCTGCGCATGTGCAAAGCGCGATTTAGCACTTCTGAGCATGCCAAACTGCCGAAACCTGGAAGTAACCCGTTCCGGTACTTCTGGGTTTCGGCGGTCCCCAACCCGAAAAAAGGCAACCTGAAGCGTCTGTAACCCGAGGTATGACTGTATTAAAAGGAAGAAAAAATGCAACCTTCGAGCTACAGCAAATATGTATTTGACTTGCTCTAGTTATGCCTTTTAAAAAGCAATACAAAGACTTCACAGGTGAACTGAAAAGTTATATAGTATGCTGCTATCAGCAGTTACTAGCCATGATGGCTAGTAATTACTGCCAGACCTAGAGGTGGCATGCCTTTGAATGCTGGCATTCACAACTGGGCAGACCATTCTTGCACTCCTGCTTGCAGGCTTCTCAGAGGCATCTGGCTGGCCAGTTTAAGAACAGCATGCTAGGCTAGATGTGCCTTTGGTCTGATCCAGGAGCACTCTTATGCTCTTAAATTCTCAAACCTGGAACGAGATACTGGGCCCATAGTATAATGTCAGATATACTTCTATCTTGGAACGAGATAACTCCATGTCAGTGTTCTCTGAGCTCTTTAGCATATGCTGCTAACATTCCGCAGATGAAAACGGGGACACTCTTAAGCACATATAATACCTCTATTCTGACACCAAGTATCACCGCCTACAAACTCCCTCTACAATTATCACACATCACAGAAGGTTCTTCTCTGCCTGCTGTTCTGCAGCATTCAGTCACACTGCACAGCCTGTTCTGCAGCAGCGTACATTTGTAAAATGTACATTTGTAAAATGACCATTAACAGTTTGCTTTTCATACCTTAATAACCTTTTACAGAATGATTACAGACCTGGAATGGATCTGGTTGGATCTCGTTGGCACTGGGGAGGGACAACAATGCATTGACAAGGGTGTGTGGTTGATTAATTGGTTAGAGTAATAGATCTTTCAGACGATTAACTTACTTTTAAAACAGTAAATGAATTGGGCAGATTTTTGTAATGATCTGCGGTGCACACACCTATATAAACTGCAGAACACAAGCACCGTCCAAGAAAAAGTATTCTCATTCCTTCCACATGCAGAAGGAAGCCGCCTTTTAAGATGTGTGCATCTGCTAAAAACAAACAAAATACAATTCTTGCCTTTGGAAAAGGTGGTTGTAGCCAGATTTATGTCAATTCACTCAGCTAAAACTCATGTAAACTCAGCTTTAAAGTGTCTTAAATTGATTAAAATACTTTAAATCTCTCTTGGGTTCCTCCCCCTCCATTTAAGCTGCCTACCCCCCAGCTGCCCAGATAACTTTATGTTATGGGACATGCAACATGCAAATGTCATAAAATAGTTAATAAATATTTTGAGGGTAACTTTTGCAAACTTTGGGCATCCCTCTAGCTTGCTGATACCTCCTTCTTGTTTGCTTTCTAATATTTACATGCCTATTAAACATGTGTGAGTGACTGGCCCAAGGTCAACTACTGAGTTTTGTCACGGGTGGTGCTGTGGGTTAAATCACAGAGCCTAGAACTTGCCAATCAGAAGGTCAGCGGTTCGAATCCCCGCGACGGGGTGAGCTCCCGTTGCTCAGTCCCTGCTCCTGCCAACCTAGCAGTTCAAAAGCACGTCAAAGTGCAAGTAGAGAAATAGGTACTGCTCCAGCGGGAAGGTAAATGGCGTTTCCGTGCGCTGCTCTGGTTCGCCAGAAGTGGCTTAGTCCTGCTGGCCACATGACCCGGAAGCTGTACGCCGGCTCCCTCGGCCAATAAAGCGAGATGAGTGCCGCAACCCCAGTGTCGGTCACGACTAGACCTAATGGTCAGGGGTCCCTTTACCTTTACCTTTTTATCGTAGGTTCTAGTCCAACATTCTAACCACTACACCACGCTGACAAATTGGAACAGTTGAGACATGCAAGGAAGGCTGGAGTCCATATGTAAAGAGAATACAATGCATTTGATGGGAAGGGGTGTGGGGTGTGTGAAGACCAATTTTGCTAATTTTGTGCTATGAACAACAACAACAAAAACCCACTCAACTCCTGGTGTCCTCAGATCTCCTGTTCTTTTTGAGAGCTACTGCAAAGACTGGAAACAGAACAGAGAGGGAAGAGACATATGCTTCAATTCGAGCTTTTAAAAACAAGATTCTCTCTCACACACACTCCCTCCCTCGCTGAACAAACAGACTTCTAGTAAAGAGGGAGGTGGGGAAGAAAGAAAGGAACAAGCCCAGATCCTTTCTTACCCTGCTGAAATGGCTAAAACCGTCTCGTTCTGGGCGCAAAGGAAAGTGAGTGTGTTTCTCAGCGTTCTCTCAGGAAGTCTGCAAAGGCTATAGGAAGGTGTTAGTGAGCAGTGAGATTATTCCCATAACAACAGGAACTACAAACCTGTCACCCAGGGAGCAATGAAGAGTTCAGGGCAAACAGGCCTCTACTTGGAAACCTCAGAGCTTGGGTCATTCTAGGCCAGACTGGCTTCTGCTCTGAAATGCTTTTACGTCCATGTGGAATTGTTTTTTTCTGGAGAGCAAGAGCACACGTGTGGGGAAATGAAGACTTTGGCTCCGTACACACTTTACATTTAAAACTCATGGCTCTCCCCCACTGAAAAAATCCTGAAGGCTATAGCTTGTTAAAGGTCCTGGGAAATGTAGTTCTGGGAGGTGCAAACTACAGTTTCCAACATTCTTGGGAGGCAGACATGTGCTTTAAATGTAAAGCATTTTTGAAATTATTTGGGAAAAGGTGGGGTGAAGAAAGTAAAGCCAATCCTAGAAAAAAAATTGGACTGGCATTTTTGGACACTCTCCTTGAAGACATGACTATAGGAACTGTCACAATGAACTTTTATACTTCAAAATTTGTCACTATATTCCCAACTCAAGGTGGTAAAGCTGTCTGTGAGCAACTGCCTTACTACCTTAGTGACATCATTTCTGCGCTGCAGGCGGCACTCCCCAGACAGTTTTTGCTCTGGTTTAGGAGACATTCTCTTCCAAATAAGTGATTTTTGTAATCCCACCGAGTTCTTCATAAAAAATGCATTTTTATTTCAAAGCAGTCACGTTTATTTGGGAGTTTTAAAAGCTGCTTTAATTATCTCTATTTATAGAAACACTTTTTTATTTTTAGTCCCAAGTCTCAAGATTCCTGCAATAAAGATTAGAAGCATATGCCTGTGTGTGTGTGTGTGTGTGTGTGCAGAGAGGGAGAAATCAATGCGGATTTTCAGGTTTGAGAGAAAACGCAAAGCGCTTGGGATGTGTGATTAACAAGTTGTGCTTGAGAAGAAATATACCCACTCCCACCCCAAAAAGCCTTCTGTCAGTGTGTGATCTCTTCTCCACTTGATCCAGTTGATGAAAGTGTTAATGGAATTCATAATGACTCTCCATGCATAGTAGAACCCTCAGTTTTCATGACTTGGGCAGGGATGGAGGGTGGGTGTGTGAGTAGATTGCACTGCCCACTAAAAGGGGCAGGTTGCTATAGGGGAGAGACTGCTGGAACCCCCAGGGGCAAGCTTTTAAAACTGGCTTGCAACCCCCACCCAGCCTGGGACCCTTTTAAGGAGAAGCTGCCGCTTAAGAATTTACTTCTCTCTCTGATATATTTTTGTGGGCACTGCCCTTGGCCCAGAGCATCACTGCATTGGGTTATTAATACATACGTTAAGATTTTGCTGCCTGGATTTTTACAGTTTGCATCGCATTTGAATTTTGCACATGTGTGCAGCTCTCCGTGAACCACCTTGGGGGCGGTTTTTGGTTTGTTTTTGCTGAAAGGCAGCATATAAAAACAAAAATAATAAGAAGAAGAAGAGTTTGGATTTGATATCCTGCTTTATCACTACCCAAAGGAGTCTCAAAGCGGCTCACATTCTCCTTCCCCTTCCTCCCCCACAACAAACACTCTGTGAGGTGAGTGGGGCTGAGAGACTTCAGAGAAGTGTGACTGGCCCAAGGTCACCCAGCAGCTGCATGTGGAGGAACGGGAAAGCAAACCTGGTGCACCAGATTAAAAGTCCACCGCTATTAACCACTACACCACACTGGCTCCATAACATAACATAACACACCACTGCCCCTCCCCGACATGAGTTTAATTAAAACTTGAAAGTAGCGTCTGAAGAGGCCTCTGACATCACAGATCGCAGTACACATGTGGCGGCATTGAGATGGCATGAGGCAAAGGGGTGGAGCAAAGGAGTTTGCATACCTTCCTTTGCAATGGTCTCACATCCACATTATGGAAGTCTGTGACAGACCTAATTGGGGTGTGTGTGTCCTGATGCATATTATTATTATTATTATTATTATTATTATTACTACTACTACTACTACTACTACTACAGTATTCCTATACCACCTTTCACCTGAGGATCACAGGGCAGTTTACAATATGAAAACACAAAATACATACCATAATAACAAACAAAGATACCCCCTTCATAGCTACCCCTGATGGGAGGGGCAGGTGCCACTACCGGCCCTCTTCCTGTTTCCCTGTGACTTCACTTCTCACAGTCAGGGAACCGCCAGAAGGCCCCCGGAGGAGGACCTCAGTGTCTGGGCTGAACGATGGTAGTGGAGATATACAACGCCAAGGCCGTTTAGGGCTTTAAAGGCAGCATCAACATTTTGAATTGTGCTCAGAAACGTGCTGGCTATTTCTTCAAGTGGCCTGTTATTTACTATGCTATTTATTGTTGATTACAGATCTATTTCTGCTAAATTTTGGGGTTTGGATGCTTGTTTGATTAACTGTTATACTGTCTTTAAAACTGTAATATTGCATTGTGCTGTAAACTGATTGTTTTATTGCATTGTGCTGTAAACTGATTGGAAACAAACATAAATATGAAATAGCCCTCACATTGAGGATGACAATGGAGTACGTAATCAGCTATCACTGATTTTTTAAAAAGCCCATCTCCCTTTATTTGTCCTTATGTGCTCCACTAGTTACTATGAAGGGGGGGGGGTCAATGTTAGTTCTACTTAGAGTAAACCCATGGAAGTTAATAGACTTGACTAACTTAGGCTCATTCATTTCAATCTCTACTCAGAGTAGGACTTTTAGCTGAATTGAATTTATAATTTATATACCCAGGGTGGAATGTCAGCTATCAAACATTGCAATATCGTTTCTCTGCTCCTTCCCTACTTTAGAGTCGTTTTTCAGGGTAGGGCAAATAAATAAAACAAAAGCTCTGCACATCAAACATGACTGTAGCGACATTTTGGCAGTGCTATTATTTATGGCCATTATTGCCTTTTTATTTTAATAAGGCTAAGTGCAGGGGCAGGGGGAGTTTGCAAAAGCTCTGTTTTGGTGTGCAACCTTTGCCAAGACCACGCTTAAAAATCTGGCTGCCTGGAAAGGTCTCAGCCAAGGTCTCAGCCTGTCTCCCAGGCAGCCCCATGCTATGATGCGTGCATTCGAATAAGCATATGTATCCTGTGCTTACCTGCCCCTCCCTTTCTAGCAGCAACGGAGTCACCTGGTGCTGCAGGAGGAGGATCATAGAATCATAGAATCATAGAATCATAGAGTTGGAAGAGACCACAAGGGTCATCGAGTCCAACCCCCTGCCAAGCAGGAAACACCATCAGAGCACTCCTGACATATGGTTGTCAAGCCTCTGCTTAAAGACCTCCAAAGAAGGAGACTCCACCACACTCCTTGGCAGCAAATTCCACTGTCGAACAGCTCTTACTGTCAGGAAATTCTTCCTAATGTTTAGGTGGAATCTTCTTTCTTGTAGTTTGTATCCATTGCTCCGTGTCCGCTTCTCTGGAGCAGCAGAAAACAACCTTTCTCCCTCCTCTATGTGACATCCTTTTATATATTTGAACATGGCTATCATATCACCCCTTAACCTCCTCTTCTCCAGGCTAAACATGCCCAGCTCCCTTAGCCGATCCTCATAAGGCATTGTTTCCAGGCCTTTGACCATTTTGGTTGCCCTCCTCTGTACACGTTCTAGTTTGTCAGTGTCCTTCTTGAACTGTGGTGCCCAGAACTGGACACAGTACTCCAGGTGAGGTCTGACCAGAGCAGAATACAGTGGCACTATAACTTCCCTTGATCTAGATGCTATACTCCTATTGATGCAGCCCAGAATTGCATTGGCTTTTTTAGCTGCCGCGTCACACTGTTGGCTCATGTTAAGTTTGTGGTCAACCAAGACTCCTAGATCCTTTTCACATGTACTGCTCTCAAGCCAGGTGTCACCCATCTTGTATTTGTGCCTCTCATTTTTTTTGCCCAAGTGCAATACTTTACATTTCTCCCTGTTAAAATTCATCTTGTTTGTTTTGGCCCAGTTCTCTAATCTGTCAAGGTCGTTTTGAAGTGTGATCCTGTCTTCTGGGGTGTTAGCCACCCCTCCCAGTTTGGTGTCATCTGCAAATTTGATCAGGATGCCCTTGAGTCCATCATCCAAGTCGTTGATAAAGATGTTGAATAAGACCGGGCCCAAGACAGAACCCTGTGGCACCCCACTAGTCACTCTTCTCCAGGATGAAGAGGAACCATTGATGAGCACCCTTTGGGTCCGGTCAGTCAGCCAGTTACAAATCCACTGAGTGGTAGCATAGTCAAGACCGCATTTTACCAGCTTCTTTACAAGAATATCATGGGGCACCTTGTCAAATGCCTTGCTGAAATCAAGGTAGACTACATCCACTGCGTTCCCTTCATCTACCAGGCTTGTAATTCTGTCAAAAAATGAGATCAGGTTAGTCTGACATGACTTATTTTTCAGAAATCCATGCTGACTATTGGTGATCACAGCATTCCTTTCTAGGTGCTCACAGATTGTTTGCTTAATGATCTGCTCCAGAATCTTCCCTGGTATTGATGTTAGACTGACTGGGCGGTAATTATTTGGGTCCTCTCTTTTCCCCTTTTTGAAAATAGGGACAACATTTGCCCTCCTCCAGTCTGCCGGGACTTCGCCTGTTCTCCAGGAATTCTCAAAGATGACTGCCAGTGGTTCTGAGATCACATCTGCCAGTTCTTTTAATACTCTTGGATGCAGTTCATCTGGCCCTGGAGACTTGAATACATCTAAACTAGCCAAGTATTCTTGTACTATCTCCTTAGTTATTCTGGGCTGTGTTTCCTCTGCTGAATCATTTCCTCCAAATTCTTCAGGTCGGGCATTGTTTTCTTTATCGGAGAAGACTGAGGCAAAGAAGGCATTGAGGAGTTCAGCCCTTTCTGTGTCCCCTGTTTGCATTTCACCATCTTCTCCTCTGAGTGACCCCACTGTTTCTTTGTTCTTCCTTTTGCTACGAACATACCCATAGAAGCCTTTTTTGTTGCTTTTAACCTCTCTAGCAAGCCTGAGTTCATTCTGTGCTTTAGCTTTTCTGACTTTGTGTCTACACGTGCTGGCTATTTGTTTGAATTCCTCTTTGGTGGTTTCCCCCCTTTTCCATTTTTTGTACACATCCTTTTTTAATCTTAACTCAGTTAAAAGTTCTTTAGATAGCCACCCTGGCTTCTTTAGGCACCTTCCATGTTTCCGTCTCATTGGTATTGCCTGAAGTTGTGCTTTTACTATCTCCCTCTTAACAAACTCCCAGCCATCATGAACTCCCTTTCCTTTTAGTATTACTGTCCATGGGATCTCACCCAGCACTTCCCTAAGTTTTATGAAGTCGGCTTTCTTAAAGTCAAGAAATTGAGTCCTAGTATGCTTGGCTGCTCCTTTCCGTTGTATAGTAAACTTCAGAAGAGCATGATCACTTGCGCCTAATGATCCTTCCACTTCTACCCCATTAACCAGGTCATCGACATTGGTTAGGACCAGATCTAAAATGGCTGTTCCTCTTGTTGCTTCTCCCACTTTCTGGACAATGAAGTTGTCTGCAAGGCCAGTGAGGAATCTGTTTGACCTTATGCTCTTGGCTGAGTTTGACATCCAACAAATATCTGGGTAATTGAAGTCCCCCATTACTACTATCTCCCTTCCTTTTGCATGCTTGGCCATCTGTTCCAGGAAGGCATCATCTATGTCCTCCGTTTGGCTTGGGGATCTATAGTAAACTCCCACAATGAGGTCACTATTATTCTTCTCTCCCTTAATTTTGACCCAAATGCTCTCACTTTGGCTTTGAGGTTCTAAATCTTGGATCCCTTCACAGGTATACACATCCCTGACATATAACGCCACTCCTCCTCCTTTCTTGTCTGGTCTGTTTCTCTGAAATAGATTGTATCCCTCCATTTTTACATTCCAATCGTGGGACTTATCCCACCAGGTTTCAGTGATGCCTATTATGTCATATTTAGTTTGCTGTACCAAGAGCTCAAGCTCATCTTGTTTATTTCCCATGCTTTGTGCATTAGTGTACAGACATTGAAGTCCATTAGTCATTCCCCCGTGTCTCTTATTTAAGGATTTTTTCCTCCCACCACTAGGTCTGCTTGCTGTTTGCTCCATTTGGTCTATGACATTTGGATGATCATCTTCATCAATTAATAGACTCCTACCTTCAGGAGCACTGTCTCCCTCCCCCACATTAGTCAGTTTAAAGCCCTCCTGATGAGGTTTCTTAGTTTTTTGGCAAAAACATTCCTCCCAACCGTTGTGAGGTGCAGCCCATCGCTTGCCAGAAGTCCATCCTCAAGAAACTGCAGTCCGTGATCTAAGAATCCAAACCGTTCCTGTTTACACCATTTGCGAAGCCAGCTGTTTACTTCCACTATTTTCCTCTCTCTCCCTGGGCCACGTCGTTCAACTGGGAGGACAGATGAGATGACGATTTGTGCATTTAATTGCTTCAATTTCCTGCCCAGAGCCTCGTAGTCTCTTTTGATCTTCTGGAGGCTATTGCTTGCAGTGTCATTGGTTCCCACATGAACCAAGAGGAAGGGGTATTTGTCAGTGGGTTTTATGATTCCTTGCAGTCGTTCAGTTACATCTTGGATCTTAGCCCCGGGGAGACAGCACACTTCCCGAGACATCTTGTCAGGCCCACAGATCACTGCTTCTGTTCCCCTCAGTAGGGAATCCCCTATCACCACTACACGCCTTCTCTTAGGTTTGGTCAGGGTTCTTCCATGAGCGGTCCGTTCCAAGGTCGCCTGCACATTCCGTGAGGACTGACTTTGCTGCTCATCTTCATATACGTGATCGACTGTAATGAGGGAGAGATCCTCAAATGGAGTCTGCTCTTCGTCTTCCATGCTAGGGGAGAGGACCTCAAAGCGATTGTGTATTTCTAGACAATCAGAGCGAACCCTGGGCCTCCTACTTCTTTGAGTCACGTTTCTCCACATATCGGGCTTCTGTGTTGGTGAACTAGCCTCCTTCTCAGGGGAGTCCCCTGTCTCCTCCTTGGTGGAGACGGTGTGCTCTGTTGCTTCCAAGAAGAGCTCCAGCTCTCTAATTCTTTGGAGCGTAGCTACACGTTCCTCCAGTTGCTGGACTTTGTCTTTTAGGAGGGCAATCAACATGCAATTGCTGCACGTAAAGCTGCCTGCAACCTTTGGCAAGATGGCAAACATTGCGCAGGAACCGCAGGCGACTGCAGCTGTTCCCTCCCCCTCCATCTTGAGAATATGTCGTTGGGCTTGAGACTAGCTCCCCTAAATCTAAAAGATGGTTCAAATTGCGCGCGCCACTAGGCGCGCGCCGCTGCCCTGCAAACACTGATAAGCTCCTCCCACAGCTAATCACCTGCCTCAACAGAAACCCTGCCCCCTCTGACCTTTGACCAGGGAAAGCAGCTAATCAGCCACAAGAATCACACACACAAGAAACCCCTTTTGGCTCCTTCTTCAGCCGCTGCCCTGCAAACACTGATAAGCTCCTCCCACAGCTAATCACCTGCCTCAACAGAAACCCTGCCCCCTCTGACCTTTGACCAGGGAAAGCAGCTAATCAGCCACAAGAATCACACACACAAGAAACCCCTTTTGGCTCCTTCTTCAGCCGCTGCCCTGCAAACACTGATAAGCTCCTCCCACAGCTAATCACCTGCCTCAACAGAAACCCTGCCCCCTCTGACCTTTGACCAGGGAAAGCAGCTAATCAGCCACAAGAATCACACACACAAGAAACCCCTTTTGGCTCCTTCTTCAGCCGCTGCCCTGCAAACACTGATAAGCTCCTCCCACAGCTAATCACCTGCCTCAACAGAAACCCTGCCCCCTCTGACCTTTGACCAGGGAAAGCAGCTAATCAGCCACAAGAATCACACACACAAGAAACCCCTTTTGGCTCCTTCTTCAGCCGCTGCCCTGCAAACACTGATAAGCTCCTCCCACAGCTAATCACCTGCCTCAACAGAAACCCTGCCCCCTCTGACCTTTGACCAGGGAAAGCAGCTAATCAGCCACAAGAATCACACACACAAGAAACCCCTTTTGGCTCCTTCTTCAGCCGCTGCCCTGCAAACACTGATAAGCTCCTCCCACAGCTAATCACCTGCCTCAACAGAAACCCTGCCCCCTCTGACCTTTGACCAGGGAAAGCAGCTAATCAGCCACAAGAATCACACACACAAGAAACCCCTTTTGGCTCCTTCTTCAGCCGCTGCCTGCAAACACTGATAAGCTCCTCCCACAGCTAATCACCTGCCTCAACAGAAACCCTGCCCCCTCTGACCTTTGACCAGGGAAAGCAGCTAATCAGCCACAAGAATCACACACACAAGAAACCCCTTTTGGCTCCTTCTTCAGCCGCTGCCCTGCAAACACTGATAAGCTCCTCCCACAGCTAATCACCTGCCTCAACAGAAACCCTGCCCCCTCTGACCTTTGACCAGGGAAAGCAGCTAATCAGCCACAAGAATCACACACACAAGAAACCCCTTTTGGCTCCTTCTTCAGCCGCTGCCCTGCAAACACTGATAAGCTCCTCCCACAGCTAATCACCTGCCTCAACAGAAACCCTGCCCCCTCTGACCTTTGACCAGGGAAAGCAGCTAATCAGCCACAAGAATCACACACACAAGAAACCCCTTTTGGCTCCTTCTTCAGCCGCTGCCCTGCAAACACTGATAAGCTCCTCCCACAGCTAATCACCTGCCTCAACAGAAACCCTGCCCCCTCTGACCTTTGACCAGGGAAAGCAGCTAATCAGCCACAAGAATCACACACACAAGAAACCCCTTTTGGCTCCTTCTTCAGCCGCTGCCCTGCAAACACTCAGCAAGAACTCAGGAACTCAGCAAGCAACTTGTTTTATGTTCCCTACGGAGCTGATTCCTAGGCAACTGTCCCATCCATTTAAGCAAAAGGACCACCCCTGCCCATTTATCAAGGGAACATTTTCTGTGCAATTTCAGGAAGGTAATGCATGTTTTCAATCAGCTGTTTGGAATTAAAGACCTTAAGCATTTCGCAAAACACATCCCTAGTCAAATTTAGCTATAGAGGCATTTCCTGTGAAGCACTCTCTCTGGCTGTACAAACATGGCTGAACTGCAGGACACTAGCTAGTGCAAATTCTTTGCTGGGTGATTCATAAATAAAAACAAACCAAAAGGTGAACATTAATAAGCTTTCGTTCTCTTGCCCCCCTCCTCCCTACTAATTTTTAAAACCACAAGTAGGATCAACACCAAGGAATGCTTTTGAGCAGAACAGCAAGCCAGAGCTTTGAACACAGCTTATACCTATTAGTTTTGGTTTTGCCTGTGTTTGTTATCCTGCGCTATGATGACATGGCACATTCAAGAGAATTCTCACAAGGAGAGTCAACAAGAAGATAATCTCCACTCCCCGCCCCGCAACCTTAGAGAAGAAATTTCTTTTAAAAGCGAGTGCACGCCAGCAGTTTCCCCCACCCCGAAACGAAAATGTATTTCAAATGAAAGAATATAATGTATAAGAATAAACACTGCCACTGTACTGTTCATTCCAAAAGCCAATCAGAACTCCCACCAAGTGTGGATAATGGGTCCTAAACCTAGGAGGCAGAATTGGCCAAACACTTAGGGTGGGTCAGAGCTGCTGAGCTGCCTTCCACAAAGGTGGGTGAGATAGTGACCTCAGTGTGGTGCAAACACACCAGTCAAGCCAACCCAGTGCTCCTGCAGTTGTGTTTGCACAGTGCCAATCTCTCCACCACCTTGCCCCTCCTCCCTTTTGGTCAGAAACGTTGATCCATCTGCCAGGAAGAACTAGCATGCTGGCTGTGTCCCACCTGACAAGTCACTTCTACTAGGACAAAGAGGGGTGGGGGTTATTGTTTGGGTATGTTTTGTTCTAACCATTTATTTGTGCTTTTATCCTGTGGAGAGCCAGTGTGGTGTAGTGGTTAAGAGCGGTAGTCACGTAATCTGGGTAACCGGGTTCGCGTCTCCGCTCCTCCACATGCAGCTGCTGGGTGACCTTGGGCCAGTCACAGTCTCTCAGCCCCACTCACCTCACAGAGTGTTTGTTGTGGGGGAGGAAGGGAAAGGAGAATGTTAGCCGCTTTGAGACTCCTTAAAGGGAGTGAAAGGCGGGATATCAAATCCAAACTCTTCTTCTTCTTCTTCTTCTATTTTCAGCTTGTGAACTGCCCCAAGGTCTTCAGACAAAGGGCGATATATTAATTTAATAAAATAATTAAAGGTGTCCTAGGTTTGACAAAGGTTAGGGAGAAGTGGCTCCTCTTCCCATTCCTGCCCCTATTATCGTCATTATTGGTATACAACAAAAAATCTGAAAACAGCAACATACAGTGAATGCTCGGGTTGTGAACGTGATCCGTGCAAAGCGCGATTTAGCACTTCTGCGCATGCGCGACTGCCGAAACCCGGAAGTAACCCGTTCTGGTACTTCCGGGTTTCGGCGGTCCATAACCTGAAAAAAACCGCAACCTGAAGTGTCTGTAACCCAAGGTATGTCTGTACATAGTTAAAGTTAACAACACATAACAGTCTAAAATCTGGTCTCAAGCAGCAGCAGAGGAAGCCGCTCGGGCGCCTGGGGCGGCGCAAGCCACCCATAGGAGCGGGGCACACCACAGGGCCTCCGGAGTCTGCCTGCCTCCTCCCACTCAGCCACCCTACAGCTGGGAGAGGGGCAAGGCAGCGGGGTGGACCGCTTGGGCAGTGCAGAGCCTGCATGGGCCTGAGCCACTGCGTCTCTCCCAGGCCCGGCGATGAGTGCCGCCCGCATTTTGTCACCCGCCTCAGTGGTGACACCCAGGGTGGCCTGCACTCCCCTTCCTCCGCCCCTGGTCTCAAGCGCACATAACATACAATAAAAAATGGCTGAGTCACTCTTCATGGAAAGCTGTTGCACGCCAGCCCAATCTCCAAGCAGCACGAGATTCTAGGCCAGCCTTTCTCAACCTGTGGGTCCCCAGATGTTGTTGAACTACAGTTCCCATCACTCTAGCTAGCAATGCCAGAGCTCAGGGATGATGGGAGTTGTAGTCCAACAACATCTGGGGACCCATAGTTTGAGAACCGCTGATCTAGGGGTTCCTGACACTTACCCAGGGTTCCTGTTCCCTTTTGGGAATGAGGCAAATTTATGTGTTCATTATGTGGTTCATTTACAGATATATATAACTTCAGCCAGCGATGGAGGGGTTCTGAGCATTAACACTCCAAGAGGGTCTTGTTTCTCCCATAGCCACAGCCTTAGATTCAGATGTCAAACATTGATCTCCACTGTTGCTCTCCCCTGCTCTCTCCAGCTTGCTTTATCTATTGAGAGGTGGGGGCAACCATTTCCTGTCTAGCACAAACCCTTTGATCCTTTGTTTCCTTAATGGCCCAACAACCAGGAGGCTAGCCTGGCTTAATTAGCTGCTAACACTTGCTAGATCCAGGGATTAGAGTAGTCTGACACTCAGTTTAACACCCTAAACCTTGGCTCAATTATAACACTTGCTGAATCCAGGAATTAGAAGTGCCTAGTACCCAGAATCTCATAAAAATAGTTTCCATTTTTAAATTCCTCGCCCCCCAACAGGTTTCCATTCCTGCTGTAAACCTTCACCGCATGATAGGCCATAAACTGGTGACAGCATAAAAGCAATGACTTGAAAGTGATTAAGCAACTCCACTCACTTTCATATCATTTCTGCATTTGACACACATACACAAGTTTTTACTGAAGCAACAAGAGCTACCAGTTTGACTGGCACTTGATCTAAAATATCTGCCTTTATCTGTCATCCTGCAGATATAAATAGCACCGCATGCTTCTTGGAATTCTGCAATTTCTTCGCGCAATAAATTACTAAAACATACTGGCCAGGCCTTTAGCCAGGAAGTCTAATTTGTTAATATTTTAATCACCAATTTAAAGTAAGGATCTGGAAACCTGGACCAACAGGAAGGATGTGAACGGAAAGAAAAGCCACAAATAGCTTGTTGACCGTGTATATTTAATGTAAATTTCAGTGACAATATCAACCAGCGTGTTGTACAATTTGTCCTGTACCGTGTGATCCTGACCCTCTTGGGATACATCCTGTCTCAATTTTCACAGCTCTACTTGCTATCCCCAGGAAATTATGTGTTAACCTATGAACTATAAACACTGCAGCAGGAGAGTATCGGCGGAGTCCCCCCTGCATCCGAATAGACAGAATTAATGTTTTTAGGTGGAAGGCTGTCTAATCTAACCCTCTGCTGCAAGGCAGGGTGCTTAATCCACACCACAGAAAATTTAAATCCGTCACAGAGGACCATAACAGTTCAAGGTGCTCTGCGTGGGGCTGCCCTTGAATACGCCTCAGAAACTTCAGTTGGTCCAAAATGCACCAGCCAGATTGCTGGCTGGGGTTCCCTTTAGATCTCATATAACCCCCATTTTAAAACAGATGCATTGGTTGCCAGTTTATTTCCAAGCCCAGGTAAGGTTCTCATGATAGTGTTTAAAGCCCTAAATGACATAGACCCCAAAGACTGTTTCCTTCCCTACAGATCCTTCCGGGTCTTTAGACTGGCAGAGCGGCCCCTCTTGAAAGTTCTGACGCCGCCACCTCCAGAAACACAGGGGTGGGGCTAGCCCAGAAAAGGGCATTATCTGTAGCACCCCCTAAGTTGTAGAACTCCCTCCCCACAGAGGTGGGCTTAGCACCTTCACTGTGCGGTTCTTGTCAAATGCTGAAGGCACACTTTTCTATTCTGGCATTGTCGTGTGAGGTGTATATTTTCAGAACGCATGCTACATTCCTGATAATAATTTATTTTAAACTTGTTTTAATGTTCTTACCCTGAAGGGCAGATAATAATCTATAACAACAACAGAAAACATATTCACTGCTCAAGGTTCTGTAATCCCACTTTTCCCCACTAAATATTCTACTATGGGGCCAAGGTCCATAGAGAAGGGGAAATGGGTGAGGAGAATCATGTCATGGCCCTCAAGGACCTGCTAGAAAAAATATTAAAATCGAGAACAGATGCTTTGGTACAATTCCAATTTTAAAAAATTCTGGCTGTATGATAAAACCAATCAGGAATGGTGTAGACCGTTTGATACTGTCATGAGTGCCACAATGCCAGTCAGACTTGTTCCCCTGCCCTCAGTATGAATGGAGAATATATTTATTCTTGTTTTACTCACCGCTGTCAAATGCTGAAATGGGGGGGGGGGGGTGCAAGAGGCAGGGTTTCCCTTCCCCCAACCCCACAAAATGCATACCCACAAACCAATGCCTGCATCTTTACAGGTCAAGGAGTGGTTCCCTGTTCCCTGCTTTATGTAGCAGAATTCTGGGGAACTTGAAAGCTTGCCATGGTTTTGTGACATTTTGCTTGACCATAATAAAAGTATTGGCACATATTCACCATTGTTTGCTTAATTTTATTCAGGTCCATAACGGCTCCACAAAATATGGCATTATTGTTGATGATGGGCCAAGAATATGAATGATTTTCATCAGGTTGCTCACACAGTTCATAAATAAAGTGACATCTGAGGAAAGGCCAAAATATGCATTCTTCAGCTACCTCACCACGCTGAGACTGAGCACACACTAAAGCACATTCAAAGCACATTCTTTCCCTCAAAAAATTCTGGGCACTGCAGTTTGTTAAGGGTTGCTGGGAACTGTGAATATGTCAGGGGTAAACTACAATGCCCAGAATTCTTTGAGGGAAAGAATGCATTTCAAATGAACTTTAAAAGTAAAGTGTGTACGCAGCCAGAATCAAATAATTATGGTACCCAATCTACTAATGTGACTGCAAGCCTGTGGGTGCTGCTTAATTGAAAGTACAAGTACCTGTACCAAGGAAAGGAAACATTAAAAATGAAATAAAAAAAATAAAAATAAAAAAAATTGTCCAGTAGCACCTTAGAGACCAACTAAATTTGTTCTGGGTATAAGCTTCCGTGTGCATGCACACTTCGACTCCACAGAAAATGACTACTTGTTTGCCAGTCATGAAGAATCTAGATTTTGCTTTCAGCTGACATCACTACTGGATTTAGTGGCATCCAGATTGGATCCAACATTTTCATAATCTAGTTTAAAGATGGGATCCAACTCAAAACCTTGATCGGAACAGCAGGTATCTTATTGGTTCAAGCCAGCTCCCATCTCAGTTCAAAGTGTGTTGTGTGTCCATTTTGCCTCTTTCTTCACTTCGTTTGCTGAACTGCCACTCACAGCCAGGGGCTCAACACCATGTGGCCTTGATCAAAGCAAGCACATACCAAATCAACAGCGTGAAACTGGCCGCTTTGCAGAACCCGACAGTTTTATGGAGAGACAAGGTTTCGCTCAGTAAGTGTCATACTTTTGGAAGCGGCCCTTTCTCATTTCCTTGCAGGAAGAGAACTGTTGTCTCATTCCAGTAATTCCTCAACTGCCTAATTCTGTGAAATCAAACAAAACCTTGGACATGTGCGTAAGACAATCCTTCCAGATTTTAAAGCAGAAAACTGCAATATAAGGTCAAACGCTGAAATATGCTTGGTTCAAACTGCAGAGAAATGGCCCTGCTCCTCTAAATTTGTTTGTGCCCCTCCTACAACTGTCCACTTTCTCTTCTCTTCTCTTCCCATCCCCTGTTCTACGGAAGAGATAAAAGACAGCGCCACATGAGAGATTAGTGGAAGTGGGTGCTGGAGATGAGAGGGAGACTTATCATCTGGAGACTCAGTTTAGTGCATCATGGTTTATCCTATTTGTAAGAGCCGATTCAAACCTAGACAGCATCTTAAAAAGCAGAGACATCACTTTGCCAACAAAGGTCCGTATAGTAAAAGCTATGGTTTTCCCAGTAGTGATGTATGGAAGTGAAAGTGGACCATAAAGAAGGCTGATCGCTGAAGAATTGATGCTTTTGAATTATGGTGCTGGAGGAGACTCTTGAGAGTCCCATGGACTGCAAGAAGATCAAACCTATCCATTCTTAAGGAAAGCAGCCCTGAGTGCTCACTGGAAGGACAGATCCTGAAGCTGAGGCTCCAATACTTTGGCCACCTCATGAGAAGAGATGACACCGTGGAAAAGACCCTGATGTTGAGAAAGATGGAGGGCACAAAGAGAAGGGGATGACAGAGGACGAGATGGTTGGATTGTGTTCTCGAAGCTACCAGCATGAGTTTGACCAAACTGCGGGAGGCAGTGGAAGACAGGAGTGCTTGGTGTGCTCTGGTCCATGGGGTCACGAAGAGTCGGACACGACTAAATGACTAAACAACAACAAGAGTCGATTACTTGTTAATTTGCTTTTTTCTTTGCTGTTTGCGATCTTAAATACTTTTCACAGGTTACACTATCCATCCCCAGCTAAGTCAAAGCGTCCTATTATATTGCATAACTTTACAATGACAATAACATCAAGAACTGCATGCTCTTGGTGAGGAATATCTCTTCTGTGTCATCCATATCTATTCAAGATGGAGAAGGCCTGCCATAAGCATTGTCTACTGAGAGTCACAGATTAAGATATTCTTCTCTTCCGTTCAACCTGGTGTTAAAACACAAGAGCGCTGCTAGATCAGACCACAAACTAGTCCAACATCTGGTCCAGCACCCTGTTGCCACAGTGGCCAACCAGATGTCCATGGAAAGCCAGCAAGCAGGACCTCATCTGAAAAGCACGGCCCTCACTCATGTTCCCCAGCAATTGGTATTTGGAGGCATAGTGCCCCTGATACTGTAGGAAGTCTAGCCATCACAGTTCACATCAATGGAGAGCCTCGTTGTCCATGAATTTATTTTATCTCATTTTAAAGCTGTCCATCGCTTGATCTCGTGTTAGTGAATTCTATGTTGTAGGACAGTTTCATCAACCTCAGCCAACATGGCCAATGGGAAGAAATCATGAAAGTTGTACTGGAAAGCATGTAGAGGGCACCAGGTTGGGGATTATAGCTTCAATCAAAACCGGGGGGGAAACAAAAAATGAAAATGTATTTTGGATTTGGGTGGTTTTTTGTGCATTTTTGTGTGTGGAACTGTTAAATTGTTACTTTTCTCAGGTTTGGAGGTGGAGCTAGGCCAGGATAATTTCCCCCATTTTCTCTTCTCTGAATGTTCTCCTCCACTGGACTTTTTTGGTGGCTTAAAAAGAAGTAGAAAAACCTCAATGATTTCTATAATAAAGGAGATTGATGTTGAACTTAGATCCACCTTTGATAAGACATTCTTAAAATGGCTTCTTGGGATGAATTTGCTGAGAGGGTAATTTGACAGAGGGCAGGTGCAAAATGACCTTTCCATTTGCACTTTATCATTCTGCAGCTTTGAAACCGTGGAGCGCTCAGACAAAAGGTACATCTAGGTTACAGAGGCTAAGACTGGGAAGCCTATTGCCCCAGACCCCTTCTTAAATGTCCAAACTTTTAAATAATTACACACGTCATTCGTAGGGGTTCAAATTCTTGTCAGTGTGAATTGATTTTGCAGGAGTGCAAAGCGTGCCTCTAAATCTAAGGCAGCACGAGAATCAACTTTTGGGGGAAATAAATATTCACTGAGTTAGTTCTCCACTAAATTCTAATGCTGTCATTCAGGTCACTGCCTTGAAAATGGTGTCAGGAGCGCCTGTACTCAATATCAGCATTTGGTGAATAGGGATATTTACCGTATTTTTCGCTCTATAACACGCACCCGACCATAACACGCACGTACTTTTTAGAGGAGGAAAATCCGTAGGCATGCCACCCGTAGGCATTCCCTCCATAACACGCACAGACATTTCCCCTTACTTTCTAGGAGGAAAAAAGTGAGTGTTATGGTGCAAAAAATACGGTATTTATTTATCTGGACCTTGGAGATAATGCAACTATAAGAAGTTCAATTGCAAGTACACTGTGAGGATATCTGAAAATAATTCAGGTTTTTTAACTGGAGCAAAGGGGGGAAACCCCAGTTTAATTCAGGCTCCTTTTGCACATTTATCCAAAAGGGATATGTTCCTATTCTTTGGTGGGCCATTCTTTATGCCAAAGGGAGTTTATTTTGTTTTGTCAAAATGAAAAACAGGCAATCACACATTAATGCAGCGGCAAAATATATTAGAAGAAGAAGAAGAAGAGTTTGGATTTGATATCCCGCCTTTCACTCCCTTTAAGGAGTCTCAAAGCGGCTAATATTCTCCTTTCCCTTCCTCCCCCACAACAAACACTCTGTGAGGTGAGTGGGGCTGAGAGACTGTGACTGGCCCAAGGTCACCCAGCAGCTACATGTGGAGGAGCGGAGACACAAACCCGGTTCACCAGATTACAAGACTACCGCTCTCAACCACTACACCACACTGGCTCTTGTTTTAAATATTAAATATTAAGAGTGACCAAAATTCCACCCCCAAATTTATTAAGATATACATCCAAGGAATTTCCTAAATAACTGCATCCCACAACATGTGGCTTGGGCTCATGTATCTGAGCAACCTAAAACAATTTACTGATTTTGTAATGGAAAAGTTGCTATGTTACTATGAAAGTCGTGCTAATTTTCCTGCCTGAGCAGATTTTGCAAAATTTAACCTTGCCTGCTTCAAACCTAATAGCAAGATGCAAGTAAGTAAAGTTGTTTGCAAGATTTCCTATCATGCCATTTCACACACAGGTTGCAGCACCTACATGTGAATGAACTTATGCGCAGGTAATGCCCTTCCACCTTGCCATTTAAAGCATTCCACCTTCCTGTAAGTAAATCTGTTTCTGGCCAGCCACCCTAGGATGTAAAAGGGAATTATAGTCCAAAACATCTGGAGGGCACCAAGTTGGGAAGCCTGCCCTAGTGGCTGGGAACTGCTCTTCTCCGTAAAGTTCCCCTGACCTAAATAATAATTGCAAGGCCAAGTCTTTAGTTCATATATCCAAGTGCATTACCCTGAACTGACAGCAGCTGAATACTAACTAGGGATAATTTCATGTACAAGTGGAAGCATAACCTTAACAATAAGGTCTACTCGCAGTACTCAAGATATTCACGAGTGCATTTGAGAAATATCGTTATCTGCTTTATTGGTTGGTATTAAAAAGTCAAATGGCTGACATTATACTTTTCTATATCCCTGGCATTTAATCCTCTGCTGTGCAGTTTGATTATGGGAAAATGGCATTAACGAAGAAAGGGTAATTAGCTCATTTACAATGTGCAAGCTGTCATCGGTGTAGCTTATGGATTACTGTAGGAATATTTTGTTCAGTGCCTTCCCCTTCCATCCTATATCTAAGGCCTGGTTGTCACGGAAGTAGTAAACCTGCCAGGGCTGTACCACTGCTGACTTCAAGCGTTTCTCTGCCTCCTTGCTAGGTAGAAAGCTTCTCCACATAACAAACTAACAGTCTGAGCAACAGTGTAAGGGATTGCTTTTGCAATGGAGCAGCATTTGGACATATAAGGCTACAGGATCTCCATCCCTGCTGTAGAAGATATTACCAAGATATGCAATCCAAATAATTAAGCTTTCTTGCTTACAGTCGAAATCCTTTAGCCAAACCTCAGACTCTTTGTGTACCTTCTTTATAGCCTCAGTTTAGACATCACATCAAGCCATGGCTAAAGAAACTTGAATACAGTTTGGCACGATTGAAAACCCACGGTTTGTAATTGGCTGGTTAGCCATAATTGGACACCATCATAGTTTGAAATTGGTTCACTGACTCCTCAGTGCGGGAACATGACACACCCCTCCCTGAATGAGATGCTGAATAAAATGTTATTCCCTGGGAAACAAAGGAATTGAGACAAGATTGCAATAAATGACTGGAATCCTTGCTGAGAAACAGTGTAAAGAAATAATAATCCCCCTGCCCGCCATGCTATAACCTGGAATTGAAAGATACACTTGGATAGAAGATTAACTGAAAATTATCTGAATAATACGTCATGGTATGCTTGTGTCCCCTATTCCCAAGAGAGAAACCTGAAGAAGAACAAGCCCAACATCTGATCACAAACAAATCTCTAGTCCAGGCTATTTATATTCTTGGACATCAAGGTTTTTCTTACATAATGTTGTGTGCACCCCAATCTCTGAGCAGCAGTGGAGATTGCCATGGTTTTATTTACACATATATACAGCTTGAGCATAGAATGTGAGGGCTGACAGCATCAACACTCCAATAGATCTTGCCTCTCCTTTATTTTTCCAGAGAAGCTCCAAACTCAGCTTTGGGTCCAGCGCTGAGCAAGACATGCCTGTCTCTCCAACTTCCAGCAACAGCCAAAACTCACACATACACAGTTTCCATTGGCCTATTGTTCTACATCCCAGGATGAATTTGCACCCAGGTTGGTAAGGGGGTGGAGTGGAGGTATTGCCTAGTCCTCAGAGAGCACCATGGCAACATGGCTCACTCTTTGAGATGCTGAGAGCACTTAACTGGCCAGCTAAGGCCATTACTTGAACAAAAGAACTAGACTGACCAGGTTTCCTCTTGTAGAGGTTAACCTCACAGTCCCAGGATCGCAAGTTTGGAAGGGACCCAGACGGACCCCCCCTTCCTCCTATAACAATAACAAACAGTGCAAACCTAGCAATGTCTACTCAGAAGTCCAATTAAATTCAGTGGGGTTTACTCCCAGCAAACTGGGGTTTGGACTGCAACTTCGACTCCTAGTTCTTTCATTCTCCTCTTTTAGCCCTTTACTTCTCTACAAACTACAGGGTAATTCGCTTTCCCCATTGCTCGCCCCCCCCCCGCCACCTCTCCACCATCTGCCATCAGAGGAATCCCCTCCCTTCTTAAAATATCATGGTAATAGTTTCCAGGAAATGGATCTGTTTTTGCAATGGACTTATATTTGATTTATGGTAAAGACTTTGTGCATTCCAACTCATGGAAATGCTAGACATTAAAAACTCCTGTTCTGCAATTCTATTCTTTTTGCAAAACTCTTGAGTGTTTTATGAATTAGCATGATGCACATCTCTCGGAGACAGATGCTTCTGTTTCTGTAGGGTAAGTAGACCACAGGGAATGTTTGAGCCAACCATGGGACAGAATTTCCCCACAAAGGTTATAAGCCACAATGTTCCTGCCTCCCGTTCTCCGGATCATTTGTCCCTTTATTTGCCTGGTTAGGCTTTCTGAGAAGGAAATGATTACTGAAAATCATTTTCTCTAGAATCTCAGGACATAATAATTGCATCAAATCCTGTCATCTTATTTATGCATTTATCATTTGCTCCCTGGGACTTTCAAATTCAATATCCTTGGTCTGTTAGTAACCTTTAATAATGCATTTAAGCCAGGCTTGTTGTTTATTTGTGTACTGAAGAGCAAAAAAAAAGAAAGAAAGATGAAATTTCATGACAGCTCAATGCTTCTTGGCTGTTTTTAAGTTATTAAGCAGCAACTTTGTTATTCCTATAGGCTTGATGACTTTAGGAAGACTAGCAAAGGCAAGTTCAGGATGCAAAGTAATTTACTAATTTAAGGGCTTTGTTATATGTCAAGCACACAGTGACCAGATGCAAAGCAAGACAGGATGCAGATCTCTTCAGAAGTGGTACAGAAGATGGAATTTTGCACCTGCAGTTTTCTCACCTCTGCATGAAAAGTTATACCTGCCAGCAGACCCTCTTCATCATTAAATCAGTACAGGCTGCTTAAACAACACTTAGCCAGTGTGGTGTAGTAGTTAAGAGCAGTGGACTCGTAATCTGGTGAACCGGGTTCGCGTCTCCACTCCTCCACATGCAGCTGCTGGGTGACCTTGGGCCAGTCACACTTCTTTGAAGTCTCTCAGCCCCACTCACCTCACAGAGTGTTTGTTGTGGGGGAGGAAGGGAAAGGAGAATGTTAGCCGCTTTGAGACTCCTTTGGGTAGTGATAAAGCGGGATATCAAATCCAAACTCTTCTTAGCTTCCAAAACTCGGGACTCAATAACAGTTTCACTTAGGCCAACACTGGGCCGGCCCTGCCATTAGAGGAGTGGGCAACACTTTTCATGTGTGCAATGCCGTGAGGAGCCTGTGATGGAGCAGCACAGACTGAGAGGCTGAAGCAGAGGAGATGTGTGGCAGAGGCTGCGGGAGAATCCCAGGAGTCTGCCTTGTCTATTGTGATAAGCTCCCTCCCCCTTTTACTCCAAGGACAAGCAGGGCGATGCATAGGGAGGAACAGAGATTATCGATGCCCCGACGTAGTTTGAGGCTGCTTGGGATACATCCGCCAAGGAAAGAGACCTTGGCCTGCCTTCAGTCAATCCCCACCTGCCTCCCTTCTTTCTCACATCCAACCAGTCCAGTACGTGGTTCTGGAAGTCAGCTTATCCCTCCTCAATCACCGTAGAACTAAACAGAGAGGAGGATGGGGGCAAAACTAGACTTGGTGGGCTCCACCTCTCATTGGCTCTGCCTCTCCTTACTCTTGACCTCCTGCCCTACCATTCTCAATGGGCACCAACCACCAGTGCCTTCAAGTGCTGTTTGAGTCCAACTCCCATCAGCCCCAGACAGCATGGCCAATGGGCAGGGATGGCAGAAGCTGCGGAGACTTTCTCTGTTAAATAGGAATAGTTGGAGTACACGAAAGTATATATTAATTTTATTCCCCAATATAATAGCACAGGGTGAATCAACAGCGTGTCCTCTTTTACCATAAAGGATACAGAGAACCTGCCTCACATGATACATTCCTAGTGAGCTTGTGAAGAACGTCCTAGGAAATAGTCCACAACTGCCTTAGCAAAAAACATTTCAAAGGATGGTGCTTGCAGGAAATAGTGCTAAATGTTATTGTTCTCCTTGAGAGCAGATCGTATTTTTACCTAGTGTGAAATTTCATTACTGGAGTTTAAGTGTGTTGAATATTCTACCACATGGGCCAAATCCTGAAGTTATAATTAGACAGAACTTCCATTGACCCCAGTGAAAATGTCACTTGAGTAAAAAGTTGGTTTGATGGCTGAGAAGAATATAATGCAAGGTAGGGCCAGCGTATTATGAGCAGGAAGGAACAATTCACCAATTGTACCTCTTGAAGTCCTCCTCTTCTGTGTCGTCCTCACTCCCAGTGCTATCAAAAGGAAACTCCTTGGCCATTTTGGTGCATCTGTCCTGAACAAAGCAAAATACTTTTACTGCAGTGGTTGCAACGTTGAGGAGGCCGGAGACACATCGGCCCCCTTGAGTTGGTGCGCCTGTTGTAGCGTTTTCTCACTCTTTCATGCAGAATATGTTGTTGTTGTTTAGTCGTTTAGTCGTGTCCGACTCTTCAGGAGCCAGTGTGGTGTAGTGGTTAAGAGCGGTAGTCTCGTAATCTGGGGGACCGGGTTCGCGTCTCTGCTCCTCCACAAGCAGCTGCTGGGTGACCTTGGGCTAGTCACACTTCTCTGAAGTCTCTCAGCCCCACTCACCTCACAGAGTGTTTGTTGTGGGGGAGGAAGGGAAAGGAGAATGTTAGCCGCTTTGAGACTCCTTAAACGGAGTGAAAGGCGGGATATCAAATCCAAACTCTTCTTCTTCTTCGTGACCCCATGGACCAGAGCACGCCAGGCACTTCTGTCTTCCTCATGCAGAATATAGTTATCTTATATATCAGCCATATTAGAGCAAAACCATTTTAGTCAGTGTAAGTAGTCACGTGAATAAACAGCCCACATCGCACCCCAGCTGTTCATGTGCAGACTGTACCTATGCAGATTCACTCAGATTAGGCATGCCAATCTCTTTTTAAAACTGAGCTTACCTTGTATATGTTGCTATATCTGATAGGTCCACCTGTGAGCCAGGTACTACCGAATCTGAACTTATTTGCCTGACCTGCCCCAATTTGATCAGAAACATCTAGAAGTGAGTGCCTCAATAATGTCACTAATGATTATTTAGGCCACAATCCCATAACCTGGGAGTAAGCTTGATTCAACTCAGTGGTCCATAGCTCAGTGGCTGAACCTCTCCTTTGAATGCAGAAGGACCCAGAATCAATCTGCAGCATCTTCAGGTGAGGCTAGGAGAGATACCCCCCACCCATCTGACACCCTGCTGCCAGTAAATAATACTGTGCTAGATTTACCAAGGGTCTGACTCAGTATAAGGTGCCTTCCTATGTTCCTACAACAAACTTGAGAAGATATGTAGAGGATTACACTGTTTGTCTCCTGAAATACAATGAGGAAGTAGTTCGTGTCTTCTTCTTCTTCTTTTAAATGAGCTACCTGTACAAAGTCAGAGTTGCTTCAAGTTGCGACTTGAAACTCTGTCCTGCAGCCCCAGGCCACAAACAGTGATCATGTTCTCAGCTTCTTCGGTAATGACCTGCGCTGGCTTTTATTACTCATAGCCAGTGCATTATGATCTTTGCTGAGAGAGAAGTTCATTTGTTTGATTTTCCACTTGCTGGAGTTCCAAGCAATACATCAATCTTTTAGTGCTTTCTCAGCGTGAACTCAGTCACACACAATGAGCAGAAAATAAAGAACCCCAGAGCACAAGAAGAACATTGCTGGGTTAGACCAAAGGGCCTTCTGCTTCTCACACTGGTGAATGAGATGCCCCTAGGAAGTCTGCAAGCAGGATGAGAAAGCCATCGCCATCTTCCTGGTAGCACCCCTTATGTTCTCCAACCCTGTTTCATATTGGTTTGCCTCTTACTCCTGCTTCTTTTCCAGCTGCACAGTATTGCTATGTGCACCCCTATCTCCTAGTGGTAAGAGATCTTAGGTGTCCCTTAGAATGAAGGTCACTGGAGGTGGATGGCGTTTTCCTTGTAAGTTTTATCTATACATATATACAGGCTGGGCATAAGATGGAAGGTGCACAGCATTAACACTCCCAACATATCTTGTATCTTGTCTGCTCAATCAGTTGGAGCCTGACTTTGCATGCAGGGAAGACCCCAACCCACCAAGGGCTTGAGATCCCATTGGCTGCCCTCACCTGGTTTAAATGGCCAATCGAAGCCATTCCCAGGATGTGGCCACCGTTGCATGCTGACAGCTTCTAGGACCCACAGGTCATACCGTAGATCTGTACAAATATGGGAAGGGATAATAGTGCTGACGTGTTGTTGTTTTTTAATGCACTCCCAGTTCATTGTCATGTACATTTTTTATTCTTGGGAAATCCGCCAACCTTTTCCCAACCTTTCAGATCTTATGTAGGACTGCAGAGAGACTTATAGAACAGTTAAATATGTCTTCCCACAGCTCAGCAAGATGTAAGTTAAAGAAATTCCCCCTTTCCTGCGCTCTTGAGGGGAAAAGAACAAGGAAATCTCCCTCACTCGTGTTGGGTCTCTGAGAGGCTTAGAAAGCAGTAAGACCTCTCATTGCTTGCAGGCTTCTTCATAGCTCAGAGCTGCAGGGTTAAGCTCCTACCTTCTTTCCCTTTTCTAGCATCCAAATGATTTAAACAAAAATACTGCTGCACCTGGGCTTCTGTACAATGAAGTAGCTTCAGGGCTGGCCCAGGAAAGTTTGCTGCCTGAGGCAAAGGGCAAGATACCTACTCCCCCAGTCCCTTGTGCAGAAGTCAATCAGATGGGCAGCTGAACTTTCCTTAAAAACTGAATACAGGACACTTCAGAGGTTTCAGGTAGATGTCCTCCAGCATCCCAGCATCTTCTGCCTGGGACAGACGTTTCCCTTTGCCTAATGATAGAGCCGTTCTTGTGTTGTAGTAGTAGTAACCACATACAATCCAGAGTGGCTGCAAATGGAATGGGGACGTGTAATTGTGAAGGGCGTGCAATGGCAGAAATGCAAGCCAGGTTAATCAATAGAGTTCAGTCCATCCACATGTGCTGCTATTCCATTCAAGTTCAGAAAAATCTCTGCAAACCAGGCCTTTTAAAACAACAACAACAACAACAACTGCGGGAGAGCAACGATGACAATTCTGGAATGCAATACAGTGGTACCTCGGGTTACATACGCTTCAGGTTACAGATTCTGCTAACCCAGAAATATTACCTCGGGTTAAGAACTTTGCTTCAGGATGAGAACAGAAATCGTGTTCCAGCGGTGCGGCAGCAGCAGGAGGCCCCATTAGCTAAAGTGGTGCTTCAGGTTAAGAACTGTTTCAGGTTAAGAACGGAACTCCGGAATGAATTAAGTACTTAACCTGTAGTTTGATTCTGTCTGGAATTTTGGCAATGAATGGGTGAATTCATGATGTGAGTATGGGCTGGGGGCAGGGGGCGGGTTCAACAATTTAGCAAGCATATTTATTTAGGCAGGCAGTTATGTTAGAGAGGCATAAACTTTTTTTAAAGGCATCCCCCAAATACAGTGGTACCTTGGGTTACAGACGCTTCAGGTTACAGACTCCGCTAACCCAGAATTAGTACCTCAGGTTAAGAACTTTGCTTCAGGATGAGAACAAAAATCATGCAGCAGAGGCGCGGTGGCAGCAGGAGGCCCCATTAGCTAAAGTGGTGTTTCAGGTTAAGAACAGACCTCCAGAACGAATTAAGTTCTTAACCTGAGGTACCACTGTGTCTCACAGTACTAAATAATGCAACCCTGCCTCCCTTCATAATGTCTACTTTGAAGGGACCACTTTTTGTGGATTAAGCCCTAGCTCCTACGATTCCTTAACAAAGAATTTCTATCTGTATGCTTGCAAATCAGCTCCCTGTGGTGCCACTTTAACTCCCAGGCACCTTATTTCCTCATTGACTTTGGTGGGCTTAGAATTTCATGTATATTCTTCAACCTCTCTTAATTGGGATTTCCTGTCAATACCTAAAGCTATACCTTTTCTTCCCCCTTCAATCAGGCTAAAATATGCTTCTTAGTTCCTGTGGGTTTTCCCTGTTCTTTAAATGAAAACAAATGGACCCAGCTGCATAAATAGATTTCTACTTCAGTCAAAAGCCAAAGCTGATATAGTTCTTCAGAGGCTGGCAACAGGAAAAGTCAGAGGTGGACAGAAACCATTTGTGGGAGGCATTTCTTTTAGTAAAGTGGGAAAATGTGGATTTGGAAGTGTTGACAAATATATTTAAGCAGTCCCCCTCTCCCCCAACACAGGGATAAATGTAATTTGCAAAGATTAAAAAGGGGAGACTACAGAACTGCATCAAAGGTGGCAATTAAAGAAAAAAGAGATTATCTTAACATTCTCATCTCTTTAGGAAAAGACAATAAATTGCTATCTAGAGCTCTGGGCTGAAGTACCACTAGTATGCATGTGATATGCAACCCCTCCTCTCTTTTCTATCCTCTAAACCCATGGAAGCAGCAATAAATCAGTCTGGCGCCTATTCAGGCATGAAGAGGGGCAGAAGTGGTTGGCAGGGCAGGGCGCTTAGCTGGCCTCCCACCACTGGTCTTGCAACAGCTTATTGGGAGGTGGAGGTGGCAGTGAGGTCAATGTGGTGCAAACACACTGAGAGAGCACTGGATTGGCTCACCCAGTGTGTTTGCACCACACTAACCTAAGCTGCAGTGATGCTAGTGACAGATCAGGTAAATTTCAAAAATGGGGAACAGCCATTGCTTCTTTATTCCAGAATCCTAGGTGTGTGATTACACACTGTTTTTGTTCACTTAAATAACTAACATAAATGGAAACCAGAGCGAAAACTTTGGATAACACTTTGTTGAGCAAACTGAATAATCCCAGTGTATTATTTGAGGAGAGGTTTTGACTTGCTTAATTTGGGTGTTGTATATTACAGGGAGACATACAACCGAACATACAGAGGAAAACTCTTCAGAACTATACAGCCAATCAGAGCATGTGTTACCTCAGTGAGGATCATGGCACTCTGCCTGGCTGCATTTCCAGCCAGCCCCCTCTTGGCTAGCTGACTTTAATATAATGTAATTAACCCTTAAGTTACAAACTAATTGATCCTAGTTGTTGAACTTCCAACAATGACTACAACATCAAATATAGTTTTTGTACTTTTTTGTTTCTTATTTTTCCTTGTTCTCCCTCATCTCCCCCTGTGTTGTTTGCCACAACATTCTGTGTTGTTTGGGTTGGTCCTAGGAAAGGTACTGCCTGATGAAGAGTTTTGGAGTTTAAAACTAACGAGGCATTTCTATTTAAATAAAATGTCCAGATGCCTTTATTTGTGTGAAATAACAAGAGAGGAACAGTTCTTCAGAGACACACGCATCACATTGTGATTTCATTTAGTGACCACAGGATCTTAAAAATAAACTTTGGCCATGTAGATCTTGTTGTCCTTTAAAGAATGGAAAATATTATGTACTTCAAACCCCGCTGAGTCTCTAACAACTCTTTGGATACTATTACAGTAGCAGTGGCATTGCATTCAGCACAGGCACGCCTTATGCGTGAATAATGGTTGGGTAGGAAGTAAAAATAAATATTTTTTCTGATCAACTCATGCACAAGCTCTTGCCTTTTAATCTCCTCTGGAGGATTTCCTACTTGTGTTTTCCCCCATTGTCGTAAGGGACACTTATCAGAGGCACCTCCATGAGGAATATTTTGCAGTTAAATCAAGCATCCCTTGTAAAGTGCTGGAAGATGTAAATCATCATGCAAATGTGATAGAGTTAACACCACTAATGGCTTATTGACTTGTGGGTGATTGCTTGATTGTTGAGGAAAGGAAATACAAGCACACAAAATTTGCATGCACTTAAGAATGAAATATGCTATTTGAAGGAAATGGCTCAAAGTGAATCACTTTTTGGAGGAATGGGAAGGAAATCCAATACTACTTTATCCATGGAAGGAAAAAAGCATGCTGATTTCTAATTACACCACCAAATGATGAACCTTCAAGCACGGTATCACTTCCATTGTAAGTATCCTTGCTACAAATCAAAATGCAATTATCACAACCATTGTGATGTGTTGGTGATTCAGAATGTCTGAACTCCAGAGTTGGGATTTTAAACTAGAGTAAATAAAACCTACTTTGGAGCTACTGAACATTGATTGTTCCTATGTACCAGCCAATACTTAACCAACAACTCAATTTATTATGTTTCTATTATTGTGATTTTCAGTTGACAAAAAATGCTACCTTAACTGATGTTGAACCTCATACAATGCATTTCTAAGCCTATTTTCTCACAACTAAGTTCTTCTGAGTTCTATGGGACTTCCTTGTGAGTAAATGTGTTTAGGACTGCAGCCACTATTTGTTAAAAGTTGAAACATTTGTATGTCTAATTTTTGGAGCCTCTGGATATCATAATATGTAAATGCCAATGTATTAGACTAATTAATCCAAACTCATTATACGGAATGCATTTTTGTTCATGTTTAGGGACACAATCACATGCCCTCTTATTTGGGAGTAAATCCTTTGAATTCAGTGGGACTTCCTTCCAGGTAGATATGCACAGGATTGTGTTGCACACCAAGTATGTACAGGATTTCAGCTGTAGACTCCCTTCAGCCTCACCTGTCAGAAAATACTTTATAGCAATGAATTTTATATCATTGTGTGAGGGTCATTTCATACCAATTTCTCTTTTGTCCCTCATATTTTATCAGAACTTTTATTTTTGGGGGGTACATAAGTTTCTTTGTCTTTGAAGTCACAGCCCACAATGGAATGTGTTTAGTTACTTACAACTAAAAGTCAATTGCTTGATATAACTGCCCATTCAAAGAGATGAAATTTAAGCTAGACTAACTACATGCATCACAAACGTAGGATTTTAACTGTTGTAAACCACTCTGAGTGAAGTAGATGTATTGGAAGAGTGGAGTAAGAATTTCTGTTTAAAGAAAGTAAACAGCTGATTAAAACAGTGAGGCAAGTATGGGAAACTCAAAGCAATAGGAAGGCAATGTTCCGTTCTGGCACCCTTCCACGGCCTGATTTATTTTCTCCTTGATTATTTGGCAAATGTAGCAGAATGGACACCTGGTCAAACTAATCTTGACCTGGTGTTAGAAGCTTAATATCCCAGTAAACCAAACGGTTCAACTGCAAGTTGCGTTAAAAATATTGTCATTGTTCTAGGACAGAATACAAACTAGAATTTTTCAGTTGCAGTGCTAGGATAATTTAAAAAATAAAAATAAAAATCTCATCTTTGCCTTCTATACGTAAATAGTCACTGTATTTTGGTCACAGCAGAGTTCAACCAAGAGGTGGGTGGGACTACCAGATTGGCATATGCAAATAATAGTGGATTGGTCAATCATCCTGATGACACAATGGTGGAGAGGTAGTGCCTTGGATGAGGATCTCAAAGAGTTGCATTGAGCAGTGTCATGAGCAGGCAACAATAAATCACACGGCATGAAGTTAGCTCTTTATTAAAGGAAACAAGGTCAGCTCAGGAGGCCAGGCCTAGTCAGCACAGGAACTCATCCTGGCAGATCTTGCACCCTATAAGGCAGTTGTGGGGACTGAAGTTCCTCATCTCCTCCTCCCTGGGTTCCTTTCCAAGTCATCGTGTCTGTCTTTGCTCCTCCCTCTTCACACCTCGTCTGTCTCTGGGAGCCCAGACGGGAGGGGAGCTGGTTGCAGCAGGAGCGGGAGACCCCTTGGCTTCTTCACCAGCCTGACTCATCTCTGCCTCTTGGCTCCCCTCCTCTCCAGCTTCCACTTCTGCCTCCGATTCTGGACTGCCCTCTGCCACAGCCTCTTTTTTGCTCACTAAACCCTGTTGCTCTTCAGCTTCCAAGACGTCTGTCCCACCACCCTGATTCTGAGCCTTCTTCCCTTGGGGGTTCTCTTGGGGGTTCCCCAGCTGGTGCCTCCCACCATTCCTCAGCATGCAGCCAGGCCATGACAGGGAGAGGGCTGGTCATGCTGAAATAGAAGCCACCTGCTGAATCTCTGATGGCAGAACATTCCACATTACAGGGCTGATGAGTCTAAAGCAGAACTTTCCAAACTTGTCATGTTGGTGACACACATTTTGCAACATAGTAATTCAGTTTTAGGGACACAGGTGGCGCTGTGGGTTAAACCACAGAGCCTAAGACTTGCCGATCAGAAGGTCGCGGTTCGAATCCCTGCAATGGGGTGAGCTCCCGTTGCCCGGTCCCTGCTCCTGCCAACCTAGCAGTTCGAAAGCACGTCAAAGTGCAAGTAAATAGATAGGTACCACTCCGGTGGGAAGGTAAAGGGCGTTTCCGTGCGCTGCTCTCGTTCGCCAGAAGCGGCTTAGTCATGCTGGCCACATGACCCGGAAGCTGTACACTGGCTCCCTCAGCCAATAAAGTGATATGAGGCCACAACCCCAGAGTCGGTCACAACTGGACCTAATGGTCAGGGGTCCCTTTACCTTTAATTCAGTTTTACTAGCAAACTGGAGGTTAAACTAACCGCTTTCCAGCCTCGGGAGGAATGCGGGGAGCATTCACACGACACATTCACACACTGCAGCCAACACACTAACATGTCATGACACACAGTTTGGAAAGCTCTGTACTAAAGATATAATTTCTAGTTGCTGTCAAATGAGACTTGCCAATTTGAAGAAACAGTGCAATCCTATACATTCCTACAGTGGGGATTACTGTCAGGTAGGTTGGTCCAGGAAATGAATGGTGTGCATTGCGGCTTCTCTCAATGAATCCTGGAAGCCGTATTTTGTCAACAGTGCTAAGAATTCTGTTAGCTTGTTGTTATTCATCGGGGGGACCAGGCAGGCAGGAGAGGAAGGTAAAGTCACACCAACCTCTCCCCCTTGTTCAGTATGGGCTCGGTAATGAGTGCCTTTGGGAAGGCTGAAAGAAGGCAGAATCACACCCATGAATTCCCCCTTCAAAGCAAAATACATTTCCTTAGAAAATATAGCACTCTGGCATTCCCCCCCCCCTCCCCTCCACCAGAGTTCCCTGCCTTGACACTAGTTCCTTCTACTTTGAAGTTTGATCTTCCTGAGCACATCTGCAGAATCTGCAGTTTGCAATGAGGGGAGCTTGTTAACTCTGCTTATCGAAAGTGCTTATCTCTGGGAGTAGAAACAATATAGGGCAGGGTGCTTCTCCTGGTTCAACAGTTTTTAAATCTCACAGTTTTAAACCAAAAGATCTGATTTGGCTTGTGCTTCAAGACGAGCTTATTGATACTCAATCCTTATCTCGGCACAGGCTGCCCCTTACAGAATGAAGTGACCAGAGGTCTCTGAAAATATAGTGTGACATAAAAACAGAATTCCCTGTAGGGATCCTTGAAATAGATGATTTCACGTTTTCTAGACTGAGGGGAAAGTAGCCTAACAGGGCTACCTCTTTCAAAATTTAGCATTAAAACACCCAAAGACAGAGTTTTAATGAGAAATTTTTGAGAGGGGTAGCCCTGTTAATCTAAGGTGATAGTTTAAAGTGTCTTTGTTTTTAATGAGAAATGTGATTTTTAAAAATATATAGGACTGAAGGGAGGGCTGACAATTTGGTACATTTGCATATCCAAAACACATGACTTCCCCTAAATTTTCCCCTCACACAGGGGTGTAGAGTGGATGGCAGGGGCGCCATAGCCCCGGGAGTACAATTTTGAGGGGGTGAAAACCAGGCACCCCCCCCCGGGATCTGCATACTGCCCTGCCTGTTGCTGGGGGTCTCTGGGCTCCGGATCCTGGCCTGACCTTGCTGACGCAACCCCAGCCCCTTTGCTGAATGACCACCTGGCTAGTGTTTGGGGGGGGGATGCACCCGCCAAGGGGCACATTGGCCGGCCGGGCTCCCCCTTGCATGGGTGGGCAGGCAGGTGGTACAGCATGACCCTGTGAACCCTCTGTGCCCCGTGCCTGCCCGGTGACGGCAAGAGCTGGGCTGGCACAGCAGGTTTTGTTCACCCTCCACACTCCGTCCTGCCACAGCTTCTGACACCGCTGCCTTCACAGAGCTACAATTACCAGCACCCATAACAGACTACAGTTCTTGGGGGGAGGAGTCATGTGCTTTAAATGTGTGCTAGGTGTGCTTTAGATATATAGCAGATCCGCTCATAGAGATTGGGAATCTTTCCCTTTACAGCCCTGAGTGACTCACTGGGCGGGGCAGCAGAATTTAGGTCTGTGGTTTCCTATTTCCATCCCTAGCAATTCCTGAGAATGGTACACATAGGACCTTTTGGCATGATGAGCTACTTTTTCCCGGTATGCTACTTATAATAAGCATTCAGCAGACATTGGGAAAGTCCCCTTGTTGCTTCACTGCATCACCTAAAATCCTGGCATGGATAGCCTTGATGTGGGCAACTGCTTCACTGTGGATTCATTTTCTTATTTCATGCTCAGAAAGCCAAACATCTCAGTTCTGCAGGGTCCCAGGGTATCAGTTGAGATGCTTGTACCAAGAAGGGCTAGCACTTGATCTGTGTCTTCAGACCACAGCTGCTTCTGGATTTTGTCTCTTTCTCACCCAATGCATATAAAAGATTGAGAAACCAGAGGGTTAATTGGGCTTACAGGTAAATGAAGGGTTTTTTTATGCAATGTATATATCTAAATATAAGGTCAGCAGCATGACAATTGTTCAGAGAGCATCAATGTGAGTTTGAAGTAGACAGAGGAATCCAAGTTGGACAATATATTCAAAGAAAATAACAAAAGACTAGGCCAAGAGTTTATTTCCTCAGACAAGGTAAAGAAAAGAGGAGTGGTGATTTATGCTAAGGAGAGCCTGATACCTAAATTTTTATTCAAAGATGAATATGGAAGAATTCTGGCAATTGAAATCCAGACCCAAGGAGAAAAAATATTGATACTAGGAATTTATGCTCCAAACGACGGGAAATCAGAATTTTTCAAGAAGCTGCATGAGACGCTGCTGGACTATCTGGACTATGCTAACATCATAATGATGGGAGACATGAATGGAGTGGTGTCTACACATATGGATAAGTCTTATAACCAAAATCTAACATCAGACGGCAGACTGCCTAAAACTTTTTTTGAAATGACTGATAATCTGGATTTGATTGATATATGGAGGACAAAGAACCCCCTAGGTAAAGAAGGAACTTTCTTCTCTGAGGCCCACCTGTCCTGGTCAAGGATCGACCAAATCTGGACCTCCAGGGGGCTGGCACCCAAGACTAAAAAGGTGGAAATCTGCCCAAAAACATGCTCCGACCACAACGCTCTGAAATTAGATCTCAGACTTACTCAAACCGGTTCCTTCAGATGGAGAATGAATGACACTCTTTTAAGAGATCAAGAGATTGTGAAAAAGGCCCAAAAAACATTAAAGGACTATTTTGAGATAAATTTGAATACTACAGTAGAAAAAAGAACGATCTGGGACGCAAGCAAAGCTGTCATGAGGGGGTTTCTGATACAACAGAATACAATTAAGAAGAAGCTCTGGAATGGAAAGAAAGATAAAATACTGGAGAAAATACATCAAGGAGAGAAAAAATTGAGAACTAAACCAAAGTCAAAGGATCTGTTGAGAGAAATTAAATTCCATCAAGCAGAATATTCAAAATTGATTAATCAGGAGATTGAATGGAAAATAAAACAGATGAAGCAAAGATCCTTTGAATCAGCAAATAAATGTGGAAAGCTGCTAGCTTGGCAGCTGAAAAAAAGACAAAAGTTGAATACAGTTACAAATCTAGAGATTGAAGGAAGAACGGTGCAGAAACCAGAGGAAATTAGGAAGTGCTTCCACAGATATTTTAAAGAACTTTATGTACAGGGGCCTCAGAAAGAATCAGAGATAGATCATTTTTTAAAGACAAATGGACTATCAAAAATAACTCAAGATAAAAGATCAATCTTGAACTCTATAATAACCACCCAGGAAATTGAAAGTGCCATTCAGAACATGCAACTAGGCAAATCTCCAGGCCCGGATGGGCTTACCTCCAAATACTACAAGACTTTGAAAGACTATTTAACACAACCCTTGTTGGAGGTATGCAACCAGATCATGGATGGGAAGAGGGCACCAGAAACGTGGAAAGAAGCGTTCATCACATTGATACCTAAGATAGAATCTGAAAAGACTCAACTCAAGAACTACCGCCCCATCTCACTCCTGAATGTGGATTACAAAATATTTGCAGACATTTTGGCAAGTAGACTTAAAAAAGTTTTAATTGAAGTAATTCACAAAGACCAAGCAGGCTTTCTCCCTGGTAGACATTTATATGAGAATACCAGAAACATCATCGATATTTTGGAACTTTTACAAACTAACAGGAACACAAGGGCGGTGTTAATTTTTGTTGATGCGGAGAAAGCATTTGACAATATATCTTGGATGTTCATGAAGAAAAACTTGGAAGGGATGGGAGTGGGGCGGGGGTTTGAAAATGGGTTACGAGCAATTTATTCAGAGCAAAAGGCCAAATTAATAGTGAACAATGTGGTGACGGAGGAGTTCAAAATTGAAAAAGGGACACGACAAGGGTGCCCTCTATCCCCTCTTTTATTCATTTCGGTCCTGGAGGTGCTATTGAACATGATAAGGGAGGACCGGCTGGTACAAGGGATAGAGGTCGGAGTGAAACAATATAAACTTAAAGCTTTTGCAGATGACCTAGTTTTGACATTGCAGGAGCCAGAATCCAGTACAAAAAGAGTTCTTGAACTTATATCTGAGTTTGGTCAGGTGGCGGGGTTTAAGTTGAACAAACAAAAAACCAAGGTTTTGACCAAGAATTTGACACTTACAGAAACAGAGGGGTTTCAGAGAGAAACAGAATTAAATGTGGTAAAGAAAGTGAAATACCTAGGGATCTATTTGTCTTCCAAAAATTTGAATTTATTTAAGGACAATTATGAAAAATGCTGGTTGGAAGTAAAGAAGGATTTAGAAATTTGGTCAAGATTGAAACTTTCCTTGTTGGGAAGGATTGCAGCAATTAAAATGAATGTATTGCCGAAAATGTTATTCTTGTTTCAAACCCTACAGATCGTGGACAGAGAGGAATGTTTTGGAAAATGGCAGAAGGATATATCTAAGTTTGTCTGGCAGGGCAAAAAGCCCCGAATAAAGTATAAAATATTAACTGATTCAAAAGAAAGAGGGGGGTTTGCCCTGCCGGATTTGAGGTTGTACTATGAAGCTGCAGCCTTCTGCTGGCTGAAAGATTGGTTTTTGCTAGAAAACACCGACGTCCTAGATCTGGAAGGTTTTGATAATGCATTTGGTTGGCATGCATATCTATGGTATGACAAGGTTAAAGTTCACAAATTGTTTAAAAGCCATATTGTCAGAAAAGCGATTTTTGCAGTCTGGATGAAATATAAAGACTTATTAGAGAGTAAAACACCGAGGTGGCTATCACCGGTGGAGGCCAAAGCTCGAAAAAGACCCAATATGGAGGCCTATTGGCCGAAATATTGGGAATTAATTGAAAAAATTGGAGACGGTTGGAAGTTGCAGAGCCAGGACAAATTAAAAAACAAGGTGCGAGATTGGTTACATTATGCTCAAATTCAAGAGGTTTTTAAAATGGATAAAAAGGTTGGTTTCCAGGAGGGGAAATCGAAACTAGAGACAGAATTGTTAGAACCAAAGACCAAGATTTTATCTAGAATGTATAACTTGCTGCTTATGTGGAACACACAGGATGAGACAGTTAAATCCGCTATGATAAAATGGGCACAGGATGTTGGACATAATATTATGTTTGAAGACTGGGAAAGGTTATGGAACACCGGAATGAAATTCACGGCATCTAGTGCCTTGAAGGAAAACATTATGAAAATGATATACCGGTGGTACATGACCCCAGTCAGGCTAGCCAAGATGCATCACCTGTCTGACAACAAATGTTGGAAGTGTAAGGAAGCAGAGGGGACTTTCTTCCATCTCTGGTGGACCTGCCCTAAAGTGAAGGCCTTCTGGGAAATGATTTATAATGAATTGAAAAAGGTATTTAGGTATACCTTTCCTAAGAAACCAGAGGCCTTCCTGTTGGGCATGGTGGACCAGAAAATGTCAAAGAAAGATAGAACTTTGTTTATGTACGCTAGCACAGCAGCAAGAATACTCATTGCAAAGAGTTGGAAGACACAAGATTTGCCCACGCTGGAGGACTGGCAGACGCAGTTGATGGACTACATGGAGATAGCTGAACTGACCGGCAGAATCCGAGATTTGGATAAAGAAACAATTGAGGAGGACTGGGGAAAATTTAAAGATTATCTGAAAAAATATTATAAGCTGTATGAATCCTAAGAAAGTGCATGATTAGGAAACGTTAAGCTTCTGCGAATATGATTAAGTAAATGGTAAAATTAGTGACAAAAGAGAAAAGGAGACAATTTAAATTGAATATGTTATGTTTATTTTAAAGGTATTGAAATTGAGATATAATATATTGTATTTGGATACATAACATTCGAAAGTTACAACAAGGTATGAAATAAGGTAACAAAATGCTGACATTGTTAATGCAAAGAACGCAGAATCGGAAGGGGTGGGGAAGTCCAAGTTTTATTTTGTTTTTGTTGTTAAAAAAGAGAAAATTTGTTTCTTGTAACTACTTTATTTGTTTATAAACCTATAAAATTATGGAAAGAAACGCAATAAAAAAATTTATAAAAAAAAAAAAAGAAAATATTAGCATAATTCACATATTATCTCTCAATTACCTTCTTGCTTTACCCATGCTGCATAAGTGCTGAATATCAATAAAGCTAAAGGTAAAGGGACCCCTGACCATTAGGTCCAGTTTTGACCGACTCTGGGGTTGCGACACTCATCTTGCTTTATTGGCCGAGGAAGCCGGCGTACAGCTTCCGGGTCATGTGGCCAGCACAACTAAGCCGCTACTGGCGAACCAGAGCAGTGCACAGAAATGCCGTTTACCTTCCTGCCACAGCGGTACTTATTTATCTACTTGCACTTGATGTGCTTTCGAACTGCTAGGTTGGCAGGAGCTGGGACTGAACAACAGGAGCTCACCCCGTCACGGGGATTCAAACCACCGACCTTCTGATCAGCAAGTCCTAGGCTCTGTGGTTTAACCCACAGCGCCACCCGCGTCCCTTTGAATATCAATAGTCAGTGCTAATAGAAGCTCAGGAACCTGCATAAATTATACAAATTAATTCAAACGTAGATGTCTTGAGTTGTTTATTTTCTATACAGTTATTTTGCATCTTTCAATCATAGGGTACAGATACAGATCAATGTAGGATACTGAAACCGCATGTTGTAACTACTGAAAATACTTCACACCTTCTGAGAGTTCAGCACCACCCAAACATGGTGGTGGAATTCAAGGATTCTGAATTTTGCATGTCCAGTATAGAGATTGTATCCTTAGATTTACCACCGTTCAAGATGGAGTAGAATTTTGATTCCATTCACATTTAAAGGCAAACCTACCTAATCGGTAATTTCTGAAACAACGTGTGATCCAAAACACAGCCATCATGCAGAATTCAAACTTTCACAAATTTTGCAATGCAATTCCCCAGTCAAGTAATGTGTACAAAAATTCATATACTAAAATGTGCATAAAAGTGTATATGTTAGTGAACATAGCATACAAAAATGTTTTATATCAGGGGACATTGCTTTGCAAAACTATGTACATCGGGGACAATTGCATTTGAAAATGTGTATATTAGGAGAAATTTGCGCCAAAATGCCAATAAATGGCCATGAAGACTCTTTAAAAGAAAAATTGCAGACCGATGTGGAAACGTGGAGAACTGAATTTAAGATTGGGAAAATGAGAAACTGAAATCCATCCCTAGGCTCTACATTTCTTCAGCTTTGATCTTTTCACATAGGACATAGATTCAAAACTATGATCATGGCCTCACCTTTCAAGAGGGCTTACTTCACTTCCAACCCAGCAGCTGATTTCATCTTTGCCTGCATTCTAGCACAGAAACCAAAACAAAAGGCTAAGCAAACCCATGTATCTTTAAAGTGCTAGTTCTGCTAAGCACTGCTATGCCCCATACCCAGAAGAAAAATAGTCAGGTCACTTTTGCATCTAAATTAATTCATAGCAAATTTGAACCATTTGTAATTAAACCATTGCACTGAGTTATACAAAGGCAAGAAGAATTATTGCTGCAACAGCACGCAGTCCTAGTCAGTCACTGCTAAAGTACATGTGATAGTGAAGCAACTGCTTTGACACTCTTATTTACTATGTGATGCATGTCCTGTGGGAGCTGAGTAAAGGCCTGGATTGGCAGTGAAGCAATCGGGATGAACCTTTTGCCATGCAGCTTATTTTAGTAAACCTCAATTTTACCCTCATAGTCCTATCAACAGGGGAATTATACGAATTATCCCCCAACTTGAGAAACACCAGGTTCAACTAAGTGTTGCAATGCATGTTACACAATGCTGTTTTTACAAGAGCAAAATAACATTTGAGATAGATTCCGAACGTTCCTGTGCCAGGGCAGAGAAACCTCTCCGCTGCAGGCTACAGATTTCAGATTGTCGACACTGCGGACACAAAACACACACATACACAAACACACTTGCTGATGCTCTGTTTATTTTACTAAATCATGTACATGAATCGCTTTGATTTTCAAGTATTCTTCTAAGGATTTGTATTATGACATCTCCCCCCCCCCCCAGAAAAAGGGCATCATCCTTCTCCAGCCCAAGAAGGCCTGCTTGTATGTGGAGTAGCAGGACCAGAAGTGGTAGGAATGGTGTTGGTTTTGGGATAATGGGCTGCTGGCCACCCCCAACAGGGCCGTCTTTACCCGGGGGTGCAAGGGGTGCGGTACACCTGGGTGCCAAATTCGGGGGGGGGGCAGCAAATGTATTCTGGGGGACGCCAAATGTATACCTACTGTACACCGGTCCCTCTCGATTGGCAGCAGTGAAAAGCAATGGAGCAAAAGTCCCCACCCCCTCCTCCGTTGCTCTGTTACTCCGTAACGCCAAATAAAAGCAGTTATTTTCACTGTGTCGTTGTGATAGGTGTGCAATTTTCCTCCCCCAAAAAAGGTCAACAACTTTGGCTTCCTCCCTTCTTCCCCCAGAAAGCTCAACAACTGGGAACGGCTATACTAAATTTGGGGGCACTGGGCCGATTTTTGTGGCGGCGCATATGCTAAAGACGGCCCTGATCACCAAGCATGGAATTCTGTTCCATGACTGGAATTTGTGGTTGTGGTTGAGGAGTGAGTGGTGACTCGGCCCTTGCTTGATTGTATTTATCTTTCTCTCTTGTTGAATAAATTTTATTGAATTTTTTTTTTGGGGGGGGGGTACAAAGATTAATATTGGATCTCTTTTTACCAAGGATAAAAAAAACTAATCTAAATAAAAACACAGAGCAGAAAGAGAAAGAAGAAGAAAAAGAAAAAATAGATGGAGGGAAGGGGGGGAGACTGTATTTGTCACTCTTGATATTAGAAAAAGTAAGACTCAGACAGAAAATAAACTTGCAGTGCAGTCCTATGAATTAAGCAGAAGCAAGTGCCGCTGAGTCAATAGAACTTGCTCCCAGGTGCATTTTGTTTTTAATATGTAACCCATTGTTAGGAGTTTAGGAGCTGGTTTATAAACCAAAAAAATGAATAAAATAATGTCGCAAAAGTTCTGTGTTTGGGGGAAAGGTAGAGGTTCAGTATGAATTTTTGGAAAATAAATTCTACTAATATTTGTAGTTTCATTTAAAAAGTGGGGAGGTGGTCTATGCTGTTATTTCATTTTATTCAGCTTGAGTTTTCTGCAGCTCTTAGGTAGAGCACAAGGGAGCAGTCTCAGGGTCTTAGGGGTGATAGGATGTTCATACCCTCCTCCCTACATTCAGACAGGGTGGTCCACATGCAGAGGCCTCTCTTTTGTGTTCACAGAAAGCTCCACTATTTTTGTTGGCTTATTCTTGGAGCTTTGAGATTAGTGTGAGGGGGTCAAAATGGGGCATTTGGGGAGGGTGTCAGGGGTGGTTTTGGACTGAGTGGTGTGGCCCTAGAATGGGAGACAACTAGGCCAAACCTGGAGCTGGCATACTTAGTTTAGCTCCCAATAACCAGTTGGACCAGGGAGAAGCAGAGGGTGGGGGTGGGGTGGGGGGATGGGCCTCAATAGTGAAATGAAAAAGGGGGAAAGATTGTTAAAAGGCTCTGCCCAACTTCTGGCCTAGCCTGCGGGGGCCCAAATAGGCTTTAGGTAGTGATGGGTTGTTGCCCGCAGACCCCTTCCCCACCTCCAAGCTCCAGAAAATTGCTTTCTATGTACCAGGGCTGGCTCAATGCATTTTGGCACCTGAGGCAAACCACAAAATGGCAGCCCCTCCGTGCCAGGGAAGAAGGGGTGAGTGGAGATCTACATCAGGAACAAGGGGTGGAATAAAGATTATATAGGGATCTGCTGCCCCTCTGGATCTGGCCACCTGAGGCGGTTGCCTCACATTGCCTCATTGGTGAGCCGGCCCTGCTACGAACAATGAAGTATAATAATCATTTACAAAGAAGAGTTATTTTGTGAACTGTTCATCTGGCAACTTAATACAGTCATAACTGCGATACCAAGTCTCTAGTCCTTGCCCTTTTTACAGTGGAGAAATTCCTGCTGTTCTGTTGCCCTATTTTCATTTTCATTGTATTCCGAAGTAGGAATGTATCTTTGTCTAAATATGTAGAAATGTAAAAAAATCGAAAGGACCAACCATAAAGGTCACATCTTTTGCAAACAGCCAAAACTACATAACTGAAATGAAGTGAAGCAATGGAATGTGACCTAAGAAAAATCATTCTCTCTCTCTCTCTCTCTCTCTCTCTCTCTCTCTCTCTGTCACACACACACACACACACACACAGAGAGAGAGAGAGAGAAATAGAAAGGGTGTATTGGACTATACACTTTTAAAATGCTAAAATGTAAAAACATGCCTTTTGAATGTGGGTGGGTGGGTGTAAGAACAAATAGGGGTAATTTAAAATGCATCCCTCAATTTTGGACAAGAGGTTTCAAAAAAATAAAGAAAAAGTTATAAGCTGCTATTGGAAGCTGAGGGAGCATCCTTGCCTAGAGAACTCCATGCTAAAGATGTCCAATCTCAAGACCCGAAGGATCTAACAGTGCCAGAATTTGGAGCTGGCCTGACTTAGCTGATCTTAATGGGAACTTGTACATAGCAGAAGGAAATCCCTTAATAATGCAGTGCCCAAGCTGTGTTAACAACATCCTGAAAAACTCTTGAAAATGTAGTATGTCTTTCATGCTCAACTAGTCCTAAGCTCCTATAATGGAATGAAAATAATATTTGATACTGGACCTAGACAAGACACTGAGAAGCAACAGCCACTGGCTGCCTGCATGGAGGGCAGTGAACATAGTTTCTCCTTGCCCATCCAGCATGATGTTCCCACCTCTGCCATCCATGTCTTTTCAAATGCCTGTACAACTCCCATCATATATTCAGAAAGAAATGGGGGAAAGGACTTGAGGTTTCCCAACCCATGAAAAATAAATCCCAATATATTTTCTAAGGCACCTGGGCTCAAACTAGCATAAAAGATGAACAGAGAAATCAAAGTCCTACCAAAGGAGATCGATATTTGTCGGGAGATTCATAGCTGTCCATTCCTGAAAGGGTGTGCGTTTGTGGTTTTGTTGAAAAGATTTTATTGGAAATACTGTATGGGAAAAGCCTCTCAAGAAGAGCCATGAAAAAGACGAGAACCATTCATTTCCTGTTTTGGAAAAAGCATTTCATCATAATTGTTAAATGCAGACTCCCTTCCATGATCCTGTCGTTGCAAACAAAAGGTTAGCGATTGATCTGATGCTTATGCGCTAATCTTTCCTTTACTAGTAAATGGGTTTTATAGCTCAGAGATTAATATGGATAGTTGTTGGCAAAGCTGCCCTAACTTGGAGTGTAGCAATCAAAGCATGGAAGGTGGGAAGTTGTCTTCTTTCCTGGTTTTGTGAGCTTTTTATTTCTAGCCTCTATTCATCTCATTTTTTGGCCTATGCTGTATTACAGATTATACAGCAACAGATGCTACTCTTTCATATATATCAAGTTGTCCAAAGGTTTCGTTGCTGTTGTTTTTACAGTAGAGCAGGGATAGTGGAATTGAGAAAAATGTTCATTGTGTTGCTATCCAATCTCTTGGTATGTGTGTGTTTTCTCTAGGCCAATGGGATGGAGCAGTGGGTAACTGATTGTAGCAGCAATATGCAGGAAGGGTTTATTAGTTGCTTTTCAACCCATGGGAGGGTAATATGGATTTTTGGGGATGGGCTGGTGCTGCCTGTATAAACACATAAATTGGTTTTTGTTGTTATTCAAAGAGATTGAGGTGGTGTACATGGCTCCCCAATTTCCCATTTGTTCCCCTCGCAACAAGCCTGTGAGTTATAAGGGTTATTCATTAAAGATTTCCCCTGACCCACTTCTGGTTATTGTAGGAGGGTGAAATTGCACATGTATAATGATACCTCTCTCCATAGGTAACGTGGTAATTTGTAGCTCTGAGTTCCTAATGGTTTCTCTGTTATGGGTGCTAACATGGAGTAACGTCTGATAATGGAACCAGTTGAATCCAGAGTGGTCATCAGGTTCCTGTACTTGAAAGGGTGCACACCATGGGAAACGTTCGATGAGATGAAAGGGACTATGGAGAGGATGCCCCATTGTATGACGTAGTCAAGCACTGGCATCGTCAGTTCAAGTGTGGTCGGACTTTGGTGGAAAGGCTCCCATTCCTGGGTGACCACAGTCCACTATTGATGAAGACACCATGCGGCATGTCCGCCATTTTGGAGGATCGCCGCATAACCATTTGCCAACTTGATGCAGATGTCAAGATCAGTGTGGGCTCTGTAGAAAAAATCATCCATGACCATTTGCACATGAGAAAGGTGTCCACACTATGGATTTCTTGGCTGCTGACGCCTTTCCAGAAGCAGGAATGAGTCAAGTGCTCATGGGCTTTTTTGGCCATGTGTCATGAAAACCATGATGACCTCTTCGCCAGACTAAGGCCCCATTAGACTCAGGACAAAACATGGGTCCATCGTTATGACTCAGAGACTAAATCACACTCCAAACAATGGAAGCACTCTGCCTCACAACTGCCAAAGTAGGCCCGTGTCCAACTGTCAGTGGGCAAGGTCAAGCTCATGGTTTTTTGGGACCAGTGCAGAGTAGTGCTGATGGATTTCCTGGCAAAGGGTACTACAATTACCGAGACATACTACGCTTCACTGCTGCAGAAATTGCGGAAGGCCATCAAAATTGAGAAGCATGGTATACTGACCAAAGGTGTGTGCCTCCTGCAGGATAATGCCTCGATTCACAACTTGCATGTTACTCAGACAGAAGCATGGTCCTGTGGCTATGAAATCCTTCCTCACCCCCCTTATTCTCCTGACCTTGCACCATTGGACTTCCACCTCTTTCCAACCACGAAGTTATTTTTGAAGGGCAAGCTTTTTCCAGACGATGAAATGCTGATGTCTGACAAGTTGGGGCTTCTGACGCAACCTGCCGACTTCTACAGACAAGGTCTCCACAGCTGCATAAAGCGATGGGAGAAGTGTTTGACTCTTGCTGGTAGCTATGTAGAGAAGGACTAATAACTGTGCCCAGTTTCATTTGTCTCAGTCCACGGGAAGCACGTCAGGGGAAATCTTTAATGAACGCCCCTCGTAGGTTAGGCTGAGAGATGGAGGTTCAGGTCCACAGATAAGTTGTAAGACCCAAGATGCTGCAAACAATTGGCAGTGCATGTTCAAAATTACTTTAAAAACACACTAATCTATCTAGAATGCACTGTGTTCTGGCCCATAGTTTTTTAGGGGAAAGATAAGGATCAACTAGCTCATATTATTCATCCCACCTAATAAACTATTCTTTCCTTTCTGCCTGCCTACCATGTACTAATACTCAGAATAGCTGTTCTATATCTCTATTGCCATAATTTGTTTCCATTGGGAGAACCTCAGCTGTTCTGTCCCAGTGCTGTTTTTAAACACAATTGGGGAAAATCCTTAAGGCAAATGGTCTCCTATAGTCCAATATATAAATTACGTTCATGGGAGTAGGATTAGGAAAGTAACTTGATGGTTGGTCAGATAGATGGGCCCTTAATTCTTATAGGATTGCAAGGGAAACCATTTTGACTAAACATATGTTGCACCATGAAAATCAAAATCATAACATTCCAGAGGAATAAGGCACCACCTCGTTGGGTTGTTTATTTTATTCCAGAGGAAAGAAGCTTGATCAACTGAATATGTTGCACAGTATTTCTGAGTAGAAAAATCAGTGTTTGTTAATTATACATAAACAAGAAGTCCCCAGCAATTTCATGAATATTGCTTGTATACACTTGCAATGCTACCCCACTGGTGTCTGGAGAGTGGGCCAGAGGCAGAGCTGAAGGGCCTGCTGGATCCTAAGTCAAGCCAGTTCCTAGAAAAGAGTCTGATCTGGACCTGGTGCAGCAAAAGCCACAGCTATATCCACCTCCACCTTTTGCCCCGGGTTGATGTGAGCAGCGGGGCTCAAGATGCCATGGCGGTTCTGCCTCTTCAGTCCCCTGGAGGAAGTTAGATTTGCTCTGCCCATCAACCTAACGTTATTTATTTAGCAAAACATGTATGCCACTTAATCAATCAATCTCTGAGGGGTTTATGCAAGATGTTATAAAATATTCATTTACAATAGCAATAAAACCAACCCACACAACCTCTCCATCAATGCTGAGCTGGACAGGTGTATTGGCAAGGCCGCTTCGGCAATGGCTCGCCTCTTCAAAAGGCTATGGCAGAATGAGATGTTAGCGACCGATACCAGCATGAAGGTCTACCAGGCTTGCGGTTGAGCATGCTGTTTTATGGTAGTGAGTTGTGGGCAACTGACCACTGCCAGGAGCAACGCTTCGATACCTTCCACATGCACTGTGTCAGGAAGATTTGAGTCATCACATGGCAGGACACGGTCTCAAACAAATATGTGCTCTCCCAAGCTCACATTCCCAGCACGTTCACACTTCTGTCTCAACGACGTCTACACTGGCTTGGTCATTGTGGCGTTTGCCCTCCTAGGTGGGTCATAAGGAAAGGGTTAAATGAGTGTGAAGTGATTGGCCAGTGGGAACCCAAGGGGGAGGAGTTAGAGTTGGAGTTGTTGGGAAGTCAGTTGGGAGTTGGAGAAGGAAGAAGGAGGATAAGTCTGTGGGTTGGTCTAGTTTTGATGTGAGAGAGTGAGAGAAACTGTTAGGAGGAGTCAGATAGACAGTTGGTATAATCAGTTAGAAGTTATTAGGAAGGTATAGGCCGGTAAAGAAACTAAGATTAAGAAACTGACAAGAAAAATTATCTGAAACCATAACCTTGTTAATGCTTATAAAATAAACTTGCTTATTTGATTTAATGTTAACAACTGTCTGGACTCAGTGTGTACCCGAGAGAAATGGGTTGGTGGCAGCGGGGAAGCAATCACAGTGGTGGCACAGGGATCAATAGACCGTCAAACGTCCGGGGACCCTGTGTGATCGCCACAGTCATGTCCACAGAAAGGAAGATGCCAGGATCCCCAAGGACGAGCTCCATGAGGAGCTAGCTTCAGGCCCCCCAAAACTGTTGGAATACCAACTCAGTGTTACAAAGATGTCTGCAACATGGTATGAAGGCTGGCAAAATCAACCCCTTCGTGTGGGAATGTCTTGCAGATGATTGCAACACCTGGAGACAGTAGGTTGTGTATTCACAGCAGTGACCAGAGGTGGAATAACTGCTGGCAGCAGCACAGAAAAAAGAAACGCCACGATGCATCTGCAGCAGCACAATTGGACGCCTTCAACTGGCCCAGCTGCAGCAAAACATGTCTCTCCCATATCGGTTTCTACAGCCAAAGCAGGCAATATAACTCTCCAATGGTTTGACTTCACCCCCGAAGGCGCACTCCTTCCCGAGACAGACACAAAAAATGAAGTATTTGAAAGCATTTTCTGCATTTAATTAATGAAGACCATTAGGCAAAGCAGTCCTAAGAGGTAAGTATCCCAAGGCAAAATGAATTAAAACCTAAAAAACAAAAAAAACGGGGAAAGAAACGGGGAATATAATCATAGCATACAAAGCCAAGCCAAGCAATCATAAAAACAAACCTTTTAAACAACCCTGCCAGATGGCACAGTGCATACCAGGGCACATTTACCTTAATTTACAATATCTGAAAAGTCAGGTTTTCATGCTGAAAAACATAGCCTTGCTTCTCCCTCAGAGAGGGCAGTCAGGTGTCTGGCATGCAGCCAGGATGATAACAGCAAGAAGCTCTGCAAGTCTTTTTCACGTTTCCTGAAAACTGTTCATAATGACCCTTGCAGCACAGTCCTCTGCATATTTACTTCGATGTAATTCTCCTGTGTTCATTTGTGCATACAGGTATATATTATTCTATTATTGTCATTTAGGTACTGTCTGCTAACAATGTCATCTAGGTGTTCCCCAGAAATAAAAAGAGAAATAACAGCATATATAACATTATATAACAGCATAACATTATAGCAGCAGATATAACATTAAAGCAGTCAACAACAAGAGTACCCAAAATCAGATCCTTCTAATAGATTTTTTTTTTAAAGCCTGGGGGAAAATGTCAGGTGCACATAAGAGCATCTGCTTGGGAAAAGCATTGCAGAGATTGAGTATCACAGCTTTTGAGAAAACCAAACAGGAGTTTTAAGCAAAGAAGACAGTATCTGAAAGGTACAATACCACAGCTGAAAATCCAAGAGAAGAATCTCATTTAAAAATAAACGCACTTCATAGTTCTGTTATACCCAGCAATATTAAAGTGAACATCCACATTGTGGTGAATGTTTCTGTTGACATTCATGTGCAAATGCTGATCTTCCTGAAGCATTTAGCTGAATGTCTGAAAATAAACACGTATTTCTCCACCCTTTGTCAATATTCACTTCTGTATCAAAAAACAATGGGAGAATGACATAGGCTATGAGATTAACCCCACTCAATGGACCAGAATGTGGTCTAAACCCCCCCTTTAAATCCATATCAGCGAAAAGAAAAGAACTCACTCTGAAACTCACCTACAGGTGGTACCTAACACCAAGAAAACTAGCACTAATACGCCCAGGAACCTCACCAAAATGTTGGAGAGGCTGCACCTCCACAGGCACATACCTCCACATGTGGTGGGAGTGTCCCAAAATCCAACTATTCTGGGCAACAGCCATACGAGAAATATGTAAAATAACTAAGCAAGTATTAGACATCACCCTAGAATTGGCCCTACTAAACATCTTCCAAGACAACAATGTCCATTTACACCACAAAGAACTCATAACCCACCTACTTTCAGCAGCCAGAAACAACATAACCAGACACCGGAGAGACCTGTCAGGAGTAAGCATGGACCAATGATACCAAATAGTATGGGAAACAGCCTTACTAGAAAAATTAACCAATGAACTGAAACTGGTGCGGGGACAAATAGAGGAAGACGCCTTCACCCAGTATGGCTCCCCTTTATCACATACACAGCCCAACAAGACAATGACAATAATCCACCAACAGCATATAAATCAATATGGCTAACCTGATCCAAAACACCCACCCCACTCACACATGAAAACAAAGATCACCACAGCCAATCACAAACAAACAACCACACCCTAGGCCAACCCCAACCTCTCTCACCACCAACGGAACACAAGTAAACAGCACAAGCAACGCTGACACCAAACCCTACATACATTAAGCATAATAGAAACATCGCCACCCAACCCCACCCATCTTCCCTTCCTCCACACCCTTTTTTTTCTTCTCTCCCTAATGTCTCAACAAATGAAACAGATTTATAAAAATGTTACACGGAAAAAATACGAGACATTACACTTACTTCTGTAAAACAAGAAAATCTTTAATAAAAAAAGAAAAGAAAGAATATTCACTTCTGTATTTTCCAATCACATTTAGTTGACTCTTAATATATAATGACGTATCAATGAATTCTTCAGGCCTACAAAAAGTCTGTGATTCACATGAGTGCTGACATTTATCAGACTTTGGATATCTGCTGGAACATCTATAAATCATACAGATATCAATCAATGTGTTATAGGATATATAACCATATATGGAAAGTTTGGGAATGTGAATCTTCAGTTAATTAATTGCATTTATGAATTGCTTCATAATTGAATAATGTAATACTCTTGACTAAAAACAGCAGTTCTTGGTATTTCTTATTCATGTGTTGGAAAGTTGGCAACCTATAAATAAACTCATTAATGAATGCATTTGCTAGGCAAGGACATTTCATATAATTGCTACATCAGCCTAGCGTTTCGTATCTCCCCTTACTTTACAATTTAATTTTGTCTCTTGCTATAGGCTACTAGACCAAAACCAAATAGTGAAGGTTAAATCACAAAAGCTAATGGAGCAAACCGATTGCACTTCTGCAATGCCATTTAAACAAATGGCAGCTACAGCAACAGATGGCAACCAAGAAGAGAATTTATGTAGTGTCTCTTTCTAATGTTGCTGTGCAGTTACTGCTTTTCTTTACTCCAAAAGCACTGTAGCATTAACCAAATGCAAGAATGAAGAGGGATGGGTTTATTGGAAATATACACTTTCTTGGCGGAATGTCAGTAGGACAGCTCTTAAAAATATTACCAGTACGCTTTAAAGCTCTCTGTTGTTACTTCTTTAACTCAGTGATTCATACTGTTACATGTACTCCAGTTTTCCAAGCCGTGAGAAGTTCCGGGGCTGCAGTGCCTACTCACATTTGGTGGCTTATTAGCATTTTGCAATATTTGCATTTCTTTACAAATGTACAGGTTGATCATAGATGGAGGTGAACAGCTTAAATACTCTTTAACAGATAGGCCCAAATTTGGTTCTTCCACACTGGATCTCTAGGGAGGCAGCCAGCACTGTAAGGGGCTTACAAAGCCCGAACTCAGCTCTCTACAGCTCTGTCTTTCTCCCCATGGGTTGCCATATGTCCTCTTTTTCCAGGGCATGTCCTCTTTTACATGGGTACGTGAAATGAGAGTTGTCATAGCAATCCATAATTAAAAGGAGAAGTCGGCAAATGTGTCCTCTTTTTTGCTCTGCAAAATTTGACAACTAATAATAATAATAATTATTATTATTATTATTATTATTATACCCAGCCCATCTGGCTGGCTTTCCCCAGCCACTTGGGCGGCTCCCAAGTGAATACTGAACAGAATAAAGCATCAAACATTAAAAACTTCCCTGAACAGGGCTGCCTTCAGATGTCTTCTAAAAGTCAGATAGTTGTTTATTTCCTTGACATCTGATGGGAGGACGTTCCACAGGGTGGGCACCACCACTGAGAAGGCCCACTGCCTGGTTCCCTGTGACCTCACTTCTCACAGTGAGGGAACCGCCAGAAGGCCCTCAGTGCTGGACCTCAGTGTCCGGGCCATAGCTGTCAACGTTTCCCTTTTTTAAAGGGAAATTCCCTTATTCCAAATAGGATTCCTCGCAAGAAAAGGGAAAAGTTGACAGCTATGGTCCGGGCTGAACGATGGGGGTGGAGATGTTCCTTCAGGTATACTGGGCCTCTCATATTAAATTATCCATCCTCCTACAGTGTGGACAGAGAGACACAACTCAAGAGTTTGGGAAGGGAAGGGACTGTGCTGGCTTGTACAACTGAGAGGCAGATATCCAAGTCAAGCCAACCAATTGGTTATTTTATTCCCAGCAGCAAGATTCAGGAGGAAACTACCAGGAGTTTTGTACCTATTGAGAGCTTGGTTTGGGTGTGACAGAAGAATCAAAGAGCCTGGTTTCAAACTCTTCTGCATTATAATAGAAGATGATGAAAAAGAAGAGTTTGGATTTGATATCCCGCTTTATCACTACCCTAAGGAGTCTCAAAGCGGCTAACATTCTCCTTTCCCTTCCTCCTCCACAACAAACACTCTGTGAGGTGAGTGAGGCTGAGAGACTTCAGAGAAGTGTGACTGGCCCAAGGTCACCCAGCAGCTGCATGTGGAGGAGCGGAGGCACGAACCCGGTTCACCAGATTACGAGACTACCGCTCTTAACCACTACACCACACTGGCTCACAGAAAAGGCCGTGGGGAGTTTAGTACAGACATACTGGGGAAGAAAACCCTCTTTGTCAGTGGGATAGCATCTGGAAAGTTAAACAACTGCTGTCAGTTTCTATACCCCCCAGAACAGAGGCAGATTTAAGGAATCACAACTATGATGTACTGAACAGAGTAGAATGGAAGGCAAGAGGGATTGGGGGGGGGGGGCGTGTGCCAAATTTTGGCATATTTTTTGTGTAAAGAATTGCTAAAACACCAAACAGAATAAATGCTACGTTCACTGTTTGACTCAGTGGTGGGTCGTAATAAGGATTTGGTTAGATTCACGTTAGTTGCTGCCAGACTTACGATAACACAAGTGTAGAAGAACAATAGGACTCTTGCCATGGATTTCTAGTACAGTACGCTTTGGAAATTTGCCATTGCAGGGAAGCTTACGCATTAAAACCATGTCATCAAGAGACAAACAAAACAGGATGCCTTTTTAGTAGAATGGAGTACATTTATTTTTCATACAAATAACACTAATAACATTTTCAGCCCATTATGTGACAATTTTGAAAAAATCATTAAGGATTCAAGTTTCTGGGGAATTAGCATCCGTTAATGTTGTTTATAATGTCTTAAGTCACTCTGACGAATATGATTATTTTCTTCTATATTAGACCCATTATGAGAAATAATACTACATTAGCTCAGCTGTTGGGCCATTATAATTGTGATACCTTTTCTCTGGCCCAGAAATTTATTTGTTCATTGGGTTTTTTTCCTGTTTAATCCATGTAAATAATTGTAATTCTCAATAATTTTGTAAAATAAATAAAATATAGATTATCTGTTTTGGTCGTGATCACCTCAAGGAATCACTTGAGCCATCACTGAAAAGTTTTTATCTAAAGGAAGGTATGTCATGAATAACGAAAAATCAAACATTTCAATAGGGGCAGCAGATATGTTTGAGAAGAAAATTAAGAATTCATGTAACCCTGTTGGAATCAAGAGACTGTCTACTTTATTGCTAGAGATTAAGTGGCTTCTTTCTGGAATCATTTTCACTAGTCAGCGGATGGGAGGTTTCTTTGATCTTATGTGGCTGAAACTGATTCATCCTGTTAATTGCTGTGTTTGAACTGGGTTAGCAGGAATTTTCTGCAAGTTGCAGTGCAACTATCTTTTTAGCTGAAAGGTTGGTAAACTTCTGTACATCCATTGCAGAGAATCTCAACAGAATCTCAACCTGGAAACACAGGTGTTTCCAGGAAAACTCAGGTTTTCCTAAAGGAGTAACACCAGTCTAAGCTGAAGGAAGAGAGAATCTCATTTTCACTTACTCTTCTTTCTTGAGAAAAATGTGCTCTGCATGTTTCAAAGTTGAGCCCTGGTTCCAAAGCGGAATCAGGCTTCAAATTAATTTGGGACTAGGTGAAAATGGAATTCTCAGGTCCTGATCTAATTGCCTGAAGAGCATAGGGTTCCATGGAGCAGGGGCTGTGGCGGGAAGTGGGATATTTGCACCCCAATCCTAAATATATCTATTTATTTTAATATACACAGTCACATCCATCCATCTAGTCAGCAAGAGTTTTAGAGTGAGTTCTGAGACCTATCCTATTGGTAAAGTGTGTCAACAGCAACTTAATAGGTCATATACAAGAGCTATGGAGGAAAATTAACAGAAACTGTACCCTACAATATCAACAGTTTTGCATTGTGGGTCACATGACCTTGATATTCGTGGTGAGACCAGTATCGCAGGAAGACATTTTATTTGAGGCAGGGGAATTTTGTTTTATTTTTTAAAAATGACACAGGTAGGTAATGCTAAGCACGCATGTTTAAGAGTGCCCAATGGGTTAACAAGGCTGTGCAACCAAATTTTGAGGGAATATGTTGTTGGGAAGGCTAAGGCTTCCATGAGATTCTCAGTCTTAGAAGATGGAACAGCGGATACTTCTGGCACTGAACAACTGCCTTCAACTTTTATTGCCTGTCTTGTGATCAAATATTCTTTGATTAATGAGCCAGTCTCCCAAACTCTGCAGTCTGTGAGGTTAGATGTGATGGACATGAAAGAATATATAGAGGATTGCTGGAAATACTGGAATACAGAGAATCTAGTGAGGAGACTTTAAGCACAATAACAGAATATAAGACACTGGCAGATGAGGTGGTTTGTAGAGTATCTAGGCAAAACCAATCTGCCTTCAATTTGCTATAAGTGCGTCATACCCTCCAACATTTTCCCAATGAAACTAAGGACATCCTAAGGAAAAGTGGGACATTCTAGGATCAAATCAGAAACCGGGACGTCTGCTCTAAATCAGGGACACCCCTGGAAAACAGGGACATTTGAAGGGTCTGCTACAAGCATCTCAGATACACCACATTTAAAACTTTCAAGCCCATGTCAACTCTATTCAGGAATTTGACAGATCGGAAAACATTGGGGATGTATCTGTTGCTTAGTATGAGTTGTTGAGGGCAAAAATACACCCACCATTGCATCACATATACTGTGTTGGGATACTGCCAGGGAGACAAAGTCCATCTTGACCTCCACGTCGTCTCCGGACGTTCATTGATCTCCCGTAGACACGCAGTATCAGCAATTAGCGACATGAGCTCCAGAAATAGCTTCTGACATTCTAGAGCCGATGCACACTCTTATCAGCAGATATGCACAACGAAAGATGCACACAGGAGAGCATTATTTCCAAGTTTATTTCCAGCGTTGATCAGAACAAAGAAAAACGTGACTGCCTGCTTGAGAGTTTCCGGCAGAGAGAGAGAGAATCGAAAGCAAAGACACAACATAAACATCCTGTGAGACAGGAAATGCGCAGGCTGTGACACAAACATCCTGCTCCCTTTTAAGGTGGAACGGAAATATCCTAACATACTGTTGCATGTGCAACTCATACATGCCATCTGTGGTATCCACTTTAAACACCCTAAATGCTCTGGTCAGTGGATATCTTTGGGAGCAAATGCTCCCATAAGAATTTCCCTACAGTATGAAACCAGTTGAGGTCCTGCCTTAGGCCGTGGTGGACTTTGGGGCCTCAAAATCCCCTCCCCCCGCTCTCACCTTCCATTCTACATACGTAGTTGTTTTGGCATCCCTGGTTGCGTTTGCATAAATCCACCTCTGATTTAGGTTCCATTGTATTTGGAGGCCAAACTGGCTTCTGCAAGAAGCAGGACTTACTTCATTGTTGCCAAAGAGCTGTAGTATAAACTTCTATGGGGACTTCCCATAAGCATCTCACTGGCCACTGTGAGAACAGAATACTGGATTACATGGGTCTTTGGCCTGATCCAGCAAGGCTCTTTTTACTTTCTTATGGGCTGTGCAATTCACTCCTTCCCTTCTGGCATTCTTCAGGTTCAAACGGCATAGCTCTGCAGTTGTTGTTTAATTGAATTTTTAAGTTTTTGCTTGGTTTGTAATTTTGCTGTTAATGCATTTTTTAAAATTGCTATTGTTGTTTTGACTTACTTTGATGTAAACAGTTTTGAAATCCCTTTAGGATAAATGGTGGCATTTAAAGGGCGGATATAAATTTAGATGCTACTGCATCTGAATTTACAGCAGCAGCACCACTGCCAAAATATTCTAAGCAGGAACCCCCTTCCCATTGTTTAAATACCGCTTGGCTATGGACTCCCATGCATATGATACAAATGCTTAGCCCTAAGCTGCCTTTTAAACAGGGGTGTTTGTTACGCTATTTCTCCATTAAACTGTGAAGCCTTACAATAATTGTTCATGTTAATAACCTTAAAGTGTGAAAGAGAACATAAACTGCCAGAATTTCAGATTCTGATTCTTTTATGTTTGTTCTTTTTGTGTGGGGGATTATATAGTTAATAAAAAGAGTGCACCTCATTTCATACACACAGGAAGCAAAACATTGATTGTTGGCAAATAAATCTCCCTACAATAAATATTTTGCTATTTTAAATACAGTTCTTAGAGCTTTTGCTTGAGCAACACTCTCCCCCTGCCCCCAGCATTTAAGGTAATTCATTCCAATTTTGAAAGTATCATCTGGCTGTTTATTTATCATTTAAAGCATTTTTTATTTTTTACCATAATGGTTGCCATTATGATTTACACAAAGTCAACAAAAACAAGGCAGTCCCTGCCTGCAGGCTTACAATTTAAAGTACATGGCACAGAAGGAAAAGGTGGAGAGAAGGGAAGAGGAAGACAAGCATTCACATACCAGTTATTAAAGGTACCTAACCCTTGTTCTGGTACTTAATTTAGGTATTAGGATCATGGGAGGTCATTCCCCCTGAAAAGTACTACACACTATGTAATATGCTGTTTTTATCTTACTGCTGTCAATTCCCTTGAAAACTAGACTCACTGCTTCCTTCCCCAGCTCAATGTCCTCATATTTATGACAAATATGAGCACATAGAAAGAAGCTTAATCTATAGGGGGATTTTTTTGCGGGGGGGGGGGGGGATATTGCACCACAGTATCTATTTTTGTGAAAAATTACAGGTACTTGTAAAAACTGGAACCAGACTGGAATAGAACTTTAGGCATGCTGGCTGTCAACCTTTTTCTATAAGCTCAGATGACATTAACGAAACACTGAAAAAGGAGGCAGAAAAGTTAATTACAAAAGAACATTAGGACTGCTTTTGGAATTGGGCCAATGCACTGTTAGCGCACTCCCCCCCCCTTCAAGGAGATAATATTAATTCAAAATAGAAATGAGGTTGTTTTTTTCCTTCATCTGCCACACAACTAATCCATAGCAAAAAAGAAACACCCATTAATTCACACTTCTCTCTTAAAGCAGCAGCAAAGGAAGCAAAGTGGTGTGAGGGGGAGGTCAGTCACAGCTAGCTTTGTTGAAAAAAACAAATAAATATTAAATAATTGCTTTTATCTCAATAATATATATTTCATAGAACCATATGATCATGTTGAGGAGATAGGGCCTTAAGGAGGAGCACAAGGCGCTTGCCAAAGCAAAGGCAATTTGCTAAGCACTGCCAGTCCCTGGAACCAACTCGGATGCCCCCTTTGTTGGGACTGAGACATGACTTACAGAGCAATGTTTAATCCAAAGAAGGTTCAGTCATTTCATTCCGAACTCTCTGCCAACTACTGCTTCAAAAAGAATTGCATAATATTTGCACAAAAGGCGCTGAATAATACCTGCATAGAGCACCACTCATCTCAATGATCTTACAGGTCTATAAAGAGGTAGGCGGTCTTTTAGAAAACCTGTTCCTGAATTGTTCAGGACTTCATATGTTAACAAGAAGACCTTGAACAAAGCCTGGTAGGTGATCAGCAGCCAGTGTGGTTCCCTCATTGCATGTGGAATATGTGCACATCCAGGGGGCAGGGGTGCCAACTTGAATAACATATTGTGGAGGCCCAGGTAAGCCCCGCCCCATGTAATCGATCACACCCCATTTGAATGGGAATGCCCATCAACTTTGTGGGTGCCTGGCCCCCTAAAATATTTTATTGTGGGAGCTGAAGCCCTCACAGTTCCTAGAAGTTGGCTCCTATACTGGGGGTTGTATGGGGTGTTAGGGAAAGAGTAGTGCTTATTGTGGGGAGGCACATCATGCTCCTTCTGGGGTAGTTTGTCCACGCTTGGTCCATACCAAGCTCTCACCTGTGGCTCCTAGAAGCATGTGACAGCAGCCACACAGCTTCAACTTGCTGGCTAAATCAGGTGAGGGTAGCCAATGGGTCTCAAACCCTTGGTAAGTTAGGGATTGAGCAGACGACACCAATAGTGGATCCAACGGTTAAGGAGACGGTTTCTGCACATGCTGTAGAGGGAATTGAGGGGCTGATGGGGATCGTCAACCTGGGAAAGTAGCCCATTTAAAGCTCTGCTGCCTTGTGGTATATCTTCAGGAGAAGAAAAGGCTAAGGAGTAAACCTTAAACAAATCCAGATTGAAGTCTCTAGGGTGGTTGGATGGAACCTTGTATGTGTCCTTCTGGCAACACTTGCAGCCAAGTGGTGGCAAACATACTGCTGTTTTCCTTTGAACCACATCAGCAAACTTATGGGGGGGGTGTCTTGTCATCTGGGCAGTCTAGGACCTCCATACACACTGCTCAGTCTTGCACCCCAGCAAAATGCAGCAAAAACAATGTGGGAGGCAGCAATTATGAGTTTCTGAGTTACTGGTCTCTGGAGCCATAGCAGATGCTGTGATTCTCCAGCAGTTTGACTTTAGTCCTGGCAGCAAACTGCAGTCTCTTGAGACAGATGGATGCTGACCACCACAACAAGGTGCACACAACAAAGGAATGATACATGTGTATCGTTGATGGTTATATGATCATCTAAAGCAAATATCCCCACAAAATGTAATGCAAATGAGCAACTGCCGAGTAAGTAGAAGATTTCTTCCCCTTTGGTAGAAATCGACCCAATCTAATTGAAAATGTAATAGAATTTGATGGAACTTAAAACTTTTCTGATTTCCCACTGGAATCTCCAATTGTATCATTGGACTAAACTTTTTTTTTTTTAAACACCATTATTTACTCTGAGACCCCTTAGTGGGAGCGAATGCAGGCTGCGCAGCTATCCTAGAAGCCAGAACAGCAAGAGGGATTGCTGCTTTCACTGCGTAGCGATCCCTCTTGCTGTTCTGGCTTCTGAGATTCAGAATTTTTTTTTCTTGTTTTCCTCCTCCAAAAACTAGGTGCGTCTTGTGGTCTGGTGCGTCTTATAGAGCAAAAAATATGGTGATTTTTGGACAGCTACCATGCTGCCACCAAAACTCTGGAGAATGGGGTGGGGACCACCACAGAGCAGTTTTTAGCCAAAGCAGATTTTAAAGGGGAAGAGAGAATCACTAAAAAAAAAACCTGCTTCCTTCCTTATTTCTCACTTGCTGCATTGTGATAATTTTTGCATCTGCTTCTTCGTGTTTTTCATGTGAGCATTCTATTGCTGCTTATCTGTTTCCTTTGTGTTAATTAATCAGCTTGTGTTTTACCCAATCATTTCTTCTAATTTCAATGTTCAGTGCCATCACTTAAGTAGCCAAAATGGTACTGTCTGTGCAAAGAGAGAGATATCACTAGGCTTGTGAATGCCCCAATGTTTTCAGAAGTACAGAAAATCTGGTGTGTGTGGGAGGAATCCTAAGCAGCCCAGTGAGGGCTAAGTAGCCATGAAATGTTGGCTCATTGTTGGGGGAATTTGTTTCAGGGGTTAGCATTTCTTATTTCCACCTCTCCTGGCTTATAGACTCTGTCGCCCACATTTTTTTAATTTTTATTTTTGCTACATCCATCTTCATACTCAAATGATCCTCAAATCTATTCAGTTCTGATATAATTTGATCACCAGTAATGACCTCGGGTTTAATAATAACATCAGCTTCTCCAGGCCTAGGCTCCATTTTTAATTAAAAGTACTTAGTTATATTACTCTTCGTTTTTATTTTTAACATAAATAAGCACAGGAAGTCATGAAGGGAAGGAAAATACTGAAACATTTCCTACATCTTTAACATTTTCCATAATTCAATGAATAATGATGATAAATCAATAAATTCTTCAGATAAATAGGCAATAATTAATGCAGAATCATAATGAATGGTGGTCGTATTAAATCATTAATCAAATAGTCAGCTTGTTTCACATTCTACCAATATCTGCCAATAGACCATCAGTAGCATCTAAATAGGGTGCCATGAGCTCTATCCAATAGTGACTTAGGTTCTTCTCACACAAGATGAAGCATTAAGTTCCCACAAATCCCATTTGCCTGCTGCAGTCTTCTGTGTTCTGGGTAGCCACTCAACTTTCCAGGAGGTGGCATAGACTGCAGTGGTGGATAGTTGAAAATCAGATCACCTATGTGGTGCAAGCACAAATGTTTTTCACTAGTACAAAACCACCATTAGGTACAATGCTATGATCTTTCATTTCAAGCTAATCCGAAATCAATCCAACTGATCTGCCAAACCAAGCCAATTAATCTTATCAGTCCATGATTACTTCTAAGTACTTCATCCAGGTGAAAGCTATTAAGAGCTAGTAACGCGACACTGGCAAGAGCAGGAATCCCACAAGGAGACCTGCGAGTTGAAGAAAATATGCCTTGACAATATTAATGATGACAACAAATACACTGTGAATTCTGAAACAACTTCCCACTCTCTGTCCATGAATAAATAAGACAGTTACGAGAGCTGGAAAAAATTACAGCCCAATTAAGAGTGGCAACTGAGCAGTATGAAAATAGATGGGCACATGTGAAAATGTTCCCCCTATAAATTAGTGCTGCATTAGAGAACGATCACATAGATGCCTAACAAATAATTTGTCATGCTGTGATCAAGATATACAAGTGAGTGTAATAATTACTTTGATTGAGATTTTAGCTAATGATACCTAGGAGTCTCTCTCCTCTTTTTAAAAACAAAAAACACAAAAAAACCCCAAGCAATGTTTTCCTACAGAAAAACACCATGAATAAATACAAGTGTAAACACTTTCGACATTTATTTCTGGAAGAAAACATGGGGAAATTCTTTCTTTCCTTCAGCATAAGCAGCGATTGTGAACAGCTTCGCTTTAAATGTGTTTGACACCACAGCAACATTTCTCCCACTGAAACGCTGATAGATTACGGGTTGTATTCTAGCCTCATATATGTTTAGTGTGGTTACTTTTCGTTATTACTGCATGTTTTAAATATTTATCTGTTTCTTATGTATGTTGCCTTGAGACCCTGGACTACAAGGTGATGCATACTAATACTAATACTAATAATACTAATGCAAATGCTAATACTAATACTAATAATACTAATACTAATACTAGATACTACTGCCCAGCCCTGCCAGTGTCAGCCTATCAGGCCAGAGCTCCTTGTTTCATGGCTAGGGATGCAGACATGCAGGAGCCAGTGAAAAATATTATTAACAAGGCATTCTGGAGATGGGATGAGCTGGTCCTGGAACTATTGACAGTACCCAGTGTCACTGTTAGATGGGGGTCCAGATGGTATTTCCTCACTTGATCCATGACACCCCTTGCTATTTTCTCTAGACCTGTGGCATACATTATCAGCCAATCCAGCAGCACCTTTTTGAAGATTACAAGCACAAATGACACTGAACTCTGTCTTGACACTAGCTGTACTTGTGGAAACAGGATTCAAACATTGTTCTGTATGCTAATGTGGACATTAGCTTCAGCCTTCCATTACTGAAGTATTTCAAATGCGTCCGTGGGTGTTGAACGGTTTTCCAAGGTGCTCCACGTTCATGCAACTGTGTTTCTTCTGTTTATAAACAACGTGGGTGCCATGTACAACTTTTAAATATTTTTCTTATGTTGTGCACTGGTGACATCAGTTGCAAAGAATTTGCTAGGAAAACTAGAAGGATATATTGTAACCTCGGCCCTCACTTGATCCTGTCTATGTTTGTCTGCAGTATGTTTTTGCAGTGTTTGAGCTTGTTTGCTTAATGAAGTTCTGAACCAATGTAGTGCTCAAACTTCAAACTGTTCAGAGGTCACCTCTAAATTGGAAGGGCAAGATGGTCCCACACAATATTCCAGTGAGCATTACAACAAAAATATAAGAAGGCTTGATTCTGTGGAACAGACACTGCAAAAATAAAAGGTCCCAAAGAAAATATGGCATGCAACATAGACCTTTTTTTGTCGGGCATGAACAAAATGTTGTTCTTTCCCGGATTCAAGATGTCTCTTATTAAAACCATCACATTGAGTAATGTTTCAGCTGAGAAAGCAGCAAGGGTGTCCAATGATGAAATGAGGCATAAACTTAGAAATAACCAAAACAATAACATGATATAAACAAGAAATGACCTTTTTATACCAAACATTTCTCAATGGCAAGCAATTACGGTCACTCAAACTTTTTATTACACATTACCTTGCACTTGCTAACTAGACTTGTTTACCTATTATTAAATAGTTTTGTGTGCCAGTATTGCAGTACTGGATTGTAATACAAGTTGATTATTAGATGCATTGAATGGTTGCTTATTAAATGCCTGTATAATGTACAAAGGCTTATGGATGAGAATAAGGAGAAAGGCAAGTTTAAAGCCCCTCACAAAATTTACTGCAAAGTACAAAGCACGTCAAAGTGCAAGTAGATAAATAGGTACCGCTCCAGTGGGAAGGTAAACGGCGTTTCCGTGCGCTGCTCTGGTTCGCCAGAAGCGGCTTAGTCATGCTGGCCACATGACCCGGAAGCTGTATTGGCTCCCTCGGCCAATAAAGCGAGATGAGTGCCGCAACCCCAGAGTCGGCCACGACTGGACCTAATGGTCAGGGGGCCCTTTACCTTTACCTTTACAAACGTGTTAGGACAGAATGGTACTATAAGAATGTTGTAGATGATACAAGAACAGTAGCATAGAAATCTTTTAACAAACATAAAGCAATATGGTTTAGGCTGCAATCCTGTACACCCTTACCTGGGATAAAGTTTTATTGAACTTAACTGGATTTACTTCTGAATAAACATGCATATCATTGCAAAGAAGATGTCATAAAACATGACTTTTCATTGATGTGGCCACACTCTTACTTTGGTGCCACAATTAGACAAGTTGGCACAAATTTTAGGACTGGATTTTAGCTATGGGTTTAGGTCTGTGTTTTAGATATGGCTTCAGAAAACAAATGTCTTATATTACCAGCACAGTGTGGAGCAAAATGCATGACCACTTTTTTTCTTCACTCTCATCCTGAATCTTTGCTAGCAGTCTTCTTCAGGCTTACATAGCCAGTAAATTATGGAAGCTGCAGGTAATATGGGGTATCTCTCACTAGAATTATGAAGTTGGAGAAGGTTCTAGCTAGCTCCTATATTTTTAACAACTATGACAAAAATTGGTTGGGTATGTTGGGGCTGCTGCTATTACTGCTGCAAGTACTCACTTGTGCTTGTTAGGATACAGCAGAGAAAATGAAGTAAAAACAAACAAATATAGTCTTTATACCATATAGAGCAGATCCTAAGTTTGGAGGTTGAGCTTCAGATCTCTGCCAGTGATGGGCTCACCCTAGACTTGTTGTCACTTTATAGCAAAAATAGTCTCACTTTTGTAAAGTATATTTTGTATACCACCTTTTGAGGACTATGCCACAAAATGTCAGATATACAGTATGGACAGTATCCACCTATATAATTATGATAGTGCAACAACATTTAGCTGCACAATATAATGTCCCCTCCTTCTCCTCTCCTTTCCCTGTGCCCTGCTAAATTTATTCTGCAGGGTTGGAGTAATTCCCACAACAGATTTAGGGGGCACACAAGGAGAGGACAGAGTAGGCAAGTTACATTGTACAATCAAAAATAGTTAACTAATGTAACTTGTTAGTTGGTTACCACCCTATGTATTTATTTGTTATTTTTATATGCTCCCCATGCAGAATTAGCTTTGTGAAATTTACAAAACCCACCACAAGTATAAAACAGACCAGAATCTAAACAATTAAAACGATTTGTAAAAATGCAACAAGCAAAAATCATATAAATTTAAAACCAATGTAAAACTAGCAGGGGACAATTTGGTGCAAGAATACAAAAGCACCAGGCAAATACTTTAAGTAAATAAACATGTTAAACTTTGGAAGTGCTGCAAAAACAATTGAAATCAATACTGTAGAGTATGACAGTGATAAATATGATTAAGAGGAAGGGTTAATTGCTTCTATCAGTAGGATGCTAATGTGATAAAGGCAAAAGCACCTTTTGTTTGCTGCTAATCTTTAGTTGCTACTCGTGTAAAATAACTTTAAATAATGAAGGCTGCTACAAGGATCTCATTCTGCTGTCATAATTCTCAGAGCCTGGTTATCTGAGGATGGTGGCCCTTTTTTCTGAAATGTTTCATTAGCTTTATAAATTGACAGAGGACCCATAGTGTAATATAACAACAACAACAACAACAACAACAATTTTTATTTATACCCCGCCCTCCCCAGCCAAGGCCGGGCTCAGAGCGGCTTACAAGCAATAATAAAAACAAGTTGAATGATTACAACTTAAAAACAAAATTAAAATACAACATTAAAATATTGAAACATTAAAATATTAAAATGTAGCCTCATCGCAGGAGGAGAAGGAAAAGAAAAAAGAAAGAGAGGGAGGGAATCAAATTGGTTCCAAGCCAAAGGCCAGGTGGAACAACTCTGCCTTACAGGCCCTGCGGAAAGAAATCAGATCCTGCAGGTCCCTGGTCTCATGAGGCAGAGCGTTCCCCCGGGCCAGAGCCAGTGCCGAAAAGGCCCTGGCTCTGGTTGAAGCTAATCTAACTTCCTTAGGGCCCGGGACCACTGGGGTGTTGCTATTTATGGACCTTGAGGCTCTCCGTGGGGCATACCGGGAGAGGCGGTCCCGTAGGTACGAGGGTCCTAGGCCGTGAAGGGTAATAAAGGTCAAAAGCAGCACCTTAAATCTGACCCTGTACTCCACCGGGAGCCAGTGCAGCTTGAAAAGCACTGGATGAATATGCTCCCATGGCAGAGACCCCGTGAATATGAAGGCAAATGAAGTCAGAATCAGCCCAGGATACCTGTGAAGATAAAACGAGGTCACCACCTTGCTAAAGCTAAGCAAGTCTGGGACTGGTCAGTGTCTGGATGGGTTTCCACCTGAAAACCATATGCATACTGATTTACTTCCCATGGAGAAAGAAAGGCAAGGATTTTAATGAAAGAAAATAAAAAGTGTAAATGCATGTGTTCCATGGAACACAAGTGACAGCATAAGTCCTATGAAATAGGAAATGCTAAAAACAATAAGGCGAGGCTGTTCTACTTAATGCGTCTTACAGACAACCCTTAGATAAAATGCCTTATGCCGCTTTTTCCATACAACTGTAGAAGGAACTGTAGGAAGAGAATCTTTTCCCTCATGGGAGGAACAGGCAGTGTTTATACAGGGCCATTGGTAACAAACTTTTCAGGGGGGAAAGGAGCGTGATATTTTATGTACAGTTTTTTTTCCAGGCTCTAGCGGAAGAGAATTAGGTCATGTAAATATGTAGTGATGCCCTTTCTATCTGGAGGCTCCACTACAAATTGTGGAGCTTTGCAGATCCTTCCAATAGTAAGTAGTATTCGGGCCAAAGCCTACATCCGAGTTATGGCTACGCTCCTAAAACAACTTACTCTAGAGTATTTGCTCTAAGGTATGTTATTGGAAGAGAATGTTCTAAGGTATGTTATTGGAAGATAGATGCCTAAATGCACTTATTTTATTTATACTTGTTTCTGTGCATCACAGAGATCAGTCTGCTTGAGAAAAGTGGGGTGTGAAGCTGGCCCTTAAGAATTCACCCCATTGATCTAAACAGATTCACAACTGAATAAATACCTTATGTGTGTACAGCACAGATCGTGGTGCAGCCTTTACAACATATTTAATAATACACATTCAAAAAATTGGCTTGAAAGTTGAAAGCCTTGTTTACTGGGATTAAGAGAGTCAGTGTGGTGTAGTGGTTAAGAGCGGTAGATTCATAATCTGGGGAACCGGGTTCGCTTCCCCACTCCTCCACATGCAGCTGCTGGGTGACCTTGGGCTAGTCACGCTTCTCTGAAGTCTCTCAACCCCACTCACCTCACAGAGTGTTTGTTGTGGGGGAGGAAGGGAAAGGAAAATGTTAGCCGCTTTGAGACTCCCTCGGGTAGTGATAAAGCGGGATATCAAATCCAATCCAAACACTTCTTAAGACTAAGCACATGATGTATAACAATATGCTTCCCCCTCATTTGTAACCCACACTCTCAGTACACTTCCATATGGCAGCTTTTGGTGCTGATGGTTTGGGCTATGGTGCATACAGTAATTTGATGGAACACCACCTCTCCTATGCCATGAGTGGAGAGCCTTCAGCCCACAGGCCTAATTAGGTTCACCAGCCCACACCATTTGGCTCACAAAGCCATTTTAGGCAAGCCACACCCGTCTGCCCTACACCCGACATCACATGCCATCGAGTAAGGAGCATGTAAGGTAGAGCTTGGGCAAAAAGGGCTTTGCAGGCACCACTGATCAGGTTTGGAAAAACTGCACAATGTGCTTTGCAAGTGCTGGGCTTAGTGCCTTTTAGTTTTAGGAGGAGTTTCCCGTTATTCAGAGACCTCTAACAACAACCAAAGCTGGTTATGGGTTAAAGGGAGATTCTTTGAAGGCACACTTCTGCACGGCTCAAAGAGGATTGCTCAAACAGATGATCAGTGATTACAGTGACCTCCTTGGAACTTTGACACCTGTCAGTTACCTGGCCTCATTATGACATTAGGTGATTGATGGGTGGGTGCTCCTGCCTACCTACCAAAATTGGCCCATGGGGGGGGTGTACGATAAGACTCTGACCTGCCATCTGAATCAATTTCCTCATTCCTGTCCCATATTCTAAGGCCATCAAACTGATGCCTTCCTCTAAATATCACTTCTGTTGGAGATGAGGCTTGCAATTAAGACAGGAATGGCAAATCAGCTAATAGGTGATGCCTACCAACCCGCTTCCAGCTGTGTCATATTTTCTCCTGCCCCATATCATACAGATAATGTCACATACGATTTCAGGTGTAGGACAGGAAAGCATAGCTTGGCCCAAATGGGCTGGAGGTACCCAAATACAGGTTTTCTGGAAGTGGTGTCCTAGCTATGAAATGCCATCTCTGGGGAAGTATGCCCTATGGTCCTTTATGTACTAAGCAAAAAAATTCATCCAGGCATGTAAAAGCTTTTTAAAAAATAGTTTATTCCCTGAGTATTAATTGTGACTTTATATGCTGTTTGTTTTATTTGTTTTACTTATTGTTACTTTTATTTTTTTGTAAACTGCCTTCAAATAATTGCTAAAAGTAGCTTAGAAGTGCTTTCAGTAAATAAAAAAGGGAAAACCTGTACCTGCAATTGACCTTTATGGAGCTAAGCTATATGATTACTCATGCAGAAGTAAGTAACCTGTGACATGCCAGATGTTGCAGCCCCTGCTATTAGCCATGATTTGGAGTCCAACAACATCTGGAGAGCCACAGGCTGTCCTCTTGTTAACTGCATGGCTTCAGGTAGGGGTATTTCATTCCCTATAGCAGGGTTTCCCAAATTTGGGTCTCCAGCTAGTTTTGGACTACAATTCCCATCATCCCTGACAACTGGTCCTGCTAGCTAGGGATGATGGAGACCCAAGTTTGGGAACCCTGCCCTATAATATCCTACATGTAGAAAACAAAAATGTAAGAGAGAACAGCTCTAAGACTGGTCTCCTCCCTGACTCACAACTTTTATATGCACTCGTTTTCATTGAGGAAGCATAAGCAATATAAATCCTAACAAGAGTTGCACCAAATAATTCTGTTGACAAATTAGCTAAGCTCTTGGCTGGAGAGGCTGGCAGGGACTGTGGAAGCAACTCGCCAAAGACCAGTTTCCAGAGGGTTAAGTGTAATGAAACTGCACACCTGATCCCTTAAATGAGAGCAACCTGGGCAAACCTTTAGTTAGGCCAATTTCACCTGTGTTGTTTGAACTGGCTTTTCTGCATCTGCAAACTCAATTGGCTTACAAGGTGCATTTGAATTAAAGCCATCTCTCTTTTGCTTTCTATCCAACACTTGGCAAACCCTCACATGTGTGCTTGTACAAGCAGCATGTGAGAGAGGCTCAAAGGCATTTTAAGTTTTAATGAAAGGTCCCAAGAAGGCTGTCCCCAGTTCACAACAACTTATTAATGTTTATATGTATGGTCCTGACTGAGACTCTGGGCTCATCTGCACTAATTTTCCTCCGTACTTTCCAGGTACTGGGCTGTGCTCTTCTAGTATGTGCCACTTCCATCCTTCCTTTTGCCCCCCTTCTTTCCCTGCAGAAACCCACTCTTTAACGCTCTCCGCAGTCTGCGGAAAAACCCGAATTGCTGTTTGTTCTGATTGAGCATTAGGGAGCGGGTTTTCTTGGGGTAAGTGGTGGGTCAGAAAAAGCACAGACCTGTGCCTAGAAAACGCAGGGCAAAAGGTAAATGTGGATGACTCAGGCCAGATGTCCAAGAGAAGGGGTCATCAAAGGGTCAGGGCAAAGGAATGTGTTTGTATGTTTCTTCCCATTTAACAAGTGCTGCTTCCTCTTTACCTTAGGACTTCCCTCCCTAGCATTGGCTGGCATCTATCACCAATAATAGTTAATAATATATAACCAAAATGGTTGGTTATATATAGGTGGAGCCAGAACCAATGACGGGCAGAACCAGAGCCAAGGCGAGGCAGAGATAACTAATTATAGTTTTGTCCCCCATCAACCCTGCTGAGTTTTACGAAGGACAGCATGGAGACTGAGGCGGAGGAGGAGGAAGATGGACTGGCTGTATAAGAAAGAGAGCAGGTAGAAGCTGTTGCGGGTCGACGGGTGCTGGCAGGGCTCCTGTGGCTGTTGCCCCCTGAGGAGACCAAAGGCTTCTGCTTGCACACACAACTGGCGTTTGGCGGGAAAAGGGCCGATTGGCGAGTATCGGCCGGCCCGTCGTGCCACGGGCGCGCGCGCGCGCGCATCGAGGTGGGCGGGGAAGAAGGGCTGTCAGTCATACACATCTGGCAGGAGAGTCGCCTCGAAGAGCCCACCCTAGCAAGAAAGCTTGCCCGCAGAGAGGGGTCAGGGCCATAGGTCATGCCTGAGCATCATTTGCCTTTAATGATATAATTGTATATACAATATATAGGGCCGCCTGTAGCCCCCTCCATTCACAGAGATATGTAGGAAGGGCAGTTGTGGAGGCGCCCAGCCGGCAGAGTCGCCTCTTCGAAGCGAGAGGGGTAGGGGGCGGGCGAAGGTACTCGCCCCTCACAAACACCTCAGCAGTTCCATTAAGACTAAACCCCGAGAACTGAGGAAAGGGCTCCGTGGACAGCGCGCCAGAAGACTCCCGTCGCTTCCTTTTCGGAGTGCCGAGACCCCTTTACGTCCAAAAAGGCGCGAGCCGCGCGCTCGAGAAGGTTGGGAGGACGGAGGTGGCCGGGAGAGGTGGGTGGGGAGAGGAGGAGAGCAGCGAGCGGAGGGAGTTCCCACACACACACACACACACACACACGCGGAATCATACACACCTTGAGTGGAGCCAGTCGCTTTGCACAGGCACCCAGACACCGCAGGAGACGCACGCACGAGGCGCCTCACACACGCGCATACACACACACACACACACACACAGGCGCGCGCAGGCAGCTCACACCCCGGCGAGAGGGCGCGCGTGGAATCCGAGCTGAGCAGCTTTTTCTTTCTTTCTTTCCTTTCCTTTCCTTTTTTTGTATGCCTCCCTGCGTGTGCGTGCGCGCGTGTGCCTGCCCGCCCGCCTGCCTCTCTCCCCCCCTCTCCCTCTCTTTCTATCTCTGTGGTGCCTCTTCCGACCCACGCGCTGCTCCTCTCTCTTTCTTTTCTCTCCCCCCCTTCCCCTCCTCTTTCCTCTCCCACCCCGACCCCCTCGCCACCTCTCTCAGCTCTCAAACTCTGCCTCCCCGAGCCCTGAAAAAATGCCTGGCCGTGAAGCGAGGAGAGGGCACCGGGTCTGTAAATAAGAAGTGAGTACTCGTTACAATGGCGCGTCTCGCTGGCTCGGAGAGAAGGAAAGAAAGAGAGAGAGATATATGCCTGGGAAGACAAAAAAAAAAAGAAAAATGCTGCATGCTCCTTTGCTTTTGCCGATGCATCTTCGCTCTAGGGCAGGGGGGGGACTCCCCCCCCCACAAAAGAGCCCCACCCCACCCATTTGCAGGAGAGCCCGTTTTGCCCATGCCCACCCACCTGCCTCGCTGTCTTTCTCTGCCTCCATCCCTCCCTCGCCTCCCCCCCCGCCAGCTCTCCATCCTTCTTGCACGAGCTTTCCTTGCTGCATGCAACACCTTGGCTCCTAGGCGCTTCCTTGCACTTAATCTTTGTTCAAGGGGTGTGTGTTGCTTCAAGCTGGGGACATAAGGAAAAGGGGAGGTGGGGGGATGAAGCCGAAGGTCCGGGAGGTCCATAAAACCACTCCCGAATCTAGCCCGCTCCCTGCTATCCTTGTGGGCATGGGAAGACGCGCCGTTTGCAAACCATTTCAAGAGCATCTTTTCTCTTGATTTTTAAAGGGGCGAGGAGGAAAATGGGTTGCTTCTCTTTAAAAAAATAAGAGTGGGGGGAGGGGGAGGCATGGGGATGTAATTTATCTCTCGGGATGCTTTTCAGAGTAAAGGTTCCTTATTTACCCTGGGAGCGAGCCGGGTGGTGGTGTTGAATCTTGGCAAGGTGGATGAGCTTCATAAGGGCTAAGCAGGTGGATGGGGATGGATGAACAGTGAAGGATTGATGGGGAAGGGGGATGCTGAGAGTGGGGATGTCTGCTATATATGCGATCAGCGTTAAGAAGAAGAAGACGCTTTAAGCTCCCATCCCTCCCACCCACCCCTGCTTTGTTAGCTTAGCTGCATACAGCTTCCTAAAGGGGAGTGGATCAAGGGAACTTAGGGACTGCACTTCCCTAGGGGGCCAGGATTTCCTTTGGAGTATGGGCGTGAGTTGCATCTGGGCAGAAGGTGGGAGGCACATTTGAAAAATAACAATAAGAGAACAGAATGTCCTGGTGAATAACAGGAGGGCTGTTGCAACAAACCTGGATTGCCACCATTTTGGGGTGGGAGAAAGAGATGAAGCAGGGTGACAACACGTTGAGGGGGAAGAGAGATGAAAGTGATAGTGCCAGCATTGAGCAGTGGTGGGATGGGGATTGCCCCATGGATTGCCCTAATTTTCCTGCCCATGGTTCATTCCTCAACCTGAGTTAAAGCAAAGTATATTTATTTGTCAATCCAAGGTATTCGTAAAAGTCCACAGGGCTCTAACGCTGGTAGCTGCAGCCCAATCAGCTTGTAGATTGCCCTGCTAAACATCAAGCCATTACCACCATCAGTCAAAAAGGGAGCTTACATTAAAGGCCCTAGGCAAGCATCATTCAAACCAGTGACTCTGTAATGCTCCCCCTCAAATCAATGGGATTAGTTCCATCACATCTCTTGCAGGCAGAGTGAGGTGGCTCTAAGACTGCATCTTCAGCCACTTAGAAATATCTGATTGCATCAGTGTAGTTGTTTGGCAGTAAAAGTTGCCAGGCAGCCAATACAATGAAGGGTCTTAGGCGTGTGAAGGTATTGCCTCAAGTTATAGCTTTCTAGGAGTTGAAAAAGAGTAACTACATGACAGCTCAGTGCAGTGAGTCATGACGAATGATCACCTGAAGTTTCTCATCTGTGACAGCTCCTACCTTCTGCCCCTTTTGGGGGGAAGGGGAGCTCACGTCTACAACTATACTAATTAAATTTACTATGCATGCAAGTCTCTCTCGTTCTATGTCTGATGGTGCTAAAATGCTATATAGTTGAACTTCTTTGCATGGGAAGTATGATACAGCATTCTGTCACCCCCTTTTTCTTCAAAGCATGTCCACCTTTCAAATGATGAAGGGAAAGAGATTTGCATCTGCTTTTAGGTGTGGGGTTTCCTTAATACCACTGAAAGGAGGACTGTGGTCACTCAGAAGTAAATTAGTAACTGGAGGGAAAAATACATTAAATATGGGCAATATTCCCATGACCTTACAGAGAAATTTCAAATGTGTTGATGTGGCATATTCTTATTTAACTCTCCAGGAGTTATGGAGGTTATAATTTATTGGCTTCTATATGTAGCTGCTGTAAGAAAAAAGTCTTCTAATATTTGCATGACATAGAGGTAGCAAAATCTTAGGCTCCCATTCAGCTACAACTTTGGTCCTAGCACTTAAGAACTACTTTAAATTCTAGCCACATGCATGCATTTTTTCAGCTAGGTACCAGCACTCACATTTCTAATATGGATTTCACTTAACAAATACTTGCTGACTGATGCTACTCATGATTAATTTCCCTAACACTACTGAAAGGAGGATTGTGGTCATTGAAAACAAATTAATAACTGGAGAAAAAAGTACATTGATATGGCCAATATCTCAGTGATCTTACAGGGGAATTTTTGTTGAAAGTTATGCACAAGAGCAAGTGATTAACAATGCATTTCTCAGCACTGTGTGTAAGATGTGAGAAGAGATGAACTTTTCAGAGCTAAACTTAAAACATAGATTGGGTATCTCATGTGCAATGCTTAAACCCAAACAAGAAATGTTAAAACCATCAGAAATTATATGAAATGCTATGTACGTTTTTGCAATACTTGGACCACAGTTACAGTACTGTCACAACTGGTTGCAGGACCCCCTCAGTCTATATAGTAAACTGTAAATCATGGAGAAGATGGATATGTTGAGTTCATACATAATGTCAGCATCTATGAAGTTAGATTGCTATATGAATTTAAAGCTTCTGTCTTACCCTCTAGCAAAAAGAAATTCTGAATAAATATGTGACAAGCCTGGGAAAAAGTAACTTTCTGTTTTGTTGTTTTTTCTTTCATCAGTGGCGGCACCTGACTTGCTGGATCCCAAATCTGCCACTCAGAACTCAAAGCCCAGGCTTTCATTTTCTACCAAACCCACTGTGCTTGCCTCGCGGGAGGAGAGTGATACAACTATTAATGTTATGAAATGGAAGACGGTCTCAACCATTTTTCTGGTGGTGGTTCTGTATTTAATTATTGGAGCTACTGTTTTCAAAGCCCTGGAGCAGCCACATGAAAGTAACCAGAGAACAACCATTGTGCTCCAGAAGCAGGAGTTCGTATCGCACCATAACTGTGTGAATGACACAGTACTTGAAGAACTGATTCAGGTAATTCCCTGTAAAGAAGTGTGCTCTTGCCATGTTTTAAAGGAAACATTGTTTGTTAGTTACAAGGATGCAGCTATACCAGCTACAATGTACCATGGCCCGATATCCATAAGAAATAATGTTTGGCACAAGTAATTTGACTTAAGGCTTTATTGTGCAAAAATCATTGCTAATTTCATTTTTTATACTAGGCTAATGGAGCAAATCCTTCCATCAAATGTTTCTGCTGTGCTTTTTAAATTGCTGTTTGTTGGCAGATACAATACAACATTCTCCTCTTACATTTAGGTTGCTATTTAGTCATATTGCCTGGCAAAAGAATAAATGGGAGGCTTACTGACTTGTATGAACATTATTTCTGGCCATAATCAAGTATAAGCAGTTCTTTGCAGAAGTCAGCGGAGGGTACCAGATACAACGTATCACTTTGAACTTTTGAAGCTTACTGTACAGTACTTTAATTCCCACTAATCCTACTTCCATTGGCAGGGCAAATAGTGGTGAGGAGATTCCGTGGCAGAGCAGCTACTGCCTTCAGAGCTCTGCATGCTGACTTCCCAGGGAGGGAAATGGGAAGGGGTAGCTTTTAAAAACATTTGGTGGGGGCATTTTTTTGTTTTGTCCCTTTTATTGCATTCAATGGGAAGGACTTAATTTTGCCAGTTCCATGAGCGGTGTGGTTGCTGTCTACTTTGGGGAGCAGGTTAGGGGAATCCTCTTCCAAATACACTGTGCCCCCAACTCACTCCGATTTGGTTCCTACTGCTGAGGAACTTTCCATGGGCTTACCAAGGAGACGGGACTTCCAGGGGTGTAATTTTCATCTTATCAATGGGCCTCCCAGCTCCATTTCCACCTGCCCCCCTCCCCCAGTGAGTCTTCAAATGGCTTTAGGGTCACTCTCTTTACTGTACCGTTCTCAGTGCTAGGAGAATAGGGACAAATCAGTATACTAAGACCACAGTAGTCAAAGAGTAGGGCCATGTTTATTCATGCATTTTATTAAATAAGTAAATTTATTCTGCCCCTGCTGTTGAAGTGCAGTCTGATTAAACTTACTTATTAAAAAGAATATTTGATTATACCTATGAAAAGCCTGGACTTCTCAGTGATTGAATGCACACACATTGTAAATCATTGCAAGATACCTTATGTTGGGGTTGCATTTGATCCCTTTCACTCTTGTCAATGTATAGAGCTCTGAATGAAAACAGCTGATGCCCCAGCTACGTATGGCTGAATCTGCCTATTTTTAGCCTGTGTCACTTTAACATGTTTTTACCCATTATACCATTCTACACTGATCTGTTTTTTAATAAATATATATGATAATTTCAAAAACACTTATTTAAATATGCATCTTAAGATATAATGTATACATGAATTTTCTCCCTAAATGCATATTTTAAAACAGTGTTTTTTTTTCAAAAAGAAAAAAATGTTAGGGGTACTCTCATTTTCATACTCATATTGAAATACTGCCTTTCAATGACTTAGATTCACAAAACGTTTAGGGGTATGCGTACCCCTGCATCGCCCCCAGAAAAAAGCACTGTTTAAATGTGTATTTCCTCGCAAAGTGTTTACTAAAATGCATATTTTTGGCATGCTTAAGCTGCTGAGGACTATGTCTTAACATTCAGAAAAAAGTGTTAATCAGGTAGATAGCTCAATTCAGATCCTCTCATTAATTGCTAAAGTGTGGGTCAGGTAATTTTATATAGAAAAACAAAGAAGTACTAAACTCTTCAAGCACCCCTAACCCACAAATAGTTGGTTCTGGAGGGCTCCAAGGCGGTAGTGAGAAAAGTTTGACATAATCCAGCAACCAACTAGTAGGATGGTTTTGATTGCATGTTTGTTTAAAGGGAGCAGTTTTAGCCCGTTTTAATATGCTTTGGGTGACAGTGTCATCATTCTACTCACTTTATGATCTGCCCATCTTGAAAAGTTCAGCTTCACATGCTGATTGCCATTCTATAGCACAGTTGTGGGTTATCTAGGGCCCTCCTTATGTTGCTGAACTACAATTCCCATCATTCCTGGTCATTGGCGATGCTTGTTGGGCCTGATGGAAACTGTGGTTCAGCAATATCTGGAGTGCAAAAGATTCTCCATACTTTCTATAGTAGGCATAAGCTTTCACTCTTCCTCTTGCTTGGAAGTTTGCCCTCCTCCTGTCATCTTATGTAGTTACTTAATTGCTCTTGAAAATATATTGTGTTGAGCAATGGAGTTCAGTTGCTCATTCATGGTACAATTATAATAACAGTTTTTCGCTTCAGTGGGGATTGTTCTCCCATGTGACTGAACACATAAACAGTATTTTAGAACTGAATTTTCTGAAGGATATAAAGATAAACATTATGCAATAGTAGGGTATTAAGATAGCTCTAATGATAGAGTGAGTGTGAAGAAAATTACAGAAATTTATTCACTATAATGTTCTGTTTTCAGACAATAGTTACCTGTTATCTTGTTTCAGGCTAAAATTAAATTCAGCTTCCTATAATTTTTTAGTCATTTGTGACTATGGGCAGTTGTAGTATAACAAGGACTTTTTGAAGCAATCCTATGAATGCATGCACATGGGACATTTATATCACAACTAATTATTGATGAAAGTTTTCTGTAATCACCAGTAGGATTCTTGCTAAGATTCAGCTCAATAGCATTTGATCTAAAGTGGAACATCCCTAATTGCTATTAATTTGTGGTAGATAACCTATATGTGGTACTTTTAATGCTTAATCCATTTACTCAGGAGTTAGGGGTTTACCATCAGTGGAACTATTGTGGCTTCAAATGGTTTTTAGAGTTGTGTACTCCTGCCAACCTAGCAGTTTGAAAGCAGGTCAAAGTGCAAGTAGATATATAGGTACCGCTCTGGCAGGAAGGTAAACGGCATTTCCGTGCACTGCTCTGGTTCGCCAGAAGCGGCTTAGTCATGCTGGCCACATGACCCAGAAGCTGTACGCCGGCTCCCTCAGCCAATAAAGCGAGATGAGCGCCGCAACCCCAGAGTCGACCACGACTGGACCTAATGGTCAGGGGTCCTTTTTACACTTTGCTACATATAATATTTCTGTCCACTTTAATCTTTTCCCATAAGCCCTATTTTTATCATGTCTATAAAATGAGTAAACTGTAGAAAGTTTAAAAATTGTGTTAATTTCAACAACACAACTATTAAGTAGGTCATTATTATGACCTTTTACTTGGTCACTGGCTAGGATTTGAACCTTGGTATTCTAGTTGTGACAACTTGATAATGCAAAATTTGCAAGGTTTTTCTAATGGGGATTTCAATGCCAACATTTTTGGCTGTTTTTCTTTAAATTTGAATTATCTCCTCCCTCACCACTAATGCACTATATAGTGGTACTTCGGTTTACGAACTTAATCCATTCCGGAAATCCGTTCTTAAACTGAAACTGTTCTTAAGCTGAGGCGCGCTTTCCCTAATGAGGCCTCCCGCTGCTGGTGCCCTTCCACCGTTCGGATTTTATTCTTAGACTGAGGAAAGTTCTCAAACCAAGACACTATTTCCAGTTTTCCGGAGTTTGTAAACCAAATCATTCTTAAACTGGACTGTTCTTAAACCGAGGTACTACTGTAATTCTCCCTTCTCAAGATTTTGTACTATCCTAATTTTGCAACTTCCCAAATGTTTTCATTGCCTAAGTGCTCGTATTTCCCACAGTCTTTAAACACTTCTGTTTGACTTAGTCAATATCCTCCATAGTGATAAAGGTCCCTATTTACTATAACTTAATTGTCTACATTTAATTAGTCTTCTTGTCATCTTTATACCTGTTTTTTTTTGGGGGGGGTCCATTTCTTGAAAAGGGAAAGTACTTTTAAGAAACTTTTTATAGTGTAAGTCTCTGCATGTAAACAGAGTTATGTGAGACTTGCTTCTGGATAGGCATGTATAGAACTGCAGCTTTTAAAAGGCACAAAATAAAACAACTTTCTAAATGGACATCATGGATTCTTACTATTCAGCATTTTTTCTTTGGGATAATCATTCAACTCCAGTACCTTAGGCTGAAATGATTATTCTGGTCTAGGGTCTACATTTGATCAGATCATCATCATAACATGGAGAGATAAAACGCCTAGTAAACTGACTCCATGAGAAGAACACACACTTCCAACTGGAGAAACCCAGCAGTCAATGGTATAGTTCATACATTAGCTAGGTGGCATACTTGGCACTTGAAAACCATTCAAGTATGGACTGAATCAATGAAAAGCATTCATTTGTGTCAGAATATTGGTTAATCAGGAAATTTTGTTAACTTTTGAGAAGTCAGCTTCCTCTGAAGTAACTTTTCTAATGATGCAGCAGTGATGTATTATTTGAAAACTGACATCAGGTTTCAAGAACCTGCTGAATAATTATGGAGTTATTAATTAACTTTGAGTGACCACAATCTTCCTTTCAGTATATATTATATTTTGGGACCATTATACTCAAGTCTAAAGCCAGTAAGCTGTAAATTGCGCTACATATATTATTTACTTCAGAGTAGGGGATGTTGAAATCCCAGACACTGTTGATTAGAATTAAGTATAATATGTGTTATGTTGAAGATGTGAGGAAGTCAGATCTAGAGCAAGACCATCATAGCCTTTTCAGAAGGTAAGATAGCATACCCTTCAACATTTCTCCAATGAAATTGGGACATCACATTCTATAATGATAATTTTACTATTTATACCTCACACATCTTATTGGGTTGTCCCAGCCATGCTGGGCAGCTTCCAACATAAATAAAAACAAAATAAAACATTAAACATTAAAAAACATACAGGATTGCCTTCAGATGGCTCAGGGGTTGGATAACGCCATACTCTCCATTTCTCCAATGAAAATAGGGACATCATAAGGAGATGTGGGACATTCCAGGATCAAATCGGAAACCGGGATGGCTTCTCTAAATCAGGGACGTTGCTGGAATATAGGGACACTTCAATGGTCTGAGATATTAGAGTTGAATGATTGTTCAATACAGTCGTACCTTGGAAGTTGAACAGAATCCATTCTGGATGTCTGTTAGACTTCCAAAACGTCCAACTTCCAAAGTGTGGCTTCTGATTGGCTGCAGGAAGCTCCTGTAGCCAATCAGAAGCCGCAGAAGCACCATTGGACTTTCGGCTTCCGAAAGAACGTTCAAAAACCGGAACACTCACTTCCACTTTTCAATCGTTCGGGAGCCGAAATGTTTGACTCCCAAGGTGTTCAGGAGCTGAGGTATGACTGTACAGGAAAAATTGAATTATGATATCCATGGTGTTTATTTAAGAAGGTATTTTCTTTTCCAGGCTGTTTTTTGAGACTTACATAAGGCTAAAATTTTATACACTTGCTTAGAAGTAACTCAGTAGGGATAACTTCTGGGCAGACATGCATATGACAATAATTATAAATATTTTCACTTTCATTTTTAAAAATGAAAGTAGGTGAATGTTTCAGGCAGTATTCAGTAGTCTTAAACGCTGGTTTGAGTTTCAAAAAATAGTCAAAGAACTGGAGGAACATGTTCCCACTCAATAAACTCAATTTTTTTCTACACAGTGAAATTATCAGAGACATTTCATAAATTTCTTAACAGTTAAGCTTTTTTTCTTAGAAAACCCTTCTTGTCTTTCTGTACTTTTCATATAATTTAATATGAATAACTAGATGAATCGTAGAAGTAGCACAAAACATGAATGATTGATTTGTCAGTGAAACACACTCACCTTACTTTGTCAAAATGAATACTTGAAGATCCATTGGTAGTGCACTCATTCACATCTTCTTTTCACTATCAGGAAGATGAACTTAGTGATGTAATATGACCTATTATGACTTTCTCATTTCATATTTTCATGATTCACGCCATTAGCACAGACCTATAGCTTTTAGTTTTGTGTACCACAATAAAAATAATGTTTCAGACAGTGTGCGATAAGGGTAACCTTGAATGCTACTTTTACATTCATAATAATACTAACACAATGCTAACACAAAAGTTAAAAATAATTTAAATAGGATGGGATAGAACCCAACTGGTTGAGAAAGAGGGCCTTTTTGGATAACTAGTTCACTATGCATACTTATAGAGAAAGAAAATGTCAACATACGTTGAAAATAAATCCACAATTTTGGGTTTTCTGAAGCATCCTATAAAGAGATTTTGCTACAAATAGGCAGTTGTTAAGTTATAGGGAATTCAGACATATTTTTCCAAAGTACAGTGGTGCCTCGCAAGACGAAAAGAATCCGTTCCACGAGTCTTTTCGTCTTGCGGTTTTTTCGTCTTGCAAAGCAAGCCCATTGGCGGATTAGCGCTATTAGCGCTATTGACCATTTAAGGGCTAAAAACGGCTTTTTAAGGCTTAAGGGATTAGCGGTTTTGCTGATAAAATGCTTTTAGCAGCTTAGCGCTTCAGAAAAAGGGGTTTTGGAGCGTAAAAAATTTTTTTCGTCAATTTTCGTCTTGCGAAGCAAGCCCATAGGGAAATTCGTCTTGCGAAGCGCCTCTGCAAACAGAAAACCCTTTCGTCTTGCGGGTTTTCCGTCTTGCGAGGCATTCGTCTTGCGGGGCACCACTGTAGTAACTTTGTTGCAAAGAGACCACATTTCCATAGCAGTGAGCACAACATCTGGGTTCCTCCTGGATCCAACACTGCCTCTGGAGCTTCAGGTAGCCTTGGTGGCCTGGAATACCTACTTCCAGCTCTGTCTGGTTCTCCAGTTGTGGTCCTTCTTGGAAGAGATGGCTTGGCCACTGTGCTCCATGCTGTGGTTACCACCAGATTGGACTGTTTACAATGCACTCTACATTGGACTGCCCTTAGAGATGATGTGAAAAGGCAAACTGTTATCAAATGCAGCAGCCAGATTACTAGCTGGGGCTCAATTAGAACCCTGTTTGAAATCAGCTACACTGATTGCCAATTCATTTCTTGGTCCAATTCAGAGTGCTCATGTTAGTGTTTAAAGTCCTAAATGTCTCTGGCATTAAATATCTGAAGGACTGTCTCCAGGCCTACTGACCTTCTTGATTTTCAGAGGGGACTTTCTTGGTAACCCTGCCACCGTCAGAAGTGTGGGGAGTGGTGGTCTAGGAGAAGGCATTCTCTGTGTTAGTCCCTAAAGTGTGGTGATCTCTCTCCACAGATTTCTAGCATATTCATTATACACATATGTTGAAGACACACATCTTTACCCTGGCCTTTGATAGTTAAAGTATTTTGTTTTGTGGAATCCACCTCATTTGATGAATTTATACTATTTTGTACCATTCGGAAAGATTTTACTTCTGCTATGATTTTAATAGTTTTACCTCTTTTTGTAAGACATTGCTGCCTATTGTTGTAACCTGCCCAGGGACCTTATGCTGAAGGATATGTAAGCAGTCTTATAAATAAATAGAATAAATATATATAAAAGAGACCACTCTCACAAGTCACAATTGTCCCAAATTTCAGCCTAATTGTACACTTTCACCATCATCTCTATGGTGCAAGCACTACATGGCTGACATTGGCAATCAGAGTGGCCCCCACATTCAGTGTTCTACCAAAAAGTGTTGCCGTAATTGGGATTTCATTTGGCTATATGGAGCTGCTGGTGGAGAGATGGGATTGCCGTTCTTTCTCATTTCCTTTTGCACTTCACCTACATGCATTAGACCTTCACTAGGGGAATCTCTTTGGTTTGCACCATATGACTGAACGCCTAGCTCCACTTCCACCTTGCTTCTCAAATACATCCTTATGAAGCAAATTCCATGCTTTATTTTGTAAAAGAAGTTGTTTGAAGCAAGAGGAAAAGCCAGCAAGTAGCAGGTCCCTTGCTTGGAGAAGATGGAGAAATGCTGTTGGGTGGCAGAGAGAAGGCAGAACTGCTTAACAACTATTTGCCTCTTATCTTCACCCAAATTGAAAGCCCAGCCTATTGTTAACAGAATAAACAATGCAAGGAGGAAGCTGCAGCCCAACATAGGAGAAGAGGGGGTAAGGGAACACCTAGCTACTTCAAATGAATTCAAATCTCCAGGGCCTGATGTGCTGCACCCAAGGGTACTAAAGGAGCTTGTGGATGTAATTCTCTGGGAATTATTGGAGAACAAGTGAGATCCTTGCAGACTGGAGACACGCAAATGTTGTCCCAATTTTCAAAAAGGGGACAAAAGAAGACCTGGACGAGATAACTGAACCGAACAAGTACTCATTAACGGTTCATTGTCATCCTGGAAAAAAGTGCCAAGTAGGGTGCCACAGGGTTGTGTCCTGGGCCTGTAGTTGTTCAACATAAAGGACTTGGATGAAAGTATTGAGGAGATGCTAATCAAATTGGCAGATGACACCAAACAGGGAGGGATAGCCAAGGCCGCTGAAGACAATTGGGATTCGACATAACCTTGGCAGATTAGAGAACTGGGCCAGAACTAACAAAATGAATTTTAATTGGGAAAAGTAGTGAGGCTGAAAGGAGATATGATAGCCATCTTCAAATACTTAAGGGCTGTCACATGGAGGATTGAGCAAGCTTGTTTTCTCCTGCTCTGGAGGGTAGGACTTGAACTGATGGATTCAAGATACAAGAAAGGAGATTCCTACTAAACACCAGGAAGAACTTTCTAACAGGAAGAGCTGTTTTACAGTGGAACAGACTCCCATGAGAGGTTGTGGATTCTACTTCCTTGGAGGTTTTTAAGCAGAGGTTGGCTGGCCACCTGTCATGTATGATCTAGTTGAGATTCCTGCATTGCAGGGAGTTGGACTAGATGACCCTCAGGGTCATTTCCAACTCTACAGTTGGATTCTAGGATTCTTCTCCATTAACATGCTTTGTCTCTCAACTCCTGCCTCTATAAATATCCAAAACCAGAGATTTAATCAACAATGAGGGACACCTTATTTACTGTCATGCTTTTTGGTGTACACAAAGGATAATATTTTATACTCCAAATACTGCCTGATTTCTAACTAAAGTCATCTGTGGCACTTTTATAGTACTTACAAGATCAAAATAGGACGCTTTTAAAAACACAGGCGATCTGCATGGTTGCAACATCCAACACCCACAGGTGTCAGCTCTTTATGGGCTTATTCAGATGACTCAAAACTCTGGGCCTCTTTTCAGTATACAGTGGTGCCCCGCAAGACGAATGCCTCGCAAGACGGAAAATCCCCCGGAAAAGACGAAAGGGTTTTCCGTTTTCAGAGGTGCTTCGCAGGACGAATTTCTCTATGGGCTTGCTTCACAAGACGAAAATGTCTTGCGATTCTTGAGGTTTTTTCCCGCTCCCCAACCCCTTTTTTAAAGCGCTAAGCTGCTAATAGCCTTTTAGCAGCTAATCCGCTAATCCCTTAAGCCTTTAATAGCCGTTAATAGCCCTTAAACTGCTAATAGCGCTAATCCGCTAATGGGCTTGCTTCGCAAGACGAAAAAACCGCAAGACGAAGAGACTCGTGGAACGGATTCTTTTCGTCTTGCGAGGCACCACTGTATGTCAACATTTTCTCTCTCTCTCTCTCTAAATGTGTGCATAGGTGAACTAGTTTTCTGACAGGTTCAGTTTTCAGAAGTTTAGATCATATGCATTCCTGCAGTGAATGAGTTGTTCATGGAAGTTTTCTTCTTCAGTGGCCTTGTGCCATTAGTTCTACTGCTATTACTGCTATAAGAAAGATGGTGGACAAGCAAGTGGTCAGCCAGTGGGAACAGCCATGCTGGATTTGGTTTCTAAGTAATGGGATTTCACTGATATAAATGGTTAGAAACTGGAATGTGTTGCACGTAACCGCAGGCTAAATCATCACTTGTAAAATCAAACAGAAATATGCACAGCTTGAGGAACTGACCTTTTATGTCTGTCTTCATTTTAATGTAGTATTTCCCCAGGGAGACTTATTTTAACATGGTGATCCATCACAGCGTCAAATACATCTGAAGTTAAATGATTTAATGGGTTATCAAATTTTATAGGTTCCTGTGGCTACACACACACACACACACACACACAATTATGCGTAGTATAGCCAAAGTCGCAAGTGGGGTGACCACTTTCTTATGGGAAAGCCAGTGAGTTGTTTAAAAACGCGTGGTTTGCATTGTAATGCCTGATAATGCAATAATGTGTCCTGTAAAGTGCAATTGGTTTAATAGTTTGTTGTGTAATCCTACTGAGAATGTTGCAATTTCTAGGCGGAGGGATTTATGATATAGTCATGATTTTCCACATAGACACGAAATATAGCTGTAAGAAACATCTTTAAGGGTGGACTGTAGGCTACCTGTATAAAACCAGGTTGAGGAAAGCTGACCTGAGTAGTGGAAACATAACACAAGTAAAATGTACTGTGATTCCTAGATAACAAAGCTATTAGGTAGTCAGGGCCTGCCCTTTAAAATAACTAGGTTGGCTGGGCCTATCTGGTCCCATCCTGAATTCCATCTCTGTGGAGAGCCACAGGTTTCCCATCCCTGCATTAAGTATTGTAAAGGTCCCTCAAGAATACACATGTATCATGTCTCCATACATCCTCCACTTTCCCCATCACATGACAAAATTCCACTTGCGTTTTTGAAAGCCCTGCTGTGGTAACAGCTATGTGAACAAACAGATTAGGTTATGTGGATGCCTTTAAATGAGTCTGTACACATTTGAATTTGTAGAGTGCAAATAAATAAAAACAAACAATCAAACAGCTGACCACATGTTTGCTAGTGCTCAGTTGCTTTATATATATATATATATATTATCTTGTTTTTTCCATTAACTTGGGCAGTTAATATTGGGACACTATTAACAGTATCCTCAGTGTAATGTGTAAGTTTGAAAAATAAAAATATAAGAATATGCCTAGTCGCACTTTACTTTAGTTGTTACCTCAATCCAGCTTCCGCGAAAGAAGCAGTTGTGTGGCGGCTGCTTTAAATCAATACCCTGCACAGATGCTTTCCTACTTCTTACAAACCTCCAAAACGAATGGTTCCTCTATTAACTATACACTCATGGATGCTGTAGAAAGGGAAAGGGTAGAGTGTAATGCAGAAGGGACTGTCTTCTGGGTCATTCCTGCTGTTAAGAGCGAAAGCACTCAGTGCAGTGAAGCACAGGTACACCTAGGGCATTAGCTTGATGGTGTGGCTGCAGCGCAGGACAGTGACGAAGTGAGGGTTGAGTGGGCAAGCTAGCACATCCAATCTGGTGCTCTGATCGGTATGCCCACACAATCCCAGGCCCACCACCCTGTTGCATACGGTCTAGATAAGTATCACCAATGTCAGTATCAAGAGGGCAGCATTAGTGCCACTGTGCTGGCCAACATTCCCTAGTTAACTTTTTACATGCATGGGCAGAATTTTTGATGCTGGTGGCTCTTACAGCAGTGCATGAATGAAAATATTTTTGTTAGAAAGTGTCAAACATGTGGCTTATTCAAAGGCAATGAATGGACTGGATTGACCAGAAACCTAAGCTTCATGTCATGAGATGGTTTTTAAACAAGTTATCCTGTTGAAAGTAAAACAGTGGGCTCCACTGTGCCTTTGTAAGCCTTGGGCATGTCTGGAGAAGTTCTCTGTGACTTTGTCCCCCTGACTCATGCTAGTATTATTATATAGCCATGCTATGGAACACGTGATCAGAATCCTAAGAACTTCTTGAGCTCTTGGACCCCTTCTTTAGCAATTGCTCCCAACATACCCATATGGTTCAGCTGGGAGAAAGACCTATGTAGATCCAGTTTAGCTAAATAAACTCCCCAAATGCTTGAGTATGTATTGTGGGGTTATGACTAAGGTTGCCATATTCCTACACCTGAAAACCAGGACATGTCAGGAATTTTCCTGACGAATGGCAAGCCCAGTTATGACTTATCTATTTAAGCATATTGGGATTTTGCTGTTGTCAATCACTTCAGTGGTCCTTCTTGGTGCTGAAAGGTGGTATAAAATGCTTTGATAACTACAAATAGATATCTCTGCCTGCCAGAATTATGAATGAACTGAATTGTTGTACAAATTGGTTTTTGGAATTGCTATCCGTACTGTTCATTATTATATGACTGTGATACACCAATAGCTCCATAGCAGAGAAGGGCATACACTTGTTCTCTGCCATCCCAGAGGGCAGGACTAGATCTAACGGACTTTACTTAGAGGAATTTAGATTTAGGAGCATATAAACCTACCTTCTGCTTAGTTGGATCATTAGTGCATCTGGCTCAGTGTTGTCTCAGTAGCTCTCTAGGCTTCTGGACAGGTGGCCTTTCCCAGTCCTACCTGGAGACGATGGGCATTGAACTTGTGGCTTCTGTATGCAGAGCAAATAATCTACCACTGAGCTATGGCCCTTTCAGTCTAACATTCAGTGGAAACCTGGTGTGGTGGGGCAGTGCCACAGAAACACCCTCCAGACACTGACATTGATGTAGCTTATTTAGTTGGAGCTGGGACTGGGTGGCAGTGAGGCCAGGGCTGATGGAGCCATTCTATTGGTGCATTCAGACAGCGCTGACCTCACTGCTGCACAGCCCAGTGTCTGTCCAGGTAAGCTATGGATTGGTATTGGCAAGGCAGCTCCCCAGCATTGCCTCCACCACACCAGCTGCTCCTGCTCTGTTAGGGATGCTTGAGTATTGGATTTCCTGCATCAAGCAAAGGGTTGGACTACGTGGCCTAAAAGAGAATGGATAATAATTGAAACGGGATAAGTAACTGGGACAAGCTTTTCAAGTGTTTATAATCTGCTCAGGTTTCTGGACCCTAAGTGTATGGGATATTGGGTTGGGGATAGTATCCTTTAATTATTTAGCTAGGGAAAGCTTTCTTTTATTTTTTTGTTTCCATATATTCATATTTAGTATCTGTTCGATATTGTTATTTTGAGGACTGGTTTATTGTATTTGATTGTAATTTGATTGTATGTTTTGTTGCATTGATATAGTATTTATCACTTTGGGGCCTTTGGGTTAAAAAGTTGTGTGCATGCATGCCATAGCTGTCAACTTTCAGATTTGAAAATAAGGGAACAGCAGCCTCGAAAATAAGGGGCCAGCAGCCTCACCTGTCCGGGGGACAGTCTACGGGATATCTAACAATCAGGGATAGCAGCGGGAAGCATCAGGAAATGGCGCTGGAATAAGGAAATTTCCCACAAAAAAAGGGAAGGTTGACAGCTATGGTGCATGCACAGAGAATACACACAGACAGAGAGAGAATAGAATCGTGGAGTATATGCCTTTTGTCTACCCCATGAGCTATTCTGGAAGCACAACTACTCATAGGAAAGGGCATATTAGTGTCCCAATCCGAGGCTGGTGCAAATATGTACCAGAAATAATATTGGAGTTTGTATGCAAGTGAATAAATCCTATTTGTGGTGCTACAAGTGAACCTGGTGCAAAGGGATGTGATGCTAAGTATGTAGACATAGAAAGGCTTCCTTTTTAACATGGTGCTGGGTAGGCAAGAATTACTCATCCATGCCTAAAATTGTATTTTAAGCTGGGCCCTCAGCTTTTATATGTGCAGTGGTAGCACACCATTAAAGTATCTGGCTGGGCTGGTAATCCCTGGTGTTCTTACAGCGCTGACAGAGGCAAGGCTACATGTTTGTATAAGAAGCGAGGCACATGCAATGTTATATGGGGCGGTTCTTCTTGCTCGCTTTTCATTACATGTAAATTGGACCTGAGGTTAATTGAAATGAGTGGTTCTTACATCTGTGTAATGGGTCTGATGTGGATATGCTCCCAGTGTTTCCATGATCGGGGGTGCAAGTCTGTAAATCTAAGCACCCTTGTTTTGAAATGAGTTCCATTAAAACCAGATCAGTGGAACTTAATGCAAAATTTGGAACTGGTGTCTAAAATAGCATTTATCAAGTGTGCAACTACAGATTCAATGAAATAAAGGTTTAGGAACTTTTAGGCCTGCAGGATTTTACCTAAGTTAATAAAGTTAATAATAAATAAATAAATAAATAAATAAATAATAAAGTTAGCACTCTTTTGTGATACAGCTTTAAAAATCAGTTCTCAATGAAGCAATGAAAAGTAAAGTTCGTTCTTTATTATACTTTCCAGCTGCACTGAACATCTTTATTTCAAACAAATTGTTTTGAGCATGTATTTTTATTTTATTCAAAATCTTAAATATGTAACATTGACATTAATATTCCAGTATTTTCTCCAGAAATGTACAGGACATCCTTATCCATAAAGCAATTTACTTCGGTCCAAGTTAGACAGCTCTCAAGAGTTGTTTTAATCATGAGTAATGAAGCAGGCAAGTGCATAAATACAATTTAGTGTGTAGGACCTCATTGATTTTATTGGCTGTTTCAACATTGAAACCTGTGGTTTCAGAGTTTTTATTCACAGAAGCATAACTCGACCAGGTCTTTCAAAAGGTTAACCCTAAATATGTTCCTAGTGTCAAAATCCCAGATATGCATTTTACTTGCTTGCTTGCTTGCTTGCTTATTTATTTATTTATTTTCAATCCCATCATTCCTCCCAAAGGAGTCTTAATTAGCAAACAATAAAACAGATAGATGATAGATAGATGATAGATAGATAGATAGATAGATAGATATAGATAGATAGATAGATGATAGATAGGTTTGTGTGTGTGTGTGTGTGTGTGTGTGTGTGTGTGTGACAAACAGAGAGAGAGAGAGTGCATTTAAAAGCAGTTGAATATGCTAACAGTTAAATAACAAGAAACAGTATATTTTTCTATCAAATGCCTTGGTGAACAGGATTTTTTTGGATTGCACCTGAATAGTCTAAGCCAGTTAAGGCTAGTGCTAACACCTTGCCTTGGACCTGTTAGCTTACTGACAGCCAATGGGATGCTTTCAGGAATAGTTACACATGGTCACCAACCTGGCAGCCTCATTCTGCACTATGCAGTTTCCTCTTATTGATAAAGTCTCCCAAGGCTATTCTCATGGGGTTCTCCTACATATTACCAGAACCACCTCTGCCTGCTCAGTCCGGGAAGAGGTTGTGCAGTAAGGTGGGTGGTAGACTTGTCTTTGCAATCTGACACTGAAGTACAAACACTTACATCCAGCTCCCAGATGGATTGGTTTCTTGGTGAGAATGATGGAATTTATGTGGATGATTGCCAAGCCTCCCCTCTGGTCTGTACTGTTGCTATACTGAGTACCCAGGCAGGCAAAATCAGGAAGGTCACAAAACCCCTAGCATGCTCAGCTAGGTCTCAGTAATCCACACCAGGCCAGCTACCTCATCCAGGATGAAATAATGAATGAGAGTTGCTTTCTTGGCATTAATTAAGAGCACCATCAGGTGGCAGGGTGGTATCTAAACATCATGGCTACTCAAGTCTCTACGTATGTGGGTGTGGGTGGCTAGGTGTCTGAGCAGGAATAACCGATGTTAAGTGTCTGCCATCTTCTCTCTTATGATGATACCCTCCATTCCATACCTTCCTCTCTGCAAGAACCTGGAAATATCAGAAGTTCTCCCACTTGCCTCCTCTGACCCAGGCATATGTTTTTGTTTTCACCATCTTCCATGAAGCAACCACTCAATAGGAGGGGGAGGTTTACCTGGCACCTGTTGACTTTCTAGAGTGTATCACGCTTCTGTTCAAAGTGCCTTTCATTAGCCACAATAATCAAAGCCAGCCATGGCCTTTAGTGTTAGATCAGAGATGGAAGCTTCAGGCAGTTTGGAGTCCCAGGAATGCAAAATGTGACCTATACAGCAAGAGAGGAGGAAACAAAATGCTATGCTGTTAGATCTCCCAGGCTCTAAGTATATGTTGCATTGTATAATAGCCATTAAATGCCATGTGATAGTTCTCAGTTAGGATCAAGAGAATTTTCAGGAAACTTGAATTTAGAGGCTTTCTCTGCCCTCTAACATCAACAGTTAGCCTCTGCATTAAACCTCTAGGGACACAACAATCAAACCCTTGATTTCGTAGCAATATAAGACATGAAAAGTAACCAAGAGTTGCAAAAATGAGTAATATTTTGAATTTAATTATATTTCAAACTTAGGTTAGATGCTGCTAAAAGTGAAGCCAGTTGAATAACGCCACCCAAAATTTCTGTCTGTCTCTCTCTTTATCAGCTGACATTTGAAAAGTTACTTTATCTTCACAAACCATACAAAACACTGTATTCTAACATTCTTGTTTATGTTTCATAAATATTGACAAATATTGACAAATATCTCTTTAAACTTGCAGCAAGTAGTGGCAGCAATAAATGCAGGAGTCAATCCTAAAGGAAACACGTCTAACAGTCATTGGGATTTGGGAAGTTCCTTCTTCTTTGCTGGCACTGTTATTACCACCATAGGTAGGATAAAACTTATTATTCTATTTTGAAGAGTGTATTACCTAAAACAAATTTAGTTTAAAATATATGTTTTCGTTTGGCAGATTTTGTTTGTCTATTTTAATAGTGCTTTTATATTTTAAGTTCAGATATGTTGGCAACAACAGTTTTCATTAGACATGCACACTTACATTTATAAGATTCAATAATGATATAAAAACTTTAATAGAAAGTAGGTTTATATGAAAGGTGAAGGTGGCAGTTCCTTAGTGCACTGTTTACACCAACTACTTGATAGCTTGTGCTTTAAGCTGTAGATTTGGGTCTCTAGAAGTGACATAATTCTAGACAAATATTGTCTAGAATTAATATATATGTTCAATGTTTTCAACATTCTAAGTAATCAGCCTGTTTGGGAAATGCATTTTTATTATAAAGCTGTAGCAGGCAAACTCAAATTTAACCATAGTGGGTTGTATTAGGCTTGTAGTAGTGTGCAACAGCTCATGACAAATATTCTTCATAACCTTGTTCATGTTGTGCATCCTTCACTTCAGATGCTCAATGGACAGCAGCACCATGCCAAACTAGACACAATGATGGCAGGTTCATGTGTTTAAATATGCATTTTGCCCCAGTCACAGAGAAGGAGGGATGAGGGATGAGGCAGCTCCATATTTGACAGCAAAATGGACACACAGAGGAGGAGTGTAGACTTCCCCCTTCCCTGTGAAGGAGGCAGAAGTTTGCAATGTTATGAATGGCACGAAGAAAGGGAACTGGGAAAAAAGATCACTAGAAATATTATTGAACATTAGCTTCCTCAGGGTAACTGATTGGCAGTTGTTTAAGGGCATGCAACCCTTGGTAGATGCAGGGGCGACCTGGCCCATTTTGCCACTTGGGGCAAAATGTGAAAGTGCTGCTCTGTGCATGTGCTGCATGCTATGTGCTACTCACTCCTCTGGTTGCCCCTGCCAAAGCCTCACTTCCAGGATCAGGCGGCTGCAGCTTCCAGGTTCTGGCAAGATCTTGCAAGAGCCCTGTGACATTGACCTGCAGGACTCTCACAAGATTTTGCTAGAAACCGGAAGCTGCCACGGCCACTTCTGTTTGCTTCTCTGGTGGTGGTGCGGGTGCCCCTTGGATTCTGCCACCTGAGGCAGCTGCCTCAGTCTGGGCTTATAGTATTGTCTCTATAACAACCTGTTTTAGAGCTGGCTTGCTTAAACTGTCTTCTGAATGCCCTACAGTCACTAATGCACATCAGTTGCTTTGAATATGGAACAGCCTTCAGTATTGAATAGGATAATGTATGTTTAATGGTAGCTCCTCCTGAGGCTTTGCAATAAATTCAAATCCCACACTAGGTGTGACGATCTCCAGCTTTCTTCTGGTCTTTACAATATAAGGTCGTGCAAAGCTACTTCAAGTCCTGAAACTAAAAAGATAGCAAGCAATTATTGGCATTCTGGAAGGTATGCCATGGTTGATGGCAGGTTTGAGCTAGCACTTAGCAGACTAAAGTAAATCCTTGTAGATCCACATTTGTGATTAGAGACCTGGTCTATGAGTTCAAACGAAATTTTATTGTAAATAATGTTTCTCTCTCTAGTCTATGTCCCCTGTGGGCACAAGCATTTCTTCTGAGGTCAGAACATTTTCTATCTTGTTATGTAGTTTATTGATTCAGCTGAACAATGGGGAATTGTACTATTAACCCTCTTCCTGCTGGCAGGGTTTTACTGCATTCATATGAAATATGTGCAGAGCTGCAAATTTGAGCTGGGTATCAGTGGTTTGATGTGTGGCCTGTCCTGCTTGCAACTGATCACGCTGTTTGAGGCCCTGAAGCTTCTAGGTCTGCATGCGTACAAACCCTAACAGTTGTAACAGTGTCTGTTGCGTGTAAACAAAAATGTGGCAATCAGGACTTGAAGTGCCAGTAGAAGCAAGAACTGTGGTAGCCATGAGAATGGGAATGATGCCAATGGAGTGTTTGAGCATGTGATAGTAGATCATAACATTCCTCTTATTTTCAAATGTTGGAACAATTATATGCATTAGCTCAGAAGTTTGAGCTGATATGTATTAAGTTTGAGCTTGTATGTATTAGCATCAAAAGTTTGATGGAGGTAGAGTTAAGGTTTCTTCATTGTTGTGAGGTGGGCATGGTGATGTATGTGGATTTTTCTTTCAATTAAACATGTCTACAGCGCTGGCTGCCTAAGTTTCCTGATCTGAAAAAAAAAAAAAACCCATGGAAGGAGTTGCCTCATAACATCTTTCTCTTCGTTCCTCAACTTTAATTGAAGTATGGGAAACCAGGAAGGCTGGCTAATGAAAGCATGGGATTGGGCTACTCACTGGTTTTGTTTTTAAACCCGTCTGTTCCTTTGACCTTAAAAAAATTGCACAGGCTTTTAAAAATCAACAATGTAAAAAGACCTCGCTTAAAAAAATAACGGTGAACAGGCATCAGACACATATGCTTGCAGTTGAAGATGTCATGGGGTTTCTTTAAGGAAAGGCAATCACACAGGAAGGTTGCAGAGTGCAGACCAGCAGAGAGATTTGTAGATTGAAAGAAAATCCACTCACAAAGACCTGTTGTCCACTTGGAGATAAAGTAAACAAATGAAACATTGCCCCCACCCATGAGAATGTCACTAACATTTTTTCACTAGGAATGGACTGCTGTGGCGTCTGTTGTGTCACTGATGCTTACCTGGAGATGAAGAGTGAGGGATGAGGCAGCAGTGAGAATGGCTCCACGACTGCATTTGTACAGCCTCAGTCTGATTCTCCTGCAGGTGCACTTTTACTGCTCCAACCTTGCTGACTCTCCCTTCTTTCTCTTGGTAAGGATCTGTGATGCACCAGATCGGAGGTCAAGTCAGCAGTGGTGCCCCATCATGCCATCTGCTCCTGTTTCTCACCTCTTGGATAATTTTGCATGCAAAGTCTCTTTTCATTAATTAATGGAGAATGCTAAGTACACTAGCTATGTTCACATAAACTAGGTTATGTACACTTAGCAAATCTTCCAAATTATGCTGATGCAAGTTCCTTTGATACATCCTTCTCATTGGTGCAAGGAACAAAAGCTACCTTTAAAAATGCACAAAATGTTGCAACACTATGTTCTCTGGAAGCCAGAACTGTCCTGTTAATGAGGGAAAGAGGAAGAGAGAGCTTACGTTACAGCTTCTGGTTTTGCATATGTTGAGTACCACTTTATTAAGCAAAGTGCCAAGGGAAAGTCTGAATGAACTGTAGTGTTGTGAAATGTTAGGCAAATATTCTACTTGACCATTTTGAACAAGTGAAAATTCTGCCTGATAAAAGAATCCAGGGAAATAGTTTTCAGATCATGAGTTCTAAGACCCAATTATCACATTATTGAACTGGGAGGACACCAACTGGAAAACTGACCTTGTTTCCGATTCAGCCCCAAGTCACTTAGGCAATGTATTTTGTTTCCTTCAACAATTTATATGCTGCCTAACACTGTAGTGCATAACAAGGTTACACAAGGTACAATATAGATAAAATCAGTTAAAACACACATCATCCATGCTCAGGACTTAGAAACGTTAGAAGCTTCCAAATAATAATAATAATAATAATAATAATACCTTTATTGTCAATGTACAACCTGTGTACAATGAAATTAAAAGAGCTATTTGAGCATGGAACAGACTGCCTTGGGTGGAGGTTGTGGACTTTTCTTTTGCTGGAAGTGTTTAAACCTCACAACAATAAAGCAGGCTTGACTTCACATCCAGCGAAGATCTAACAACAGAATCCCATGCATGTATATACTCAGATGAAAGTCCTGTTGTGTTCAGTGGTGCTTTACTCCCAAGAAAGAAAGTTTGTGTTCAGCTAACTTCCAGGAAAGTGTGCTTAGGATTGCAGCCTTAATCATGGTGTGTTGTGCTAGACATATAGACACTCCATTGGAGTCACTGTGCGCTATGTTACATCTTTTCCTGGTTCAAGTGTTGTTGTTGTTGTTGTTGTTTTGGAGTACATGTAATTTGAAAACAATTGTGCGGATCGTTATGAGTTGTAATCGCCTGGAATGAGGCACAAAGGTGGGAAATATTTAAATAAATAAATACCAAGTAATTCCTAATCGAGCTTATGGGGATTCTCCCCATCCTTATCTTGACCACTGCACATGTGACCACATAAGCAAGTATCCGTTCCATCCAAACAAGACTTGTGGGGTTTTGGTGGTTATGGTGAGGGAGCAGAGTTATACTGATTTGGGTAACTTTCTTTCATTTTCTTTGTCTCTCCCTGCCACTCTTCTTGCAGAAACTGACCAAGTCTGGAATGAAGTCTTGTCTTGGCTAGAGTAGGTTTGAGGGGGGGGGGGGGTACAACAGAGTGGCAGTACAGACAAAATAGTATCTTCAGTTCTGAAGTGTTTTGAAAGCTAGTACGTATTTCTCAAGGGAAACAATGGTTTACCAACAAGTAAAGCAGCTGAGTTTGCTCACCTGCTCAACAGGCTACAACCTTCTGTTATATACAGTGCTTTTTTTCCTAAAAAAAATGTTTAGGGGTACTCTCATTTTCCTACTCATATTGAAATACTGCCCTTCAATGAGGCCAAACTTAGATTCAGAAAATGTTTAAGGGTATGTGTACCCCTGTGTCCCCCTAGAAAAAAGCACTAATTGTGTGTGTGTGTATAGTCACTTTTCCAAGTTGAGGCAATATAACGTCTCAAATATGTTAAACAGGGCTAGTCACTGACAAAGATGAAATAATATAGTTAAGAATGAAACCCCAAAGATTATAATCTCTCCTCCTCCTCCTCCTCCTCTTCTTCTTCCTCTTCCTCTTCTTCTTCAGTATTCTTAGTATATCTTAGTATATCTATGCTGTTTCTCTTTTTATGATTCTCAACTACTCTCCCCTTCCAACATCCTCTTTTCTCCTTGAGTATTGATTCTTTTTGACCTTGCATTCACTGTTTCATGCAGTCAAAGATCACATTCTTATACCCCCCCCCCAAATCTTCCTAAATGACACATTCCAAGCTGTATTTACAGATTCCAGAAAAGGGCACCCCCCATCCCCTCCCAGTAACATATTGGAATGTAAAGGGCTAGCAAGGGTCAAATTAAATATGTCCATTTGGAGAATATATGGGAAGAGGGTGCTCCCTGAGGTTGCATGGCATGTGCAAGTAGCAAAACAATAAGCCTGTGTTGGGATAATTATCTACATTTTCTGGCAAGTGTCAGTTGATAATAGCTCTAGAAGCTCATTATATCATGAAGCTATTACCTACTACAGCAGAGCTGGAATTTTGTCATGCTTAAATTTTGGTTCTAAATATGGGCTTTTGACAGTTGATATGAAAACAAACAAAAAAAACAACTCTGAAGCATTTTAATTCTGAAATTGAAATTTTGGAGGTCTTTTTTTAAAAAAATGACCACACCTTTTGAAACATAGTTATTTGTATTTATTTATTCAATATAGTTAAAGCAATAACTTCTGGGGTGGGGGCTTTCTTTAAACTAGTTTACAATGATATATAAATTGAGCATATTTATAACAATATGTATATATAAAAAAAAATGACACAAAATAACCATGAGGTGTTTTGCATGATGCAAGAAGCTAAATCTTGACATAGTAGTGAGATCGTGTTGTATGGTGTGGTTTATTTATATACTACTTCTCAGCCTAAGGTCCCCAAAGCAGTGAACAATATTAATACAAAATAAATATACAGTAATACTACAATACATAAAATACACCAGTCAAAACAATACAAATAGCAACAGAATTTTCAGTGTCCAACCTTGGAGGTGAGTGGGGGAGAATAGAATGTTCCACTAAGTATAGGTCCAAGGAAGGTAATGCATACCAGAAGCAGCCTCCTAACACTTCCAACTCCAGCAGGTGTGGAGAGCCTGTCAAATCCCAGTTGGAACAGATTTCCACAAATGGGGGGGGGGGCACCACTGAAAAAGCCTTCTCCTTTGTGCCTGTAAGCATGAATGCTTTTACAGGTGGGCATACAAGTTCTTAGAAGTTGATTTCTGCATGCAGGAATGCTGATATGGATGGTGGTCATCTGGTCCAAAACCATTTAGGGCTGTAAGGTTAACACCAGCACCATAAATTGAGCACAGAAATGCACTGGCAACCACTGTAACTGATACAACATAGTTATCATATCATACGTTCTTACCGCCAAGCGCCTAGCAGTACCCTGTTGGCTGCATTTTGCATAGATTGAAGTTTCCAAGCCATCATTAAAACTGCATTATACATGGTAGCCTAGGCTGGTGTCGCTAGTGCACGGGTAACTAAAGCATTGCCACAGGGTCACAGTACACCAGAATAAAGTGGTAAAAAGCCCTCCTGGCCACCGCTGTAATCTGAACTTGTCTTGTTAGCACTGAGTTTGGTGGAATTCCCAAGCCCAACATTCTGTTTCTAGGGCGGCTCATTGTTCAAGGACATTCGCAAGCAGATGTGATTGTCTTAGCCACCACTAGTATCTGGTGTTCAGTGGTAATATACTTCCCTTTAGGTCTATGAAGCAGCAGCTGAAGGATTTTCTTGAGCAGGCATTGAAGAGAAGCCCTAAAGAATTCATAAAGCTAAATATGCACTGCTTTTAGTGGTGCCATGACTGGTTCTGTCAAGCAGGCTTGTGGTTTTGTTTGAGTATAGCGACAAGTGGTTGTTCACCTAAGATTGCTCTATTTTTGAATTCTGAGACGCAACACATTTTCCAGAAAAGTTCTTACAGTCAGTAACAGCACTTGAACCCTGACTAACTCTTGCATTCTTTCTTTCCTCTTGGATACTTGGGTTCTTGACCAAACTTTAACAAGACCCTTATAATCCAACATGGCATGCTTCAAGTATCTCTGGATGTATCCCAATTCTGTAATGCTGATTTTCCCTGAAATGATTTCTCATATGCATTCTTTTTTTGTTTTCATTTGAAGTCCCAGATCATATTGGTGTGTTATAGTCCAACACTGAAAAGAGCAAGGATCAATTCACACAAATGATCTAGGTGCTTGAGGCAGAAAATCCAATTAAAGCTTCTGCTTCTCACAAAAAATGTATAACATAATGCAAATTTGGCTACCTCAATCTGCTCACACCTTAAAGCAGAGGTGGGGAGCCTGTGGCTCTCCACATGTTTCTGGACCACAACTCCAATCATTCCTGACCACTGGTCATACTGGCTAGGGGTGATGGGAGTTGGAGACCAACAACCTCTGGAAGACCACAGGTTTCCCATAATCATATGTCATAGTTTCACTATCCTTCTGCAACTATGCTGGAACTGTACTACAATAAGGGATTTAGGAATCCTGTACTTAAATATATATCTATATTCCAAAAATGAAATACAATTAGTCAAACCTTTTCCGATATATAATTCCCAGATAATCAACTTCCTTTCCACCCTTCCATAGTTTCCTCTAATTATCTATTGCTGCTGCATTTTATAGATAATCTATACCTTCTTCCTCCACCTTATTCTCAGAAAAACTTTTACTGCTGAGCTTATTCCAAACCTGCAAGCATCTTAACATGCTTATGATAATTTTAAAAATAATCTACAAACATTTTCCAATCCTCCTTGAAGGCTGCCTCGTCTTGTTCTCTAATTTATTTTACTTGTTAAACTTGCTAATTCAGCATATTTCATCAATTTCAACTTCCACTCTTCTTTCGTAGGAGCTTCATCCTCCCACCATTTTGGGGCATATAGTACTCTTGCTGTAGTAGTCACATACAGAAACAAACTCCTTTGATTATTTGGTACATCAAGTCCAATTATCCATAGGAGAAAAGTTTCTGGTCTTTTTGGGAGAGTCCTCTGAAATATTTTTTTTGCCGTCTCATGTATCATCTCCCAAAATCCCTTTGCTACTCTACTACATATGATAAAATGTACCAGCAAATGTACCTATCCTTATTCAGTTCTTAACTCAGGGATAGGATTGCACTGGTCAGAAAAGCTGGGTTAATATTCTATATATTTTTAGTAACTGAATTTTTGAAACTTGGATATTTTCTCTTGAGTTAATGGTTCAGGACTCTTTTCTTCTGAATCATCATTGCATTTGGGAAGAAATACTTCTCCAAACCCCAGTTAAAGGGCTCTCAAAAACTGTAGTGGCTTTTATAGGAGAGCTGAAGTAAATCTATCCTTTATTTGCTTGATTCTTGCCATGTTTTCAGAACTAGAACTGCTGGTACCTTCTGTCCCCTATGCTTTATGAAATCACTAATGTGCCAATTCTAATCCTTGCACAGATGTGCCAGCTATAGCCTTTTGTTGATACCTTACAAGTTTACAAAGCTATTCTTAATTTCTGATTTAAACATTTGCATGTTTGCACACCTGTCTTTTTATGCCATCTTAGTGCATGGTTAATGTAACCATTAACTTGCCCCACACACTTTTTTAAAAAAATAAAAAATAAATCTGTCCTGCAGGTGATCAAACTTTTCTAAAAATAGCACACTGGGCTAATTAAAATGGAGTTGTCCCTTTTTATCACATGCTGTGGAAGTCATGAACCCTGAGTGGCAAATATATAATTACAAGGTGCAATGTAATAGCTTATAATTCAGTTTAGACATCTGTTTAATGAATAGGAAGCAGATAGTGTTGCAGTTTGTCAGTCACATGGATAATTGATCAAAACAAAACATGCCAGACCAAAGGCTCTTTTATTTTTTCATGTGCTAATAGATTGCAGGGGGAAGAGATTTAAGTCCTGCATGCACATGTTCCTTAATTGTGTGCCAGTTTATGCGCCAACTGAGAACTGCATCTGCAGTTTAATCTGGGGACCAATTAACACGCTGCCCTTGATATGGATGCTCCATGCCAGCTGAGCATGTCCTCATCAGAAAGTTCAGGCAGGACCTCTGAACACCCCATGATTTAAGGTTGATGTAAAGGTTACTGTTATAGCAGTTCTGCCTAGCAGTTACCAATGAAACTATAGATGGCATCTTGAGCTCATCCACACTTACCTTTCCTCCATTCTTTCCAGGTGGTGTCCACTCTTTAAAGTTTTGTGTCCAAGTTCCCTTTATTGCCTTTTTTCTTTGCTCCAGAGCTATCCCCACGAAAACCCGCTTTTTAAAGTTCAACTGGAACAAATGGCAATCTGTGGAGAACCCAAATTGACATTTGCCCCAATTGAGCACTAAAGAATGGATTTTCACAGAGAAAGCTGTGGGGCAAAAGCCTTAAGTGTGGACCTGTGCCTGGAAACAGCAAGGTGAAAGGCAAGTGTGAATAAGCCCTCAGTTGCTGCATTGCTACAGAGTTGAGCAGCTTTTGACTGCCATGTGCATCCTGTTTAGTTCAGACATAGCAAACAGTGTTTTTTGTTCTAAAACTAGAATATAAAGCCAGGAACAGATCTCCATCCATGAAGATAAAAGCACAAAGCATATATTGAATCCAGCTCACGCAGACCTCCTTTCACTCCAAATTATTCATTTGAGAATTATAATTTTTTTCAGAGAAGCTTCAGAACTTCCATTGGGGAATGAAAACAAATGCTATAAATGGGCTGCAAAAGGGAAATCTTACTTCATCATTGTTTTGGAGTTCACTGATGGTGTCAACAAACATGTAGCTTGGGGTGATCTCATAGCTGTAAAATAGCTGGAGTTACAAAAGTATGTTTTAGACTTTGTTCCAGGAAGCTTATCAGAGGAACTATAGTGAAAATATCAATTATGGTGGTCAAACGTCCTTGAAAAAAAGGTTGTCCTCCTCCACTACCACCACCCATGGAGTATGTAGCCATGGAGGAGTGTTGGGTATTTTACATTGTGCACTCTCAATCTACTTGTGGTGTTGGTGAGTACCATTGGGATTAGCTTAAACAGCCCAGAATCCCCTGCAACATGAGGGGAGTCATTGTAGACCAATCAATATGGAAAGTATTCCCTGGTCTTAATGCCACTTAAAAGTCTGTGTTAGCATATGGATAGCATAATAAAGTGATGTACTGTTACAAAAAGAAGTGGGAAGAAAACTTCCAACCTATGCCAAATTTAACTGACAATCATAAAAAGAGGAAACTGCTTTTATGACAGTAAGGCAGCCGTCTGTCTCCTCGTCACAGACAAGTCCGGTTAAACATGAGGCAACTTGGCTGCCAAACACCAGGAAAGCAAATGAGGCAGACGTGCCAGATTTACAGTGCCTTCCATTATTATTCTACCCTGACCTCTAAAACCAGTTATGGGAATGCTACACATATCTGCAATTTGCAGATTGCATTATCAATATTTATCTGTTTATTTAAAACATTTACAGAGTACCTTGCTGCCAGATGAGAGGTCTCCATGGTAACTTACAATAATACAAGAAACTTCTAGTTTTTGAGGGGGTTTTTCAAGGCAACTATTAAGTTGTGGGTGAACATATCAGATGACATAGCAATTCTTCAGACAGCTCTTGTTTATTCACAGGCCAGAACAGAATAGGGCTGAAGGATTCAGCCAACCTGCTTATATAAAGCTCAACTACATGGCAACAGTAACAACTTTCTGTAACTATCCAATCACTGAACGTCACTTTCAATTCCTTATTTGCATATGCGGACCTGAGTGAAAACTATCTACAGCATCCCCCTGCTGGCCCAGGGTGAGAACTTCAGTACATAACAGCAACATTGAGCAGTTGGGAGGTCTCTGTTTCCCCTTTGCCAGTGTACTGTTTCTTCTTGGCACCCAGCACAAAACTGGGCCAGGTACCTGGCGGTCCTTTCAGAAAGGTGTAGCAGATTCAGGGGAGGTAGCTGCTTGAGGTGGGCTGGTCTGTACACCCCAAATCTGCTCTCATAAATGAATTGTCTTTGAGGGGGACCCATCGTGGGTATACAACCTTAGGATTTGCTTATCTTTTGGTGGCAGTAGCTAGATCATTTATAGCCCAACAATGGAAAAACTCAAAGGCTCTGAATGCTGGACTATGGTATTGAAATTTATGGAACATAGTTATAGCTGAAAAACTCACTCACCAAGTAAGACTTCTAAAAGGACCTGAATATCCCAAGTAATTTTATGCAAGAATGGAGTAGCTTTATCATACAGTAGTTACAAAATTGTGGTCATCCCTTATTTGCATATTTGGAAATCAGACTGAGAGGCAATAACTGAGTAACTTGAATGATTTTTCTCGTCTTTGTATGGTATATAATTTTTGTATTACATTTTGTAACCGATATTTCTTAAGGAAAAGAGTTGAAAGGTGTATAGCACTCCCCCTCCCTGCAATTGAGCAGACTTGTCCATTCAAGAGAGCAGCGCTTTTGGGTTCCTTATGGCACCCCTGGCTGAAGCAGGCTAGCCTGCAGTTCTGTTGACATTCAAGTATGGGTAGAATGCTGCTCAAAAGATTTCCGAAATTATTACTGAATTCAAAAACCCCATAGTAATCCAAAATTACTTTTAGAATGGTCCTTGGTAGCTTTTATTGTGTCAGAAAGCAATTTTGGAAAACATAGCTCAAGACATTATTTTCCACATCTCATGCTCTGATTCATTTATATTAACATATCTCTGAACAACCAATGGAACGTGAAAGTGCCTTATGCTACTATTGCTGAGGGGGGCAGGGACGAACACAAGATTGCAAAGAGACAAGCCTCTGTCTTCCTCATCCAGGTAAAACTGGCGATGTCAAGAATGTTTCATTCATTCACCAAATCATTAATTTTTCGTTATGTCTTTCAAGGCCTTGACCCTTCAGCCAAGAATGTTGAAATGTGCAAATTTAAGTACGCATCCAAGTGTTTCAAGGGTCACAAAGTTATTGCCTTAATTGAAACCATGTTTAAAAATAGAATGCCTTGCACTTTGCATAAATAAAATATCTATGTGGATCTGGGATACTGAGCAAGCTTGCCACTTTAGGTTGGAGTCCTTCTACGGAGGGCAGTGGCTCAAAATAGCTGTATTTATTATAGTAGGTCTGGACAGTGCTTGAATATTATGAAAGCTGGATGCTCTTTGTTTCCAGGGCTAGAAAGGAAGTAAAACCTCCCCCTTCAACCACTCCAATGTTGAACGCTTTAGGATAACCCAACTATTTACGCAGCAGCAATGCTCCCTTCCAAGAGAGACATGTTTGTACACCAATTTCTATAACAGCTGGCATTTTCAGACTGAACGTCTTACCTGAGCATTAAAAACCAGCTTCTCCTGCTTTATAGTACTGTTTCATGATATATGATTATTATTTTTTTTGCAGTTTATTGTTGTGAATTGCATGAGAAGGATCGTTGCACATGCATGCTTATTATTATTACATACCGGTACATGTTGGACCTGCAACAAAAAGGTGTGTGCGCACCTCAGCAGTGCCTCCCCCCACCCCCGGTCACTCTGCATTCAGTGGCTGTTGCATATGTTTGTTTGCTCTGGGACTTTTCTGGATGGTGAGAGGAAGGAGGAAACTCTACCTTTTAAAAATGTGCTTGGTGGTGGGATTTTTTTGGTACTTCTGCAAACCTCAGGGCTTCCCTGAGCAGGGTGATATCTCTCTCTCTCTTTCTCTCTTGTTTCTTACTGGAAAAATCTACCAGCTATATAACATAAGGCACACAATGTACTTACCAGATAATAAAATACAGCAAATTCTTCATTCAGCCATGCCATCTACTCATGATGATTTACCACTCCTTAATAGTGAACTCAGGTGGTGAATGTGGATGAGATTACAGCCAAAGCATGACCACCATTTGGGCTTTCAGTCAAAGGCCCACCTACTCCAGCATTCTGTTCACATGGCAGCCATGAGAAGCTTGAAAGGTGGGACCTGAGTTCAACAGCACTCTCCCCAGTTGTGATCCCAGCAACTGGTATTCAGAATCATGCCTCCTCCAATAGTGGAGGCAGAGCATAGCCGTCACAGCTCATAGGCACTTGATAACCTTATCGTCCATGAATGTGTCCAATCCTCTTTTAGAGCTGTCTAAGTTGGTAGAGACATCACCTTGCCAACAAAGGTCTGTATAGTAAAAGCTATGGTTTTCCCAGTAGTGATGTATGGAAGTGAGAGCTGGAGCATAAAGAAGGCTGATCGCCGAAGAATTGATGCTTTTGAATTATGGTGCTGGAGGAGACTCTTGAGAGTCCCATGAACTGCAAGAAGAACAAACCTATCCATTCTGAAGGAAATCAGCCCTGAGTGCTCACTGGAAGGACAGGTCGTGAAGCTGAGGCTCCAATATGGCCACCACATGAGAAGAGAAGACTCCCTGGAAAAGACCCTGATGTTGGAAAAGATTGAGGGCACAAGGAGAAGGGGACGACAGAGGACGAGATGGTTGGATAGTGTTATCGAAGCTACCAGCATGAGTTTGACCAAACTGCGGGAGGCAATTGAAGACAGAAGTGCCTGGTGTGCTCTGGTCCATGGGGTCATGAAGAGTCGGACACGACTAAACGACTAAACAACAACAAAGTTGGTAGCCATCACTGCTTCTTGTAGGAGCCATCACTGCTTCTTGCAATAAACTCAACAGTTTATTGCAAGTACTTCCTTTTGTCTGTCTTAAATCCTCCCAACATTCCGCTTCATTGGCTGCCCATGGGTTTCAGCATTATGACGGGGTGTGTGGTTAACATTTTCTCTTGTGTCTTACTCATAAGTACTCATAAGAGTGTTTTACTCATAAGGGATACGGGTGGCGCTGTGGGTAAAACCTCAGTGCCTAGGACTTGCCGATCGCATGGTCGGCGGTTCGAATCCCCGCGGCGGGGTGCGCTCCCGTCGTTCGGTCCCAGCGCCTGCCAACCTAGCAGTTCGAAAGCACCTCCGGGTGCAAGTAGATAAATAGGGACCGCTTACCAGTGGGAAGGTAAACAGCATTCCGTGTGCTGCGCTGGCTCGCCAGATGCAGCTTGTCACGCTGGCCACGTGACCCAGAAGTGTCTGCGGACAGCGCTAGCTCCCGGCCTATAGAGTGAGATGAGCGCACAACCCTAGAGTCTGGCGAGACTGGCCCGTACGGGCAGGGGTACCTTTACCTTTTACTATTATCTCATGCATGCAAACACAAGAACTTCCATTTTAGCAGGGAGGGAACATCTTAGTTGACCATTACATGCACTTTTTTCAACTTCACAGGAATCTTAAGCTTTTAAAAAAGAGTCAGCATATATAATTGAGGGTGGCATTTGATGTTAGTCCTACTTAGAGAAGACCCATTGAGGTTAATGGACATGAATAACTTGGATTTATTAATTTCAGTGGGTTTTCTCTGAGTAGGCCTTAGCTGATTGCAACCCAGGGTTTTAAAACATTGCCTGCTATGATTACTGCATGCATAACAGTTGCCACATCTAATTTAGTTACAGATAAGTTCCAATGAGTCTAGCAACACTTTAAAGTAAATTTGAATAAGATTGCAGGCAAAACATCTTCCTCTGTTGGTGTTTGCATAGTTAGTTTTTTTATATCAGCAGAGGTCTCACTGTTTCAGAGTCTCTGAATACCAGGCATGTGTAAGTAGATGCTCTGGCAAAGTAGTATATTTCTTCAGTATGTTTGACAACTGAGAGTAATAGATAATGGACAGAGGATAAAAGGCCTTTTCAACCTTGGCTCCCTGTTTGTGGAATGCTCTTTCAGCTGAAGTGATTATGGCACCCTTGGTTCAAGTTTCAAACGGGCTCTGAAAATTCATTTGTTTAGAGCTGCCTTTCCTTAAAGATACTGTTGTTGACTTAAATGGATGCTGAAATCGTTTTAATATATTGTCACTGAAATTATTTAATATGTTGTTTTTACTGGTTTGCTGCAATATGATGCTAAGATCGTTATTCATATTGCTTATGTCATTGCCATTTGACGATAGTGCTATTTTAATGATGGTTTGCTTGTACTTTAGATATTGGGTGTTGTGTTTTTGTTTTTATGGAAGCCACCTTGTAAGGACCACTGTTTTGCTCACAGAAGAGCATTTGAGTCAGTTTCTGGTAAGGACAAATGGTGTTACTGTACTACAGAGATCAAATTCCCATTCTCTTTACAAGAAGTCCCCTTTTAGCATTGGAAAACGAATATGCCTATCTCTTTGTTTGGAGTAATGTAGTAGTGTCAAGTCATTTAACCTCGTGTGATGGATGCTTAGGATGTGCAGTGAAGGAAGCATGTTCTCCTGAGGCCAGCATTCTTGTCACTTTTATTTTATACAGCTATTTGTGGTTCAACCACATGCTGTTGTGCTAGTGGTAGCTAAGAGATAGAATTGTTTTGGAGAACAGCCTTCCTAACTTGCATTGGGGCTGAAATTTACTATCGTGATCATTTTCCAACAGCACTTTTTAAAATTTCCATTTCTTAGCCTGTCTAAGGAGTTCACCTACCTCTTTATCAAATAATTTGTCTACATGACTCAACTAGTATTAATATATTTTGCTGCTGTTCTGGTGCCTGCTGCATTTCCTGTGATTTGTGGTCCTTAATTGTGAGAGCTGCCCTTGTTGTGCTGGTGAATACAATCCATAAACTTTCTATGGCTAAGGGCCAGAAGTATAAAATTATCTCATCAGAATGGCAAGCGCTGCTGTGTGTAGGGATTCCTCATCCATAGATATCACAGCGGTATTGTGAGATCTGGTTAAGCATGGTTGGATATTAAGTGTTAGGGATTGTGAATGGAACAAGCTCCTCCTGGATGTCTCTTGGGGGAAGGGGCTGGTGGTTTTTGCTGTTTGATTGTTTGCTTATTACCCTGCTCTTACCCTAAAGAGCTTAGAGTAGTTTAAGTACAGTTGCCAGGCAATTTACACATGGGGGGGGGGGAAAGCTTGCTTAGTTTCAGCAACAGAACTGCAACATATTCTTTCATACAATTTTTCTGGTAGTCTTAAGTAACATGTTAATCTGCAAGAAAAATAATGCACTTGAAAAGGCCTTGCTTTTGGATGTCTATTTCAAATACCAAAATGTAAATAAAGGGTTCGCCACAATCTGGTTGGTCTTGTGCTCCAGCAAGAAAATCTTGCAACATTGCATGAGTTTATTTCCTTATCTGCAGCTGCTCTCAAGTTTACTCAGTGCTAGAGCCTGATAAGATATTGGGTTGGATTGTTAGACATGGGATACCCCAATAAAAGGGTCCAGGAAGGATACGCTTGGTCCACACAGGGATTTGATGGGCCATGGTAACCTTCTGAATGTTGGGATTGTTCTACTTGATGTATGACAAGGGGCAACCCTCTACTCAGGGTCGATCCACCTTACTGATCAACCAGCAGGTGGGTTGCTTGATACCAGATACATACCTGATGCCTTAGCCAAAACTAGCTTACATCAGTAGTCAATAACGTTGTAGCCAATTTTAATGCAATTCTGACCTTATGTGTCTTATTTATAACCTTAACTTGTCCCAAGATGAGCTCCATGCTTCCTGCACCTGGGTCCTCAAAAATAGGGCATCACCAGCAACATCCTCACCTGTCTTATGAACCACCTTCTTCTCCAGATAACTCAATAGCTTTTTGTCAGTCCACACTGGACAGGCTGGTACTGACATTCATTCATTCATTCATTCATTCATTTGACGATTTTGTATTGCCATGTCATTAAATATCATGGCGATGTACAGCATTAAAACATAAAATACCATTAAAATACTATAGGTGGCTATTAGAAAAATGTCTGCAAATCAAGTCTTCAAAAAGACAGAAGAATGACAAGGGGGAAACATAGCTATGGCCAAGGGGGCTGACTCAGAGTTGTGGCCTGGCTGAAGAAGTTAGTTTCTACTGTATGCAGACTTCCAGGCTTCATAAAAAATAAAGTTTAATTTACCATTAATGCAACTTGTAGTGAATTCATCTATAAAAAGCAGAATACAAGACAATGATAACTGAATTAATTATGTCAATTCCAGTGAAAACATGCAGTGTAGAAGCAGTCCCAGTGCCATTTCGGCCCACCCACCCATTCCACAGCATCTCAGGCACTGGTCCTTTTTCTCTATAGGGCCAGTGCACCAGATGGTGGTTATGCTGTAATGGCTCATTTTGCATTCTGAGTTGACTACATTGCCATGCAGAGCAGCTGTTTGGAAAAAAGTTTGTGATAGTGGCTCATCAACCACCTGTGCTATCCTATTTGATTGCCAGTTTTTTTCTGAAAAAATAAGTTTCCAGACAAGGAAGCATATGGTTTTGTTGCCCCTGAGTTCAAATCACATGGACAACATACTTTAGTTACAACTGCATTGTGGGAGAAGTTCAGTCCCTTATACAAATAACATCTACGATACTACCATCTCTCTTGATATGAGAATGGCTTCCTAGCAGAATGGATGACCCACAACTGCTTAGCTAAACTCCTCTGGAGTTCTTACACCTCAGCATTCCAATCCAGGAATGTTGTATGCAAATGGTAGCTTTCTCTTTCCTCACTTATAACCTATAGTCTTCATACATCTGTCGAAGCTTCTTTTTGTGTAGTCACAGTTTCTCATTACTGGTGTCTTTTCTGCTTGTGGATGCCTTGTATTAAACTATCTCCCATGTGGTACGATAAATGCTTTGCTTAGGAGCATCTGATCCCACAAATCTTCTTGAGGCAATCTTAACTAATTGCAGTAGCTGTTTAGCTCCTGTTGATTTTAATGGCTTTGTTGCATTGGCATGAATTGCATCTCAAGTCATCTCCTGCAAAGCACAATTTCTACCAGCATGAAGATCCATTTCAGATAGTAGATGGAGAGGAGGAGCCACTAAGATCAATCTCCACCCAGAGGCGGAGCTAGCTGTTCCAGCACCTAGAGTGAGTCACATGCTGTGCACCCGGAGGTGGGGCTAGCTGCTGCAGGGGTGGAGCAAGCGTCCCAAGGGGGCGTCGCCTGTGGTGAGCGGCCCAGGGGGGTGGCACAGTGATGTTACCCCCCCCAGGGGTGATACCCAGGGCAGACCACCCCCACCACACCCCTTCCTCTGCCAGTGTCTCCACCCTTCCCAGCAAGTAGTCCCCTTCTGACAGCAGCTAGCCACCTGCATCATTTTCTTACTATTCCTTCTATTCCATTTCTCAGCCAGCCAGATCTAGTTCCCAAAGTGGCTCTGAAACACCTATTAAAATCATGCTATACAAAACATCAACATACAATAGAACCCCCAGTTAAAACATAGAATTTAATAATATAGTAGCAGGGGCACCTAACTCTTAGCTGGTAGACAGATAGGAATCAAACCTCCTGGCTTGGGGATCTGAGCTGCGTGAATATGTCTTTTTAAAGCCTCTAGACGGGAACTATTCTGCTGGAGGGATTCAATTGCATACTGGCAAATTTAAGTTTTTGAGAATAATGTGGATTATAAAGCACTCTGGCACTCCTGTGCAACCAGCCTACTCCCCCCCCCCCAAAAAAAAATCAGATTTATTTATTATGGGAAAGTGATGGGGAAATGCATTAGAAAGTGTGGGTTCACAATTGATTGGACAGGAAGTCACATAAACTCTGCGCAAACAAATGAATACTTAATAAATGGCACACACCATATAACCTCTGTGCAAGCTTTGTGCACACAAATCAGGATAAATACTCAGTAAACTGGTCCTCTGGAGGTAACTTTTCAGAGTCTTTGCTGAGAGCTTAGGATGTCAAAGGCAAGGTTGGGAGGGTGGTAGAATAAGAGATGTAATGTTCTATCTGTGGCAGAAGGAAAACACTGTTGATTCTGTAATTTTATGCAATGTATCTCAATCAGCTGGCTTTGTCCATCTTTATGATAGAAAAGCTGAAGTTTGACTAGAAAATTATTCAACATAGTAGTGAGTTGCACAGGATTTAAATGAAAACTTTAGGAGCCAAGCTATTCTACTGTATCATGCTACAAAGTTCAGGGACGATTTGCTAGTCTCTGGTGCTTCTTTTTTTGGTCTTTTTGTCCATTTAGCTGCTTGCTTTGCTATACTTCCTCTTCTAGTATGCCTTAAGGTGCTGGGAGTCCACTTGTTGAGCACCATTATTCTGTGAACCACCCTGAGACCTCTGGGTATAGGGCAGTATATAAATTCAATAAAATAATAATAATAATAATAATAATAATAATAATAATAATAATAATAATAAATCACGATGATATATCAAAAAGGAGATTTGATTTCTGAATGCTTTCAGTTTTCACACTGCAGAATAAAAATCATTTTAAAGTGACAAATGCCAACAGATTTTTATTCCCCGAGAGAACAATAAAAATGCAGTCTGTCACCAAACCTGCTTTTAAGGATTAATGGCAGCATGGAGTATAATGTTTTTTTCGTTGACTTCTTCTTCTTCTTCTTCTTCTTCTTCTTCTTCTTCTTCTTCTTCTTCTTCTTCTTCACGACATGATAATGCCATTTGAAGACCATTAAAATGTACTATCACTAGGTCCAATTACTGCTGCTATGTCCCTTATCCTCCTGGGCTTTAATGCTTTCTTTTTTTAAAACAGGAAACAGTGAGACACTTTCATTTATGAAACAATTTCCCTCAACCTTTGGGCAAAGATATGTTCTTCTCAAAGAAACCGATAGGTTGCTGTTGTCAGCTGAGAATAATAGCAACATGTTTCTGACATCCAGAAAGCAGGGCACAGTCATACTCTACATCATTTGGTTAAGGCTTGTGCAGACATGGGAAATCTGTGGCCCTCCAGATGTTGCTTGACCCTGACACTCATCAGTTGCAGAGAGAGCCTTGACTTTTGGCAGCTCCAATTTAATCATAAATAAATAGACCTGATAAGCTCGTTTATGTAGGCAAGGTATCAAATGGATCTGAAAGGCTTAAGTATATTGGCTTGGTTCCTGAGATCCAAGCAGCTTTCATTCGCAGAAGGGGACTCTGATATAGCAGGGACCCTTGTTGATGGAACAAGGGGAGGTGATTTTGGCTATTTCCCCACAGTCCTTGGTACATTAAAAAAAAAAGCTTCCCCACAGCTACTTTAAAGAATCATGTGAAGTCACACTGATGTCTTTTATCACCTGACAACACCTAGAATCATAGAATCATAGAATCATAGAGTTGGAAGAGACCACAAGGGCCATCGAGTCCAACCCCCTGCCAAGCAGGAAACACCATCAGAGCACTCCTGACATATGGTTGTCAAGCCTCTGCTTAAAGACCTCCAAAGAAGGAGACTCCACCACACTCCTTGGCAGCAAATTCCACTGTCGAACAGCTCTTACTGTCAGGAAGTTCTTCCTAATGTTTAGGTGGAATCTTCTTTCTTGTAGTTTGGATCCATTGCTCACCTGAGTGAGTAGCTACCGGTTATCTCCTTCTGGCCTGTAACATTACTTGCAGCCATATGCAGCAGAAAGCAAGACAGCAACTATTTCTTCTAGCAAGGGAATTAAGAATTCAGGCCTGATTGCTTCAGCCTTGATACAGGACACTTGATATCTTTATTGAAGTCAATAGGACTTCTCTTATTTATATTCAGGACCGGAATGGAAGCCCGTGTGTGATTCAAGGGAACAATACGATCTAGTTGAGATTCCTGCATTGCAGGAAGTCAGACTAGATGACCCCCAGGGTTCCCTTCTAGCCCCACAGTCCTGTGCATAGCTGTCAACTTTTCCCTTTTCTTGCGAGGAATCCTTTTCGGAATAAGGGAATTTCCCTTTAAAAAAGGGAAATGTTGGCAGCTATGGTCTTGTGATTCTTCTATAAATTAATGCCTGTAATGGTCACATAATTAAAACTGGTGGAAAAACTGAGGATGGGACAAACACAGGGTAAATTGCTTATATGTCACTCTTATGCAACCAATGAGTAGCAATGGTTAGCAGCTTGAATAAAGTAATTATAGACATTTCCCCCCTAAATCCAGAGTGCTTTTCTAGGAAGTTAAGTTAATCACAACAGCATGATTTCTAGGAAAGACTTATGCTACTGCACAACCTGCTGATACCATTATTTCTGTTTTTTTATTAAATCATTATTAATAAGTTTTACACATGGGGTCATCGACAAAAAAATCGACAAAGAAAAAAGAAAAAAAAATCATTTCACACAAGAAGTGTTTTAAAAATAATTATACAGATATAATAATTGCCACAGTATATAGTGAAGTCAGGGACTTGGGTGGCGCTGTGGGTTAAACCACAGAGCCTAGGGCTTGCCGATCAGAAGGTCAGCAGTTTGAATCCCCATGACGGGGTGAGCTCCCGTTGCTCGGTCCCTGCTCCTCCCAACCTAGCAGTTCGAAAGCACGTCAAAGTGCAAGTAGATAAATAGGTACCGCTCCGGCGGGAAGGTAAACAGCGTTTCCATGCGCTGCTCTGGTTCGCCAGAAGCGGCTTAGTCATGCTGGCCACAAGCTGTATGCCGGCTCCCACGGCCAGTAAAGCGAGATGAGCACCGCAACCCCAGAGTCAGTCACAACTGGACTTAATGGTCAGGGGTCCCTTTACCTTTACGTTAGGTTACATTACTAGGTTACAAACAACGGCTCCCTCGGCCTATAGAGCGAGATGAGCGCTGCAAACCCAGAGTCGTCTGCGACTGGACCTAATGCTCAGGGATACCTTTACCTTTAAGTTACATTCAGTTTAGAGTAACAGAAAACAATCAACAGGTAATCATCAACCCATTTAGGCGCTTAGATTCTCTTAGAAAATTACTGTGGAAAAACCCCAATGTTAGCGTCACACATTTAGCCATTTTCCATTTTAAACCTTCATTAATACACATAGGTATTTTCCCATTTCTGTGTGAATTAAACCAATTAAACCCCACTCTCATAGTGGCCAATCAGATGCTGATGGCAAGCCTGCAAGTGTGACACACACTTTAGATAGCATCACTATTTGGGACCACTTACTGTGAGGGACGTGGGTGGCACTGTAGTCTAAAACACTGAGCAGGGCTTGCCGATCGGAAGGTTGGCAGTTCGAATCCCTTCGATGGGGTGAGCTCCTGTTGCTCGGTCCCTGCTCCTGCCAACCTAGCAGTTTGAAAGCATGTCAAAGTGTAAGTAGATAAATAGGTACCGCTCCAGCGGGAAGGTAAATGGCGTTTCTGTGCACTGCTCTGGTTCGCCAGAAGCGGCTTAGTCATGCTGGCCACATGACGCAGAAAACTGTCTGCAGACAAACGTTAGCTCCCTCGGCCATGAAAGCAAGATGAGCGCTGCAACCCCAGAGTCGTTCACAACTGGACTTAACTCTAAGGGGTCCTTTACCTTTACCACTGTGAGCAGTTCTTCCCAATGTTAACTGATATGAAGAATTTTATCATTCATAACTCATAGAAAAAGGGCTAAAAATTATGTCGTTCTACACTTCAGCCATTCCCACTTTTGACTGAAATTTGGCCATGGGTCCTTTGTCCAAAAAAGAATAGCCACCCCAATTTAAAGCATTTTTCTCTCCCTATTCAGCGGAAAGGTTCCCAGAGTAGTTTACAATAATCTGAAATTAGACAATCCCTATCCTCAGGTTTACAATATAAAATACATGACAAAGGGATTGGGAAGGAAGTTCTTAGATTGCATACCCACAACATTTAATTCTAGAGTCAATGGAGAATTGTGTGCTGGGTTTTTTCTGCATAGTTCACACAGAATCTAGATATACTGCATATTTTTTGCCCCTGAAAAGTGCTTCTTGAGAAACTGGTTTCATTCTGAATATAAAAGCTCGTTAAATAAAAGGTTGATTCAGTGTTACCCTACAGTGTGTCCATTTGGGAACTGCTGTAAGTGGTTCTGTCAATGGGTTTGTGCGTAACCACACTTGCCCAGTGGCATTGTGGGTGGGTGTATACCAAGATCACAATCTCGACTACCATCTTCATTCACCTGGGGCATGTGCAGAGAAGAAAGGGTGTGGATAACCTAATCAGGGGCAAGGTTTTCAAGCATGTATCAAGAAACCACACCCACCTTTTGTGGACAGCAGAATCTAGAATCAATCTAAATTGAAAGCAGAATGTTGAGGATGAGCGTGAATGATTCTGGGTGGAGAAAAACTACATTTTGGTGCTACAGGTGGGCTAGCGTGCGTGCAGACTTAGTTAGAAAGTTTTTAAAATGGCTAGCTGAAATGGAAGCAGATCAAGCAGAAGAGAAGCCCAAAGTTGATGGTCTCTCAGCAGAATCCTGCTCCCCAGCTCTTCTGCAGCAACCTGATGGAGTTGAGGGAAAGGGGGAAGCAGTAACTGACTTCCTAGCAGAGTTGATGGAGTGACCTTCCTTCCCTTCTTCTGTTGCATCCTGGAGATGGGAAGGTATATGCCCAAGGCAAGATATGTGTTCTTCCTAGCATGGACATAATGTTCATTTCTCTATAACTGATATACCTCTTTCCTTCCCACCGCTCATGCCAGGGGGCAGAAGCATGAGTCATTCGCATTTCCCCTCCACGTCTCCTGCAAAGGCATGGAGCGTAATTTTTCTGTAACTTCCCCCCTTGTTTTAAACTTAACATTGTCTGGTTTTAAAATGTGTAATGATTTATATTAAAAGCAAGTAATAGACTGAAAATGAGACAGTTATACTTTGCAAGAGAATTTTCCACACAGTGAGTCTTCAACCCTGTGCCAAAGCATAGCAGCATCCGAATATAGCATACTAAAATTGTTCCAACAGAAGAGAGATGTTACGTGCCAGCTGAGAAATACAGTAGGTTCTGTGAAAGAGGGCAAATCATGATAAAAGCTAAACTATGCTGAGCAACAAGCTGAATTAAAAGGAGGTAATTATGGGACAGTGTTCTCTCTCAACTAAAATTCCTCACGGAATTTGCTGCTTAATGCTTCAGCTAACGTAGAATTGATGCTCAAACTCAGTGTCAACAGGTGTTCTCAAGCTGTTAGGTACTCTGGTCCAAAATGTAATGTCTTGTGTATCATCACTGCCATGTCCTCTTTGGCCAGTTATATATGCCACATCTACTGAACAGAATTTTTTTTGCTTAAAAATTAGACAACCCACATTTGTCTTGATTTATTATTTTATTTCCATTCTCCTTGAAACACACATATAGGCACAGAAGACACAATGTGCCTGATTCATGGCTTAAGAAATAGCACAGGTACATAAGTAGGGCTCTTCTGGATCAGACCAGTGGCCCATGTAGTCCAGCATCCTGTTCTGACAGTGGCAAACCAGATGTCTGTTGGAAACCCATAATTTGATTTTAGTACAAACACAATCTCTCCTCCTGTGGTTTCCAGCAACTGGTATTCAGAAGCATTATTGCCTCCAGCTGTGTGGAGGCACAGCATCGTGATTAGCAACTGTGTATACTGCTCAGCTGGTCTTGCGTCACTCTGCCCTGCCTAGAGCCAGGAGTAACAAACCATGATACTTCACTTAGCAGTATGTACATGTGAGCAAGCATTCATGGTTTGTTTTTCTATAAGCAAACCACAAGAAGACGCCATTAGCACTATGGTTTTTCCATTCTAAGTCATAGGTCATATCTTCCTGTGGCTAACAGGACACGTGAACTAATGATGTATATGTATAGATATAGGTATGGATATACAGTGGTACCTTGGGTTACAGACACTTCAGGTTACAGACTCTGCTAACCCAGAAATAGTACCTTGGGTTAAGAACTTTGCTTCAGGATGAGAACAGAAATCACACAGTGGTGGCGCAGTAGCACCGGGAGGCCCCATTAGCTAAAGTGGTACCTCAGGTTAAGAACAGTTTCAGGTTAAGAATGGACCTCCAGAACAAATTAAGTTCTTAACCCGAGGTACCACTGTGGATATACTCACTCTTTTCTCCTTCTTACTCTCTTTGTACACATTTTTATATTAACATGCAATTATTTATTTATTTATTTATTTATTTATTTATTTATTTATTTATACACCACCCATCTGGTTGGGTTTCCCCAGCCACTCTGGGTGCTCCCAACAGAATATTAAAAATAGAATCAAACATTAAAAACATCCCTAAACAGGGCTGCCTTCAGATGTCTTCTAAAAGTCAGATAGTTATTTATTTCCATGACATCTGATGGGAGGGCATTCCACAGGGCGGGCGCTGCTACTGAGAAGGCCCTCTGTCTGGTTCCCTGTAACTTCACTTCATGCAGTGAGGGAACCCTCAGAAGGCCATCAGAGCTGGACCTCAGTGTCCAGGCTGAACGATGGGGGTGGAGACGCTCCTTCAAGTATACTGGTATAACACCATGAAGGTATGCTTCTCAAGCTATACTTCAAAGCAGCTATGGTAACATGTAAAATATCAACTCACAAGTGACTAGTTCAGAGCTTTCCAAACTTTTCATGTTGGTGACACACTTTTTAGACGTGTATCTTTTTGCGACACAGTAATTCAGTTTTTCTAGCAAACCGTAGGTTAAACTAACCCCTTTCCAGCCCTGGGAGGAGTGGGGGAGCATTCACACAACACACCTACACACTGCAGTCAACACACCGACGTGTCACAATGCACAGTTTGGAAAGCTCTGAACTAGTTACTTGTTTTATTCTCAGCACTTTGTTCTTTATCCTGTTTTTGTCTTAGATTTTGAGCTTTCCTTCATGCTGCATCACATCTTGTTGTATTGCTCTTTTATTGCTTTTAACACATCTTTTTTAAAAATAATAATAATAATCTTGTAAGCCACGCTGAGAAATTTCTGTTATAGGGAGGACTCTAAAAATGACAATAACATAAAAAGCTATATACCAATATTCATATAGGGATATTTATCTAACCACATATTTCATTGATGTGGTGTGGTAGGGCAGAGCTGACACCAGTGTCACTATAGTTTGCCTGGGCAGAATGGCACAGGGCAGGGCAGGGGTGAGGCTAAGATGGTGCAGATGCACTGATGGAGCCAATCTGGTGCTCCTGATAGTGCATCTGCACAGTCCCAACTTTGTCCCAGTCATGCACAGGTAAGATGTAGTGATGCCTGTTTTGGGACGGTAGCTCCATGACTCTGCTTCATTGTACCAGCTGCTACTTGTTTCAAGCAATGCAGTGAGGATAGCAAGCAATCATATTTGGATGCAATTTCTAATGTGGATTTTGATGGGTATCTGATTCCCCCCCCCCCCCCGAAGTTCTTGATACAGCAAGTTGTATACATACAAAAGTCTACTTTCATGCACTGATTTCTTAGCTGGAACAGGACCTGCTTAAATAACATGTTGCAAATCTTGATGAGTTTTGGCATCCAGACCAGACAAAAAAAGGGGGGGGGGGTATAAGAGGTTTTCTCATTATCTTTCCTTGGGAAGAAGAGACTTGAACAGAATGCTTAGACATAGATATATGCACACAGCTGCTAAATGAGCAACTTCTGCCAAGTTTAGAGAGTGGGCAAGGCAGAGGCAAAAACATTTTATTACAGTGTCCAAAGTTATACCATATTAACTTGCTACAGTAATTAAGGAGATGTTGATGCTTTGTCAATTCACTGATGGGTATACAAAACTGAAGGGTCCAACCTTAATATATATGATGTTGGAGATATAGGTTTGGAAGAAAGAGTCTTACTCTTTTACAGCAGAGTTAGCACAATGGTGATTGCTCTAAGCACATTAAAACTTGGTTAGATTTGCATCTGCCCTCATCCACCTTTAAACAAACGTTCCCCACAAAAATACTTAGGCTAAAATAAATCACAGTCACTTAGCTTTGCAAATAAGTGGATGTTTTACTCAGAATTTCTAGAAGTTACAGCCAACAAGTCTCCATCCGTTAGCAGTAAAATGAAGATGAAAAAGTTTTTCTTACAAAAAGGATCATGCAGTCTTTGGGTTAACAAAGATGCAGGCTATAAAATGTCCCTTTTGGAGAGATTTTGTTCACTTGGTGGTTCTTGCAGCTTGGAGCCACTGGCTGCATGGCTCATTGTTTGTTCCAGGAAGCACCAAGGAGGAAAAAAGAATGGGAGGGCGGAAAAAAAGGCTGCAGGAGGCCTGCTAAGTTCCACCTGCATTGGCAACCTGAGCCCAGCTTACACCTTTCATGCACACAAGTGTGAGTCAGTAACTGTATATTACAACATACAATTCAAGTGCCACTGAATTAATTATATTTAGCAAAACATGCCATACATTATGTGAACAGTTCAAGTAAAATCTTCAGCTTCAGTAAAGTTGGTGGGGTTTTGTTTCTGTATGGTCTTGAGGGTGTGCAGTGAAAAATAATGAGTTCATATTGTGCCAGTTGATTATTTAGTGGCTGTCTATGAGTATCTGGTTCTCTTAAAGCACCAGAAAAATCCTCTTTGAAATGAATTTTCCCAAGAAAGCCTCTGTAGTGATATCATTTGTAAAGAGTAACAGGGCTCTTCAGTGGCAGTTTCACTGTGTTAGAAAGACAAATTGTTTCCTTGCAGAACACCCAAGTGCAGTTCAGTTTTAAGTGAGTTTAGCAATCCAATTAGGGTAAGATCTCCATATGAATGTTTTAATGTGATATATACTCCTAGGGAACATTTAAAAAGTGTCCTTATCTGCAGTACAAATTAGATGTGTAATTTAATGCCTTTAACTGATTTATCAACAGCTCAAGTTGTTTGTAATTTAGGATTTGGGAACAGCTCGCCACGTACAAAAGGTGGGAAGATATTCTGCATCATTTATGCCTTACTGGGAATTCCTCTCTTTGGTTTTCTGTTGGCTGGAGTTGGAGATCAACTTGGGACCATATTTGGGAAAGGAATCGCCAAAGTAGAAGACACGTTTGTTGTAAGTATGCTAAACATGTTGTCTTGAACCACAAATAATTTATGTAATTTACAATAATAATAATAATAATATAAAGCATATAACGGGATCCACTACAAAACTACAAGAATGCAATTAATCATTTTACGTGGTGGAAAAGCTTTAGAAGTTGTCAAGAGGTAAAGTGTGTACAGCTACATGTAGCGTGAACAAGTACATGTTTAGGTTCCCAGAGCAAAGACAATACCTACTGCATTTCTTCTCTGGCCGTGCTGCTGCCCTGCTACGAAGGACTGTGCTATGGGGTGGATTATTTGGAGCAGAGATGTAAAGGTGCACAAAGGGCTAAACATCTCTTGATGCCACCTCATCATCATGATGCCACCTCCGAAAACTACTTTCCCCAATAAAATAATAGTAAGAAAAATGGCCATGGGGTGAATTGTACTACTTTTTATGCAGTATCTATCTAAGTTGCCTAAGACAATTGTAAAACCCTGGTGCTTACCAGTATATAAAGCCTTTACCAATGGGCTTTTGGCCTTGAAAGTTATAAAAACACATTGCACAAGAGAGCAAGGAGGGAAAAGGAAGCTGAATAAGAAGGCGCTTGAGTTGGGGGGAAATGCACAAGAATCATTGCACTCACTTTAATAATAAGAGCCTTCCCAGAGCACATGTAAAGATTTACTTTAGTTTCACCTGTGGAGTTTATGTATCATGACCACAGACCTAAAAGGGTAAGAGTTGAATTCCTCCCTCCCGACACTGAATTCCTGCAGCGACTTTGGTGCCATTTTTTTAAAACCAACATCACACTATATTATCCTAGGAAATAAATTCCTTGAAGGCAAAATGTGTAGAACTCAAATGAGACTAATTTATATAACCAAAACAACCTAAGGCATAAAAAAATAAAGTACATCAATTTTACTTTATTTTGCATTTTTCGCAATCATGTATTTCTATTGTCAGCCCACGTTATCTTCTTATGAGACTTGTCTCCTTGGGTCTCGGGGAGACTCATTGCTGAAACTTGTTTACCTTGTACCCATGAAAGGTTCCCCCCCATCACCACTACGTCAACCTTGTGCTTTTGCTCTTAGTGCTGTTTTGCTGCATGCTTTGTTTTCTTAGAAACTTTTAAATGTTGTGCCTAGAGGTTTTTAGTAAAAACATTAACATTTAATAAACACATACATGCACACATACAAAGCCACTATTTTACTAATAATGGATTCTTCTCTTCTTCCACCCACCTTTCCCTTTCTTTGTTCTTCCGCCCCTCCCAGAAATGGAATGTGAGTCAGACAAAGATTCGCATCATATCGACAATAATATTCATACTGTTTGGTTGTGTGCTGTTTGTTGCTCTCCCTGCAGTCATATTCAAGCACATAGAAGACTGGGACACACTAGATGCAATATATTTTGTAGTTATCACCCTATCAACGATTGGGTTTGGTGACTACGTTGCAGGTAAGATTTTTATATTTTTTTTTACTAAAGTCTGCTGTTTCAGTTTTTTAAAAATATACAGAGATGTGTACACTATTTATTTATTTTATTCCTTAATATTTATATAAGGAAAAAAATATTTATATACTGTGGTACCTCGCAAGACGAATGCCTCGCAAGACGAAAAACTCGCAAGACGAAAGTTTTTTGTTTTTTGTTTTTTGAGTTGCTTCGCAAGACGAATTTCCCTATGGGCTTGCTTCGCAAGACGAAAACGTCTTGCGCCTTTTTCTTAAAACCGTCAATGCATTCCTATGGGAAACCGTCAATGCATTTCCTATGGGAAACCGTGCTTCGCAAGATGAAAAATTCACAAGATGAAAAAACTCGCAGAATGAATTAATTTTGTCTTGCGAGGCACCACTGTACTCCTTGTTAGTAAACAACAAACAAACAAACAAACAAACAAACAAACAAACAAACCCAACAACCTCCAAGCAGTATAGTGTCTTATTTATTTACTAAATTGTTATTTCATTTATATACCACTCTTTATATAAAAGAAAAATCAGTGTGATTTACAGATTGTAACATGGAATATACAGCCACAACAACTAAGAAATGTATGTTGTGGTGTTATCTTGTATTTTTATGCTGCGAACCGTCCTGAGCTCTACGAATGAAAGGCACTATACAAGTGTAATAAACAAACAAAATAAGAAAAACATTAAAATATTGGATACCAGGCTATCAGCAGCAAAATACAACCAACCAACTGCCTCAACTATCTCTATAAAACATTATCAAAAAGACCTGAAAGGCTTTTGAAATATAGACTCTGACATATGAGAATATGTCATAATGTTTTCATCTATATAGGCTCATACTCGACTACTGAAATGTGTATGTTTTAAAATGTGAAAATGTCCTATTGCTGTCATTTTCTTCTTGTATGAAACATGCATGAAAAACTTGATTCCTTTATCTGCTTTCATATGCACATATTATACAAAAATGACATTGGGATTCTATTTCCATGCTCAAAAAACTGTGATCCCCATAGACAAGAATGGACCATGGTATGGTTATGTCGATAAAACCAACAAAGAAGGAAGCATAAATCATTCCCAAAGGCATCTATTCTCCTGGCTGGTGTTCTATCAAAACTGGTATATTATTGAAAGCCATAGAACTGGTATTTTTATCTTGCTTTTATGCAATGCAATGCTTACCTTGGTTATGTTTACAGTAGGAACATTATGTGCAAAGGCTCACTTAACTGTAGAACATTGACTAGAACATAGAGTATGTTAGTAATTTCTGTTAGTATAATTTTTTGCTCATTTTCCACTTCATGGACCACTTGATGCAAAAAATCTTCATACAGTTTTAGTGTCATATCAAGAAAAGACTATTTTTTAAAAAAATATCCTGATGTAGACCTCCGTACATTGGGATTCTCTCTGTGGCTCAGTGGTAGACCATCTGCTTTGCATGTAACAGCTCCCAGCTTCAATCCCAGGGATCTCCAGAGAGGGCAGAGAGAGATTCCTTGCCTGAAATCCGGTCAGTAAAAACAGTACTGAACTAAATGAACCAATAGCCTTGATTCAGTGGCAGCTTCATATGGATTTTGCTGCTAACTATACTGCTATCTAGGGACGCGGGTGGCGCTGTGGGTTAAACCACAGAGCCTAGCAATTGCCGATCAGAAGGTCAGCGGTTCGAATCCCTGTGACGGGGTGAGCTCCCATTGCTCGGTCCCTGCTCCTGCCAACCTAGCAGTTTGAAAGCACGAAGTGCAAGTAGATAAATAGGTACTTCTCCAGCGGGAAGGTAAACGGCATTTCCGTGCGCTGCTCTGGTTCACCAGAAGCGGCTTAGTCATGCTGGCCACATGACCCGGAAGCTTTACGCCGGCTCCCTTGGCCAATAAAGCGAGATGAGCGCTGCAACCCCAGAGTCAGCCACGACTGGACCTAATGATCTGCACTGTTGGTTTGACTCTCTACCAAAAAGTAAAAAGTGGAAGACTTAAAGTAAGAACTACAAAGGACCCTTCCTGGCATTTTTTTTTAATTGCACATGCATCATAGTATGTGCTCATGATGCTATACTATGCATCAGAGTGTGTGCTCATGGGGGCAGTCACATGTGACCCAGTTTTCAATGCACATGCAATTGCTTTGGGGTGGTTACACTGTTTCGTTTCCAATCCATGCATATCCTGTAACTTTCTGCTGAAATCCCTTAAAGGTTACACCGCAAATGCTCTGGTTAATTTTTGTCCCACGTTCACTGCACTGTAGACCCTCTGGACAGCAATAATGTGGTAGCATTGGGGAAGCATTGCAGAATAAACTGAAGCAGAGTACAATCACCACTAATGGACAGTTATTAGGCCAAAGCCATGGTTGCAGACTTCACCTGCAATAAAATATCAGTCTGAAGGGGTCCACAGCAGGATTTCAAATTCCCAAGTGCCAAAGTATTCTTTTTAGGAACTAACTGTCAGGTTCTTTTGCAGAAGAGACCAGGCTAAACATGGATGTGTCAGTGTTTGTAAAAAGCAAAAAAAGAAGGAAAGGGTTCCGACCTCCCTTTGTCTCTTCAGCCTGGTCCTCGGACCCTTGTCTGCATAAAAGAGTCCACGAGAATATCCTTGCAGAGTTTTATTCTTAAAAGTCTTTGTGCAAAACACGACTGAATAACTATGCACACCAGCACTAACCAACCAACCAACCCAAACACCAGCCTCAGCAACAAACTAGCATTTCTCATTCTATATATGCAACCTGGTGCAAGCTGCTGAGTCATGCTGACCCAGCTTTATTCGCATTAAAGAAACAGCAGCCATTTTAGCCGTGACAGGATGCTGAACAGGTCACAACTTTATTGGTAAGAGTAGTCTAGATCGGCATCAAAGCTGACTGAGACTGTTCTGACATAGTGTCTCCTTTAGATGAAATAAAATGGATCACTTCATACTGTATGCTTTAAGAGTATACATTATATCTGTGTGTCTGTGAGTGAGAGAGTTTGTGGTTTTTCTTTTATGCTTTTAATTATACATTATACTTATTTTAATTTTTATATTTTTACAACTTGTCCTAGGTACATTTGGTAAAGTGTGGGCTATAAATGCAAATCATAAATAAACAAACACAACTTGAATTGATCAGACCTTTGCCCAGGCTTTTAATAGAAAAGGTACCCAAAGTAATCTTGTCTACTCACTAAGTAATTGATCCACTCACTAATCTTCCATAGGTCACAGTAGACAATCCAGACCAAGGTGTTACTTGGAGGGCGCAGACTTGTGTCTGCATCTCTTGCAACTTATGGAAAAGATTTAAGCCATATACAGGTAGTGCAGGGAAAGACGAAACCACACAAACACACACACACACACACACACACACACACACTTCATATGCTTGACTTAATTCTTGCTTTGCTTAATGTGTTTTTGGTGACATTCAAACCAGAAAGCTATGGTGTAGGCACACGCTTCAAACCAGGATCATAAGAAGAATCCTGCTGATTCATTCCAAATGCCAATCTAGTCCACCAGCTTCTATCTCATAGTGATGAGCCAGAAGTCTACAAACATGATATGAGGACAATAGCCCTCTTGCTGTTGTTCTCTGGCAACTTATATAAGAAGCATGTTACCTGTGATCCTGGAAGGAGCATAAAGCCATCATGACTAGTAGTCTTTGACAGCTTTATCATTCTTCTGCTTGTCCAGTCCATATTTATTTATTAAATTTGTATCCCATCCTTCATCTCAGGGCAGTTCACAATGTAAAAATGCAAGATAAAAACACAAAATACATAATAAAAAGAAGAGCAGAAAAAACAACAGCCCAAACTACCAAACAATAAACCCCACTCCCTGCCTCCCTCTAAGTTGATGGTTGTCACCACATAAATGAAAATAGATTCCATAATTTAAGTATGGGCTGTGGGAAGGAGTACATCCTTTTATTTGTCCTGAATTTTCCACTATTCCACTTCATTTGATGAGTCTATGTTCTGGTAATTTTATGCATGTCTATCATGCTCTACATCCCCAGTTGCCTTTTTCTAAATGAAATAAGTAGCTGCAAACTTTAGGACCTTTCCTTACAGGAGAGCGGATCCAGCCCTTGATGATTTTGGTAGCCATTTTCTCAGCTGTACAATATCCTTTTACAGATGCAGCAACCAGAACTATACACAGTATTCCAAGTAAAGACATTATGACACTAGCAAGTTTATTTTCCTTAATAATAACCCCTAACACGCAATTTCAAAAGGTTACCCACCATGGCCCTATGATGTGAGGGTTGTTTGCTCCCCTGCACACAGCCTTGCACTTAACTGGATTTGACCATAATGCCCATTCCACAGGTCTGGAAATATTTGGTTGGAGCTCTTCAAAATCCCTTTTTGTTGTTACCACCCGAATAATTTGGTATCATTTGCAAACTTAGCCACCTTGTGACTTGTTTCTAACTCCAGAAAAAGTTATGAACAAGGGGAATTGCACGAGTCTCACTCCCAATACAGATCCTTTGAGAACTTGGCTTCTTACATTCTTTTATTGTGAGAACTTATTTATTCATTCCTATTCTCTACTTCCTGATCTTTAACAAGTTGCTGATCAAGAAGAGGACCCATAATCTTATTCCATGGCTGCGAAATTTGTTCAGAAGCCTTTTTTGGCAAGAGCCTTTGTCAAAATCTTTTTTCAAAACCCAGCCACACAAAGTTCACTGGGTCACTTCTGGCTGTATCCTTCTAATACTCTCAAATAACTCTGAAAGACTAATGAGATTACCTTTTCAGTAGTCATATTGATTCTTCATCAGCAATACATTCTTCTATATTCTTTATATTATCTTTAGAAATGCTTTCCATAAACTTTCCCAGAACTGCTGGCCTATAATTTTCCTGTTTCTTCCTGAATCCCTTCATTAAAAACTTGTGTTACATTGTCTGCTTTCCACTTCTCAGGTGCAGGGGCCAATCATAGGTACAATAATCATAGGTACAATTTGTATCTTTTTGTTGGCAGTTGAGCAATATCAATGCAATAGTTGAACTTTTAAGCTTTTTCTTTAACAGCTACTTCTAATGTCATCACTTTTATTATTTTTTATTAAACCAATTTCAAAAGCAGTTTTCCATGCTGCATGTGGTCTGGTATACGAGGAAAACTAATCTAAAGCTCCATATGGTTCAATTTTGATGGCTCTTTAAAACAATTCTCCATATCAGGTATACAGAAAGATAATTTTATACAAGTTAACATAGTAATATGATTGAGATTTGAAGTTCTCTCCTATTAGTTTACTTTGCTTGTTTGAAACATTTATATCCTGTCTTCCCTAAATGTTCAAGCTTGCCAGTACAAGGGGGTAATTCGTATAAAATAAAAACTGAACAATTTTGTACTATAAAACATTAACAAATACAATAAAAGACTAAAGGCATTAGAAGACTGGAAGACTGGAAGAGCAATCCATAAGAACAGGAATAAAACCAATCAAGCTGCTTTTAAGAAAGGCACTAAAAATTGACATTTCTTCCCCAAAAGGAAGGTCAACCACGCACCGTAGTGAAATCCCAACAGAATTAGCAGCATGGTGGACTTTTCTGTACAGGAACTCCAGAGTCTGGACACTATCACCAAAAGAGTCCCCTCCCTGGTCTCAGCTACACATGATTTGGGGAAACACAGGGGGGGGGGTCTCTGCAGATTCAATAAGGTGGTCCTTGGTACTATGGGTCCAAGCCATATAGAGCTTCAAAGGTGCATTATTAGTGTTTTGAAGTGAGCCTGGAAATAAACTGGGAGAAATGCAGCTCAGAAATGATGTAATATGCTTCTGATCACAAGCATTCTTCAAAGGCAGCACCATGTGAAACACTTTGAAGTACTTCAGATGTGATGCTATTAAGACAAGTATCACAATGGGCATACTTGAATTAGATTTTACCTGCCTACTGCAGGATTAGAGATAGTTGGTCCACTAGTCTAAGTGAGGCATCAACACATCTGGTCATAGATGTCACCTGAGCATTCAGGGTCAATACTATATATACATAGGCATTCCCAAACTATGAATCTGTGCTTTTCAGAAAACACCACAGGGCAGAGTCCTGATTCCTGGAGTAGCTATTCTGCTGACCAGAATCTCATCTGTCTTCTTAGCATCAAGCCTTATTTTTTAGTCTCCATCATTACTGGCTCCAGAACTTCAACAGCATTTCTGGAATGTGATGGAAATGAGAGATAAGAGTTGGGCATCTTCTCCAAATTGTTGGCATCACAATTCAGATCTCCTGACAAACCCTCACAGCCATTTCACATAGATGTTAAGTAGTATGGGAAAACAGACTGGGAACCTAAGATAACCCAGATAGGCCAGCAGCCATTGAGTCAACAGGTATCCCATAAGTACCACCTTCTGAAATTTCCTCTTTGGTGAATGAGTGGAAACATCTAATGTAGTTTCCCAAAGCCCCGTGTGAGAGGAGCTCCAGAAGAATACCACACACCACTGAGATTTCTTGAACAACCAGCAAGGATAACCTTCCCTTGCTCAGGTGTGTCCCTGTGTGGTTTTTATACTTTCATTCATTCTGCAAACAAGATAAAATAATGGAGTATGTATCCTGAACAAATAACTTGGCAAAACAAAGCAAATGTAATTGCATAGGTCAGGGCTACTTTAATATGTGAAAAGATTTCTGATGGTGATGAGTCATGCATCTCATTCAAGAACTGGCATTTGAAGACAGCTGTCTGGCTTCTACCTACTCTGGTCAAAAATGCCCAGCCAAAGTTTTATTTATTTTTTGTTAGTGTGTATATTATCTCCTCTCCTCTTATAGATGTTAATGTTATTTCACTTCAACTCTCCATGTTGCCTTTTGATGGCCAAAACATATTAAACCCCCAAACCCTTTCGCAGTGGACTTTGTAGTGGCAGGGCAACAGTTGGATTGGATAGAAGTTTCCCTTTGCTATTCCTGGCCTTCACCCACAGAGTGATACCAGTGTCACTCCACTAGCATGCAGCTCCCCATTGTACCCACCAAACATATTTTTGCCTGCTGAAATCACTCTGCCAACTCCGTGCTGGTGCAGCAATTTACCTGCCTGCCCTCCTTCTGCCCCAGCATGAGTGTCAAGGCTGTTGTGGTTCCACTGCTTCATTACACCTCACCACTTTTAATCAACCTGCTAGTCACCAGCCAGGTATCCTTGAACATTAAAACATTAAATCCACTATTTGAAAATGTGCTTTGGAAAATTATGCTTCTGAAAGGACTGAGTAGGAAGCTTAGAGAATCCTTACAGAGATAAGTGGCAGAAGCATTTGCAAATAGATCAATAAATGAAATAGACCTGGAGAGGTTTTTACCTTTATTAGAAATGCTAGTAGAATCTTTTTTGAAATAACAATAGACGATAAAGAGATGGAAGATGGATGGTGTTGATAGCTGATTATTCAGCTGCAGGAATATATTTGTTCCCACTTTTATTTTTTTTTAAGGAATGCTTTCACTTCTTCTCTACAGTCTGTTGCTGAAAGATACCACTTTTTGTACAATAATGAGAATATTTCCACTTGTGTAAAGTATCTCTACTTCTTTCATCCAGCAAGATGCTGTATATAATTGCAGGTGATGTTAAGACTCTTCTTTCTTTCAGCATGTGCTACTGCCAAATGGCAAGCTACTCTTTAATCTCAGAGAGTGTAAAAGTGGGTTGACTAGCGAGGAGATTTACTGAAAGAAAAATAATTTAGACAAATCCCAGAGTATACATGGATAGGTATAACACAACCATTTATGCAATCATCTTAAGATCAGATCTGTATACAATATATCTATGCCTAATGTCTATACACAGATGTGCCAATCCAAAAATTGATGCATGCTCCCATTTTTATATGGCTTTCTTGTGCATGTAGAACACTCAATTCATTTCAGTAGAGGGATTTCTTCATGTAAGCAATGGATTATGTGTTTGAATATGTTCTCCCTATTTAAATGAATAGACTAACCTGTTCAAGTTATGGGATCCTTTTGCTTTTATGGGATTGCTTTGTATATATTTCGTACTTTGCCTGAAAAAAATCTCAGAATCTGAGAGAAAAGGGTAATGCAACAATCAGAGAAATTTGCATTTGGTGAACTGCTTTATGCTGCAATACCTGTACGAACATTTACAGGACAGAATTTCCCAATGAATCTAGATGCTTATGATAAATATTCATTTTTCTTTATATCTGTTTTGAAAACAATCTAATTCAATCTATTATTCTTTACATTTCAACTGTGACTTGTCACTGAACAAATTATTTACTGCTGGCTTAAAATGCCCATAATTGAAGTAGATGTCTAAATTAATAGTCCACATGAATGAGAAAGAGGTCATTTTTGATGCATTGAAATCTTTATGGTTGCAATTATCATCTGATAAATGAGCTGAGAAAAGCACCTTGAGAAACAATTCATAGCCTTGCTTGAAGAATTAGGGTGCAATAAGGTCACATCCACTCCATATATTTAAAGCATGTGACTTCCGAAAGAATTTTGAGAACTGTAGTTTAAAGGTGCTGGGAACTGTAGCTGTGTGAAGGAGTAAATTACGGAATTCTTTGAGGGAAGCCATGTGTTTTAAATGTATGGTGTGCTTGTGACCTGAGTGTAAATTCTCTTCTGGTTTGAAATGAAACAATTCCATTAACAATTCCAGAAAAATACATTGCTCTGTGAAGGTGAAAAGTTAGAAAGCTTTTCCATGTACATTGTCATCTTCCAACATGATGACAGAGGTCATGCTAAATATAGTAACAAAGCTACATGAGACTACGTTACAAGCAGATGAAAACAGAAACATATTAAAGACCATAGAATTAGAGCTAATTCTCTCTGAAGCATAATTTCAAGCAGGCAAAGTGTGGTACAGTTTCGTGTTTAGATGTAGACGGCAGAGGTTCACATTCCTGTTCTGCCATGAAACCCTCATGGTAGACTTTGACAAGTCATTATCTCAGCCTGATCTGCTTTGCAAGATTATTGCAAGGGAAGAGCTGTGAAAAGTGGCATACTGATTAAGAGGTGTCATGGATCGAGGTGTTGTAGAACTCACATGATGAGCAGAGGTGTTGCAACAGTGGTCACTAGAAATAGATAAGTAATGGATAATATAATGCAAAGGCCGTTTCCTTCTGGCCAGACTGACTGCTGCTGCTGCTTAGCACTATCTGGGCAAACTACAGAGAAATGAAATGAAATGAAATAAAAGGAAGGAAGGAAAATCACAGCTTTTTAGGGCCCAGAGATTCCTAACTCCTGGTGCTGAAACAAATCACTCCTCATTCACAACTCACCTCACTTGGTTGGCTAAAATATGCTGAAAGGCAGGAGCTAGTTCATCAGCTACATTATTAGGGCGGCTAACAAGCAATAATAAAAACAAGTTGAATGAATACTTTGAGCAAATGCTTTGCTTCCTAATATTCTTCCTGGAATTCCAACAGACTTGTTCCCCCACCCCCAATGAAAGATGATAGCATGTTTCCTTAGCGAATGTAGCATTTTAAGGGAAATGGTCAAAGTATTGTACAACAATATATTTTGTTCACATCTTGAAGGCTAGCTGCAGATCATTTGCCTCTGCTTTAAAGTTCTTCTGCAATGCCTACATTCGGTTGGTGTTGATGATAGAGCTGCCAGCTGGCTGCAGACTACAGCAGTGGCCTAAGAATGTTAAGAGGAAGACTTAAACAATTTCACTAATGTACTGGAGTCAATGAAATTGCTTACCCTGTAATTGAAAGCAGTGTTAAATACTCACGACAGGTTTATCCTCACGTAACCTCAAAATGCCTGGAACATTAAGTGCCTGTCATTGCAGTCAGCTTGGCCTACCACTAGGTGACAATGCTTAACTTAGAAAATATGGAGGTGTGCAAAAATTCACATCAGTCAAAAGTGCAAAACTTGAGGTGAACTTTCTTAGCATTTTTTAAAAAAGAATTGTATTCAAAGCTTTGCCAGTCCTGGTGTCAAGGTTGGCCTTAGGCATTTCTGATATCCAAAATATTAAAATGGCACCTACCTTTTTGTTTGCACTGGATCCCTAGGAAGCCTAGATGAGGCTTCCTTCTCCCTACCCCAGTTTAATTTATGAAACTGTGCCAGCCCTTGCTGAATTCCTGGTTTTGCCTTCTGTAACTCTCCAGTGAGCCCTTGCACTCAGAATGGATTCCTGGTGCTCATATACATTTCATCCTGAGCTTTCTGAACTCACTACCAATACCTGGCCTCCTTTGCTGCCCCTTTTGAATAAAACCCTGTGTCCTTAGTCAACTTCTTGCTTCTTCTTTGGAATTCCCATCTAGTAAGCATAGCGTTGCTTCCTAGGGTTGGGTAGTGATGAATTCAGACCCAGTGCTAGACATCATTTCTTCTTATCCCTGGCCATAAATGCTTCAGTCAATATAAAACCCTCACTGAATGGTGACCCTGAATATTGCAAATGTAAAACAGAATTACTAAAATGGGTTATGTATTCCAGAGTAGCGACTATTTAATTTATTTATTTATTCATTCATTCATTCAAACATTTTATATGCCACTTAACTATAATAGTTTGTAGGCTGTTTACAAAAGTACAATACAAAGAATAAAAACAAATGAAAACTATAAGATCAGACTGCCCTGAAGATCTCAATGATTGGGCAGAGATATAAGAGATCTTCAGGTAGCCTCCTGCTTATAATGCACAAAGCCTTAAAACAAACTTCCATTGTCATTTTCGTTTCACTTTTAATCTGTATACAACAAATGTATACTAGTATACCACACTTTTGAACCATGCTGTATAGTGGATTGATATGTTAGCCCACAGAAATTTCAGGTATTTGCCTTTTATTATTTGTCACTGGTTCTCAGTTCTTTTAAGCCAAATAGTAGTACTTTAACAACCATTGTCTGCAGTGTAGAACTGGAGCTTTTTTCTTTTGTTCTTCTTTCTTTTTCTTTTCATTTGTGGTAAAATTGCTTTCCATAGATTTTTAAAGACTGCTGTAATGGGTATGGAATGGGCTAGCATTGAGTAGTTGTATCAAGTATTCAGATGTAGCCAAACTGGTTTTTGGAGCAAGCTGAATGTGTGTAAGACAGCATCCTTTGTGATTCCAGCTTTTAATTCATTCCTGCTAAAATCCATTGGTTTCAGTGGTAATAAGTGAATGTTAATGGACACATGAGTCTGTATGTGGAATATGGAAACTGTTTTTCACATGTTTAATACAAAAATAGTCTGAATTCAAATATTTTACAGTACAGTTGTATCACATCTACTCAGAATTTAGTTGCATTGAAGCATAGGATTGCAACCCCAGTTGCACAGTTTACCTATGATTCTGTGGCCTGCTTAACAAAAGGAGGGGGAGGGAATTGTGGATGCAATCCAGCTATTTTAAAGTTTAATTGAGCTTTTTGCTAAATAATAGTTTAGAATTATATGAATGAGCCCTCACAAGACCATCTTGTGGCCAGGAGGAGAGTGGAAACCTTCATTTGCGCTTTAAAACTAACAACTTCCTCATTTTGTAAACCTCAGGCACACTAGCTAGTTAAAACTGTGTTTGTACAAACAAATTAGGGTCCACTTGTGGTTCATGATTCCAGTCTGTTCACTATACTGGAGTTTAAACTTGGCAGAATTCCCCTGAATCCAGATGAAATTAGGAACTCTTGGTGAGTTTAACATGTTTCTGGTCTTCTCTCAGCCATGCCAAAGCTGGAGAGAGAAAAGGGAGCTTTAAATCTTACACATGCCATGTTAAACCATCATTTAGCATTATTTTCAAACCAGGCAACTGAGTTCAGTGGGAAAGATTTAAGATTGTGCATGCCATTGTCACAAAAATAAATGAAACTTACAAGTTACCTGCTTTTGGTAAGAAAGTTGGCTGAATTTTGGCCTCATTGGGGCTTTCATTTGTATGCTTCATGGTTGAATTTCTTTCTACTAAAGTTATTGTTCTGCAAAGTTCATGATACGTTCATAGAAAAGAAATGGCCAATATTTTTCATGAAGTAGAATGAAAAGCAAATACAGTATGATCAGTATAAATTGGAAAGCTATATTTATGTGCATTATTATTATTTTTTTAAAAAGGAACTTTGTCTTTTCAGGGGGGTCAGATATCGAATATTCTGATGTCTACAAACCAATGGTATGGTTCTGGATCCTTGTAGGCCTTGCATATTTTGCTGCTGTCCTGAGCATGATCGGTGATTGGCTACGAGTTATATCCAAAAAGACCAAGGAAGAGGTAAGGAATTTGAAGTAGTCTGATTATGACTCAAATATTCTCCATTTTTACAAAGTTTAAGTTTGTAAGCCTAGTTTAAGAATTTTTATTTAGTTAATATCAAACAGCGCTACAAAATACTACTACAAGAATGTAGAAACTGCTCTAGTAACTGCTTAATATTCTTGTCTACAGTTCCATTTCTACAAACCTGATAACAAGTTGTTCTAGCTGCAACATAATAAAACACATTTTAACATTTTAGCATCTTAACATTTCTAGAGCTATTTTAGACTTTGTTTAATAGATTCATAATTAGATATTGCTGCGATTTATTTTTCTTTTACCATTCATCCCTGCTGGTGTACATTGTTTCAGATTTCTGAATATTTATCTAAATTTTCCACATAGCTTCCAAAATCTTTTCTCCCATATCCCCCCCCCCCATTTTTGAATGTAATCCACTTTTATCCTCCTCCTTATACATTATCATTTGATATATTTGAGACAACGTGGCTGATAAAAATATTAATCTTTCCAAAGAATACATCTGTCTCAATCCACTTTCTTGAGTTCTTAGCCAATTGTTTAGAAAATCTTTTATTTGACAATGTTCAAATAATACGGGCCTTGTATCACTCAGCTTTTCCCTTGGATGACTGAAGAACTTGATCTGGCCATTATTAATCCAATCAACAAATTTGTCAGTGTCATTTCCAATTTTGTTAAATTGTGGCTAAAATAGCTGAAAAGTTAATGGGCGTTTTGAAATGCAGAAGTAGTTTTTTTAAAAATTCCCATAAAACAGGGGACAGGGGGCACTACTAATCCTTTTTACTACGTTTCTATTTTTATTTTCCAAAAGCACTTTCTGTCAGCTTCCAACAAAACATTGTACCAAATGATTTCTGAAATTTTTATTTAGTTAAAAATACCAATCTACAATCCTTCCCAAACAATCAACATGATAATTAGCTGGAAATGAAAGATCTTCTTCAGCCCTGTTGGTGCACATTATTTTAGAAAAAACCATTCACAATTCACTGTCATGCATCCATTTTTAGCTCTCTTTTAGCTATTTGTGTATGCAGCAACAAAAATGTTATTTTATAAAGAATATTACTTTTAATGTTGATATTCTTCCAAAAATAATAAATTTAATAAATCTCCATATTTCCTGCTCTGCTTTCATATTTGCTTCTAACATATATTTCAGGTTTTAAAAACACCAATCTGGATTTTTCTTTTTATTCTCTTAATCTTCTTAATTGTTGTCCTGAAAGCTGTAAGATAACAATTATATTTTATTAATATTAATTTTATATTCCGCTACTTTTCTAAAAAGGGACGCGGGTGGCGCTGTGGGTAAAACCTCAGCGCCTAGGACTTGCCGATCGCATGGTCAGCGGTTTGAATCCCCGCGGCGGGGTGCGCTCCCGTCGTTCGGTCCCAGCACCTGCCAACCTAGCAGTTTGAAAGCACCCCCGGGTGCAAGTAGATAAATAGGGACCGCTTACCAGCAGGAAGGTAAACAGAGTTCCATGTGCTGCGCTGGCTCACCAGATGCAGCTTGTCACGCTGGCCATGTGACCCGGAAGTGTCTGCGGACAGCGCTGGCTCCCGGCCTATAGAGTGAGATGTGCGCACAACTCTAGAGTCTGTCAAGACTGGCCCGTACGGGCAGGGGTACCTTTACCTTTACCTTTACTTTTCTAAAAAAATCTAACAAATTCATAAACTAAGCTAGTGACCTTTCTGGTTCAGTAATTATTAGAGCTACGTTATCTGCATATCCACAAAGTTTAAATTTCTGCTTTGCCATCTTCTGCTCTTTCATTTTAGTGTTATCCCATATCTTAATCAGGAAACAATCTAAATACAATGGAAAAGTATGATGATACTGGGCAATCTTGTCTTTTTCCTTTCTGCAAGTAAAACTATGATGACAATCTATCATTCACTAATTATATTGTCTGTGTGGCCAGAATCATACTTCTGCATCACCTGAAAAAGATAGAACCACTTGATCCTATCAAAAGCTTTTTCACATCTATAAAAGTTATAATTGCAGTTCCTTCTGCCCCCATTTATATAATCCAACAGTTTTATCACTTGTTGTTCCATTAAAGTTCTATCTCTCCCACCCAAAGGAGCATAGGACAACAAAAATCAAAGCAGTAAAACAGCACAAGTAAAAGCAAAAACACATTTAAAACATTTACAAACAGCCACATACACACATACCTAATAATTTAAAGGTTGCTGGAAACAATATATTTCAGCCATCAAGTGCCTGGGTGTACAGGTATATTAAAAAATTCCTCCTGAAGGTTAATGAGAGAGACAGATGCATGTCACTAGGGAGTCTGTACACAAAAGAATCATCCCTGAGAAGGCATCACCGCCATCAGGGTCTCCTCTGCTAATCATAAAGTCTGAGTTGTTTAATATTGGAGTTGATGCTGTCTTAATGAATTAATTATAAGAACTATGGATGGAGATTCATAACATTATACAGGAGGCAGCAACGAAAACCATCCCAATGAAAAGGAAATGCAAGAAAGCAAAGTGACTGTCCAACAAGGCCTTACAAATAGTGGGGGAGAGAAGGCAAGCAAAATGCAAGGGAGATAGTGAGAGATACAGGAAATTGAATGCAGATTTCCAAAAAAATAGCAAGGAGAGACAAGAGGGCCTTCTTAAATGAGCAATGCAAAGAAATAGAGGAAAACAATAGAATGGGAAAAACCAGAGATCAAGAAAATTGGAGAAATGAAAGAAACGTTTTGTACAAAGATTACCATAATAAAGGACAAAAGTGGTAAGGAACTAACAGAAGCAGAAGACATCAAGAAGAAGAGGTGGCAAGAATACACAGAGGAATTATACCAGAAAGATATGGATGTCTCGTTTGCTTGAGACAGACATCCTGGAGGGTGAAGTCAAGTGGGCCTTAGAAAGCACTGCTAATAACAAGGCCAGTGGAAGTGATAATATTCCAGCTGAACTATTTAAAATTTTTAAAAATGATGCTGTTAAGGTGCTACACTCAATATGCCAGCAAGTTTGGAAAACTCAGCAGTGGCCAAAGGACTGGAGAAGATCAGTCTACATCCCAATCCCAAAGAAGGGCAGTGCCAAAGAATGATCCAACTACTGCACAATTGCACTCATTTCACACGCTAGCAAGGTTATGCTTAAAATTCTACAAGGCAGGCTAAGCAGTATGTGGACCGAGAACTCCCAGAAGTGCAAGCCGGATTTCGAAGGGACAGAGGAACCAGAGACCAAATTGCAAACATGCACTGGATTATGGAGAAAGCTAGAGAGTTCCAGAAAAAGATCTACTTCTGCTTCATTGACTACGCAAAAGCATTTGACTGTGTCGACCACAGCAAACTATGGCAAGTTCTTAAAGAAATGGGAGTGCCTGATCATCTCATCTGTCTCCTGAGAAATCTCTATGTGGGACAAGAAGCTACAGTTAGAACTGATGGAATTAAGATTGCCAGAAGAAATATCAACAACCTCAGATATGCAGATGACACAACCTTGATGGCAGAAAGTGAGGAGGAATTAAAGAACCTTTTAATGAGGTGGAAAGATGAGAGTGCAAAATATGGTCTGAAGGTCAACATCAAAAAAACCAAGATCATGGCCACTGGTCCCATCACTTCCTGGCAAATAGAAGGGGAAGAAATGGAGGCAGTGAAAGATTTTACTTTCTTGGGCTCCATGATCACTGCAGATGGTGACAGCAGTCACGAAATTAAAAGACGCCTGCTTCTTGGGAGAAAAGCAATGACAAACTTAGACAGCATCTTAAAAAGCAGAGACATCACCTTGACAACAAAGGTCCGTATAGTTAAAGCTATGGTTTTCCCAGTAGTGATGTATGGAAGTGAGAGCTGGAGCATAAAGAAGGATTGATGCTTTTGAATTATGGTGCTGGAGGAGACTCTTGAGAGTCCAATGGACTGCAAGAAGATCAAACCTATCCATTCTTAAGGAAATCAGTCCTGAGTGCTCACTTGAAGGACAGGTCGTGAAGCTGAGGCTCCAATATGGCCACCACATGAGAAGAGAAGACTCCCTGGAAAAGACCCTGATGTTGGAAAAGATTGAGGGCACAAGGAGAAGGGGACAACAGAGGACGAGATGGTTGTGTTGGGATCTAACAAATTCCAACAGGTTGGACAGTGTTCTCAAAGCTACCAACATGAGTTTGACCAAACTGCGGGAGGCAGTGGAAGACAGGAGTGCCTGGTATGCTCTGGTCCATGGGGTCACAAAGAGTCGGACACGAATAAACGACTAAACAACAACAACCACCCAATACCTGCAGGTCTCAGAGCAGTTCGATGAAAACTAGCACTTAACAGTAGCACACACAACAATTAGTCAAACAAATCTTGCTAATTCTGCTGCTTTAAAGAAAAGATATTCTAGGTTTAAAGAAATTTTCCTATTCTGTTACTGTAATGATTTTTAGTTATGCAGGAAAACATATAAAAAGCAGTCTTCTAAAACAGAGTCATTAATGAAGAAATAGATATAAAAGCCAATATTAGTAGTTATTTGTATTTGTAGTGAAGACATGTTCAGAAATGCAAATAGTCCAGAACTACAGAGGTTATTTGGCCAGATAATTATTTTTGTTATTAGTATTCTGTCCTACGTAAAGCATCATTGTGTTAGTTCACTAATTTACTAATAAATAAAAAGGTAGCAGAAGTTCAATACAAGAAATTAATAGAGGGAAGAAATAGATCATTTCATTTGAAACTGTAAGTTCTGCTTAGCAGTTCATTAGCAGCAGTCACAAAATAAATATCCCTTAGTGGTAAACAGAAGGAAGGTTGATATCTTCATGGTTTCTCAATATAAGAGCTGTCCTTATCGTGAGTTTAAATTGTCCTAAAAGAGGAAGTAGCAGCCTCACATGCTATTCCTTTATCCTCTTGCTACTAGTCCTGTGTGGATCATTGTCAGTGTCCCCTTGGCTCCTCTCCTGCGTGTGACACTGAGTGTGAGCTTTGTGCTGCACTTCACAACACCACAGCACAAGCGGCAACTTTTCTTATGGAGGGTGACCTCTCACCAATGTGA